>NC_088308.1:9028000-9651833 GCF_910592395.1 Lineus longissimus | reverse complement strand
ACGGAGCATGGAAATCACTGAGAAAAATGGTTGTTTGAGCACTCGCGACACATTTACAAAAGTTAAAGCAACTATTTTTAGTGAATGTTTACCCGATGAGTAGTGTCTACGTCATTATAACCCATCAAAATGAGTTTAAAAGCGCATAGTGTAACGAAAGGTTCTGGCTTCACTCTAATCTCAATCCAATGACGGCATCCGCCATTTTGCCATAATGTCGAAACTTCGGGATCGTCAAATAGAATGGAATCTTATAATTTCTGACACACACTGCTACTGTTTTCTTCATCCATGGAGGTATTATAAAGACATCTTAGGCAAAATTAAGATAAGCATTTCATTGAGAAAGAGTGATTACGAGAATCGACTGGAGCTCTGATGTTGGATGGGAGATGCAAGGTTTTTGTTTGATTCTGAATTGAGTGTAGCTCAGCCCTTCTCCCCAGGTGATCTCTGATTGTCATGTGGTCAGATAATGTTGAAATCCAGCAGTCAGCCATCATGTCCCGACCATGCATGCATGCCATCACTGTTATACTGATATAGAGTAGGCTATAGTATAACATATGAAAAAACATAGTTACAAGACAGCCCTATGGTCGGATTCATAAGTAAATGTCACTGACCTTTTGGACCGCTGCGCAAAAACTACTGGGCCGATTTCTTCAAAGTTTGGTTTTTCTTGAATCTAATTTCGGGACCCAAGAGGATTTTCATATTTCAGTAACCATGGTTACGAAATAATTTTTTTTTTATGTATTGGTGTACATTGACACAGTGTATTGATTTTGACATTTTCTCCTCTGTACTGCTTATTTCTGGATGCATTTTGCTGAAATGTTCAGGTTAATTTTTTTGTGTGTGTATCTTTAAAGCTGCCAAGTTTCATTTAGAACTATCCATCAAAAAAAATCGGGCCCTCCAAATTCCCCCAAAATGGCCAACCCAAAGGGCTCCAAAGTTGACAATTCTTTTCTTTATAATTTGCAAATCTCTAACCTGGAAATTGTGTTGGGTCCCGAAATTAGATTCGAGAAAAACCAAACTTTGAAGAAATCGGCCCAATAGTTTTTGCACAACGACCCAGAAGGGCAGTGTCAGTGACATTTACTTATGAATCCGACTATAGGCCTAACTATGACAGCTGTGCTACACTTTGATCATTATCATCATCTACTTTAGTCAACCAGCTCAGATGACCTTTCTTGGGGCAGTGATCGGTAACGGTGAACTCCTTCCGACCCAACAGGCAAATGTTTACATTCGTGTCTCCGTGTATCATGGATTCATGTGTATATTACCACCGTTGTTGTGTTGACACACTGACCGACTCTGTGTACATTTCTACAGCGACGAAAAACGATCACAAAAATGGTTCTTTTTAAAATCAAAGCAAGTGTTTTTAGTAGAGGTTTACCTAATGAGTAGCGTCTGGGTGATTATAAACCATTAACTTGTGTTTAAAAGCCCACATTGTAACGAAAGGTTCCGGCTTGACGCTAATCTCCAATGACGGCAGCAGCCATTTTGCCATACTCTCGAAACTTTGGGATCGTCAAATGCAATGGAAATCACATAATTTCTGACACACACTGCTACAATTCATCATTTTATTGTTCTTTCACAGTATTATTACGCCACCCCATTTCGGATTCGCAAGGCAGCTTGTACCAACTGGCTCTGCATTGACTATCCCCATTCCAAGCCGAAGAACAGTGTGACAAGTTTCTCATTTTACCTTCCAATCACAGTCAAAATTTTCTAAAACAACCGGCAATGAGGACAAACTAATAATCTCAAACCAATCACAAGAATGTAATCAACACATACGACCTCATCTGAAGAGCGGATGATTAAGTTTTAGCATTGATTCAAGGTGATTTAATTCCTTCTTCGTCTCGCTTCAAATTTATAAAATGGCTGTCTTCCATACTTGTAGTATGCAGATCTAGTGGCGCAGTACAACACTGCGCATCTGGGATACCCGACGGATTGCCTCGAACCGCGAAATTCAAAACTGCTGGCAATGTGCCAACTGACATTTTTGCACAATACCGCCACCTAGTGATATGAAACGAAATTAATCTATTTAATATCGAAACCTCTATATCAGGCCGACCTCTAAAACTTCATTTCAAACTTCAATCTGCTGGAATAAAGAAAATGGGCTTTTTTAACCTTGACCTACTTATACCTGAATAGTAGGTCACACTGACCAAAATCTGTGTCAACATGTAGAGATGCCCAATAGGTGTCTACATATCAAATTTAGAGAGTCTATGACCAATAGCAAAAAAACGTGCCATGATCAAAGAAATTTTAGAGTTCGACCTCTGTGACCTTGAAATGAAGGTCAAATCAAAAACCCGTGTGATATGTGATGCACCTTTATTAGATACACCCACCATAAAATTTTCATCGCTCTAGCTTTAACCATAAGCTTCAAAATGACAAAAATAGGTTTTCAAAGAGCGCCCCCTATATGGCAGACCAGCAGTCAAATTGCGCTGATTTTCATTCTGAAGGAAGGTCTTGCCTAGGGGTACCCACACAACAAGTATGAACTTTCTGGGTCAAGCGGTTAAGAAACGTGCCACGATTTTGTCAAAAGTTAACGACGGACGACGACGACGACGACGACGACGACGGACGACGACGGACGCCAGACGCCGCGGTATCGTATAAGCTCACCTGACAGGTGAGCTAAAAATGATCTTTTAAAGGTTTTTGCTCACTGTCCGCTATGGTTACCGAAGCGGCTAGCAGACGACAGCAAATAAAGTGAAAGCACGGGCAGATTCAACCGCGAATATTTCCTGTTCTATGGCACTCGACGTTGATTTCTAGATGATAGCTCAAAACACACATGTCAATAGGTTTATGTTGATGAAGCTGTCCTTAATATGTAGATAAATCAGTGTTTATGTCGCTCTACGCAAAATTAATGGCACAATTGGCGCTTATTTCTACCATAATTGCCTATAAAGTTGTGGAGATTATTGAACGGGCTGTGTTGTGTAGCATGTACACCTGAATAAGAAGATGTGATTACAAGCACTTGGCTGAAAGCGTTCTATAAAGGTTTTATTTGGCGTAGGGCTACAAAAACACTGACTTCACTGCTTATTCATGACAGCTTCATCAGTATAATCCCATTAACATGCGTTTGAGCTATCATCGAGAAATACCAACCAGCAAATCAACGTTGAGTGCCATCGAACATGAACTATTCGCGGTTGAATCTGCCTGTGCTTCCATATTTATTTGCTGTAGTCTGCTATCCACTTCGGTAACCATAGCGGACAGAATCAATGTCATTGAAACCTCATCAAAATTAAAATGTGCCGAATGACCACGGACATTGATTGGCCACCCATGCAATAATGCATCTCGGTTGGTATGAACACGACACATTATTATTATTATTATTATTATTACTAGCATATACCCGTGGCGCGGGCTGTTCGAGGTATAAAAATCGGATTGTGCGGGTGCTGGTATGTTGTGGGTTTGGTGTAAATGGGGTGCTGGTTTGTGAGTAAAATCTCCGGGTGTTATCTATATTTACGTCAATACCGACAGTGGTATATTGATATTGATAAGCCCCCCTTTAGGAGGGGCTCTTAAGATACACGTGTGTGTGGGAGTATATACTGATTTGATGAGAAATAAAGAGAGTAAATATTGTATATCCTACAAACAATTTTTTTTGGTAAATTTCTGAATTAACTCCGTTGAGTTTACCGATTTCTCCGCGATCTTCCGGTGGTGGTTGCTATCCCATTGGTTGAAATTAATTTAAATTAATTTAAATCTTCATGGGAATTCGCTACATCATATGCCTAAAAAATTGGCCAATTATATTAATATTTTTATTAGAGAAATATCCGTCCTAAATAATGACAGAAAAGTGTGGTTTATTTCAATTTTGTGTCGACATGATCGAGGTCATGTGACATAAAAACAAAACAATCGCACACACCCGTCCAAAAAAGGCACTTTAAGAAAAACAAATACGTTTTTCCAGCTTAAAACCACACTGACGACTAAGTTATATTGGTCTTCTGCCCAAATCTGAAGTATCAAAATGAATCACAAACTAGAACTAGCTCTATTTAGCAAAAGTTGCGTGAAAAATTCGGGTGAGCGTCATTCTGCACCCTAACGGCCAATAATTAAACTACTTTCAGCCGTCTGCTTCGGTCTCGTTAGGGAGTTTTTCCCAAATGTACGCGATGATGACGTGCCCCATTAACAGGACGTAACATCTATTTTAAAATGCGTTTCCAAAGTGAATGCATGAGGACAACCTATTTGTGTCGTATATCACTGGAAACGCCCGATTCCCGTGAATAAGGACAATCACAATGTATTACATTACCAAAACAAAAATGTGTCGGAAGGAACTATATGGTCCCATCGCACCCCCCCCCCTCCAGCAGTATGACACAGAAGGGCTAGTTGACTGTCCACCGGGGGGGGGGGGGGGGTTGGGGGGAGCTTCCCCCCAACGCACTGGTAAAAACCTATGTCGACGGAGGGGGGTTTGGGGGGTGTCCCCCCATTGTAACAGCTGTAGTTGTTAGAGCTTGCACTTAACATATGCTCGTAGGGGGGTTCGGGGGAGCTCCCCCGACCTAAAGGGGGGCTCACTAAGTCCTTGACTTTACATATTAGATGATATGTTACTCAGAGTCATAAAATGTCCACTGTTTTTCTGTGTAAAATGTCTCCAGTGTTGTTGTTGTTGCTAACAGTAAACTATGATGCGGCCTTACTGGAATCCCCTACTTACTTATACCTCTAACAACAACAAACAACTACTGCAACTACCAACTGGAAGACATTTTTTCCTGCACCTTAGAGGCATAGTCGATTAATATTCATACTAATTTATATTCATGACGTCATTCTCAATTGGTTCTTCCAAATAAGGCTCGACGAATGAGCATCGATGATAAGTCTTCCGGCAACAAAAACACGTGCTTAGCGCAATGACAGTTCAGAAACATTTAGTACAGGGTAAACCATAATGAATGTAACAAAATGAATGTTTTGGATTGTATATTATGGTCCGTATATCATGGTCCAATGGTCCGGGGCCATGATGAGGGGGGGCACACCCCTCTTTTCCCAAATCTGCATGAAAAACATGAGGTCTCAGGGAGGAGGGGGGGGGGGGGCAGTTCTCAGCCCACACTATTATTACAGGGCTTTGTACAGCCCTTCGAGTATAATACGCGGGGGGGGGGGGGGTTGGTGATGCGAGTGGCGATGTGATGATCAATTCTGTTCATGATGGACAAATAATTGCAAAACTTGCCCTTTCAATTAGTTGAACAAGACGTCATCATAGGCTACATGTTGCCAGTAGGCATAATGTGGAAGAGAAGTGATATAAAAAAAGTATGTAGCCTAGGCCTGCCCTAGGCCTGCCGCCTAGCCTAGCTATATAGCCTAAACATGAGATTTTCTCCGCTAGGCCTACATTTTGCCTACCTATCTGGCTGTAACATGCACATCATCATGACAATTGTCATAGCCAGCCTCCCTACACTGCAGTATAAGTAGTCATCATACATACAGATGTCACACAGGACCACAGGCATGTACATCATGTACACGGTCTATACGACATACCTTTCTGACTTTTATGTTGGCCGAAATGATTGTCTTGTGCTTCGTGCCACACACTGAACTTGCATGCATTGGCAATTTCATACGACCGTATGACCTCCTTCATTCGATCTTTATCTTAAGAATACTCATGAACTTGAATAAGACCATGATATAAAGAAATATCATGATCCCAATAGGCCTGCCACTGAGGCTGAATGACAGGCTCTTCCGCCATTTTGAACTCCCGCGAAAAATGTGACAGATAAACAGTGCCACGTGTGTATCTATTTTTATAACTATGTCACGTGACTATACCTCTAAGGTGCAGGAAAAAATACCTACCCTACCAACTACTGTACATGATGTGATCATGAAAACTGGACTACAAAATGCATGATATTGTCGCAATGACTTTATTCAAAGTACTCAAACATACCTATTAACCTCCCTTGTGTAAAACTACATCATGTCAGTTGATAATGGATGACAGTAGAGGTAAAACCAGGCTTATTAAGGTGTTCAACGCTAAGTGCAACTCGTCAATTATAATAGTGATTATTATGGATCTTTATTCATGTAATAATCGATTACATTGTGGTGTGCGTATAACAAAAGAACGGAAGGTGACAAAAAGATTCACAAATACCGTACATAACATAATTTGTATGTTTACAATAGTGTACATCAAGCCTCAAAAAACCGGCGGAGGACGGCCGCAGAAATCAGAGCCATCCCCAAGTCACCATTAATGGTTGACCATAGGCCCCACCATTTTGGCTAGAACGTGAAATCTAAAAGCAAATAAATCTCTTTCAAAACAAAGTGAAAGGCAATTTCAAGGGTGGGATTCAGTTCTTTGTTTTCCAGAGAACAGCCTCGAGGTTTTATATCGGCATTCACTTAATTTTGAAGGAGTTCGAATCGATTTTGGATTTCATGTTCTAGCCAAAATTGTGGTACCTATTGCCAACCCTTAACTGACATGGGTAGTAATGCACTGCCATGACTGTCCGCTATCGTTGCACTTGCACAGTCATGACAATGACTTGGTAACCATAGCGGCAGGTCTGCCTTCTTTTATTGCATTTTAAGACACTTTAGAACACTTTGAGCCAAGTGCTTGTTATATCATATCTTCCTATTCTCTCGTATATGCTACACAACACAGCACATGCAATAATCCTCACAACTAAGGCAGATATGGTAGAAATAAGCGTATTTTGTACCCTGAATAAGGCAAAGGTCTACAACTGCTTTCTCTACTAATTCAAGACAGCTACATCAATATAAACCTACTAACAGATGTCTTTAAGTTATCATCTAGAAATTTCTACCAGCAAATCCACGTCGAGTGCCATAGAACAGGAATAATTCGCTGTTGAATGAGTTTTCAAATTTCTTATTGCACCAGGCACATCAGTGCAAATTCTTCCCCTGGGAATTTGCCATATTCGTAAGTAGTATATGGAACCAACAAAGAAAAAAGAGACACTTAGCTCGGCTGTGAACATTACAACATCGACGTCTATTGCATCAAAGAGACGAAGATCAAAGATAACTGGGAAAAGACACTTAAGTCCGGACACAAGCTTGTACTCGTGGATTAGAAGGAAGCCGCCCAGTTTTAGGCTTCGCCATTAGCCCGAGGCTTCTCAACCACATCAACTCTTACAAGTATAGGCTACGTTGTAGTGATCGGCACATTGGACCTCACAACAAACACCTCAGCCAGGACCCCAATAAAGCGCTGAACACCCTGGTGGACGTATGAAGACCTCAGCAGCAAAGACAGTTGACGGGATAAAAAAAAAGGCAAGAGCACACAACACACAGCAGATCCGATAGTCACCCAGCTATCAGATCATCAAAAACACAGAGGCTCAAGATCTACAAACATGGCAAAAGTGAAGATCGCATTCCACTCAGGAAGGAACAGAACAGCGTCCTGTGTCTCATAACCAGGTGAACAACATACTCATCGTGCAGCGCAAAGTTTGAATCACTACCGTATAGTTAACGTCATCTACATGTATCATAACTTACTTCGGTACAGAGACAGGCACCCACCAGCAAAAGCAACTTGACAAGGACTGCGAGGCCATCTTCACAAGTTCCAAGAACAGCGTGACTCGTACTTATAAACCCTTTATGGGTTACAACGTATTTTAATTAAAATTGCGCTCCATTTGTCTTGTTCAGTAAAAATAAACAACATTTCCATCTCCTGTTTAAAATTGAGATTGAAAATTTGTCGTCCGCCTATATTTAATTGTCCTAGTGTTTTCAACATCATCTCTTAGTATTTGCAAACGGATTTGGTTCGAGGAAGACCCTAGGGAGCAGTGAGGGCAGTTCGATTGTCCTTGTCTTCGTGTTTGCTACTTCCAACAGATGACAAGAATACAGCTGGCGTGCCCAGGATGTTTATTGAAGGATATTTAATTTTGATAACGACGCTAAATGTCGCTGATTAATCAATTCATTAATTCAAATTATCCAGATGCTAATGACCAGAGTGTCAGTAAGAGACATTGAAAGCAGTCTAATTGTTATAAACGAATGGAATAACAACGATGAGTTCGATGAGTTCGATGAAAACGTTGAAATGTCCTTGATGTTGTTTTATTTTTCACAAGGATCCTCCATTTCCATATATACATACGAGGCATCGTATATACAAGTATTACAAATATTAGCGAGGATAAGCACCATTCCGACTTCCACTCCGTCTGAAACTCCCGAGAGCGAATAGGAGCAACAAATGGACAACCGCGATTAAAATGATTTGATGAATGTTTTCCACTCCTGGAAAACCATCACACGCAGGAAAAAGAATCAGCGTCTTTAATCTATTTTTCGTGAATATTGAAGTCGTATTCCTATTAGTAAGAAATCGCCACGAACAGGAATACCTTGATATTTGCGGTTTATGCGCGCATTCGAAATCCTTCCTCGCATTATGACAGTGTTTCATAAGTGGCTAGCGTCCATCAAATAATTTAACTCACACGTATCCATAGGTGGCTACTATTTGCTCTGGGAGTTTCAGTCGTAGTGTGAGTCGGCATTGTGCTAATCCTCGCTAATGACAAGAGAAAACTCCAGCCATCGTTTTAGGCTTGACAGGCTATTATCAATGATGGAAAACAAAGTGGGGGCGTGCCCACGTGACCAAAGGCCTACCGTGAAGACGTAAAACGTGCAACTTTCTTAGTAAATAACAAGTCGGGTACTACAATTGTAATTGAACCAATCATATCTAAAGTGAGGCTGCGCGTGCGTAGCCATGGGAATGACCTACAAACACATCTCAATGACCGAGGGAAAATTCCATTGCACCCTGGAGAACCAGTGCAGCAAGTGCAAACACATTAGAGAGGTTCTGAAATTAGAGACGTTTAGCCTGTATTTCAAACACGCACTTTCCGAACTCGATATTCTGTGAGCATTTTAAACGACATCTTCTGTCTTGAAATTGGATGCGGGGGACGGCTCTGCTGATGACAGATTAATGGCGTATTTGAAGAACGTTTTCACAGCACCATACAAAAGACCCATGCCTTGGACAAATCCGAATCGCCAGACTGGAGTACTCCCAACTCATAACTCACACAACGTAGTGAGTGTAATGGTTACGTATGTGTATAAAGTGTAAACAAAATTCATATATCCATCATGTCCATCGAATCTGAAAAAATTTGTGCAGACCCATGACAGTTCCGGTTCCGGTACAGTTTGTTGCATTCCATACGGGCCGCGCTTGCCGATCCTGCTGCCACAGTTACCATGATTCCCATTGTTTCCTTCCTCGTGACGCAATTATTTAATGACGTCATGAGCCATTGACCATTCACGCAAGTAGATTTATTCACACCGGCGCCACTGTCCTGAAGTGTGTGGGACATCATGTATCTAACAAGAGGCCCAAGGGCCTGGCGCTCAGCTGGATGACCTAATAACACAGGACTGAGGGTATAAAGCAGTAAATATCGGCTTTATACTACTGTTTGAAGGTCAAGAGAACACGTTATAACACTAAAATTTCCAATGCAGAGCTGCCAGGTGGATGAAAAATGATTGAACTAATCAGCCATGGTATGTAAATATTACAGGAGGCAACGGAAGATATCCCTAGTTCAGCATGTTGTATCAGTAGCTTTACAGAAAAAAAGTGTCAGAGAGGATGAGACTCCTCCATGGACAACTGTGGTATGTCCAGGCTGGGTTGTACAGCACAAGGATACAAAATGCTGTCTGTAATTGAGAGGTATCATGATTTAACAGAGGTCAAAATAAATAGAAATTACCAGTTTGGGACTAGCACCACTTTCTTTTTTTTTGATAAGGTAGAGATTACAGGAGCCAACAAAATTAATTTTATTGAGAGAAATTGACCTGTCCTGCAGGTGATTGGAATTTACAATACAAAGGGTCGTTTTTCATGACATTGCGCTCTACTGCGTATTCCTAGTCATAGTGAGTCGATCTGGAACCAATCTAACCTTGGCGCAGACAGGTTCAAATTGGCTATATCTTGAATAGATCGAATTGCGATGAAAATCTAATGCAATAAAGGAGCAATATCGAAGAGACAAATTAAAATGCGTGCTCCTCCTAGTCCTACATGAAGCAATGTCTCAGCCAAAAAGGGAAAGTTAGCAGCTCCTTGGTAAGGCCATGTCAGGTTCCGCGCGCCTCTTCAGATACATCAAGTATTGAAAGCTGTGGTGAGCTGAGCACATAAAAGACTATGGTCACCTTAATTTGAAAATCCCTTCATAATCAAGGGCTACCTCTGACTAAAACAGCACAATAGACCACCAATTTGATCCAGCTCCTAACTGCGGGAAAACCCAAGTCCAGCAACCGAAGGTGCCAAAAATACATTTTTGTTTACATTTGAACTGCACACATGCGTTTCTTTACAATTTCATTTCCCGCGAAATCTCGAAAATCAGGTGACCTGCAATTGTGGATTGAAAATAACATTAACCTCGGTTCAGCAGGTCAGCAGGTATACCGGCTGTTCCAATCATCCTCCTACAGCCAGCCGTTCAAAAGGTAATGTTATTCACCCCACATGGAGTGCAAGTAATTGATTAAGCCCCTGCATAACTTAACAGCAATGGCTTGCTTTCTGTGAGTGGTAAGGAGAATTGACAGTTTTTTTATGGGAGTAACATTATTGTGTTGCTTAAAACGTCTACTTTTTACTCATGTAAGAATCGTAGTACTAATATGTAAAGTCAAGAACTTAGTGAGCCCCCCTTTAGGTCGGGGGAGCTCCCCCGAACCCCCCTACGAGCATATGTTAAGTGCAAGCTCTAACAACTACAGCTGTTACAATGGGGGGACACCCCCCAAACCCCCCTCCGTCGACATAGGTTTTTACCAGTGCGTTGGGGGAAGCTCCCCCCAAACCCCCCCGGTGAACAGTCAACTAGCCCTTCTGTGTCATACTGCTGGGGGGGGGGGGGGGGGGCGGTGGGACCTGCATCCATATAGTTCCTTCCGACACATTTTTGTTTTGGTAATGTAATACATTGTGATTGACCTTATTCACGGGAATCGGGCGTTTCCAGTGATATACGACACAAATGGGTTGTCCTCATGCATTCACTTTCGAAACGCATTTTAAAATAGATGTTACGTCCTGTTAATGGGGCACGTCATCATCGCGTACATTTGGGAAAAACTCCCTAACGAGACCGGAGCAGACGGCTGAAAGTAGTTTAATTATTGGCCGCTAGGGTACAGAATGTACGTCGCTCACCCGAATTTTTCACGCAACTATAGCTAAATAGAGCTAGTTCTAGTTTGTGATTCAATTTGATACTTCAGATTTGGGCAGTAGACCAATATAACTTAGTCGTCAGTGTGGTTTTAAGCTGGAAAAACGTATTTGTTTTTCTTAAAGTGCCTTTTTTGGACGGGTGTGTGCGATTGTTTTGTTTTTATGTCACGTGACCTCGATCATGTCGCCACAAAATTGAAATAAACCACCCTTTTCTGTCATTATTTAGGACGGATATTTCTCTGATAAAAATATTAATATAATTGGCCAATTTCTTAGGCATATGATGTAGCGAATTCCCATGAAGATTTAAATTAATTTCAACCAATGGGATAGCAACCACCACCGGAAGATCGCGGAGAAATCGGTAAACTCAACGGAGTTAATTCAGAAAAATACCAAAAAAAATTGTTTGTAGGATATACAATCTCTCTTTATTTCTCATCATTCATTTACATTATCTACTCCTGCACACACGTGTATCTTAAGAGCCCCTCCTAAAGGGGGTCTTAATATGTAAAGTCAAGGACTTAGTGAGCCCCCCTTTAGGTCGGGGGAGCTCCCCCGAACCCCCCTACGAGCATATGTTAAGTGCAAGCTCTAACAACTACAGCTGTTACAATGGGGGACACCCCCAAACCCCCCTCCGTCGACATAGGTTTTTACCAGTGCGTTGGGGGGAAGCTCCCCCCAAACCCCCCAGGTGGACAGTCAACTAGCCCTTCTGTGTCATACTGCTGGGCGGGGGGGGGGGTCGCGATGGGACCATCCATATAGTAATTATAGTTCCTTCCGACACATTTTTGTTTTGGTAATGTAATACATTGTGATTGTCCTTATTCACGGGAATCGGGCGTTTCCAGTGATATACGACACTTAAATGGATTGTCCTCATGCATTCACTTTGGAAACGCATTTTAAAATAGATGTCACGTCCTGTTAATGGGGCACGTCATCATCGCGTACATTTGGGAAAAACTCCCTAACGAGACCGGAGCAGACGGCTGAAAGTAGTTTATTTATTGGCCGCTAGGGTACAGAATGTACGTCGCTCACCCGAAATTTTCACGCAACTATAGCTAAATAGAGCTAGTTCTAGTTTGTGATTCATTTTGATACTTCAGATTTGGGCAGTAGACCAATATAACTTAGTCGTCAGTGTGGTTTTAAGCTGGAAAAACGTATTTATTTTTCTTAAAGTGCCTTTTTTGGACGGGTGTGTGCGATTGTTTTGTTTTTATGTCACGTGACCTCGACCATGTCGACACAAAATTGAAATAAACCACCCTTTTCTGTCATTATTTAGGACGGATATTTCTCTAATAAAAATATTAATATAATTGGCCAATTTCTTAGGCATATGATGTAGCGAATTCCCATGAAGATTTAAATTTAATTTAACTTAATTTCAACCAATGGGATAGCAACCACCACCGGAAGATCGCGGAGAAATCGGTAAACTCAACGGAGTTAATTCAGAAAAATACCAAAAAAAATTGTTTGTAGGATATACAATTGTTACTCTCTTTATTTCTAATCATTCACTATATACTCCCGCACACACGTGTATCTTAAGAGCCCCTCCTAAGAGGGGGGCTTACTAATAATAACTTCAACTTATTTTCCAGTTATGATAACACAACACGCATCTTCATGATCATGATCTTTCTCAAACTAACTGAATGACCTAATCGCCTTGGACGCACAACCTAACCACATATCAATCCGCCCCGACGATCGACACATCCATTCGATTCGATAACCCTCGATAAAGTTTGATAAATAAACTAGAACTGAGATTTCACAGGAGCACCTGTGAATTCATGACTCCAGGGTTGTTTTGAGGGCGATATTGTAAGAGTTGGTCTTGAGTATGGGGACGTGAAGGTCCGTGTGAGGCACCTGGGGAGAGAAGACTAGTTGAACGATGTGATCATGGAGGTATAAATAATTATTTATACCTCCATGATGGGATCTGACACGGACACTACTATTGATCTCATTATATGAATACCATTTAATTACAAAAAAGTGAAAACAGATCATATCATATTCCTTGGCATAAATTAAAATAGGAGTGCGGGAACAGGGTTTTTTAGCAGGAGGAAAGCGAGAACATTTTGCGCCGTCGTATTCCGATTTGGCTGGTTAGTGGTGAAATCTGCTTTTAATTTTGCAAATTAACATATTCGTTTCTAGTTCTAACGTTGTCTGTAAAGATGCTTTCACTGGTCTGGCAAGAGACATTGCCAGGAAAATGTGACGTCATTTTGGCCATTCTTCTTACCGCACGCCCTCTCTCTCCGTAAAAGTTCCTGACATGGTGTGAAGTGGGAGGGCGCACAATGGGAACCACACTGCCGCGATGTTAATAATTTCTATTTATAGAATTCAGCGGCAGAGATTTAGGCACGGAAAAAGTGGATTAACTCGGCTAATCTCAATGGATTTTACCCAGGAATGTTTTCAAGGCGAGAGAAACATCGAGGGAAACCACGGCCTTTAAGTACTGCGCTTATTAGATTTCATGTTCAGGCCGAAGATTGGCCTAAAACGTGGACGAAAAGAGTGCATTATCGAGTGTTGGAGAGGTCACGTGATTGGACGAGAAACCTGAACAAAGTTTTCGTGCTTTTAGCTGTCAACATCAATGGCTATAATATACTCCTGCAGAATAGTAGAACTAATAGAACTAATTTCCGAAGTTTCCAATAGTTTGAACACAAATCAGAACATCACCCATCAGCTGGACTCAGATCTGCATAAATTACGATAAATAATGAGGTCGTCGCTTCAATTTCGCAAAGAAAGTTGACTCCATTCGAAGGTTGTTTTGACCAAATTCTGTTGAACTCATCGTTATGAGGGCATTTGAACACATTCTCGTTGATCTTTTCTATAAACGTGTGAAGTTTCGTACCAAAATACGTTTCCGTAAAGGCTTAAAAAAGAAAATTCGTCACTTACAAAATCATCACTCCGGTAGAAATAAAAATGTCACCGCCATTTTCTTGACGATAGTTCTCCAGGTAACCTCGGCGGGAAATTTAAAGCGGGGTCATCCGGGGTCAAACAACAGTTTTGCTCACTACCGCCAACTGGTGATATAAATCGAAACTAATCTATTTTATATCAAAACTTCTGTATCATGAAGACCTTTTCAACTTTATTTCAAGCTTTTATCTGCTGGAATAGAGCGTCAAAAAATTGTTTTTTCATTTACGCATTTTGCCCCCTAGGGAGCTGAATTTGAGTCGAATCGCCCAAATTTTTTTCCGTAAGCAACATTTTCTGCGGTGTTTATAAGCAAGACTAGATTTGAAGTGCCTCGGTTGTATGATTACAAAATGCCCAACTTTGTCTACAGATGGCATGATGGAAGGACGGACACCAATCGAATAGCTATTTGACTAGCTCCGCTGACTTTGTCAGCTGAGCTAAAAATCGTCTGCTAGAACATACAGGACAACAACGTCGGCGGAGACAGTTGTGACATTTCATTGCAGACGAAGTAAACGTCCTCTTCTTCTCGATTTACGTACTTTACTTCAAAAAAGTCAGTTTTAACACTACTGCACAAATATAGAGTGGTCATAATGTTCCATTTGGATAGAGATTTGACGGACTGATTTGGAAATTCATTCCAACCATGCAACTGTTTCAGAAATGAGAAAAAGCTCCTGGGTGTCATGACATGCATGGTGTGTCTTGCCTCTGCATTTTTGTACTCAGGCATGTCAGAGGGTTTTCAATTTTCATATCATTGAAGAAATAATTCATTCATATCTACAAGTATATCAATCACATCATTTATTTAAAAATCGTCTGCTAGGACATACAGGACAACGTCGGTGGAGACAGTTGTGACATTTCCATTTTCATTGCATAGAGATTTGACGGACTGATTTGGAAATTCATTCCAACCATGCAACTGTTTCAGAAATGAGAAAAAGCTCCTGGGTGTCATGACATGCATTCAATTATTATTTTGCCACAAAGAGCTGCTTCTTCCAGCTACCGGGGCGGGGACTATTTCTTTATGGGGCCTTATTGTTCAGCGTCTCCAAGGAATTCTATTTTTAGAGTCCAGTGGGGGGGTTGGGGGGGGGGCTTCCCCCCAATGTACTGACTAAAACCTGTCACTTTCAGAGAACGGGGGAGGGGGTTTGGGGGACTCATCCCCCAATGTACTGGCTATATAATATATGTCAGAAGGACAGTTGTGTGAGTTCACTAGAGATTGCTCTTTACATATTATCTTGCCCATAGTCGCAACCAGTTGAAATTCGTCTTGGACAAATCCAAAGCACCAGAATGGACCACTTTCCAAATCGGTCGCCAGGAACCTGGTCAGAGCGCAGCTGGGCTTTAACTACAGAAGGGGAAATACTCTTCCTAGATTTTGATGAACTGCCAACTTTCTGGTGAAAAGAAATGGCTTACTGGACTTTGCGCAATATTTGAACGGTAAACAGGTTCACATCATATTCAGACAACGGCTTGTAACGGCCATACAGGAAATGATTCGTATCAAAAACCGACGATCAAAACTATTAGCGAGGGCCAGTTAATGGGAATTAGAGAGAAAACCATTCGGGACCGGAGAATTTTGGTCGTGTTCGCGGGGTGGTCGCGTTACTGAGGTGGTCGCCGACCGGGGTTCCACTGTACATTACATTCAGACATTTGAGCTTCCAAGCTTTGAAAAATAACAGGTCATGTGCGAATTTGGCATGTAATTTTGGTGATTTACGTGAGTATATTTTCAACCCCGAAAAGTGTGAAGTGAAGTTATGCTTTTATTTAGTAAAAATCGGTAGGCATGTCCAACAAGACATGTGTCTCAGCTGCCTGGGTGGATGTGGGTCATCACTCACTGGTGACTGACACCATGTATCGAACTTGACGTACCGGGGTAAAACATAATGGTCGCTCCCCCATTTCGCTCGTTTCGTTTCGTTGCGCAAAGTCCAGTAAGCCAAAAGAAATGACGATGGAATGGCATATCTTATCAAGAATATTTTATTACATCAATATATATTTCATCCTTTCAATCATTCATTGTTAGAGCACTCGCAATAAATCTATCTTGATAGTGAAAAAAGTATCAGGAGTGCCAGCCTCGCATATCAAATATTCAAGTGAGATCTAACATTTATAAAATCAAGTTGTAAGTAACAAAAAAGTAAATTGTGCCATGATATAACATACATTTTCATATTTTACATGGTTTAACAGTTTAAAGGGTTGACCATAGGTATCGCAATTTTGGCAAGAACATGAAATCCTAAAGCAATTAGAACTCCTTCAAAACAAAGTGAATGCTCATTTCAGGGGTGGGAGTCAGTTCTGTGTTTTCCAGAGGACAGACTTCGACTCTTTTAATTGGCATTCACTTCATTTTGAAGGAGTTTTAATTGCTTTAGGTTTACAAGTTCTAGCCAAAATCATCTTCTTATGGTCAACCCTTTTTAGGGTTTATATCTGAAATCAAAGTGTCTATTACTGCGCTTTTTAACAAGTCATCATTTCAAAAGGTTCAGTAAGTGAGATCTAGGTCAAAGACCATCCACAAGGGATGTTTCACGGTAGTACAGTCCCACATACAGGACATTTTGCAGGTGTTTTGTTTGCAGTCTTTGCGATCTAACCAGTTCCACAAAATTTACAAGCACAAAATGTAACTCTGTCGGTACATTACAGGCGTGTGTAATTTTGCAGAAAACAGAAGATAACTGCACATAAACCAAGCTGCCTGATGTTTTCACGGCAAGTACAGTACAACCTCTCTATTGAGGACACCCATGAGTCTGACAAGTGCAGTCCTTAATAGAAAGGTGTCCTGATCAGAGAGGTAAAATTGAATGGAAACAACCTATTTGGGACTAAAACTAGTGTCCTTAATAGCGAGGTTTTCCTTAATAGAGAGGTGTCCGCTAAGGGAGGTTCCACTGTACGATATTGTTAAAAACTATGAATTATGATTTCTACTAGCCAGCTAGCAGACTGAGCATCAAGCTGTTTGACATAATTTGTACACTCTACACCCAAGGAGAAGAATCCATCGATCATATTCTTTGTTACACATTCAGCATTAAAATGTGCACTTGTTTATTCTATCTAAATAATAAAAGACAAAACCACTGGACTGTTTTCCTGGCTGTGTAGCAGGATATGCTTGTGATGTGCTTTTCCAAAGTGTTGTTACTCACTCTCAAAACGCCTTCTCTTTATTTATCATCCAAAACAGAGTTTAAAATGTAGATGTCCAGGGTTACCAGTACCATATTGTCACCCTCATAAAATAATTGCCCAAGTCACATTTTCCACTTTGGAAAAATGGAAAAAACTTATTCATTTCCTAACTTTTGCAGCTACATGTACATTTACATGTAACTGAGAATAACATGTAAAAACATGACAATGAACATGCAATTGATAATATGTCTTACTGGTGTTTACATAACGGGTCAAGATGACCTGGGCAGTTTGACATATACTCAAATGCGACTTAGGATAGGCAATTTGATTTAAGAAAGCCATGACTTACAATGTAGGGCAAGGCATATCAAAGAGTCCAGCTTGTGGGTTTTACATCCACTTCAAAGTTATTGCAGTATATTTTCTAACTTACCACTTGAGAGTTTGTCTCCAATCACAGAAATAACTGCATTAATTGAGAGGCTTTTCTTGATTGTGCTGTTTCTGGTGGCCATGTTGGTTGATGTTAAACTGCCTCAGTCACATTTGTTTGATTTAGGCCTAAGGTAAATCTGCCTAAGTCCCCAGCTTGACATTGGCAGTTATTCCAGTGACCTTCCTACACTCCAGGAGGTGAGACAGTTAAGCACTTTTACCACAGGTGACTCTTATGGTAAAGAGCTGACTTAGGCCAAAATATCAATTTGGAAAGAAAGGACTTGGGCATTTATTTCATGAGGGTGACGAATTATAATCGTATCACAGTTCCAATAAGTTATCAGGTAAAAGGTAGGAACCTTATTCAAAAAACGGAATGAAAACGAAGATTACACATAAATATGTCTTATGGAGAACTGGTTGACTAACGAAGAGAATGAAAAAGAAAGAGTCTAGGTAATATAAATTTCTATTGAATACCTTGAAACCACAACTGATACCTTAAGGTCTAAAATCCTACATACCAGTTTAATAAATAACTAGAGTCTAAAATATCTAATTCAAAGACAACTAAACTAAAATCTCGTGTGATGCTACTTACTAGTAAACAGACATGATTATCAACATCTGTCATGGATTGTTTCGGATTCAAATCCACAGAGAGGTAATGATGCTGAAAAACTATTTTGCCAGTCAGGAAGTAAATTGACGTGCTGAAAGATACTACAAGAGACCCTACGTACCCTGCTTTCAGCATATCAACAGCAGGAACCTTAAGAATCTCTGACAAATGAGCCAAAACTTCAATCCCAGTGAAGTCAACTTGCAGTTCTGATAGGGGACAAATGAGCCAAAACTTCAATCCCAATAATGAAGTCAACTTGCAGTTTTGATAGGGGACAAATGAGCCAAAACTTCAATCCCAATAATGAAGTAAACTTGCAGTTTTGATAGGGGACAAATGAGCCAAAACTTCAATCCCAATAATGAAGTTAACTAGCAGTTTTGATAGGGGATAAATGAGCCAAAACTTCAATCCAAATGAAGTCGACTTGCAGTTTTGATAGGGGACAAATGAGCCAAAACTTCAATCCCAATAATGAAGTCAACTTGTAGTTTTGATAGGGGAAAAATGAGCCAAAACTTCAATCCCAATGAAGTCAACTTGCAGTTTTGATAGGGGACAAATGAGCCAAAAATTCAATCCCAATGTAGTCAACTTGTAGTTTTGATAGGGGACAAATGAGCCAAATAAATCCCAATAATGAAGTTAACTAGCAGTTTTGATAGGGGACAAATGAGCCAAAACTTCAATCCCAATGAAGTCAACTTGTAGTTTTGATAGGGGACAAATGAGCCAAAACTTCAATCCCAATGAAGTCAACTTGTAGTTTTGATAGGGGACAAATGAGCCAAAACTTCAATCCCATGAAGTCAACTTGTAGTTTTGATAGGGGACAAATGAGCCAAAACTTCAATCCCAATGAAGTCAACTTGCAGTTTTGATAGGGGACGAATAGTGAGGTCCAATACCAGGCTGTGCGTACTGCATATCCAAGTCCTCCTGCAGAATGACCACTCGTTGTTGAAGGGCTGTGACCTGTTCTTGCAGAGAAGTGATGGTATCTTCCAGCTCTCTCTGCATGGCTGCTGGCATGAGGCCGCGGATGCGTTGTTCGTATTGAAGTTTCACTTGCAGGATCTGGAAAAGAGGGCAGCATGGTAGATTTTACAGCGAGGTTAAAAAATATTGCTGCTGACAAGCAAACTTGAAGATGTTGACAAAACTGCCCAAAATTAGTGCAGATTAACCACTTATTGCAGCAATAAAATTTGTCTTCCCTTACCGCTCTGCCGGAATTTATTTCAGGAATACATCATTTTTTGTCTTTGCAGCCGCCATCGATCAAGTGCTGCCAGCTGGTGTTTTTGGGAAGAATGAAGCCTCCTCAGTTTCAGTTTGAGCTGGAGATTCCCGTGATTGTTTGAATAGGGGTTTTAGTACAGGATTTTACATGAAACAATCCTGTGGATGGCTGACGTATTACGCCTTACGGCAGAGTGGTTCAGATAGACTTTGCGTATATATACGTCTTACAGCATTAAGTGGTTAATCATAGCCTCAGCATGAATGACACTGTTGTAACCTGGTTGCACATCGGTGCCACGTCGCAGATCAGAATTGCCACAAACTCATTGCTTTGTACAAACGCAGGTGAAAGAGTCTTTACCTTTTCTTCATGATCCATTTCAAGTTGTTGTGTCTTCAACTCGAGCTCCCGAGTTCTGTTCTGCGTCATTTCCATCTGTTGTTGAGCAGCCTGAAGAGAGATTATCAATCGACTTTAAACTAAAATGCTTGAATTTTTATTTGAAAAACTCTCGTCAGCTGCTGTCCGAATTGTGGATTATGGAGTCACCTCAGATAAGGCGTCGGGATGAGGCACAACTTCTTTATTGACACTGAAGATGACATTACAACATGGTGACACTCACGGTAAACGTGGAAGCCTGCTGCCTGCGAAGATTGCGTCTCTCTTCCTCACTCTTGGTGAGCGCCTCCATAAACTGCTGCTCTGCCTTCTCACGCTCTCTCTTGTGCTCATTACGCAGCTGTTCGATCGTAGTTTGTAACTCACTCATGCTCTGAAAGCGATAAAAGCTAATTCAACCAGTGATTTTCTTTCCAACAGTTTACCTAACCCACTACAAAGTTAACTTAACCTCTTGAATCCCAAAACTTGAAAATCCCGGGATCCCAGGTTGGTCACATGGTTGCGAAATTGGGTCTGATTTTGTATAGCGCCCACATACAACCGCCAAAGTTCGGTACCGAGGCGCCATCTACCCAGGCGTGCTCTAACTGACCCAACTGTACATCAAACACGCTAAAACAAGCAATAAACTAGCGTCCCAGCTCAAGGGAATAAAAATATCACTGACCGCGACCTGTTGGTGGTTGGGAAAAAACGTTATTTTAAAATGACCGACCCCTGGGATTCAAGAGGTTAGAGGCAACCAACTAGGAAATGTATAGCGATTGGTGCAGCAGCGTTATTGCTCCAATAAATGATCCGACCGAAAATGATTGTCGCATTGTGGACCTCTGGTGTGTTAATATGTTCATTGCGCGCGTTATTTAGCCTATAAATATGAAATTGTGGCTATAAGCGCACCTCGAGGGTCAGGCCCAAAATCGACAGGGAACCTCCCTTACACAACCTCATCACACCACATAAGTTTCAGGTCTGTCGGGCCCAAAATGGATAGGGAACCTCCCCTACACTAGGTAATAACACCACATAAGTTTCAGGTCTGTCACTCACTCGGTTCTTAATTTACGGGGCAGAATACAAATCACCAAGTCGGGGACCTGGTGGCCATCTTTGATTTTGGGTCTGGCCCAAAATCGATAGGGAACCGCCCCTACCATAGACCATTACACCACAAAAGTTTGAAGACTGTTGGACCTCTGGTTCTTCAGTTAACGAGCGGAATGTCAAAATCTAAGATGGTGACTGGCGGCCATCTTTGATTTCGGGTCGGGCCCAAAATCGATAGGGAACCTCCCCTACCATAGACCATTACGCCACAAAAGTTTGAAGACTGTTGGACCTCCGGTTCTCCAGTTAACGAGCGGAATGCGAAAATCTAAGATGGTGGCTGGTGGCCATCTTTGATTTCGGGTCGGGCCCAAAATCGATAGGGAACCTCCCCTACCATAGACCATCACACCACAAAAGTTTGTGAAGACTGTTGGACCTCTGGTTCTCTAGTAAACGAGCGGAATGCGTAAATCTAAGATGGCGGCTGGCGGCCATATTGGATTTTGGAACGCGCCAAAAAACAATAGGGACCCTTTGACACACTAGGCCTACACCCCCTAAAAATTTCAAGTCAGCCGAGCAAGGGGTTCACACAGTATATTATTTGTTTAACGACACATACGTCTGCTGCCTTGAGATTCCTCATTGAATACTCTTGTTCGATATCTTTCAGCCTGGAATTTGTCTTCTCTAAGGTTCTCTCCATCTCTGCACTGTGCATCTTCTGTAGGTCAAGTCGTTGCTGTTCAAGTTGGGACTTCATCTTCATGATCTACAGATTAGGGAAAACAGTGAATTGAAATACAGTGGAACCTCCCTTAGCGGACACCTCTCTATTAAGGAGACTAGTTTTGGTTCCAAATTGGTGGTTTCCATTCAATTTGACTTCTCTAATCAGGACACCTCTCTATTAAGGACAGCAATGTCAGTCCCGTGGGTGTCCTTAATAGAGAGGTTCTACTGTACTGTAAACTGTAAAAGATTAGCAGCTATCATTATATAGTTCACTACTGACATTGCAACTTTGGCGTGTAATGTAGCTTTATAGAGTCAGTAGATTGCATTTTAAAATATTTTCTGATTCCCTTTACCTGTGAGAAACCAGCAAGATAAATCACAGCTGACAAAATCTAAGTGCTGAAATATTGCCACATGAAATACACTGGACATTTGAATCGGCCATTCAAGGGATAAACGTAGAATAGCACCACAAAAATGTCAGCTATGTTGGCAAAAATGACGTCATATCATGTACATTCAAAGATTAACGTCGCTGGCAGTCGGGCACTTGTGAAAAAAACTACCTACAACAATAGAGGTAGGTATGACGTAATTACAATTTTGTGACATTACACTTAATATGGTATTGTAATGGTGGCCTCTGTGGACCAGTGCAGGAATGGTAACAGAGGTAGGTATGATGTACATGTATACAATTTTGTGACCTCACACTTATGGTAACCAGTGCAGGAATGGCAAAAGAGGTAGGTATGATGTACATGTAGACAATTTTGTGACCTCACACCTATGGTAATGGTGGCCTCTGTGGACCAGTGCAGGAATGTCAACAGAGGTAGGTATGATGTACATGTATACAATTTTGTGACCTCACACTTATGGTAACCAGTGCAGGAATGGCAAAAGAGGTAGGTATGATGTACATGTAGACAATTTTGTGACCTCACACTTATGGTAATGGTGGCCTCTGTGGACCAGTGCAGGAATGGTGACAGAGGTAGGTATGATGTACATGTAGACAATTTTGTGACTTCACACTTATGGTAATGGTGGCCTCTGTAGACCAGTGCAGGAATGGCAACAGAGGTAGGTATGATGTACATGTAGACAATTTTGTGACTTCACACTTATGGTAATGGTGGCCTCTGTGGACCAGTGCAGGAATGGCAACAGAGGTAAGTATGATGTACATGTAGACAATTTTGTGACCTCACACTTATGGTAATGGTGGCCTCTGTGGACCACTGCTGGAATGGCCAGCCATACATAAAGCAATCTGACATCAACAGATGGCAAGACGTCCTCGTGAATCTACATGTACTTGACTTAATTTAACTTTTGATGTTTGCTGACTTCACATAGGCACTGCTGCTGTTTTTGAAGAGAAAACAGATTCATGGCACTATTTTTACAGAGAATCATCGCAAGTCAATATCCTTATTCCTACCTGACATTCGTGATCGCGTTCACTCTTCTGTTTCTCCTCTTCCCGTAACAGACCAAGTTCAACGAGTTGTTGTTTCCTCAGGTTATTAGAACTAGCCACCTCCTCCCTCAACATGCGCACTTGCTGTTCAAAATCACTGATAATCTGATAAAAAAATATTCACAAGGTACAACAAAAATCACTGTTACTTCTCTTTGGTTGAAGACGAAATGTACCATTTATGTAATGGCTGACATTTTGTTTTGGAAAAAAATGGTATTTTCAGATTTTATAATGGGCCAAGTCTTGAAGGATCATGGCTCAGTCAGTGCATTTCATCCGAGGGGAGATGAACTACAAGCTAGCGTCTTTCTATTATAGAAAATGCACTTGCTATTCTGTAAAAAGGCTCGAAACACTTTTAGAGTGGCCATGGTGCTGCACTCTTGTTTGTGTCTATAGAAGAAACACTAAGCAGTGCCAATGTCAATTTGTAAATTACAGTTACATGTTTAGAAAAGGCGAGGCCAGGGTTAGCTTATAGAGAAGGACAACATTCAGCTCACCTTCGCATCCCTCTCCTTATGCTGCCTTGCTCTCTCCTCGAGATCCTGGCGATCCTTGTGGAAGTTCTCCTTCAGTAATTCGATTTCTTGTTCGTGTTCATGGTGAATCATCTCTCTCTCCTTGTGGTGGGTGTGCACCGTATGGCCACGGTCTTGCTCATATTTCATCTTCTGTTCAGCAAGCTGAAAGGATAATGTGTAATGTAAACTTGAGATTATACAGGAATGCGTAATGTAAACTTGAAATTGTACAGAAATGTGTAATGTAAACTTGAAATTATACAGGAATGTGTAATGTAAACTTGAAATTGTACACAAATGTGTAATGTAAACTTGAAATTGAAACAAATGTGTAATGTAAACTTGAGATTATACAGGAATGTGTAATGTAAACTTGAAATTATACACAAATGTGTAATGTAAACTTGAGATTATACAGGAATGTGTAATGTACACTTGAGATTATACAGGAATGTGTAATGTACACTTGAGATTATACAGGAATGTGTAATGTAAACTTGAGATTATACAGGAATGTAAATGTAAACAGTAATCAGTCAGCACAATCTGAGAGGAAAAAATCGCTGGATTAGATTCAAAATGTCCCAATATAGGACAATATCAACAATGTTGATGCTCAAAAAATCTATCGAGAAGCAATGGTCTCACCTGTTTTACTTATTACTACTGCCAATTACCTGTAATTTTGGTACTTCTTGCTTTGTATAATCCTGTAAAGCCTGTACATACTCCCTACTGTATCCCCCCAGTCATTTTGTTGTTAATACTGCATTAATTGTCCATTTTTTAGTTTGTTTTTGGAGGTTTTTATAGTCCTGAAGTGTCGCAAGCTCAACTCAATAAAAAAAGTTGATCGAGAAAGCAAATTGTGTTGTGTTCCTCGTTCTAATTAATCATCATTCTGATCAATGTTGCATCATCTATCATTTCAGACCAGAGCATCTTACAGAATCTTACCGCTGATGGTAACCGTGTGTTTCTTCCAAGGCAAAAGAAGGATAAAGAATACATCTATTACCTCTTTTTCATATTTCATTTTTGTCTCATCCATCTGTTTATTGAACTCCTTGGTCTGCCTCTCCCTCATCTGCTTGGACTTGTTCAGGTCGGCCTCCACCTTTTCCATCTGGTGTTTCATCTCGTCGTACATGCGATTAGAATTCTTCTCAACCTGCGACTTGAAATCATCCAACGCTTGTTCAGATTTCTCCGCTTGCATCTTAATCTGATCCTCGAGGTGGCGGATTTCATCATTTCTTTCGCTGGAAAAGACATAACAGAATTTGGCGATAGGAAACAGAAAAACATATACAGTAGAACCTCTCTATTAAGGACACCCTCGGGACTGACAAGTGCTGTCCTTAATAGAGAGGTGTCCTGATTAGGGAGGTCAAAGTGAATGTAAACACCCAATTTGGGACCAAAACTAGTGTCCTTAATAGCAAGGTTGTCCTTAATAGAGGTGTCTGCTAAGGGAGGTTCTACTGTAATCACTGGCACATAGGCTTCTGGCAAGTAAGCGCCTAATACATACAAGTTCATGTGCTTAAAATATACTCTAGTTTTGCACACCTAACGTCCACTGTAGTGAGCCAGTGTATGTGTACATTTTGGAAGGCCCACGACGGGAGTAAGATTCTTTAGGCCGACACTTGATTGACCAGCAGCGTCAATGGCAACAGTAGCTTGAATAGGACGCAAATTACCCCAATACGGACCTAGAAATGTGTGCTATTTAAAGATCTTACTGGACTTAGAAACTAGAGCAATTACATTTAAGCAGGGACAGTATGCGTCATTCTGAGAAGTGTCCTGTAAGTCATATTGAGTGTGTTTCATGTCTTCTACAGGTGTATGGCATTCAATTCAACCAGATCTATCTACAGACAAGACAGCAAGTGTATAATGTTGGAAATTTTAAAAGAATGTGCTTTTTGTTGTACAATGATTGAGGCAGAATGATTGCGTTAATTGTGCTGGGAAATTTGGTGGGGCACACATGCTCATTGGTAGGGCTGAGGATACAAGTTTTAAACTCTCCTCATACCTGATGGTACTCTCTAGCTTCCTGATCTGTTTCTGTGACTCTTGTTCCAACTGGTCCATTTCTTTCTCCAGACTCCTGATCTTCTTCTCATTAAGATGTTCCAAGTGCATCTTATCCTGCTGCTGCACTTGCTCCATTTCCTGAAAGGGAACATATCAGGTTTATGATCTCAGTCAGTAAAGAAAATATTGGCAACTATGTACCTACAACAGACTCTGTGGTCAGCCTGTGGTCTAGCAGTTAGGCTTGACTGACTAGACTATCGATAATGAGTGTTGTTTTAAAATGGGATTTCGCACACCAACGATTCAGCCTACTTTTTACATTTTCTTGGGCGGTGAAAATTAACCATCTCAATTCCTATTCATAAGTCTGGCGCAGATCAGTTAGCTAGATTAGGCCTGCTGAACATGTGGACAATACGGTCCGCAATAGGGTTCCGTTCAGTAACTTGCGTATGACTTGATGATGCTTTGATACCCACTGAGGCGAGGGAAGGGCATTGTACTTGTCGTAGGAAATACGCTTTAAGGTTTGATCCCCCAGCTGAAGACATTCTTTCACCAGAGCTGCTCGACTGGTTAACAAAGGCTGAGTACTGTCTATGGTGGATGCACCAAAAAACAACCCTTGGGATCATTGGCAAAGAGTAGGGAAAATTTCAGGGGTTTTGCAAGTTACATCACTTGAAAGATAATAGCAATCACAGGCTTTGGTCAGTGAGGGGTTTCGGGATGTCATGGTGGTCAGGCAACCAGCATGGCAGGACTCACACTGACAGTTTAGGTTAAAGTTTTGGGTTTACAGTCTGATATCAACTACAATATAGGTTTTCATCCAACCTCACACTAATCTCGGCCTATCCTGAAGCCATTCACTTCAGTAGGCCTCAGATGAGGTGCTCAGCTACAACCTGAACATTTCTGACCAGTGCCCATTTTTACCTAGGTGTAGTAAAGTACACGTAGCACAATAGACAAAGAGACCTGCCTCGATCCTAATATCGGCTGTGGGATTGGAATCGGACACCTCCTGACTGCTAGTAAGATAGTCAAGAGACCGAGCCATTGACCACAGCAGCCACTTCAAGCTTTAAAGGAAAATTCAGCCAGTCAACTCTTTTCTTACCCTAATCTGTCTCTGTCTCTGGGTATCCACTTCCTCCATGGACTTCTTGAGCTGATTGACATGATGTTCAAGATCTGCAATGGTATCCGCAGACTTCGCTGCAGCTAGTGCAGCTTCTTGTTTCGTAAATTCTGTCATGGCGTCGTTTTTGTTTTTCAACGCCCGGAGTTCTTGTTCGTAGTTCTCGACGGCTTGGTTGTGCTCCTTATCAAGGATGGAATGCCTAGGAACAAAGGAAATGTGACAAGTCATGCATGTTTCCTTTCATTGGAAATTTTTTTTTGTTGAATAACTTTTGAGGCAAGCGTCCCAAAACAAAAAGTGCACAGTGAAAAATCTTTGTAATCTGCAACAAAAATTGCAGCTAAGGTTACCTCAAGTTACATTGTGCGTCAAAATCTGCAGGTGTGCGCACGCCCTAAAACATTTGTTGCAGCTACAATAACCAGTGAAACATTTGCGACTTTTGCAAATGTACCGACAAACACGTTGTTAAAAAGTGCAAAACTTTCAACTGTATTTTAAATGCATTTTGAACCATCAAATTTTGGTGGCTAACAATTTAGTCAACCTCCAACTTCTAGATCTGTGAACATTTCACAGTTAACAGTTTTATACAGTACTGGCAGCTGTACCAAAAATTGCAGGTGTCCTGCAAGAAAAGTTGCGGCCTGTGCACCGAGGATTAGACGAAACCCCAATTCACCTGGCATGGAGGTCCTCATAGTCAGCAGACAATCTCTCAACTCTGTTCTCCATGTCGATCTTATCACCCTCCAACTGGCACTTGGCGTGCGTGGTTTGTTCAGCATCTGCTGTGAGCTGCTGAACCCGAGTCTCAAGTTCTTTTATGATGACATTCTGTGAGAGTGGTGGTAATAATACGATTACAATGGTATACGGTAGGTATCATAAGAATAATTTTCCACAGAAATCTTTAATAGCAGACACGTTGAAAGAAAATCTACCCACAAAAGAATCAACTGATGTCCAAATTCCATTTTTACAGGTTACATGGTTCAAACACCACACAACACTAATCTTAAAGCGGATTTCGCACACCAGCGATTTAGCCTACCTTTTACATTTTCTCGGCTGGTGAAAATGAACCGTCTCATTTCCTATTCATAAGTCTGGCGCAGATCAGTTAGCTAGATTAGGGCTGCTGAACATGTGGACAATAGGGTTCGCAATAGGGTTCCATTCAATAACTTGCGTATGACTTGATGATGCTTTGATATCTACTGAGATGTGGGAAGGGCAATGTACTTGTCATGAAAAATTCGCTTTAATCTGCTCGAGTCTATGAATATAACCCCCCCCCCCCCTCTCCAAGAACGTTTGTGGCATTTCTCCAATTTTTTTAACCCTATTTTGTGGCCCCTGGGTAGGTCATAAACTCCTGTAAACTTAAGTAATGTTCGGTGTAGGTTAATCTAAACTTCCTAACATGTACAGGGTGGCCCAGAATTCTTTTCCTTTGGGCAATAGACTCCTATTGTGTATCCAGTGTGTGAGGGGAAATAATTCTGGGACACCCTGTAGAGTAAATAACTTATTTTCACAGGTAACACGATTTTATCTAAGCACACATTTCAACACTAACAGGTTTCATGTTCACAACTGCAGACAACGTCCACCAGGTATTAAAACAAAGCCTCCTAAAATGTCATTATCTTCAACTGATGAGTGACTTGATGCCATACAGGGTGACCCACATGCTGAGCTTTATAATCTCGCAATTAGATTACCAGGCACAACTCTGGAGATGTGACTTTTAGTTCAAAATAACCAATGCCTATCTCACCATTTCTGATGCTTGTCTTGAATATTCTTCCTCCATCTTCTGCAGACGAGTGTTAGTATCATCAAGAAGTTCCTGAATGTTCTTCGTGTGGACTTTCTGCATATCAAACTTCTCTCTCTCGAATTCTGTCACAACATCATTGAACTGGATGACAAATAATTCATAAGATGAGACATAATTAAGCACAAGTGAACTTGTAGTGTTCTCATTAGACTGTTGGATCATGGCAGATGGATAGTCATCGTTACTGTCTGGGCCCAGTTGTTTAAAGGTAGGAAAATTATGTTAGCCCTATCCCTAATGGCATAAAAGTCCCAATTGGCATTACCTTTCCCATTTAATCTCACTCACATTTTTTTGTTAGGAATAACTACTCCTTGGACAGGCTGAATTGAACACTGAATTTCTGCTCTCACCTTTCTATCAAACTCCTTCTGTTTAGATCTGCTGGTTTCCTCAACTAGATCTTTCAGTTCTGATATATGTTTATCTTTGCTTTCCTTCATAGTCATGTGTTCCTTGGAAAGAGCTTGTACTGTAATATATTGACACAGAAAAAGCACAATTTCATAAAAAGGAACACTAAACAAAGCCTACACATACAATGTACATGTACATCTGGATAGGTCGCATTTCTACTCAAAGTCTAATGTCATGAAGTACATGTATATGCTACTGTCAGTGTCATCAGTACATCCCTTTCTCAGGCTCTCCCACCTCTCTGTCACTGAATGAAGGCCATCTCTAAATCAGTGTCCCCATTGTCAGAGAACATGCCAAATCGGGAGTGCGGACAAGTCATCCACTTTTTAAGGTGTTGGACAGACTGTGGGACTACTGATTAGCTGGGCTGGCCAATGTGGACACAGATTAGGTACACAGACAGTGGGATTACTGATAAGCTGGGGTGGCCAACGTAGACACAGATAACGTTTTGACAGATCAGGCGGAACCCCAAACTTACATTTTCTCTCCAGTTTCCCAATCGCCTCCTCTTGGTCTTTCACTTTAGTTCTATAGTGCGACTTGACGTCTTCAATCTCCGTATTCTTGCGATCAAGAATCTTCTGCACCGCAATGTCATGTTTCTGCTGTATCTTCAACTTCTCCTCATGGAACTTTGCTTCCATCATCTTTGTCTTCATGTCCAATTCCTTCTCGTGGATTCTAACTAAGCTTGTCTCGTCTCTGAATGATCGCAGGGATGACGTGCTGGTGGACAAGTTACGGGCACTGGTGGATAGATGGCGCCCACTGGTGTAGTCGGGATCACCTGATTTTGCTCTTGGGGGCGATCTTGAAGCAGGACGTCTTTTATAAATCCCTAGGAGTGAAATGAGGGACATTGAGGTCTTTTGATACAAATTTTGAGGCATGCACTTTGAAAACATTCTCGAACTATAGTTCAAATAGTATCAAGAAACCTTTTTCAATTTTGGAATCTTTTTCACCGAGTTTAGGTTCAAGGTTCACAAAACACTGATAACACTGCATAACACTCCACAAAACGTTGCGGTGTTTGATATTTTTCTGACGGGCTAAAATCAAATTCATTTACCTGAAGTTGGTGCGGTATCCTCATCATCTGATGACAAGTTGAAAGCAGTGCGCGGCCTCCTGGCTCTAGCACCATGAACTTCACCCAATTCATCCTGAAATACAATATGTAACTTTTTAACGTCAATCAACTGAGGCTTTTCAATAACTGAACACAAGCTACAAATATTCAATCAAGTTTCCATGGCCTGTTTGGAATTTCCATCAGTCTAATGCTGTTGTCTCAACTGACCATCACGTGCTGGTTAGACACACTAGCAAATCAGTGATCTTGTGACATTGTTTCCGAGTGGAGACTTCACTTACCCTGGAAAACATTCGGTCTCTCTCACTAAATGATCTAGCATGTGGTGGGCTTGGGCTTCTGCCTCTCCCCGATACCCTGCCAGTGGAATTGCTTCTCCTGAAATTGGAATCCTCATTATTGTTAATGTCAAGAACAAGAGAATGATACCAAGGAGAGCTTTACTTGTCTACAGTGTTCCATATGAGACAATGTTCTTCATGTTGACCAAATGTCATCATGTCGGAATAAAGAACATGTCACAGGCATAAGGCATTAAAAAACGGTGTCGACTTTATTTAGCTAGTTGAGGGACGCCTGTACAAAAGGCCTATATTACATGCAATAGGCCTATGTGATACTGAAACAGACACACGAAAATCGGCTAAAATAGCTTCTACACAGTATATAAGCTTACATGTCACATTGTCTTTCTACTCGAGATTTCAATGGAAGCATTATGTGCCCTTGTAAATTAGAATATCCCTGACACCACAACCACAATGCCTCTTGTCGTCTATCACTCTAACTACAGTGGAACTTAAAGGAACCTATAGCGAGCACCTTTCTATTGAGAACAACCCATCTGTTAAGGACACTTGTTCACTAGTTTTGGTCCCAAACTGGTTGTTTCATTCAATTTGACCACTCTAAACAGGACACCTCTCTTTTGAGGACAGCACTTGTCGGTCCCGAGGGTGTCCTTAATAGTGAGGGTCTACTGCATTGCCTCAACTTGTGACTATTTCTATGAGAAGCAAGAAGATGGCAGTGCGGCGCATGGAGTGCGAAAATTCCCGAGTAAGCTGAGAAGATGTTTGAAATCATGACAAAATCGGACTTTGTAAGCAGCACTGGAACAGAACTAACCTCATTTGCCTTGGAGATTCCATCTTGCCATGATATTCTTTATCAGATGACGACGAGGCTATCTTGAGCGCAGCAGCAAGTTCAGCATCACCGCCTAAACCACCACCACCACCATCGGCACCGGTAGACAGTTGAGATGCTCCCAGCTCACTAACCCAGTCTGGCACATTCTTATCCTGGAAATATACCAAGCTCACTGAGTGACAATATTGCAGTGCATTAAGTTGCATTTTCTGATATCGTAAGTTGAAATGACACAATTGCAAAAGCATTACTCCGGATTGATATGAAACGAAAGGTCGGGCAAGATGACTGCAACTTCATGTTGTATGAGAATTAATTTAGTTACAGAAGACATGGCAGATGTAAAAATTTTCACTTATTGCAGCCTATCGGACAGGGGCCTTAATGAATTACTTTAACTCTTGTGTCCCCCCCCCCCCCAAGATCCGTTAAGCACACGTTCTAAAATGAGAACTTAACTGTGCCTTTAAAACAAGGAATGCTTTTCCTAGTTGCACAATCAAGAGACTCAGAATTCAGGAATTGTATACAAGACAACTCCAAACATGCATTTGGTCTGGAGTGCCTGGAGGAAAGGATATCGATTGTCCAAAGTGGGGTTTTCAAAACCTTTTTGGCCGACACCCTTGTTGGGATTGCTCCTTTCAAACAAACTTACCTCCTCTTTTGCTGTTGCATCCTTTGATTTGTCATCAAAATAAATGGACTGGAAAATAAATGGGATTGTAATTAGTCCAGCGGCATCATTTGTGACCAGAGTCCAGCAAATCCCATATATATAGAGTGCAAACCATTTTTGGCCAATAAACTTCTCAGGGACTCTTCCCCAAGGACGCCATCGAGCTAACATCAAGTAGGACATTATTATAGCTCTATTCTAAGCGATTGTAATGTATGTAGGACGAAACCGGAGAACCTGGAAGAAACATAGGATGTCGAAGAGAGTTGCCCTCTCTATCACATGAGTATACCGGGACTGACCGGGTATTGAACCCGGGACCTCAGAGGTGACAGGCACGGATGTTTCCACTGTGCCACTCCCGACAGCTCACTGCATGGCATTTGACTCTAGATAATTTTAAAAGAGTTTTTTAATCTATTCATACATGATACATACGCGTACATCAGCAATGACAGCACTAGCTCTCGGGTAGTAGAACTAAAAGACAAGCTAAGTGGAGGAGGAATGTACATAAAAGTAACCATCCAACAAATTTACAATCTCACCATGTAAGCAGGTAACGTCTGCAGTGGACCTTCCTCAGGTCGTGAAGTGAATGGCCCCTCCAGAGCACCACGCTTCAGCATGTGTAACATAAGTTCAGCATACATATTGCGATTCTTTCTGAAAAAGAATTCACAGAAACATTAGCTTGAAGTTTTCATGCAAGGAAAATAACATTTCAAATAAACAAGCTTAGCTCAAAATGTCTTAGACTAGAAGTACATGTACTGTACTTACTACACTCTTGGTCCAAACCACCATGAGCGTCTCGGCTGTCTACCGGTGTCATACACTACAGGTGATAAAAAGATTCATCGACAACCAAACTTCCTGAACGACACCGTAACGTAAAGTGTTTTACATATCGTTCTGGCCAAATGTACTCGATTTATAAACTCAGGAATATGACCAGATCACATTTACCAAAAGATAGTGGTGTTGCACAACACTTGATTATCCTTAGGCCTGAAAAATGCTCAGATTTCACGGTGTCAACTAAGTCGGTCAACTATGACACTGGCTGCCCACCGCTGTGTAATTAAAAAGACTATTTGTGATCACATTATTACAGTCTTGTGAGAAGAGGTCAGCAGAGTACCTTTGGCCAGATCTATCTGAAAAACACTAATGTAATGTAAGATGAAAGAACTTTTCAAACAACTTGTACCTTCCTGTAATTCCTGAAGATGGCGGTTCACAAAGCTTCTTTATCCACAGTGCACACCTCTGTCGTTCTGTCTTGTGAGGCAATTTGAGCACAAACGGTTTCATCTCTGCCAAATGCTGGTCGAAGGTCTCATCGAGGGCGATGTACAATGTTGTTTCACTGTCCATGGTTCCTGCTCATACAAGTGGACAGCAAATTATGTGACCCTGGAAATACAATTTACATACAATGACATTATGTACCTTGATGTACATCAGAAATATAGAACAGAACAGAACAGCACTGAGTCAGTGCTGTTCTGAATGCCCCATGTCACAACCAGAATAAAACCCAAAATCATGTGACCTTCTCAGTCTGTTGGTTGACAACTTTGACGAATTTCGTTTGGGCATTGAATAGTCGAATGAGTTTCACCTGGAACAAAGCCAAGGGTCACAGTGCTTACGGCATTGTTGGAAGTTGGCTTAGTTGGAGAATGGACGGTTTGTTTTGACAAAGAAAGAACTACACCAGACTCGGAGCCCAAAGAAAACAATGCGCACACTCTGAACACGGTACAAATACAAGGCCTTTCTTCTTGGTGAAAGGCATGAAAGGCTGTACGTGACTCTGACTGGTCAATCGTCACTTTTACACCTGGTGGAGGAAGTCACTGCTATCCAAAACAAACCTACATACATACATACATACGCACATACTGATACTGCATGCTAAATAGCCTGTAGCAAGTTTTTTCTTATTATTAACTGTTTCTGTTTGCGTGGGCATGGCGGGGTTGGTACGGAAATTTATGATTCTTTGGGGTGTCAGGCTGTAAAGTTCAGATTTGAAGTGCAAGTCTATCCTATTCTTGAATATGTTGGGGGATTCTGCATTTACTATATTTTCTGGCAGGCTATTCCATGGATCTACGATTCTGTTTGAGAAAAAGTACTTTCGAATATCGATATTAAATACGAGTGTCCTCGTGTTTGGACTTGGTGTCCAACAACAGCCGGTTGGATAAATAAAGGCACAACGAAAAAAAGAAAATGTGGTGTGCGACCATACGGTCTTTTGTTTGCTGCTTGTTTGTTGTGGCCAGTAGTAGCTTCCTCCACCTGGTGTTAGAGCCTATATATGCAAATGGTTGAAATGCCGCCCAAACTTTTAAACTGATTTTAAAACGAAGCAAGTCGAAGGTCAAAGGCTAAAAAATGCAAATTTTTTTGTCGAAATATAGGTATTAGCCTGTAACTTTGACTATCGGTAGCCCAAGTGTACTAATGGTAAAATATGGAAGGTAGTGTGGCTGCACTTTAAGCATACTACAATAGTTTGTGTCGTAATCACATGCATACAAATAAGGCCTAGGCTATAGTGCATCGTTGCAGAGCGACAATGCTGCAAATGCACATGCATCAACATGTTTGAGGGCTGTGGAAAGACCTGACTAGAGGTCGACCAAAACACCACAAAGTGGGACTGTTTCTACAATATTCTAAAAGATATTTCCGATGAAGGTATGCATAATTGTAGTAGTGAGAGTTTAAGCAACAGTCCAGATTACACAACACAATATTTACTTGTTTGTATAGCTATTTGTGAGGATATATCGAGACCTTCAGTTTAAATTTGTTTATTTTTGCGCCGATTTAACTTCCGCTTGCGCATGCGTTCTTCTGATAGCTTGGGAAAACCGGCGCGAGCTTCCGGTAGCGAAAAGTTGAAATTGGGCACTCAAATTACATGTTTTTTAGCCTTTCGTGATAACAAATTAAGATAACCTGAGGTCAGAAGCTTCATAACCCAATACTGCATTGTTTTTGGCAGCTAAAACATTCGTAGAAATTCCATAGATCGAAAAAACCGTCGACATTCTCCGACTGCTTTGTTGTCATTGATCGAGAAGGCCAGTGCCAGTGGCAGTGCTAGAGTGCATTTGTACTGCAGTGCAGTGCTGTGTTGCAGTTAAATGTAGGCCTATTATGGGCTCCAACATGTCCTATCCTGTTGCCTGTTTTGGTTTTACTTTTATTGTGTAGTAAAACCATCATTGCTTATTGTATCAGATTTGTGTTCCCATTTATTTTCGTGCTTCCATCATCATGGCATGCCATAGCCCATGATGAATGATGTCAACCCCGACAATCACAAGACAATGTAGCTTGCGTGTACTCCCCCTCTCCCCTGGGCCCTCGGTGTAATACATCAACAGACGGACTGCCGAGTATTAAACAGAAACAGTGCCATTAGACATTAAGTGTCAGTGATAAAGCCATAAGGATTTTTATTGTATTTCTACTAACTAACACTAATGTATTTGAGTTCAAGGTTGTTACCCCTCTTCTCAGGAAAATTTCAAGATATTGTACTTAAAGATTGTATTATTGTACTGGAAAAGAAGGGGTTTACAGTATTTTGTGTTTTTCCTCCAACTGCAACATCGAGAAGCCTGGCTGCAGCCCGCTAGTCTATCAATCATGTCAGTATTGCTTCTATTCTCTATATTTTTTCCTTTGGGCTCTTGCAGAAACCACACCATGGATGACGATGCATTAGAGGCGAAGAACTCTCCCCAGTTCAGCAATCCTGGGACACCGAGATCAGAAGTTGATGTACGAAACACACCGCCACCTGGAGTACCCATGTTACCTGTGGCGACACCTTCACAACAACAGAAGCAAGCGGTAGCGGCAGTTGCTGCAGCTGCAGCCGCAATGGCACAACGAGCACCGCAGCAGTTACCTCAAAGCAAATACGCTCAACTACTCGCCGTCATTGAAGACATGGGAAAAGACATTCGACCAACATATTCAGGGAGTAAAAGCTCGGCTGAGCGATTGAAAAGGGGTATTGTTCATGCGAGGATTCTTGTTCGGGAATGCCTTATGGAGTGTGAAAGAAGCGCAAGGACTTGATATATTCAAGACGGAACTCTTGAGTGCATTTTGTTATAAATAGGATTGACCATATTGGTTCGTCAGTTGTGATTCATTGACTTTTACATGTAAGCCTATGGTCCTTTTTCTCTGAGACTTTTCCTCAGTTGTCACAATCATGATGACATTCATAGATTCTGTGAATATCCACTGACTTTAATGGGAATCAAAATGTAGCAAAATGTCCTTGTTTTGCAAAGTAATAAAATGACATTAGAAGGGTACGCCATTTATGGTAGACCAGAAAAATAGAAGTGCAGTTCTACACAATGCCGTATGACAGTTATTATGCATACAAATTTGCTGAAACTTGGTATTCTTAGTATTTGTACATGTATATAGTCTACACAACGGCAATGCTAAAATTTATACTTTGTACATACATATTTACGAATTTTCCAATTCAATTACAAATTTAACAAATGCTGTAGGGCTCTATGTTCTCGTTGTCACTTGTAACAAGTCTCATGACAAGAACAAACAAGTCATTTTCAAAGAGGGGGGTAAACAAGATACACAATACAGTAGAACCTCTATTAGCGGACACCTCTCTATTAAGGACACTAGTTTTGGTCCTAAATTGGTTGTTTCTGTTCAATTTGACCTCTCTAATCAGGACACCTCTCTATTAAGGACAGCACTTGTCAGTCCCGAGGGTGTCCTTAATAGAGAGGTTCTACTGTATAACTTTTTTCAGCCTGTCTATCATGTTCTCTAAATCACACCCTTGGAGACAGCTTTCTTGACAGCAAAGAACTGTCTGCAATTCATTAGTGTGATCTTAATCTTAGTTCTGCATTTTAGAAACATCAAGGGCAACCAAAGATAATTGAGCTCTTCGATAAGCTGATATTTGGTGTAACGGTAATACATTAAAGGTGTTTTTTTCACATTTTACAGAGAGTGTGTTATTATTTTTCTCTATAGGACAGAATGGTCACAATGATTCCCTCCCTGCTAGCCTGTGAATCTGTTCCAGTGATCGACAAAATATTTACAATTCTAGAACACCTTGATGAGAGCCAACACTTTTTACAGTGTACGCTCTGTGCCTCGTTTTGTCAACAACAGTTCTGGTAACATGGTTATGGTTATGCAACTAATACCGCTCAAGTTTGTGCTCTGTCCATTAATGGGAAATTGTCACAACCCAATAATTGAAGTCTCAATATCAATCTGACTATTGCAAATCAGTTGTCACAACCAAATGGGAAGGGTTGCAACAAAACAAATTCCTAGTACGGGGGGGGGGGGGGGGGGGGGGGGCACCTGACATGTCCCAGTACAAGCACCCATTTAAAAAAGCCCCATCTCGAATCCTGTAAAACTGTTTTCTCCTTCAAAATCCTGCTTAAAGATCTCTGTGTCTCCCAGAAATTCCCCCTTCATCGTCTGTCTTGTTGATGCAAGATTCTTGCATTCTTGTAATTGTGGCAATGGTCTTCTTGCCAAGAAGACCATTGCCACAATTACCATGAATTAATTCTCTATCATTCTTGGGACATCAGCTTTTCAATATTTGCTCACTGGACCACTGCGAAAGCCTGGCCATAGTAATGGAAACATTGTCAAAGCAAAAGGATGGTCTTGATCACAATAATCTGTATAGCCTGTCATCCTGGAGAAAGAGATTTTGCCCACTGGATCAACCACTGCAAAAGTCTATTCATTTTATATGACGGCATAGTCACAGTGAGACGGTTGGTTTTGGATATTGTCAAATATAAATATAATTGCTCAGTGGGCCACAGCAAAAGACTGTCCATTTGATGGGGACATCATCCTAACCCAATGGATGGTTTGTTATCCACATGGCCTGATGCCTAGAGACACTGTCGAAAAGTATTTGCCGACTGGACTACCACATACAAAAGCCTATGGTTTGATGAGGACATTGTCACTACCAGATGAATGGTCTTGGAGACATTGTCACAACAATCTGATTGAAGGTGGCTTGGTCTTGATCACAATGATCTACATGTCCTGCATGTCGTCCTCAGAACATAGTAATAACAATATTTTCCCACTGGACCATTATAAAGCCCATTATGTCTATTATAATGGTTGGGGACATAATCACAACCAAATGGTCTTGATCACTATGATCCACATGTCCTGCCATCTTGGGGGATATTGTCATAATAATATTGCCTACTGGACTGCTACAAAAGCCGACCCATTTGATGAGGACATTGTCACAACCAGATGGTCTTGCGGGGACATCATTGGGACATCATTGTCAGAACCAAAAGGATGATTGGTCTTCATCACTATGACCCATGTGTCCTGTTGTCCTCGGGACATTGTATCACATTAAATTGTTTACTGGACCACTGTAAAGGCCTGAGCTGTCCATTCTAATAGGGACATTGTAACAAAAAAAATGGATGGTCTTGATCACAATGTGCAGTCCTGGGATAATAATCGAACACTGTAGATGTACCACAAAAGCTCTTCCATTTTATGGGGACATTGTCACAACTGGATGGATGATAGAGTAGTACAACACACAAGCCCATGCCTTTTCATTTTGGCTGTATTTCTTGTCCAGGAAGTATTCCTCCTCAAAGGCAGATGAGCCAGGCTTTTTTATGTGCGACAACAGCTAGGTACCAATCAGGTTTTTTTGGCCTGGCATGGTGTCTCTTGCTTCATCCAGAGGGAGAGTCTCTCAAAAGCTATCCAAAGACATGCTTCTCACTTGGTACAGAGTATTTTGGTTACCCTGGCAACCATGTACAAGGAGCCTTGGTTTTACCAGTCTTTCAATATAAATTTATATGAAAGACTCCGGTTTTGCGCCTCGGATTCGAAATAATTTTGGCCTGTGTCTCGCTCAAAGTTAAAATAGCAGCGATACCTCCGCGTAGAATCTGTGACCTCCTTGGGCTAGGGAATATAAATATGCTCCTAGACCTAAATATTCTCAACACCTATATTTGCAGGCTCGGAGAAGATTCAACGGTCATACTGTCCAGACAAGTCACAACGAAACTTTGTAGATAAAAATTTTGTTACAAGCTTTTCAATAGCTCAGTAATTATGTTCACAAGCAGCATATAGCATCAAAACAGATCCATCCTACAAGGACGCTTTGCAAGTTTAATAAACCAATGACGGGGCACAGTTTACATGGTTTATGTTCCACACATCCCGTATGGAGGACTTCTTGGGGAGAATGTCCAAAATGTGACTGAGAAACATGTTGAAATTTACAGCCTTGTGCCCCATGGTATAATCCTTTACTAAACTCCATTCCAATCACATGAAATAAAACTGGATGTTCTCACATAATAATTTTATTATCTCAAGGACTTATCTGTACAGAATGTATTGCCAGAAATTTCCAGATAAAGATTGGTGTTATTTATTACAGAAAATGTTCATTTTGATGAATGAATGTCTGCAGCTGCATCAGCTTTAAATGTGTTATCAAATAATTGTTCCCTGTTGCAACCTTTGCTTGAAATGGATTTTTATCAAATGGGTAAGGTGGCTCTGTTTTCTTATTTCATTAATTAAGTAACTTTCTTACTACAGGAGCAGTCCAACACAGATCTGGAAAAAACCTCTTTTACATCACTAATAACACTTATTTACAGTCCAACATTGGTCTACCACAACGTTCCATAGAATGGTGTCCTATTGTCTTAACGACATCAATGGTACTTGGCATGACGATGTGCAGCTGAAAAATAGAAGATAAACATTTAAAATTACATGCAAGAATATTTGCCACAGAGACAGACTGGATGGCTAGGTTCAATCAGGACATTCGAAGGGCTTGTCGCCTGGGATTGTGGCTTCACTGGTCACCAAGATGAAGACACAAAGCAGTCTGTCAAAACCACTGAGTTCTCGAGGCTGCCTCTTGCCAAGGCCCACTGGATCATGGATAAACTGATAAGCATGTCCAAACAGGTCAAAAATCTGATATAAACAAATGAGGTTATTCACAACTGGATTCGTCAAGCCCTGAAGTCTGATGGCTGCAAGAAGAATATAAAGTGTCTCTCATACAAGTCATAGTCCTGGTGACAGCATCCAACAGGACATGTGTGAATACAATAACTTTCAAAAGGACCAAACAAAGTGGAAACAACTGAATATGTCAAGGCAATCGGAACTTTCTATTACCCTGCAGCTTGCTTTCTTTCACGTTTAATTACTTACAATGGGATCTGTATTGAAAGAAGTAATAGAAGGCGGACAAGCACATAGCCGTCTGGACAAAGGGCGCAACGCTGGCTTTCCTCACCAACACATACTTCTGCATCCATCTCCAGTAAGCTGAAATACAATCAAGAATGTTCAGGTTCCACATGAATTCATGCCAAAGGTTTTTTTACAAAGAAATTGAGTGTGTACAAGTTTTTATTATTAGTGAAATTTCTGTGACATTAATCAATACTAATAAATTGTACATGCAATTGATGAATTTGCTTATATTTGATTGAGTCGAATGGCAAAATGGGGTCCATATCTTTATTAGAGGTGAAATTTGTGGACATCATACGAGTCCATACATTTCACAATATACCAAATAAATACAAAAAATAGTCAAGCAACCTCAAGTAAACACACCCATGGTAATGATGTCCATGCGGTCATGCTAATTCCCGACCTACCCCGACTTTTCCCGACATTTCCCGACTTGCGGAAAATGCTGCCAAAATATAGTGTATTAATCATCAGAATATTTATATTTGTACTGTTTACATACATATACAGCACGTCTGTTGATTTCAAGACTTTTGAACGATGCTTAGTTGAGCAAAGCAAGTTACATCTACCCAACCGACCGCAATTTTTCTGCAGGTCGGTAATCTTGGTTAGTTGTGGTTGTCGCTTCTTGTAAACTGTACCTGCATATGGCCTTGTCTGAACCCAGCATAAATTAATTATTGGAGTTGATTTGCTCAACTTAGCATCGTTCAAAAGTCCTGAAATTAACAGACGTGCTGTATATGTATGTAAACAGTACAAATATAAATATTCTGATGATTAATACACTATATTTTGGCAGCACTTTCCGCAAGTCGGGAAATGTCGGGAAAAGTCGGGGTAGGTCGGGAATTAGCATGACCCATGTCCATGTTACCATTTTCTCCTGGTATTTTCTGGGTGGTCAGTTGCCCGCTGCTGGTCTTTGGCCTTACACCAGCACTTGCACAAAGAGTAACTGGTGATTTGCCTATTTTTTGGATTTGACTCTATCGACAAGGGCACCATCCATACTTACTCCTACTAACTGCAGATGCCATGGCCTGTGGACCATAATTCCTGCGGCTAAGCCACTGGCCTATTTGTCCAACCTTCACTTCAGACAGTGGATCAGCTGAAATGACAAAGGAGGTTTTTGTGTTTAGTCAAACTAAGTTGTATACCAAAATAACTGACTACCGAGCGTTAGGACTTAGGTAATACTATTAAAAGACCGGTCTACCAGTTGTTGCAATATACATTATAAGGGGATCCACATATATGATCATGATTCAAAGTCAAAGACGTCACTACACAAGCTCTTTTGACCATGTTGACTGCTGTAGTGCACATGTATGATTGATATTTGCGCAGAACAAGGAATTGTCCGACCACCGATATTTTTTCTCATCCGGATATCGATTTTACCTATATTACCCTGCAAAACCATAATGCTGAAAAATAAAGGAGCTGCTTTTAGGAACAACGTCATTTGATGTTCGGCAGGACAGTTTTCAGAATTCACAAGTACTGAAATATATCTTACGCTTTCCATAATAAGTTGCAGGATTGTAAACCCCGTGAATTCTTGGGTTAAATTCCTTGGGATAGTGACCAATGTTCATTTTCACGATTCTGTGGTCGGTGACAAGGTCAAGGGCACTAATTGCGGAGTAATCTGATGAAATTAACTTGCGTTTTCAGAGATAAACTCAATTATATATGGATAATGCCTTTAGTACAAGTACTACAGTTAATCTATTTGATATAATTTGAGAAAATAAAGTTTGTTCTGTTTGAATTCCTGACATTGTTTGAGAACTTTATTTCTACTCGGAAAGACATAATTGCCCATTTCTCTCATTAGTGGTGCCATCTTTTAGAGTGTTGTGTTATCAAACTTTTTCTGACACTGCCGGGATTCTGATGAATTTCTTGTTTATTTCAGCGTTTTACGTCCTTCCAGAATGACAGCAAGGTACTAGCTGCAATCTTAGTTCAAGTAGAAGTCCTTCTGATACATTGAAATAAAACAATCAAGGTGATTTTTCTGCAAAGATGACTCCTCACTAGTCGCCACATGAGTCGGTGTAAATGTAAATTTAGTCCCGTGGAGAAATAGTCCTTCAAGCCCTGGCCCTACATACCCTATAGATCTTGCCTGTATACCTGCGTACAGGACCCATATCTGCTACGACCACCATCATGCGATGATGTGATGACTGGGATACCCGGATGATCGCGGGATCTGTGATTGGAAGACGGAGTACACTTCAAAAGTCAGTCAAGAGGAGGTGGCTGGCTCTTCGCGGTTTAGATCCCAAATAAAACAAATCTAGGCCTAAATACCGGTAGCCTCGAAATCCCAGGTGCCGATTTAATTGAATCGTCCTCCGAAGTTTACTGCCTCGAACGCCAGGATTCCTTGTGTACTGCAGTTTGGGAAGTTTGGATGCGTAGGCCTATTCTTGGCTAAGTAATCGTCACACAGGAATTGATATCCTGCCCGTAGATCCCGGGATAGTATCATCAATAATAACCTGAGAAAGAATAAGAAAGCTTTGGTTTGACACATGGATGGAACCCGAGATCACGAAAGCCGACGACATTGTTTCAGCGCCATTGCAGGATTCATATCAAAGACTGTACTTCCCTTCAACTAGCTTTCAGAAACCATCTCATTTCCAAACTTCTCATTTCAGTAACTTACAAATGTTTCGGAAAAGAGCAAGAAATGCGGATGAGGACTGTGATGATTGTATGCCTATATCAAAGAGAATCAATAGGCTACAGATTGGGTACGATTTTATTTGTCAGGCGTTGATTTCATTTAAGTCCGGAGGTTGATAAAATTAAAATTCCATTCAGGTCGATCATTCATACTAGCTAGTATGAAGTATAGATTAACAATGTTCTCTGTATAGTACCCCCCAGGTATATGGCACGGCTTAACCCGCCGGCCATGAGGGAATTCCTTAATGGCCCAGTGGTTGGCGCGTTGGCCCCAGAGTGGAAGTTAAGCAACGTTGAGCGCGGTCAACCTTTGTATCGGTGACCGGCGCGTACAATACATCTGGCAGACCTTCCCACGCGATGCGAGCTCTGGATTTGTAGTTCGGTACTGAGGAGACGCATGAAGCTCTAAGTAGGATCGCGGACGATCCATCTCTGTCCGAAGGGGGAATGATGTATAGTACCCCCAGGTATATGGCACGGCTTAACCCGCCGGCCATGAGGGAATTCCTTTATGGCCCAGTGGTTGGCGCGTTGGCCCCAGAGTGGAAGTTAAGCAACGTTGAGCGCGGTCAACCTTTGGATCGGTGACCGGCGCGTACAATACATTCTCCACACCCTTTAAAACAGGGGCACCCCTTACCCCCAGGGGGTCCGATTTCCTTTCAATTTATCTTGTATTCTACCGTTTCAAAAGCATGAATGCTAGAAGTCACTTCACTTCAGTTGTGGAGTTGTATTGTATTGTAGAGATCAATAGAAAAACTTCTATATTTGCATGTATTCTGTATTTCTCCATTACAATGTTTATCTCTTCTATATTTCTAACAATCATGCATTTATTTAGTTTTGCTTTTCACATCTTTTGCAGACCAGAAAGTGAAGGCAGTTTTCAGCAACAGGACGCTGCGATGCAGGATGCAGGTGGAAATGATGTAAGTTGTCTGTCCTGTTAAGAGCTTTTTAAAATGAAAATCAGGCGGATTTCTATTTATAGATGGCTGTCCGAGATTTGCCTGAAATTATTTGGGTGCAAGGCCTATGGGTAGATAGAAATATCCCAAAATTCCAGGTCCCTGAACCAAACAGTTTCATTCATGTGGTATATGTTCTGGATTATTCTGAAAAATGGTTAAAACTATTTGTCTCTTCTTGTTCATGGCAAGAATCGGGAATGAAAAAGGATTGTTACTACCAATCGTGGTGTTGATTCGAAGTCCTCTCTCTAGAGTATTGCACAAATTGGCAATTGGATATCATGACAGAACCTTATCAACATTTTAAAAACGTTGCTTCCTTATAATCGGTTCTTTACTTTTCATGCAATAATTCAGAATTCAAGTTTTAGTTTTAGTAGTTAGCTTGACTTATCATTAGCAACAAGCAGATGAGATGAGCAGGTGGGGGGGGGGAACTTAAGTAAGCACATGCAACTTCTAACCTGACTGTATGTATTTTTCAGCAACAAAAGGCAATGTCCTCTTGGCAACAAACAACAAATAACAACTATCTACCGTCAGAAATGAGAGAGGGACAACAAGGTCGACCTGATGTAAACAATCCTAGCACATCAGGAGTAAACCCCGGGCCGAGTTACGAAATGTTCAATTCAGGTGCTGGTGTGATGAATGCCCCGTTGCCTGTTCTGGAGCAAAATGGGGGGAACTGTGATATCGTTTGTGAAAACTATGAACCAGAACTTGATAAAAATGACAATCCGCACTACTTTGCTGTAAATGAGGTGCTATTTAATGCCCATTCATCACGGTTAAAGAGACAGCGTACTGGCATGAATCGTAGTTTTCCAAATAGTTGAGCTGAGGTTGGTTGTTACTGCAACTTGAAGGTTGGTCAGTTTGACCTCTGCTAACTTAACTGCCAAAGCCAAGCAACACTATACTTTATGCCACTGATGAGAGAATAGTCACTCTTTTGTCATGTATTTCTTTTTACATATTAGTTGAATGAGGTACTAGATTGCCTACATGTATGCTAGATTTTATGTAGCAGTGGTGTAGTCTAATCTCAAGATGCTAAATGATATTGTTTGTGTTTGCTCTGTGGTAAAGGTAGACCCCTACAAGAAGAGGCTTGGTAAGTCACAAGTATGCAACACTGAAAATGCTCATGTTTGCTCTGTGGTAAAGGTAGACCCCTACAAGAAGAGGCTTGGTAAGTCACAAGTATGCAACACTGAAAATGCTCAATGTCAAAATGATTCATAAAGATAATTAGTTGTGTCATTGATACATGTAATTAATGGCAATAAAGGGGTCGTGCTACATTGTAACCCCAACCGTAATTGTCTGAGGTTCGGGAATATGTAATTGAGAAACTGAAATATGTAGAATCGGGAATATGGGAAAAGAAATATGTAACTAGATACAAGTTTAGTACTTAGTAGGGAAATGTGCTAGCAGCTGTAGTTAAATTATTTGAAATCGTTTATCTTTGCCACTCATTTCATTATTAAAAATTCAGTCCGTGTCCTGGTGTTGAAGGGTTATCAAGAATTTGAGATGTGCAGGACCCCACTGTTCATGCATGCAGGGAAAACATATTTTATTTGATTGCAGCAGGTTATCGTAAAATAGAGAAGAATACTCTTTTCGTTTGCATATTAAAGCGATAAGGTCGGCCAGGATTGTTTATTTCATGAATAAATAGGTCCAAGGAATAGTAGGCCTGGTGTGACAAATGAACCAGTTGAACTTTAGCAGTATGGCTTTAATTTGATGTTCTCAAACACATTGGTGACAATGTTCCATTTTCATTATAGATTATGCATTTGCCTCCATGACGAGTAAGGTTTTGGTGAGATGAGCAAAACATCTTGGTTTTAAAATGTGTTGAAAGCAGATTCTTGGTATATAATGCCTTAAATATATCAAGTTTGAGGTGTTTTGTGAGACAACCATTACATGTACCTCCACATGCCTTGGGTAATAATTTCTTAAACATGTTATGGTGAATATGATCTGATATTTGGAATATCCGAGTTTCATGTATGGGATTGAAGTGATGAATCGTCATTTTGTAATGATTTGTTGCATAACTATTACTCTCGTATTGAAGTTGAAGTTAATATATTATTTATTGGAGCAAAATTGATGTTTTGGTTTATTTTATTCTTCTACATTGCATGTTTACTGCAGTTCTCTCTATGCGTGAAGATCAAGGAATTTGTAAATGTTGGTGTAAAAACGGAGACAATTAAGTATAGTACATGTAGAACATCTCTCAAGTGCTGTGCTTTAAAATATCAAGTTGCCCTGATTGAATGGAAACGACAGGTTCCACTGTGTCCTTTGAATCAAATTAAACAGCTTCCCTTCCCCGTTCATGGTCGATGGACATCTTGCGACAGTATCCCTTAAATTAAATGTCCTAACTTTAAGTTTAAGCACCGATAAAGCTGTTCGTCTTTCATTGAAAATGTAACTCCACATTATTTTCCTTGTCTCTTTACGAGGTCAGTGTGGTATCATATCGATAGATTGGTTGTAATCTAATCGTATATCATCTTGACCACCACAGTTTTTGCATTGGCTATGTTTAAAAGGACTGTAGACCATGAGGTTCAGGATGATCATACATGTATCTTCAAAGTCTGACTCAATGTGACAAAAGGCCTAGTGACAACAGTCGGCCACATCACGCACCTCTGCTTTTTTTCTGTCCCGTGTACAAAACCAGAGAACTACAATGTACAATGGTCGCATTTTATTGCAGCACGACGCAATGACTTCATGTCATGGGGGGCAGGGGGATTTTGGACAAGAGCAAGAATGAAAATTTTCCACAAAATAAAATGATTTATTATAATAATATAGAAATGTATAGAAATTGTCAATGAACATGTACATTTGTTTGTGTACATGATATGATACATGTGTAAAAGCATGCGAATTGAGTGATGGTCACAGTATTCAAGGCATTGTACAGAACAATCGACGGCCCAATTGTATAACTTGTCTCTAGAAACAGTAAAAAACTTTCACACCCTCTGCATGTACATACAGTACAGATCAATCTCATAACGTTCATTTCATTGTGTTAATATCAGGCGGGGCACCTCCTATGTGTAGTTTTGTTGAGTGATAGATTCAAAAACACACCAAAAGAACATGATCTCTCTGCCACACCGATGCAATATCTTTGACAGTGGGGCTGAAGACAACCCTATTTCTCCAATAAGGAATAAAGCCGAGTGTGCTGCCGTCTTGGTGTTCATCACAATATGTTGTGTACATGTACATGTACATGTTCTTCGGTGAACAGAATTAGCACCAAAAAAATAAAACCAATCAAGGTCCACCAAGCCAGTTTTGCACACACAAACCACAATCGCAGCATTTTTTGTCACAACAAACGTTTTTTCTTGGGGTATTAATTAGTGATCTACACAACCAAACACCTGTATTTTTAAATATGATTATGGGCCAAAAAATCGATTGTCTCATTCAAAGCGGGCGCAATAATTACTTCTTTTCTGACCCAGTGTGAAATCGTGTACCCACATGATTGTATATCATACACTTCAATAGAACATGAAATAATTAGATTAATTCACAAAACAGGGTGTTCCAAAATAGTTGCACAACAAAAACTAGATTTTGTGGGTCGTATCATTATGTTGAAGTATCTAAGAACACTGTTAGTGTCTAGGGGCGCGGCCGTTAGTGATCTTACTGTTGATCTTGGCTGCGTCCCTGGTAATTATTTGTCCCTTTTTCTTGTAAATGCAGGTACTTATCTTTATAAGCTGACCAAATAAAATACCAGTGAAACCTCTGTCAAACTCTCAGCTGTACAAATGTATTGAACAAAATGCTTTCTGAGTGACAGATCTTCATAATCTTGAATATAATGTGGACTAAACATTTTGTTACTTTAAACACATCTTTTATACATTAGCCCCTGTGGTGTAGATATGAACTAGTACTGATTGACTTTTTGGCTCACCGTAGGGGAGTCTATGTAATACCGCAGTGTCCGTCGTCCGTCGTCGTCGTCTGTCGTCTGTCGTCCGTCGTCGTATCCTATTTCAAAAACAGTGGCACGTTTCTTAACCGCTAGGGCTATGAACTTGAAACTTTGTACACAGCACCCCCTAGGTCAGGTGACTTCTGACACTGAATTTCGGTCCGATCTGATTCTCAACTTGGCCACCAGGGGGCCAAATGTCGATATCTAAAAAGTGTGATATCTCACTTATTAGTGACTTGTTTTCGATGAAACTTGTGTTGTAGGTACTCATAGCGAATATACATCTTATATCGTACGGGTTTTTAATTTGACCTACTTTTCAAGTTCACAGAGGTCATATGGCGTAAATTGGCCGTTAGAGTGTAAACTATGGCACGTTTCTTAACCACTAAAGCTATGAACTTGAAACTGGGTACATATAACCCCCTATATCACATAGCCTCTGGTGCTGAATTTCAGTTTGATCTGATTCTCAACTTTGCCACCAGGGGGCCAAAAGTGGATATCTAAAAAGTGTTATATCTCGCTTATAAGTTACTTGTTTTCGATAAAATTTTTATGGTAGGTACTCTTAGGAAGAATACATCACATGTCTTACGGGTTTTCAATTTGACCTACTTTTCAAGGTCACAGAGGTCATATGGCGTAAATTGGCCGTTAGAGTGTAAACTATGGCACGTTTCTTAACCAGTAGAGCTATGAACTTGAAACTTGGTGCATATAACCCCCTACATCAGATAACCTTTGATGCTGAATTTTGGCCTGATCTGATTCTTTATTCGGCCACCAGGGGGCCATAATGGAAAAAGGAAGAAGTGCAATATCTTGCTTATTTGAGTGAATTGTTTTCGATAAAATTTTTATGGCAGGGACTTCTAGCAAGGATACACCACATGTCCGATTTTTGGATTTGACCTCCTTATCTAGGTCACAGAGGTCAAATGGCGTAAATTGGCCATTAGAGTGTAACTATGGCACGTTTCTTAACTGCTGAAGCTATGAACTTGAAAGTTGGTACATGTAACCCCCTACATCAGATAATCTCTGACACCGAATTTTGGCCTGATCTGATTCTTGATTTGGCAACCAGGGGGTCAAAACTGAAAAAGTAGGACGTGCAATATCTCGCTTATTAATGACTTTTTTTCGATGAATTTTTTATTGCAGGGACTCTTAGCAATCACACGATATTGATCTTGTTGATGTCATAGACAATTATTGGTTGGATCATAAACTTATATATACTGCCCTGTCTTATTACTTGACATCAATACACATCTAAAAAAAGTCTTCATGCCTGATTGTGTTCACCATATTCACCTCTAAACTAAGCATGATCCTGCCTACTAAAAGATGTATACGGTGAGCACAATGGCCCCTGGCCGTTTCATTATGTTATACAACGACCCTAAGTCTCAATGTGATTGTGATAAACATCATGATAATTATCCCACTCCAGGCCATTGTACAGAGGCATGCACTGCGGATTGAGTTTGTAATCTCCTTTCGCTTCAAGCACTCCATCAGGCGAACATATCCATGGATCTGCCGTAATATTCTGCCAATGATTCAGCTGTACCTTCAGACTGTTCAAAACACTTGAATATCTATCACCTTTAGCAAGATTAACAAGTTCTTTTGGATCGGCCAACACGTCGAATAATTCCCACTTGTCCCTGTAGTAATAATTTTTCAACGTTTTATACCAAGGTAGAGGTTTGTGGTTTTTCGATCGTTGAAGAATGTCTTGGAATGTCGGCGAGATGAAGAAATCCTGATCAATAGGAAATGGCATTTTATACCCTAAATTTTGTATGAGTTTGTACTGTCGTGTGCGGATGACTCGCATCGGGTAGTACATTGTCACTTCATGAAGATTATGGCTGGCGTAGACCTCGTCCCAACCGCTACGTGGTTCCGATTTCAAAACAGGAAGCATTGATTTGCCTGTTAGTTTGACACGATGTTTCATCACCTTGTAAGTCGGGTATGTGATGTTGAACCAGTCTAGGACTGTGGGTACGATGTCTGTGAGGCTTGTCATGGCATCACTCACCTGGAACAAGAAGACGTTATGTGAATGACGCAAGGACAAATCAGCATTTAGAACATTCCGTAGCTCAGTTGGATTGCAACAATCAAGGTCTTTCAGTCACTTGCTGTCTAACTGGGGTGCTTCACAAAAGCAGAGTGACTAAGACACCAGGCAGAGAAACTCCAGTGATAAGTAAGTAGATTCTCAACTAGAATACCATATCAATGGGCCAAAGTTTGAACTTTCAATCTAGGGAAGAGTCAGGTTCATTTCTTCAGAGCGAACCACATGGGTTTGTTGGAATTTGAAGCAAAATTACTCTCAAAACCCAACCCTCTGGCTTTACCAGCACTTCTGGCCTCAACAATAGATACCACAGTAGGCCTGCAATGAAATGTACATGCAATTGTTTAATGAATGCTTAACATACCTGTCCCCACCGCTCTTTGTCTAACGGTGATGACACCAACATTGGTTCGATCATTCCAGGTTCATACAAATTTGTTCGACCACTTGGGAACGGTACACCATTATCGGAGCTATAGATGACCAGGGTGTCATCCAAGTGGCCTGCTTCTTTCAATTCATTCAATATCAATCCGATACCTGCAGAAATCCAGAAATCACAAGCTTGATTAGTAATCAAATATGGAAACAACTGTTAGGTCAGAAGTGTAATATAAACAGAAAAGTTAAAGATTTGGTACAGTGGAACCTCCCTTAGATCACCCCTCTATCAATGACACCCTCTCTATTGAGGACACTAGCAATGGTCTAAAGCTGTTTGTTTCCATTCACTTTGACACTGATCAGGACACCTCTCAATTAAGGACAGCACTGGTCAGTCCCGAGGGTGTCCTTAATAGAGAGGTTTCACTGTTTTGTTCATTTTACTCTATCTTATGAATTTTGTGGCTGCTCAGAGAATAAAATCTTTACTTTATATTACCGGTGAAGACACATCCATTGGTTTGCTGCTGAGCTGTAGGCCATAAAAAAGACAGCAAAAGACTCTTTCATTTATGTAGCAAGTTGTGACAATGTGTCCCTGGAAACTGTGTCGACTAGTTTAAGACACTCATTCAATATTTACCTTGATCTAATCGGCTTATAGTAGTGTATTGGTTAGCAATGTCAGCCCGGGCCGCAGGAGTGTCTTGGACATAATAAGGAACGACCACCTCATCCGGGCTGTAATGTGTTGGCTTCCAATCTGGAATCAAGCCCATCCCTGGCTGACCATTTCCAAATTTCTCACAGAAACTGCCAAACTGGGGATTCGTGTGCCCACATCGATGAGGATCATGGAAACCAATATACAGGAAAAAAGACCTGAAAGAAAGAAATATCTATTATTTCAGATTGAAATTGGGCTATTCCAAGAGATCAAAAAATGCAGACAGAATTACAAAGCAAGGGAGCTGTGTTGACCAAAGCTTGGTTGGACTTGTCTAGTTTTATCACTAGGTACTGAAGTGCATATTTCTCCACGATGCCATGGCAAACCTAACACCTACAATGTAAAAGTGCTGCAGTCAAAATCCTGTTTTACTATTATTCTACACTTTCGAACTCTGCTTAGCATTTGTCTCAAGTATGTAGCAAGGTTACTAAAAAAAACCGAGCTTTGAAAAATTTGCAAATACGAGTCCAGTTCACTTGAGTTTCGGTTGCCACTCTGTTATAATCAGGATATCGAGTACAGGCCAGAGCGGTTCAAAGGACAAGACAATTCAAGTACGTTGTATAAAAGTGTATGTAAATTGACTTTCCCAGTTGAAATAATTTTGCAAAAGTTGGACAAATGGACACTGCAACACATGTAGGTCACCACCAGACACGAGTTATACTTTCTTTAGTGAAAAGATTTTGCTTATTGTTTCACTTTGCACCACGTCACCCTGGTGGCAATAACGGGGCAAGGCACAGGGTATAGTTATTTCAAACAAATCACACAGAGGTAAAAAGTAGGTTCAACAGTCACCTGGAATCAGCTCCTTGAAAAAACTTGTGAACAAGATTCTTCATGAAAGTGATGTTTCTTCCGACCTGTGCGATTGGGTAGTTTTCTTCTGTGTACGCAAAATCAAAAGGGTACACCTCCGACGGACCAACATGTTTCTTTCCAATAATACCTGAAACAAAGCAATACCACCAGTACATAAAACTGCAGCCATAGGTAAGAAATGTTAGCTTCTGTTTACAGCAACCAGCCAAAGGACCACAAATTAACATTCCCATTGCGAAAATTTCATTGTTTAGAGGAGTAAATGAGTACCAGGCTTGCCCAAAAATTTTAATCTGCACAGCACTAGCTGGGGGAGTGATGATACTCGTAATCGCCTTTAATGGGGGTTCTCCATTCGTAATTGCTGGTGGTCCAGGAAAATAGAAATGCAGTTATAAACAATGCCGTAGTGGTCTTATCACGCATACGAATTTACTGAAACTTGGAGTTTATAGTATTTGTATATCATACTACACAAAGGCAGTGCTTAAATTTATATTTACTTTGCATTTACACAATTGGAAACTTTCAAATCAATTGCAAATTTCAAATTTTTAACAATTGCCTCGGCCTTAAAAGTAACGCTACAAAAATTAGGAACAAAAAGTTCTGGCCTGATGATATGAGCTGTTTGGCCACTCACCCAGTGGATTGTTAAAACTTTTTAGATATATGTTTACCTGTTCTTACACCATGTTTTTTCAATATAAGAGGAAGGCTTTGGACTTTATCAAACGACATGAAGTGCTGTTCGTCTTGATGCAGACCATACATGCCGTTCTGATGCTGTGGCAGACCAGTCAAAATGGCAGACCTGGAAAATACATGCATCACATTTACAAACTTGTATTGTAACGGCACTGCCACTTGCCAAAGCCCTTGTGAACTACACTGTTGTATGCTGTTCGATTACCGTAAATATCAATTTCAATATTGTTTAAAGGGACAATATAGGCAGCAGCTATCAGGCAAGATAAAGTTACACAACGCCACCAATAGGGGTCTCTCACATCTCACAGTAGGTTGAAATGATTCACGCTTGATGTACGAGGGATATATTTAGTGCTGAATCTGACATGACCCAGTGCCCTGACTGTGTAGTCACTTGAAGATGGCCAAATTAGACCCACGGCTCCTGCCAATAGTTCGCCTTCAAAGTTTTAGCTGAATTCATGCATCCACTGCTGTGGCTCAACTGAAATGTCTCTGTTGTACACGATGAGCCTAAACATGGCCCAAATTCTCTTACCTGCTGGGCGAGCAACTGCTGACTGAAGTGAAGGCATTTCTTATGGTGACACTATGTTTTGCTAGTTGGTCCAGGTTTGGTGTCTTACATGCAGACTGGTTATAGAATCCGCCTTGAAGACCACCATCATCAGCTGGAAAATGAAAAAAATGAACATTTTTTTTGAAGTTGAAAGTTCTGACATGACCTAATACTCCTCCTTCCTAAAAAAAGCTCCTGCAGCATCTCAGTTGGTGACTTCAGTCATTGTCCTGTCCAATAGCACACTTCAAGAGAAAACAGCCCGAAGATTGTTGTAGTGGTTCAGAACAGCAGAACAAAGTTAACCGGTATCCTTGCAAGAAATCCCTACATCACTGAGACAGAGAAAGCCGCAGAAGACCACAACAAACCAGCACAAACAAAAGACTACGTGGTTGCATATCACGTGTTCTTTGGTTCGTTGTGCTGAGAAAAAGAGCTGTTTGCTTCGCTTTGAACGACCACCTTTGGTGCCATGACAACGTGATGTCTACCTGTGTATATGGTCGTTCAGTTAAGCATACGACAGTTTAGAACTTGGTCCTAAATATATGATGATTGTACAGTTTGCGCATAACAGACCAATCCAAAGGGACTTGACGCAAAATATGGGTTAATATGGTTAAGTCGGGGTCTGGGGTGGGCAGAATAAAATCTGAGGCGCATATACTCTCAACTCGGCTCTAGTATAAGACCAGGCCAGACACCTCTTGCCCGCCCATTACATATCAATATTCATTGGGATATTGTATGAAGAAGAACCAATGACAGGTCATAAACAGCATAGGCCTGTAATGAGCAGTCATGACTGTGAGTCGCCATTGGTGTGTCATCAGGCCTAGCTCTTTGTTGTGTTTGTTAAGTTTCGTGTTAATTTCACCTACCTGTATGTGGTTAGGTCATACTGTTGACTATGAATTTTGATTTTTTTGTACTACAATAAATCCTCACTGGGTCTTTTTATTCCCCCTTATTAATGGTAGTCATAATGCATGAATTAGGAGATAGGCATAGTACAACATGGATGCAAATGACGAGGAAGTCGATATTGCTGCACCTTTGCCGAAAAGGCGCAGGAGTTACAGTATCAAGGAGAAAATTGCGTATCTTCGTGATTTCTACACTGCATTAGATAATGGTACAGTAGCCGACCGACGGGAATTTGCGGAACACTACAGGATCCCTGAAGAGACATTCCGTAAATGGAATTTAGAGGAATTGGAACTTGCTCAGCGACCAAACAACGGCAATGCACGAAAGAAAAGAGCAAGGAATATCGGAACCTGGACAGAAGTTGAGGAACAAGTCCATGAATGGGTTTTGGACCAGAGGGAGAAACGCCTCCCTGTTGCTGTGCAGGACATTCAGGAGAAAGCGTTGGAGTTGTATGTAGCCTGGTGGGACGATCTCACCGAAGAGAGACAAAATGAAATTGTCCATTCAAAGCCTATTCTTCATGATTTCTGAGCCTCATCTGGATGGGTGAATGACTTCATGAAAAGAAAGAACATTTCATTTCGAAAGGCTAATAAGAACACCACAACTCTTCCCGCTGATGCTGCGGCTCGAGTCGAAATGTTTCGGAATAAAGACACCATTGAAAGGATGGGTATTGAATTTCGTTTCGTGTTCAATATGGATGAAACATTCTTTCTTTTTGACTGTCGCCCTCTTTATACATGTAACACCAAAGGTGCCCGGTCTGTTGATGTCAGGACGTCCAGGTCAAACACAAAGTTAAGCTGCACGGTTTCACTTTGCATCTCTGCCAGTGGGGACAAGATGCCAGCTCATTTGAAATTCCCTCGCCGAGGATTCGTTCGGAAGATTGCTGAACTGGAGAACCAGAACATCCCTGCTAATGTTAAAGTTACATCCTCCCAAACTGGATGGGTGAAAGAAGAGACGATTGGACACTGGTTAGATGAGGTATTTCAGCCTCATATTGATGCCGAACACTGCAATCTTTTTTTGCTTCTGGTCGACAGATATCGGGTGCACAGAACCGAATACTTTGGATTGCGCACCACTGAGATGGGAGGTATAATTGACTTCATCCCAGCTGGCTGCACGTCACTCGTACAACCACTTGACGTTGCAGTCATGAAATCCTTCAAGAGTAACGCCAAAACGCAATGGAAGATGTGGAAAATAGAACACACAGATGACGATGGTGCGTGTCTACCAGTGCAACTACTGGATGTGGTGAACATTGTTAGCTATGCCTGGGAAGCCGTGGAACCCCGCGTAATTCTAAGCGGATTTGAAGCGTCATTCAGACCACGGGATATTGAGAACGGGCCTGCAGCACCAATGGGTGATGATAACGACGAGGAGGCGGAGGAAGAGGATGGACTTGACTTTGTAGACGTTGAAAACGAACTTGTGCAGGAGTAATTGCAACAGACCAACGTGCATTACTACATGTATGAATTGCGAATAGAATAAAGCATATCATAAAGTTATACCAAGTCATTGTTATCTGTTAGCTCAATTTTTAACGAAACAAACCTTTCTGAAAAGAATACCATCAAACATTCATTTTGCAACACCCTGTCTAAACAAGTCAAACCCCGAGGTCAGCACATCCCAGGACACAGAAAGGTGATCATGTAGAGATGAATGGTCACAATCCACTCATTGAGCTTCTTAATGCAAGTTGATTTCATGAAAGCCAAACCATGAAGTCGGTGACAGGCCTACTTACTTGCCAATCATAACATTACCCATGCAAAAGCACAACTCCAGTTCTCTCAACCAATAAGGTCTGACAAGGATTTCTATAGGCCTAATACCCCTGGCTGCGAATGAATAACCATGAAACTTGGTAGTGGGTGGTATTTACCGGCCTGGTCTTATAGAGCCGAGTTAAGAGTATTTCTGATATATGATATAGGCCTATATATATATGCCTAGGATTTTTTTTCTAGGCCCGGGGATGTGTTATCTGCCCACCCCAGACCCGACTTAACCACATTAACCCATATTTTGTGCCAAGTCCCTCTGGACCAATCAGCTACAGAGCCAGCTGGGACTGGGTGATACCGCGCCTGCGGCGTAGGGCTATCTGAAAAAGGGCTTGGTCACTAGAACTAAATAAGCTGCTCTACAAAACCATCATTGGCCTACCACTGGCCTTAGACTCTGAGGCCAGTGGCAGTCATGGCAGTGGCCGTGCCAGTGCACGAGTCACACAGTTCGTGAGCGAGCATGCTGCAGTGCATGGTAGTTTTCATTTGTCGAAAAGTTTTTACTTTTACAAAGTTGAATTATTTCACTCAGGAACAAATTTCAATCACTCATAAGCCATGACAATACCTATTATTACAAGAACATTTCTTTTAGAAGTCGATGCAGACAATACACCACCGAAGTAAACGGTTAGGAGGGAAAAATAACAGAACAAATCACAAAAACTGAGTTTTCTGACATTCGCCATTTTGCTTATTCTCCTTTTCCGGTAGTCGGTCACATGACAGTCACATGATCGCCTAGCCACCTCGATAAGCAGCTGGAAGAGGGTATGGCCCTTTGTTTCTCAAAGGGACGATTTACAAAAAGAACATTGACGACTGATTGGAGACCTCTTAAACTTCCTCAGTTTGAAACATCGAAAGAAACAAACGAATCAAGAAGCTCCTTTCTTGATTAGGACATGTATAACCTTCAGGAACTCATTATGCATGGTGCTATGTTCTTGATATCAAATATATTTTAGACACACCCTGAGCTGACGTCCAGTGTCTTTTACCTGGTTAACCGATGATTCACCGATGTCAAAGACTTAGGTATTATTGGGACCTTCTTATTCTTCTTCTGCGATCGGAATACACGCCTGACAGCCAGTCCGTTTTCGGTCGAAGTCGGCAGTTGGCCTAATATAGAGCTCCCCCACAGAGCCCCCGGCCTGAGCAAGGCCAGGGTGGTGTCCTTTGGCAAAAGTCAGTCTGGTCTCCAGCCCAACATTCAATGGTGGGGCCAAACGATGTACATGTACCTTGAGCTAGGGGGATGTCTTCTGGTAGGCACGACGAGCGTAGAACCTCTTTATTAAGGACACCAGGTGGGCTAACAAGTCCTGTCCTTAACACTGAGAAAGGTGTTCTGATTCAAAGGTTAATTCGAATAGAAACGACCCATTTGGGACCGAAATCACTGTCCTTCATTAGAGAGGGTGTCCTGCTAGACGTATCCACTAAGGGAGGTTCCACTGTACCTCACAATCAATTAACAAGTGCCTAGTAGAAGCATCCGGACTCTCATGCGTTTGTGTCACCACTCGATAGTCCGGATGTGAGCGGAGATAACAAGAAAATGATTAAAATCAATATTTTATTATAAAATGTTCTGTATCGAAATGTTTACTGTGTACATTCTTTCTTTAAATATTTTTTTCAACCACGCGAAAACAGTTCATATATAATAGACCACAGACAACTACAGTTTGCCCTCCACGTAAAAGAAATGTCTTCATTATTTAATTTTTTTCACTTGTATCAGCAAAGTATGCGCCAATGTGTTTTGGAATAGTTATTAGTGTGGGGATTCGCACAATGTCAGCAAATTACTGTCCGCTATGGTTACCGAAGCGGCTAGCAGACGACAGCAAATAAATTGAAAGCACATGTATGCAGATTCAACCGCAAATATTTCCTATTCTATGGCACTCGACGTGGATTTGCTACGATAGCTTAAACACACCTGTTAATAGGTTTATATTGATGATGCTGTCCTGAATAATTAAGTAGATAAATCAGTGCTTTTGTCGCTCTATGCCAAATTAATGGCACAGTTCGCGCTTATTTCTACCACAATTGTGCCTATAAATTGTGGAGATTATTGCACGGGTTGCACATGTGTTGTGTAGCGGGTGTACCAGAATAGGAAGATGTGATTACAAGCACTTGGCTCAAAGTGTTCTATAAAGTGACCCAAAACGCAAAAATACACGGCAGACTGTCCGCTGTGTGACTGTCCATAAACATAAACCTATCAACAAATGTGTTTGAGCTATCATCTAGAAATACCAACCAGCAAATCCACGTGGAGTGCCATAGAATAGGAAATATTCGCGGTTGAATCTGCCTGTGCTTTCAATTTATTTGCTGTCGTCTGCTAGCCGCTTCGGTAACCATAGAGGACAGTGATTTGCTGACACTGTCCGAATCCCCACACTGCATTGTGGACTGTGAAAACTCGGAAGCGAAAATTAGGCTCTTGTATTATATAGATAATGGGTAGAAAATGTAATCATCGTATTATCACACTCTCTGTCAAACTCCTTGTCACGGCTTATTTTCTGTGTCTCGAAATTTCAAGGCGCTGCATGATTCCATTTCTCCAGCAAGTTTTACCGCACTGAGGACAACAAAGCAGTACGTACAACCAATTCGCAAGGCTAAAGCAGGCATATTAACAACATCATCAGAAACTCGTAATATCTTCATTGAAATCATGACCCGTAGAAAATGTGATATGAGTCACAGCAGCTAAATTTTTTATCCTGGAAGTGAAGCACTTTTTTACAGTCACAGAAGAGTTTTCATCCATGCCGGTCGTTTGAAAACATTAATTACATGTACATGTACTCAACAACGAAAAAGGTCCATCAGCGTAACATTATACATCCAGTTAAAATTCCTATCAGAATGGACCAGCTGAAATAAAGATGGCCAGTCCCGTTGCAAACATTCTCCATGCAGCATTTGATGGATCCGCCCTCCACGTCCGTTTGACACGAGCTCCCACCTTGGAGACAGTCTCTGACTATGGTGTGGATTGCCCGACCTCGCTTGGCGCTGTCTGTTCGCCAAAACTCTAATTTCTGAAAATATTAAACTTTGTGATTAAGGATTGTCAATTCCGATTATAAGATTCTCAGAAGTTGTGTAACTAGTTTTCATATTTTTGCAAATCCTCCAACAACATAACCTTCAAACCTAATGCGCCAAAATGAAGACGGAAACAGTAAATTATAGGTTTATTTAATGACAACGCCTCGGACATAATGTAATGTAACACCATTCCCATCACTGAGCCTTTAATTTACGGGAATTCTCCACGTAAACCTTGCGTTATGATTGTTTAGTTTCTAACTCATTAGTTACGCTCTCAGAAGTAAAGGAGTTTGAGCTTTTGAAGAGCTATTTGTAGCCAACAAAATTATGCACCCCGTATGAGAGGTTTTTCAGCAATGTTTTTGCTGCAAAAAAACTCTACGCGGGGATGTATATTTATGACAATATCAAAAACCTTTATTTCTAAGAGTGCCCTGACCAAATAATTTTTTGCGCCTATAATGCCTGATGTACAGCGCACTCAGAGACTGTGTAGCAGGAAAAGTTATTAACCTGGTGCTGAAAACTTGAGTATATACTTTCGACTGGTCCCTGCGACGGGAAGTCTTCCCAACCAGGCGCACTGCTTTCAGAGACAACAAAAAATTGGTTTCTTAGACTGTAAAAGTTGATAAAAAGTTCTTACCGAACATGTTTTGCTGGGGCACAAAACCTGCTCTGTGTCCCATGGATTATATTTACAAAATCCTTGATTTGGAATGCTGCCTTGGAAGCCCAGTCGCTCAATGTCTGTGGTTGATAATCCAGACATTGATTTTACCCCTAACTTTTGATGATGTAAGAGCAATGTTTCATTTATTTTCATATTTTCGTTATAGGAACATCGGTGGCACCTCGTGGCGCGTGTTACACCATCATCTGAAGGAAAAAGAGGGTTGGAAATGGAGTACTGAGTCTCTTAAAACTGACTATACATGTGCAGCTGTGTTGCAACTCTCAGCGCCGCTCAATAGATCTCACCCAAAACCAAAGACAGCTGCTCTCTTATCAGGGGAAGACTGTCTGTAATAAGTGGTTACAGATATGATTTTCAAGTCCCGAATTCTTCTCGTTGTTCGTTCAGCATGTTCAAGTCACAAATATGCCTATGACATTTTATCGTGATTCATGAGTGTTTGGCACACATTTTCAATGTATGGCGCTGACTATTAAAGGAGAAGGCTGTTCGTGATGAGGCCCCAGCATACGCCTACTGTTCAAACCGTCATTACAACCCCGAAATTTCTTTGGCCACCCGATATACAATTTCAATTTCCATTTCAATTTGTTCTTTATTGATAATAATACCATGTGGTTATTACAGAGGTGAATTAGCAAGATAAACAATGTACAGTGTGACATGTATGCAAATAAACATAGCAAAAAGTACTGAGATGAAAGGAGACACATGTTTTAAACATACCGTACTAACCTATAAAATACTCTCTTTTACACATTAAGAGGTCAGTCCCAAGAGAGTACAGAAAACATGATTAACAGGTAACACAACCCAATTCTATAGTATTGTACATTTCCAATGGTGGTCATTACTAACAGGTAGTTATTAATCTTTTGATCGACCTTATGGAAATGTACAGGAATTTCTGACCAATCTGGCATAATAGAGGGCCTATTCGTTATATTTGACCTACCAATATAGTGTGGGTGGTATTACAACGTTCACAAGGACTGACCTCTTAATGTGTAAAAGAGAGTATATGCACAGTATACAGACATAGATGCATACATGTAACAAATTGCATTTTCATTTCACATTTACGCCGCTAAATCTACATTTGAAGTGATTGGGATGGGTATCCGCACTTACTATTGCACTTATCCTCTGCACAACATCTGCTGTTTCTAGCCGCTTCGTGATCCACGAACATTTCATTGAAACAATTTGACTGCTTAGCACATGAACGAATGACAACGTATTTTCCAGTATTTTCTTCACGATAATATGTCTGAAATTAGGAAGCAGTTGAAGAAATATTAGGAAATTGTATTATCAGTAACTGATAAAATTTCGTGTGGATGTGCCGGGCCGGGGTGCCACAATTAAAGCGATGTACACACGGCACGACAAAGACATTCAGATCACATCCACATCGGATAAACCTCGTCCATCTATCAAGCTATCCCAAATTTTTCCCGAATCGAACCAGCCCTAAATTTCCAGAAACCGTTTATACACGACACGACAAGAGACAGTACATCCGATCTTATCGTCACATCGGAAAAAATCGTCCGCGAAAACGGCGCAAAGATTGAATCCAGCTTCAATATGGGTGTTTTTCTAACCCGCCAAATTATTCGCCGTTCGATTTTGATCCGACCTGGATGAACGGCACTTTCATCTCGCACTGGAAACACGGCTTAGAGAGGAGTAAACGCCATCATGGGCTATTACTCGATGGAACTTGTTATCAAATCGAATCAATTTTGGCATCATCATTTGCTCTGGAAAGACGGCTCAGGGAAAGGGTAAACGCCATCTACCATGCAGGGACCTAGGCTCAAACCATATTGATTTAAAGGGAGCCTTCCAGGTGGACCAGACTATGTATAGTCGTCGATAGGTGTCTCTGCTACGTCTCGCATGCGCTTGAAATATTTGAGGGGTGGGATATCATTTTCTTATCACTCGTCAAAATAGATCCAGTTCCCTGTTATACGCATCAGCTAGATACCACTTCCACCATCAATAGACGTACTGCACTTAGGCCTATGTAACACATAATGTATTACGAAAATAAGAGCCATGTCGAGGAATTCGACCTTCCAATGCCAGTTATGATCGTGCACATATGAATCTATTTACTTCTTATTTCTTTATGCTGTAAGGATGTTGAAAAATGCTACACATCCATCAGTGGGAGTACTGATTTTAAATGGTTCACTGTGCTGATTTAAAGGGGTATTCGAAATTACTGGTGGTCCAGGAAAATAAAAATGAAATACACAATGCCGAAGCGCAGTTTATATCATGCACGCGACTTGCAAAAACTTGGTATATATACATGTAGTATTTGTAGATCTGTCAACAAAAAGGCAATGTTGACAATTACATGCAGTACGTAACACAATTGGAACTTGTCAAATTCGATTACAAATTTTGATATTTTTAAACTTTAATGGGGACTGGCAGCAAGAGACCAGTCGCACCAGCAGGAGGTGGACAAAAGAATGCGACTTTAATGAGTTCATCATCGTGTTATACATGTTCCATTCCGCAAATTCTCAAGTAATTATCACTTTCCTCATTGTTATGTGACATTCCATAGTAGATTGAACTATCGTTTGTCCCAACCAACAATGATGGAATCGTATATCAAGCGGGGGCCTAGTTGTTAGTAAGTTGATATCGCGCTGCTTTAGTAGGAAAATTATTCAATTTTCACTCACATTGAAATAGAATTGATTGTTTGTCCAGCAATGATTACCATCGCGGACGATTAACCTAAATAACTACATAGGAAAAACAGCACGCGATGTACTCATATTAGCAGTGTACGCACTCACTGATGATGAAAATCCCAGCTCTTTCTGATGAAGAGGCGACGATGATTGATGAAACTGGTGACTCGGTAAATTGGAAGGTCACTTAACGGCGCTATTTAAGTAAGCTTGGAGACATAAATGATCCAATCACCATTATTTCATGACCAATGTGTGTTCTGTTATGGGCCTTCGTCAAACATTGTTTTCCTGAAATATCTCGATCGATGGACTTATAATCGATCTCGATCGATCGAGATAATATCTCGGGCGATGGAGATAATAGAGAGGTTAAGATTTTGATCAGAGAACGAGAACGAGATGTTTCAGGGGAAAAAATCATGTTAAAAAAATAAATCATGTGATGTCTTTTCCCAGCCACCGTTAGTCCCGCGATAAGTAATCATGACCACTTCAAGCATAATGATGGCCTGGATTTTTCAAAAGTACGTATATTGCATTTTATCTCTTTATGCCATAGTTTACTGACTACTCGACATTGCTTGACAAATCCCCCTCTACAAATAGGGGAAAATGATGCACACTTTCATATTGTGGAGGTTGCCGTGGAATCAGGGACATCTTTTGCGTATACGGATAGAAATGTACACAAAATTCGTCCTCTTCCTATTCTTAACCTCCCTCTTTTCTCTAAATGATCCAATGTATGTTTTGCAAGACGTCATTCTGGCTTCTTCCACTTACCTGGCATTTATGCGGGCATTCCGATAACAATACTTTCGACCCCTCTGCTCGTGTTGGTCCGAGAAAGCAACTTCTAGTGTTCTGCTTTTTGTAGAAGAGGTCTCTATCATAATGCCCCGAGGTGAACGCCAAAAGCTGCTGTTCTTGGTAACGAAGAGGTTCGTCTTCGTCCATGTTGGAATAGTACACGCATTGGTAGCAATTCGTTGCGCTGGATTCTGTGAGATACAATTTTGAACCGCTTCAATTAGTACTCGCTCCAAACCTACATCTATAATTACCACTGTTACGAGTTTAGAGTGTTGACCTGTGGGTGTGTTTTTTTCGGTATCTAAACATCCGTGTTTCAATGTTTTTCAATGTTTTTTTGGCAAGAAATGGGAGACAAGGACTTGTGCTTTTCGTTGTGATTTATGTACTGGGTTACTCTATCCTGAATGAGGAATGTTTGTGTTTCTAGAGCCTTGAATTAATGAACAACACTTCTTTAACTGGGTTGCTTATAGGCATGACAGCGAACAATCTATGAGACCAATAACAGTAGTAATTCGCATCAGCGGACGCTGCTAACACTTCAAGCAGTACTCTAGTTCCGTCGATCTAAGACCGGTTCTGGATATTTAATTCAAGCTTGATATTGTGCATATGGCCGTTTGATACCCAGTGTCTGTATATGTACTTTTATAAACAATGGGCGGTGGCACAAAGTTGTTTCGATGGTCATGACCACATGCTTCAGCTTTGCATTGGTTTCGATTTCACTATAATTAATCAACTGGTCTTAGATCGGTGAAAGTAGAGTATTTTTCTTTCACCAATTGTTTTCTTGGAATACACAAATGTTGTTTATACACAACGTCGCCTGTATAGACTTGACTCGTGTAACACCAGATTCATGAATATTATGTTAGGCCGTCACCCGGTACACTCCAGACGTAATGGGCCGGCCTCGTCCTGTCGCCACAAGGAGATACAATTGGGATGACGAAATGGACTGCCCCTGGTGTCTAGCCTACATGTAATTATCAACTTCAGCATTATCTCCATCCCCACTGTCGATGCGTCGTCGTCTTCGTCGTAATCGTCAATGTTAAGCATCATGATCATAATCATTATGCTAATGACGATTACCGATGGGCAATGATGATGATGACGATATTGATCGCCCATTGAATAAAATTCGATGGCGAAGCCTGTCACCTGACGCCAGAGACCATGAGGTTGTGACTTATTTGATATCTGGATGGCTTCATGTGACTCATTCTCTAAATCGCCGCAGCATTTATTCTGTAGGCTTGTAACATGTAAATTCAACAATAAATTCACTAATCATTTTTTCAAACTGATTTATTTTGGGTACGTAATTTCAACCATTTTACCCTCTGTCGGAAACCTCAACGCAAAGGGAGATTCGTCGCACCCCGACCCCTTTTCTTTGCCCACGCCCATGCGTATCAGCCTATGCCCACCATGGATACATGTAGGGCTATAGTCTGCCTAGTCCCGATACAATTACCAGTTTCGTCTGATTATCGTTCATGTATCTCAGTAATTCAACAGCAAATATTGAACAGGAGCAAATTGACAACGAAATTATGCTTCATGTCCATAAATGACAAGTGATTGTTAATTGACCTCAAAATGTTTTATCAGTGCAGTAAAATTACTGTAGAAAAAAAGAATTCCGTGTAGGATATTTTCGTGAATTTCGCGAGTAGATAATGCTCGTGAAAATATTCGGCCGCGAAAATCTCTTGCTTTTCAGCAAGAATTTAATGTCATTGTTGCCATGTTTCCAGAGAGGTTTATTGCATCTAGCTAGGCCCTTGAAAGACTCTGGTCCAACTATCATAATTGCACCAATACATATACCGACTACCGATCTCGATGGCCCGGTGGTTAAGGCGTCCGCTGGTAACCTCTTTCCGCTGCGGCCGGTTGGTTAGCCGCCAGCTAGTCAGATATATATAGGGTACAAACTGCCTCCTCGCCAGGCGTCTGGCATTAGAGAGCTTTATCTAGGAGTTTGGAAGTGTCTCATAGGCCAAAAGCTGGCTGGCCCTTTCATAAGGGGTGACACTACAGTAAACAAACTTTACTTTACTTTTATACAATATACAGCGCCCAATTCGCTATTCACTTGAAGCAAAAGTACAATGTATAGTAGACAAATATTTCCATCGCTCAATTTTATGCAGCGAAGATTTTCTGTTCTACAGTCTGACATACAGTAACTTGGAATATCAACTCTCCAAACCTACATGTGTTTATTCTTATCTTAATTTACTTTCAATATTGTCCGGATATGAACCGCACTGCTATTGTTATGAGCTTAATCAGAAGGAGGAGGCCTTCTTCGGCGATATCAGAGATGACATGTATCCCTGACCACAAAACCAAATAGTACCCAGTATTATCTCTAGGCCAATTGAGTTCCTGGCCTTGGGTAAACATTAAGTACAGGGTGTCCCAAAAAAATGCAACCCATAAACATGTTTATATTTTTCACAATTACTGACGTTTCAGCTCCAGATTTGGTGCATATTATCTCGAGTGGAGGCATGAACTTCACACACAGTTTCAAGCCTGCGTCTCAAACAGCCTTTGTGATATGCTCTTTCAAAGAAAATGATTCAAATGTCGAAAATGGAATTTCAAACTTTTAAAATTTTTTTTTATGCTGAACTCAATAACATTAGTGGTTTGCTCAGTAGAATGTGACCTTATCATGGCTGATGTTGCTCTTTTCAGGTTTTCTATTGCTGGGGGTTGTTTCGTTTAGACTTGTCTCTTCGATCCAAGTACACGATGTTTCCACTTTCATTTAGAAACAAATGTTCGCAGTTTTCATTTTCTTTTTCTGAATTTAAATTAAAAGCCTATGTGATTTCCCTTTCTGTAGTCATTCTAAAACGGACAACGTTCGGCTAATTTGACTAGCGTAATGTCCCAGTACGTCTGTCTGTTAAATATTTAACCGTTCTAATCGCTGCGTTTTCCAATGAACCCCATGAGAATGAATTTTTCCAGTTTATTATTCGCAGAGCTACATTATATGAGTTCTACGTTTCCTGGCGTATATGCTATATTGTAAGATCCTTAAAGGGACACTATAGGTAGATAGAAGCCAGGTGTGCCAGATTAAATTTCCTCAGTTTTCACCCAGTTTCTCAAGTGTGTACGCCACCAATAGTACCAACTAGGTCCTGCCTACAGTCCCCCTTAAACTGAAGGTCACTGGTCTCTATAGCCATGCACCTAATTCCCTGAACGAACAATCTTATGGATATGTGTGTGCTAGTATTCTAGTCGCCGGATATGGTAGGCCGTAGTGGACATAAATGCCGATTTATGTTCTAGAACACAATTCCTGTTCAGCGATTGGTTGATTAATGGTCTAGAACAGAATTCCTGTATTGTAATTGGCTGATTTATGTTCTAGAATATAATTATTTGTGTTCTCGAACATAATTTGACCAATAGGAGAACAAGAATATTGTCTAGACCATTAATCATTCATCACAGTACAGGAGTTATATTCTAGAGCATTAATCGACCAATCACTGGCCAAGAATAATGGTCTAGAACATAAATCAGCCAATTACAATACAGGAATTCTGTTCTGGAACATGAATCAACCAATCGCTGAAAAGGAATTGTGTTCTAGGTCATAAATCGGTATTTATGTCCACTACGGCCTACCATAGCCGGAGGACAAGGCCTATATCATGCACCTTTTCGCCCGCTTCTCGGAGTGCAACATCTATGCGTCTCTCCTTTTAAAGGTATATACATGTAAAGCATAAAACCAGGCTGTAGGCCTATAGACAATTTGGCTATGATTTTAATTCTGGATAAGAGAGCAGAAGCTCTACTTATGAAGAGCCTGGTCCCCTCCAGCCTTATAATACGCCTTTAAATCTAAGTGTCCCAGATCACGATTCTGCGGTTGTCACAAAAAAAGCAATGTGAAGATCTATTGCAAATATTCTCCCTTTAAGCCAAATAAGTGATAATTTTGGCAATTTCATGTTGTCGCGAATCGGACGCAACATCGCGTGGGTTAATAAAGAGACTTGGTGCATTGCAAACAGAATCGACTTCAGCTGGAATATAATCAGATGGGCTCGCAAAAGTGAAAGTTTACTTACCAAAAATTATGCCAAGCAAAAATGTAACGGCCAGCAGAAAATATCCGTCCGGCTCCATCATTGTATTGTATGTCCTCAATAGCTGTGACTGTGGTGAATGCTGGTCCGTTTGCTCAAATATTCTCCATAATTAGCACACTCCAGTTGGTATGTGATACTAGTACCTTCGCAGCAACCAGCAATGACGGTAATGAACGCGTAATTCGAAGAAGATTCTGCTGGTAAGACGATGTAACGAGACACCACGACACTATGTATATGAGAGGCTCAGGTAAAGGCCTAGCAGAGCGAATGCTATATCTTGTACCTGTTATCAGGTTATCGCTGGATAGGCCTACCTGCTGTATATACACAGCTGGCAACAGATGTCAAATGAATATTACAAAAGCTTGATGGGGAGACAATGTAGAGCGGAAATGACGATGTGCAACTGCTGCGATAAAAGACAAGCAAATTAACAATGCGGGCTCGTTTTATATTCATATGTTCAATCGAGATAAAAGCCTATGCGGGTGTAAACGCAGGCCGAGACAGCCGAGTTAGTGCGCCGGAGTGAGAGATTGAGAGGTGAGGAAATATTATGTCCCCGGGCAGGAAAAGTCTTCGAAGAGCAAAATACTAGTATTACAGGATATCCTCGTGAATACCGGTATCGGGTGCCATCTTGAAGGGTCACTTGGGAGCATACCTATGTTCCCCGATGTTCCCCGGTACCTTTGTTCCCCGATGTGGTACCTATGTTCCCCGATGAGGTACCTATGTTCCCCAGTACCTATGTTCCCCAGGTACCTATGTTCCCAGTACCTATGTCCGCAAAGGAAAGTGTGTTTTTTGTGATACGGTTTGTTTCAACAAATTCCTGGAAAGACCTCACAGGAAATTGCAATTCCCAGAAATCCCCCTAAAAGCAGTGTTTCAGTATTTTTTGTTTGTATTAAAAGACATTTTTACTCAGTATAGATTCATTGTTTCGTGACTTAAAGGCCATGGTGCACGCACCTTTGCTTTAAATTGGTACATAAACTGTATCATAAAAACTATATGGGGGAACATAGGTATCGGCGAACATAGGTACATCTTGGGGGAAGATAGGTACCGGGGAACATAGGTGCCGGGGAACATTGGGATGACCCCGGTCATTGGGGATCACATGTTTTGCGTTTATGATTGGCTACTTATACTCCATTATGTTGTATGCACCCGCCTGTCATAGTCATTGGCCGAAGTTTGTAAGCTACTTCCGTGGGATGCTTTTGAAATCAATGTAGGGCGGTCTGTACCAAAATTGGTCTCTGTCGTCATGCCATTCAAACTGCAATGACACGATCAATTTCAACCAGACACCCTTATGAATAAAGGCATTAGCTTATCGCGTGTCGCAGACATTTTATGGTGGCCAAGGCCTATTAACCCTCACCATCACTACAATTGCTGATTGCTTAAGCTTCTTCATTGGGTTTAACACTGTTTCGAAGTAAGTAAAAAAATTAATGCTGAAATGATTAAAACACTAGATTAAAAAGAGGAATAGTCAGAATAGAATTTTCAAAAAAAATTAATTAATTTTCTTTTATTTAGTAACGATCTCACCGTCAGATCAAGAGGTTGTGCCAGCGGGGTGCATTTGGCAGGCACAAATGCAATCAGCGCACCCGTTCCAGTCCGATCCCAAATCATGACGTATTGCTGTACGTCCTCCACGAAAGGTGTGACCACCAGATCAATATACTCGTCCATGGTTTCTACCCTCACCAAACCAGTGGGCGACTGGCTTATCTGCAATGAATAAGTAAAGTAAGTACATGTCAAGTACATGTACATGTACGTGCCAAAACAAGAGGCACGGATGTAGAGCACGGATGTGGAGCACACCCGTGCCAGAGGTGATTACATCCAAAATACAGGTTGTGAGAAAAACGAGATGGAAAATTATCAACTGAGTATTATATACATGTAAATTAGTCTTACAAGATTAATTATCACATATGAACGAAAAATGTTTCAAACTACCCGAAACTATTCTCTATGAACGGTACATGTATACATATACATGTATTAAGACCTAACGATCCAGAATGACTCTAGTAGGCCGAAAAAGTCAAAATAATGCCCTGAAATGGACGTAATTATTTCTGGTTCACAAATGTTTATTTTAAGGTGAGTATCACGTCATTCTGAACCATCTGAGTTAATCGGTCCGTTACACATGTACATTCCTACCAGAAGGTAAATGGTCAACATTTAAAAAAAATATCACAGAGATGAAATAAGATATTTGAATGCGGTTTTCAGCAGTGTATTGCATAGTTGGTCATATATCTGTTGTATTTGGATGCACCTATTTCCATCCCTTCATTATGTAACAAACATTTCAAAAAAGGTCCAAAAATCTTTTTTTATTTAATGTCCCTTTTCAAAAATTCACATTCGCTTTTATGACCATCATTTTTTGCAGATTTTTCAAATCTCTTCGATAACATTTGATAAAGACCCCCAATCCTTCATGTATGAGCTGAATTGGCCATAAAGACCCTGATTGACTGACTGCATTGCTAACTTTGAGGGGTGTTCTCAAAGGTCACCAGCTGTCTGAAAAAACAATAGTGACGCCACTATCCGGAACATCGGGCAAGTGGGTGTTTAAAAGTCATAACCGTCTAACTTACCGTATACCGGGCCGGATACATATTGGGTGATATGAATAAAGACTAGCAAATGCTTTTACTCCGGTTTTGTACAGGAAGGCCTAGTGTAAATGTACATGGAGATTTAGATAAAAGCATTTGCTGGTCTTTATTCATATCACCCATTATCCCAGAGTTGATAAAAAATGGTAAACAGTGTATCCCACTGTTAAAGGGAGATCGGTTTCCTATCGTTTTGGTAATTCGTTGTCCTCGTGTTCAACTACGCCACTCAAAGTAAAACTATAAACAGTGACATAGCTGCAAATAAGTGGTTGTGTCACGACAAGGGGTACGCAGGTTTCTGTGGGAAAAACCATCAACAAGAGCTGGAGGTTTAGACTTTTCACTTCTGCTTTCCAGGGCGCCTAATCGGCCCCAGTGGACCATTATATCTACGTGGAAAGCAGGGGTGGAGGGGTCTACCCTTACTGCAGTTATTTCCTGTTTCGGATAATTATATAACTGTGTACAGTATGCACTTTTTCAATGATTTATGATGAGAACGGGTTTTGTCTTAGTGTACTGATAACCTTTTTTTCTTGAGATATGGGTATTGATCGAAATGGATTCTTTGTCATGCACATTGCATGCGTTTCATCACACTTTCACTCATCAAAACGTGAGAGTACTTTGCAAGCCATTCATCCAAGACAAAAATAGTAAATAGTTGGTCCGTAAGGTGATTGGTCCCCATCGAACATCTAGGGTAGGGACCTATTCAGTGGAAAACCACAACTGCCACAGGTATGGAAATAGACCAAGGCGAAACAAATTGAATTCGGGTATATAACTGTGTATAGTATGCACTTTATTCAATGATTTATGATGAGAACGTGTTTTGTCTTAGTGTACTGATAACCTATTTTTCTTGAGATATGGGTATTGATCGAAATGGATTCTCTGTCATGTACATTGCTTTCACTCACCAAAACGTGAGAGTACTTTGCAAGCGATTCATCCAATACTAAAATACGCTCTGGGTCAAAGTTTTGGATGAATCGTTTGCAATCTTGGACAACAGTTTAGTTCACTATACATATTTTATATGTAGTTCTCCAAGATCGATTGTACGAAAATCAATATCTCATGCACTTTCAATCCCTCCATTTTATATATTTCATGAAATCTGTTCTTGTCACGACAATGAAGTCACAAAGAGATCGTTCTGTATGACATTAAGTTACGATGTTTGTGTATTCTGCTGAACAAAACGATTCGACACTCCATTTTATTTCATTGTGTAATGACGATTGATATTCAAATAAGAACAAATATTTAGGTACCTGCGTCAATTTCGCGATTCGAAGTTACGAGATTCGCCGAGGTGGTCAGGATCAGGATCGTCAGATCAACACAAACAGAATTCCTGAGGATGAATTGATCTCATCGAAACTTCACAAACACAGATCTGCGTTAGTCTTCGGAGTGTTGAATGAAAACAGCAAAAATGATGACGTCAAGATTAATCAAATGAACCACAATGCCGGTATATATGCGTATGGAATTTGTTGGATGCCCGGCGAAAATGGAGTAAAATGTCACCCGAATGCAGCCCTCATCCCATTTATATAATTGTGGTACTGCTATAGGTATCAAGATAACATGCATCGTCGTTACCAGGATCGAACAGTTATCGCCCCCAATCCTAACTTCAAGATAAACGGCGATGCATACAAGATTTCTAACAACAGCATGGAAATTCCTAAAAGAATCTTGAGTTCGTGGACGGCGAACTTTGGAGGGACCCCTATAGCTATCAACATCAAGATCAGTGGCGAGTCACATTGACGAAGTAATATAAGTCAATATCATTCTTTTATTCTTTTCGTCGTTACCAGGATCAAAGTTATCACCTCCTATTCTGATTCAATATAAACGGCGATGCATACATGTTTTTTTAGAATTCCTAAAATAATATTGATTTGGCGGACGTATTTCTTACCTTTGTATCTTGAGTTAGTGGACGTATTTCTTAACTTAGGACTAGGAAAGGAGCCCTAAAGCTATATCAGCATACGATCAGTGGCGGGTCATATTGACAAAGAAAATAGTCGCTTTTTCCTTTTCGTCACGACATTTGGTCCACCTCGCGTGTTTTGATTTCATTTTTGTCATGGTGACTGTAGACGGGGTCGATTTTAAGTTCCCTCCTTTCAGTAAACAGATAAAAGTATGTAATCGTCAGAAAAGCTCTTCTATTTTTTCAGCGACAACATTGACGCAAAAGTTGGTACATGTATAAGAATTGTTAAAATTAGTGCTCATCAATCTATCACTGGGAGGAGACGTATGATTGTCCGTATGATTGAATGGGAGAGATAAGGGCCTGAAATTTCGTAACGAAACTCAACTGATATGCCTCGAGATACTGCAACTACACCTGTTTCGTGCTATGTTGTGATGTGGTTCAGCGATGTCAGGAGCAATGGAATACGATATAAACAAATAAATGAATGATATTGATAACGTTAATTGTAAGGACTGTTCTTCACAATGGTAAGGAACGAAATATCCGCATGGGCACCAAGCATAATGGGAGAGGTTCCACAACCATATTTGGGTATATCAAGATGGGTGCGGCGCAAACAACAACCTAAAACGTCGGCCAACCGTATTTCTGACAACTTAACGCCAGTTTTTGACCTGGGTATTGCGCATGCAATCTTTAATTCTCTATGGTGAAACAAACTAAGTTTAGATCAATAATATTTTCTAGTCCCGGTTGTAAGAAACCTCACAATGGGTGATTTTAAAGTTGGTTTTGGTTTCAACACTGAGATTTAGTGTTAATCTTAGTGTTACTCTGTGGCTATTGATCCTGCTATCAGATTTAAACTAATACTTTGTTTTCTCTTAACACTAACATTGACACTACAACGAAAACTTATGATAAACCCGGAATTGAAATCAGGTAAAGTGTTAGTTTTAACACCTAGATTTTGTCCTATCCTGGGGTTTAAGTGTCACACTAACACCAGGATTGGGGTCTTAATCCAAGCTTGGTGTAATGTTCTCAGCACAAGTAATGCATTTTGTATTACCGATAATACCAATGCCTTAGGCATTAACAACGAACAGATTTCAAAGTTGGTGTTGGTTATCAACTTGCATCAGCTGACTAATTTTGGAAATTCAAATATTTTTTTCAGTGGTATCCTGGTCAGATGTGGTGATTACTATGGAAAACATTAAGTTGAATTTAATTTGTTGCATTTTTGGGGTTTAAAACGTATCTAAATCTTTACACCAAGAAGCACATGTTTCTTAGTGTTAAGACAATGTTTTATCTTAGTATTATTTTAAATGTTTGATGAACGCCAAAACCATCTCTTATGGCGTGTTCGATTACTAGCCCGGTAATTGCGCGAGTAAGCGCCAGTACGTTCTTTTTGGTACTGGCGCCTCATCTCGCGCTTGACCGAAGTGAGCGTCCCTGCGAGCGGGTTACTTGGACATAAAATGGCCGCCGCAAGTGACCTTTGAGAAAAGATGGCAAACGAGCCTGTAAATACCGGCTTTGCGAAATACACGAAATGTTTTTAATGCATCAGACTGCATTTATTTGGCAAAAATAAAATAGTCGTTGGAAGAACTTGATATTTTGATGTGAAAAAATTGGTCAATAAGGTAAGTGAGTCGTTTTTGTAGTTAACGCACACCCGATAGTGTGTCTAGTCATTCTTTTTTACGCTACTTTACACTAAAGTTACTCGGGCCTGGCGCCAGAGCGTTCGGGCTCGATTCGTACTAGGCATGCGCTACAAGGCCCAAGATCCGGTGCGTATACCGAAGGGCGGCGCTAGAAATCGAACGCGCTATTTATAGTGTAAGTGTAAAACCTGGTGTGATGCTAAAACATACTTTCAAAAACAGGATTAAAACTAATACTAAATATTAAACTAACACCAAGCATGATTTCAATCTTTGTCTAATCCGTAGTTTTAGTGTCAGATTTGGTGTTAAAACCTCATCTAAAAATTGACTTTGAACTCACCCATTGTCAACTGAATTTCCAGTATTGCGAAGTTTTTCATCACGGCATCTATGTGCCTCATAAGCTCAATAAGAAGTACGGACTTCGCTGTGATATTTGCGCCACTTTCAAATGACGCTGAGATCGGATTTATATACCAACAAAACAGTGTCTTGTTAGACTCGAGGTCACGACTACACTGCTCTATAAGATGCTCACATCACGATTTAGTAGCCGGGTTCAGTTTTAAGAAACATGGCAAAAGTTACATTTGCATCTTTCTGGGTCGGTCTTGTCAGTACGAGTTCACAAATGGGTCAATCGCTATAATCATGAGAAAAAAGGTAAGTATATTTTAGCTAATACAGTGAGAGGTCCCGAAAAGCCAGAGCCAACTAGATACTTCATGTGAGGCAGCATAAGCACAGAGTGACAGAGCGTTGCCCCCATTCGCCACTTTCCTCAAGCACCAGTTTGTCCAACCAGACAAGGCCTAAAAGTTCATTTGCGGGTCCATATTAAATGAACCCCAAAGCTTCAGACCCCAGACTGAAGTTTTAGTAGCCCAACCTAAATTTTATAATGGAAAGTCTTTAGAAAGATTTATACCATATTTTGATAATAAAAATGAGTTGAAACCAGTTTGAATAAATTGCTTGCGTATAAACTACACTGACCTCATTATCATCTTCAAACGTAGTTTGACGTTTTCAATGTACTCGATCATTTACTATCTCTTCTTGGAAATTTTTTCAAGGGAAAGCGACAGAGGCATCACAAATACAGAGTATTTTCCCTTCCATCGCATTTCTGGATGTCGTCGCCCGGCAAAGGTGCATTCAACGGCTTCTTGGCCTGTTTTGATGAATTTTCAAATTTTTACGTTGTAGAGATGAGACATAACAGAAGTGTGGTCTATATATTCCGCACATGGCGTTATTATTATGTGAAGAAGTCACGGTTCACCATAGGATCTATACAGGTGAACGATAGGATTAAATTCATTCAGGGAAACCTAGCGGTGTTTCAAGGAGCAAAAAAGTGCCGCATCATAAATGCTAAAAGTGGGCATGACGCTGGCTCATATACTTTAGAATTACCTCAAGCAGACGACGAGTTGCTCTCTTTAAATGAGATAACAGTACAGGGCAATGCAAAAGAAGCATTTGTGATGTACCACATACGGCGAAATAGGAGGAAGCTTTTGGTATTCGGACGTTACAACATCGTTCTAATAAAACACAGTCATGACAGAGTAGATGCATTTGACCATTTGATGAAAAGCGGAACAGAGTTGAAGGTGCTCAATGCTGGTCAGAAAAAACAGAGAAGATACTATTTTGCTGTTGTTATTACCAGTACTGGTGATATTATTGTTAGGAATGTGATTTGTATTTGTATCCTTATGTTTACAAGGAGGAGCAATTACGAAGAGAGTTTGGTAGTTCGAGGGAAGCTATGGCTACCAGAGATGACATCTCCAGTTTCGTGTAGTGCTTGTGACACCGAGTGGAATGGCAAAAGCCTCTTATCAATTTGTCACCTGAGGAAGAAAACATCAGCGGTTATATCTATTCGAATACCACGATTACATAACATTTGGCACGATGAGGAAATTTCGGTTAGTGTTCTGAAGAAAGTTGAATATGGCTTGAAGTTGGCTGCCTATGGGCGTGATGGAACATTTGTGACACAATATGACTTGCGAAGGCGAAAACCCTTTATAATTCATAGACCAAGCGGGCTCAGGTGAAATTGTTCTACTTCATTTCACTGCCAATAATGCTATGAGACCAACACATATTAGGCCTTATCGTTTTGTCACGTATTAACCACAATATATTGGGCATGGCCATTAAGCATGTTTAGCAGAATTTGCAGAAACTGCGAGGAAAAACATTTATTAAAAAGATGAGAATATCAATACAAAATACATTACAAATATTTGTAATATTTCATCAGTATCAAATTATGTTTAAACCGATATATTTTTCAAGCGTTAAACCAACAAGCATGAAAAATGGGATGATAAGGCGACCAGAGCTAAAATCTCAAGTTTTGTGTTATGCTCTGGATACTGAGCTGGACAGCATAAGACTTTGTGATTTTATCTAGTAGTTTGTTACTGTAAATCCACAACATTTGGCACGATAAAGAAATATCCGTTAGTATTCTAAAGAGAGTTGATTATGCCTAGTTGAATTTTTTGGCCGCTGGGGGTGATGGAACATCGGTGACAAATAACTAGTGTGGGCGAAAACCATTTTTAATTCATAGACCAGAGGGACACACTGATGGTGCGCTCAGAGATTGCCATCTCCTACCAACTCAAAATGATGTAGGTATCATTAACCGGGTTTAATATAATTCACGCGTTCCAAACCTCATAATATCTTGAGATTTTCGCTCGGTTCTATTCACAGTCCTACCTGTCAGTAATAATCTTAAATGATGTGTTGCACGTTTTTGAATTATTCTCTCAATAATGAAATTTTTCGAGAAAGGAAAAACCTTTTCTCAAATCATAATTATAATGTAGTGATAGGAATTTGGTCAACTCTTCTGTGATAAGACCTATACAGAGTGGTCCAGAAAAAACGCAACCGGATACTTCATATACCAGGGGGTTAAAAACCATTGATACCAGTGGATGGGTAATCTTCTAGAAGAAGAATGATACCAAGATCGACCGATTCTCTTCAGTAGTTTATGTGGTAGAGACGTCATTGTGAAGCAACGTTGGAGTCCCTTGGCCAGGTTCAATGCAGAAAAACAAAATGCTTCTGTTGTAGGTTATAGACATCTCGGTGGTGTGCTGAGGCCCGGCCAGGCTAACACGACCTTTACTCTGTTGCAAATGATCACTAGGAACCTTGTCGACATTTTCACCAATCAGTATTATAACATCTAATCCACCTACTTACCAAGTTCAATTTACCGGCAAAGTTCGATTTTTCCTATGCGCGAATGAAGCCTGTCTGTTCTTCACAAAATAGGCTCAAAATCAAAAACTACTGAACTTAATCGGGCGATATTGGTATCATTCCTCTCCTAGAAAGCTCCCACATCCACTGATATCAATGGTTTAAACCCCCTGGCAGTGGAGGTATCCGGTTGCGTTTTTTCTGGACCACCCGTATTGGTTCCCGATACCAACTTTGTAACAATGGTGAACCTGGAATTGGGTAGCATTTTTATCACTGATGTCAGGTAAAATGTATCGACATGTTTAACTCAAATTATATGTAGATTCATCTGATCGAAATTTCTTAAAAGATTAGTTAGGTAATGAAAGCCTATAATTTCACAGTAAGTTACCGCAACATAAGTTGGTCAAATTATAAGGCCAGGACCAATGTCATATGTAGCTAATCAGCCAATTTGTATAGTCAATTGAATACGTTATTAGTCAGCGGATCATAAAACCAGCTTGGTCAATTTGACTTTCTTGATTGGTCACCTGACCAGTGGATTTTCTCAATTTGGTCACATGACAAATGCACTTGGAATTCTACTAAATGGGTGGCTTGATAGTTGAAATTCATATGACAATGCTCACAGTATTGATTTAAGGGAGAATATGGAGCCAGGTTTGTCAGATTAAGTTATCTAAAATCCCTGACAGAGGCCTCTTCTGTGTCGCAGGATATCAAAACATTTTACGCTTGTACGAGGAAAATAGAATGACCCTATGATTAGAGTTTAAAGGCCATATATCTAGGTTTGAAACATGCTTGATACTCATGAAATATGTTGAGGGTTAAAAAAACAAGATCCCAGACATTAAAAAAATTATAATTATAAAGTCATTATTTAGTTATTTCAATTTTCAATTTTAAACTATTTGAATTTCCCACCACACACAACTTTAGATTAGTTCCACATGTGGCCGCTAGGGATATGTTGATGACGTAGATCAGGCTTTTCAGAACAAAGCAAGATGGCTTCCGCATACAGTTCAGAGAGTGAGAGTTCATACAAAAGGCAGTTAGATAAATGTTATCTATATTGAATTATTTATGTGACAGATCACACCTATCTCATCTCATGACTCTCCCTGATGGAAATAGATACTCCATATAAAATTATGGCTATAAACTTGACTCAGTGGCAAGATAAAACTTAAAATCCCTATGTTCTATTTCCAACTATCCGTTAGGCAGATGTCATTAGAGGAGACAAGCTAGACTGACTAACAAGAATAATTTATAAGCAGATCATATAAATTATTAACATATGACATCACAGCCTGTTGTTAGCCTATAGATACAAAATTATTAACATTTATACACGAGAGCACAAGTTTTTTGCCAGAGGGCAAGAAAAACCCATGCTTACGCAGGAGGGACCAACTTATGGAATGTTTTGAAATATGTAGATATCACAAGAGCAAAAACAGCAAACCAAATTTCATTATCCCATTCAAACCCGTCCAAAAAAGGAAAAGAAAAGAGAAGTCAACATCAAGAATGAGCAGGACCAAGGTCATATGTGACTAATCAACCAATTTGTATAGTCAATTGAATACGATATTAGTCAGCGGATCATAAAACCGGCTTTGTCAATTTGACTTTCTTGATTGGTCACCTGACCAGTGGGTTTTCTCAATTTGGTCACATGACAAATGCACTTGGAATTCTACTAAATGGATGGCTTGATAGTTGAAATTCATATGACAATGCTCAAAGTATTGATTTAAGGGAGAATATGGAGCCAGGTTTGTCAGATTAAGTTATCTAAAATCCCCGACGGAGGCCTCTTCTGTGTCGCAGAATATCAAAACCTTTTACGCTTGTACGAGGAAAATAGAATGACCCTATGATTAGAGTTTAAGGTGATTTCTGGCAAACAACAGTGATCAATCATCACCAACGTCCAAGAATCTCCGATCAATAACTGAAAAGTATTAGGTCATTTCGCTGCTGATAAACTAGGTACCACCTTTTCATAGCCTAGCTTCGTTCCGGACGTAGCCCACTAGCAATATGCGTGAGTGGCGACCCTTGCAGAGAAATGATAAAGCTACCAAGGTTCCCCTGTAAGGAATGTTGCGGTGGGTGAACGGTTCGACTCTTTTTTGACAAGTTTGAGTGGATGTAGTCCTTGGTGACATATTGGGTCGTGGCCGATCTAGCAATCCGAACGGGTCACCTTGATGAACAGGTGGGTCAACCCACTGGTAAAGGAACAGATAAAAACAGAAATTCAAATAAAAATCATCACTAAATTGAACCAAAGTCAAGCATGTTAAAGGGAGTTGCATCACCAATCAGATACTAAAGGTAATACGAGACCAAAGACAAAGCACTATATCCCTCCTGAATACTACCCAAAACAAGGATGTTTACAGTATATACATGTACATGTGTTGCTTAAATACTTCTACAGATATCGCGCTCACATTTGAACTCAAGATAAGCGCACATAGAGTGTCAGCCATCTTTGATTTTGATGTCATGGCCTACTTTTCGACACAGGACGTTGACTTCGGCAGATATCACGTGTACGCTAACAAGTGGCAGTCATCTTGGATTTTGATGTAGTGAATTACATTTTGATAAGGTTTTTAATTACTAGAGCCTATTATATTGTAATGCATCGACATACCAAAGTTGGCTTTAATGAGTCGCTGAATTCTGCTGAAAGCGCGTTCACATGTGCCCTCAGAATTCAACACATGCGATGGCGGTCATCTTGGATTTTGATATTGTGACCTATTTTTCGATCAAGTTCTTACTAAAGCCTACTCCAAAGATAGCTTTGAATTGTCGCTGATTTTTCGCGTTCACAATTGGTAAGACGGGTAGACTGGCGGTCAGACGGGCGAATATGTCCTTTTTCGCCCCGCAGTGCGACGTGCGAAAAAACTCCACAACAGAATCAGACCCATAAACGCAATAAAGCACTACACCACCACCAAAAATGTAGATCTCCAAGATCGGTCATGGTCCTATCGATTGTACGAAAATCAATATCTCATGCACTTTCATGACAATCCCTCCATTTTATATATTTCATGAAATACTTTCGTGTTTACCACGATGAAGTCACAAAGTGATATTCATGTATGCCATTAAGTTACAATGTGTGTGTATTCTGCTAAACAAAACGATTCGACACTCCATTCTATTTCATTGTGTAATGACGATTGATATTAAAACAAGAACAAATATTTAGGTACCTGCGTCAATTTCGCGATTCGAAGTGGCGACTAGATTCGACGAGGTCGTCAGGATCAGGATCGTCAGATCAACACATACGGAATTCCTGAGGATGATGTCACCCGAATGCAGTCCTGATCCCATTTATATATTTGTAGTAGAATTGTTATAAGTATCAAGATAATATGTTCGTCGTTACCAGGATCAATGAGTTATTACCCCCCAATCCTAACTTCAAGATGAACTGCGATGCATAGATGCAAGATTTTTAACAACAGCATGGAGATTTCTAAAAGAATCTTGAGTCGGTGGACGTATTTATTACCTTTATCTCTTGAGTTTGTGGTCGTATTTCTAACCTTAGGACATTGGAGGGACCTTTATAGCCATCAACATCAATATCAGTGGCGAGCGATATTGACGAAGAACTATAAGTCAATATTCTTCTTTTCTTCTTTTCGCCGTTACCAGGATCAATGAGTTATCACCTCCTATTATAATTCAGGATAAACGGCGATGCGTACAAGATCTTTTGCAATTCCTAAAATAATCTTGACTTGATGGACGTATTCTTACCTTTCTATCTTGATTTGGTGGACGTATTTCTTAATTTGTATCTTTAGTTGCTGGTCGTATTTCTTATCTTAGGACGTTGGAGGGAGCCCTATAGCTTTGTCAGCATCAAGATCAGTGGCGGATCATATCGACGAAGTACTATTAGTTGTTTGTATTCTTTGGTCACGATATTTGGTCCACCTTGCCTGTTTTGATTTCATTTTTGTCAAGGTGACTGAAGGCGGGGTCGATTGTGAGTTCCCTCCTTTCAAGGAGGCTGTGAACAGATAGAAGTATGCCACCATCAGAAAAGCTCTTTTATCTTTTTAACGACAACATTGACGCCAAAGTTCATACATTTATAAGAACTGTTAAAAAATTAGTGCTCAGTGTTTCAGGATGGGGTAATATATTCTTTAAAACCACGGATTTATGCAACATCAATTTAATATCAAATCATGAAATACAGGAAGCAATCTTAGAAGCCCTGAACATTGTTGTAGTTGTTTCCATGCCCTATTCCGGGCTAGCCTGAACAAGCTGATTATGAGACATCTCCCCCCTTTAAGAGAATAGTCCATATGAAGGATAGTCAAAGGCCAACATTATTCAGTTCAGCTTTAATTGTTCTATGAGCACTAATTAGTTCAGCTTTAAATGTCTTGCAAACACCAATTCAAACATTCAAACAAAGCACAGAATTAACCATCCTTGCTGGATTATAGTTCTTATAACTAGAAAGTCAAAAGATACTCTTGAAACACAAGGCAAAATTTAAACTAGTCTTGTAGAGCGATCCAATGCGCCAACCTAAACAAACACAAGCAATCTGGCTTGTTTTAGAGAATTACACCACAAAAACATGCTATTATGTTATCAAAACATACACAAAATAGCAAAAATCAAGGAAAATAAACAAGGCCTGAACTCACAGGGTCATGGTAGACGACAATCCCCTGTCGCACTCAAGACGGGTCTGTATTATTGGACCCAACACAGTCTTGATGCATCATCCAAATTAAGCCTAAGAATGTCAATGTCTATTTTGGAACGTAGTCTTCCGACCAACCCTCTCCCAAATCTTGTCCTCGATTCCACCATAGGTGGCGTTACCGGTTGAGAAGGTGACGCAGGCGGTTCTGATGATGACGGAGCTGGCGTTCCAGCAAAATTCCTGGCAGGCGACATTGGTCTCGTACGATTCCTGGACGATTGTGGACGAACGACGTTGGCTGCTGAAGAACTGGCACTTGGAGGTTCATCGGTATGCACGTTCGACGGAATTCGTTGCAGGTGACGCCGATTGCGCCTATAATCCTTGCCTTCGCTGGATCTGATGATATATGATCTCGGTGTTGCGTGATGTTGCACCACCGTAGCTGGCTCACTCCATTTCTTCTGACCGTCCAGTTCCACTCGTACCTTTTCTCCGGGTGTCAGCACGGGCAGGGAGACGACTCCATGACGACTATCGTACTGCTGTTTGTACTGCAGCTGCATTGACTTCACGTTTTCAGATACGCGTTTTGCGTCTGGCCATTTTGGTCGGAGATTAAGTCTGAGCGTTGGTATGGTTGTCGCAATCTCTCTGCCCATCATTAGACGACTTGGGCTGTATCCAGTTGACCTGACTGGGGTTGAGCGATAACTCATGAGAGCTTTTATGGGATCAGGTTGTCTCAAAATGCTCTCTGCAATGGCTACGCCACTTTCTGCCTGACCATTAGCCTGAGGATTATGGGGGCTAACGGTTGTGAGTGTTATTCCCCACTCCGACGCAAAAGTTTTCCATTCTTTCGAATCATAAGGCGGGCCATTGTCGGAGACGATTTCACGGGGCAGGCCCCATCTAGCGAATATTGCCTTTACTTTCTTGATAACACTGCTGGCAGTTGTAGAATGCATATGCGCTATTTCAATGTACTTAGAATAGACGTCCATGAGTACTAAATACTTTTCGGACTTCACAGTGCACAAGTCCGGGGCGATTTTCTCCCACGGATACTTTGGGTGAGGGGTTATAATTATCGGCTCGTGTTTTTGAGTCTTCCTTTGTTCTTGACAAAAGTCACATCCACCTACGAGTTCAGTGAGAGAGAGACGCGGTGGCGCAGTGGTCGAGAGTCGGACTCATGATCCGGAGGTCGTGGGTTAGATTCCCGGCTTAATCGTCACTTTGTTTCTCCTACTGGTCGAGTTCAAGAATGAGCGCTTTGTAGCTGCTCCTTGAAAGCCCAGATTGACTTCTGTGGAGACCGGGATGATGATAGTCCCAAAGCGCTTGAGAATACCCAGCTATTGAGTAATTCGAGCGCTATATAAACGCCGACTATTATTATATTATTTTATTATTCAGTGATCTCGGCATTGAGACGTGACCAAAATACGGACATTTTAGCGATACTTGTTGACACCCATGTGTCCTTCGTGTATGCGGTTCAAAATGTCGCCCCTCATCGATTGAGGTATCACGATGCGGTCACCGAACAAAAGTAATCCACCAGCGACGGAAAGTCTATGACGAACATCGAAGAATTCGCATGCTGTAACTGGCACCTGATTTCGGCGCTCTGGCCATCCCTCCGCCGTGAGTGAGATTACCGCCTGAAGTTCCTCGTCCTCTTTCGTCTCTTGGAGAATCTTCTCGATTTAAGCATCTGACATAGGTCTTGTCTCAACCACTGCATTGACGAACATCTTGACTTCTGATTCAGTATTGGATTGTTCACCGCTCAGGGGCTGTCTAGATAACGCGTCTGCAACAACAAGCGTAGTCCCAGGGACATGTTTCGCGCGTAAATTAAACGGCATTAGACGCATTGGCAGCCGTTGACATCTAAGGGGTACCTGGTCTAAGTCTCTGGAGTTCACGAGCGGGACCAGGGCTTTATGATCTGTAAGCAGCTCGAAAGGCTCTAGTCCTTGTAAATATCTGCGGAATTTCTCACATGTCCAAGTGGCAGCCAAACACTCTTTTTCAATCTGCGCATAATGCGTTCTGCAGTTGTGAGTGTCCTAGAGCAGAACGCGACTGGTTTTAACTCTTCACTGTGTCTTTGCATTATCATTCCGCCGATTCCATAGCTGCTCGCGTCACTACTGACTACCGTAGGTTTGTTGACATCATAGTACGCTAGAACTGGACTATCGCAAACAAGGGCTTTTATTCGGCGGAAAGCCCCATCCTGTTGCGGTCCCCATGAGAATTCGCGATCCTTTTGCAAGAGTTCATTCATTGGTTCCACAACAGTGGCAAGGTTGGGAAGATATCGCCCAAGATATCTTATCATGCCCAACACCCGTCTCAATTCTGATACGTTTTCGGGTGCATCCAACTCCATAATCGCCTGGATTTTCTCCTCGTCTGCGCTGACGCCATCTTTATCGAACTTATGACCTACATACCGGAGTCGCCGTTTACGGAACTTGCATTTCACTTTGTTGAGTTTCAATCCGGATTCCTCAATTCTTTTCATGACCTTTTCTAGCATCTCGTCGTGTTCCTCTTCAGTTTTGCCAAACTATCGCTCCGGTGTCTTTTAGCAAGTCACTCATGATGCGCTGGTAAATTTCAGACGCACAGCTAACGCCAAATGGCAAACGTTTAAAGCAAAAACGACCTGCCGGTGTGATGAATGTAGTGAGGAGTTTGCTCTCCTCGTGCAGGGGAACGGCCCAATAGCCACTGGAAGCATCCAAAGTTGTGAACATCGTTACGCCAGACAATTTATGAATGACATCCTCTAATGTTGGCAAGACGTAGCGCTCGCGCTCAACGGCCAAGTTTAATTTCTTTAGATCAGCACAAAGTCTAACACTAACGTCCTTTATGAGGAGGCTCAGTCACCGGTTCAATAATGTCCGCGGCTTGCATGCGAGCTATTTCATTTTTCACTTTTGATAACATGGGCATCGGTATGCATCGAGCAGTGTTCAAACTGTATGGTTCTGCATCTTCTTTTAGTTTTATTTTGACAGGGTCACACTTTAGTAAGCCTGTACTACCGAACACGCACTCGCGTATCTCCTCAACACGCTGAATCAATCCGAGTTTTGACGCGACTGTTCTGCTCAGCAAACAGTTAATAGAGCTTCCTTCGACTACGTACACCTGGAATTTATACCTGACATTGCGATGAGTTATGGGTGCAAGAAAAGTACCAATAGTTTTGAGTTTACCGCCAGGACTGTCTAGAACAACTTTTCGGCTTTTCGAGTTGTGGCATTGGTTTTAGGGTTTCATAGACCTGCTTGGATATTATCGACATATCTGCGCCTGTATCAATTTGGAAAAGAATGTCCTTGCTATGGACTTTAAGTTTGACAGTCCACTCATCGACTGGATTTTCATCCTGAGTTCATGTGTTCACACTACCGATATGGAATTCGTCTGGTTCTTCATCCTGATCATATACGACAACTTCTTTGACCGTTTTTGATCTACAACAGTACTGAAAGTGTCCCTTTTTGTGACACCGGTTGCAGGTTGAATCACGCGCTGGGCACCCTTCGCCATATTTATGACGCGGCTTTCCACACTGACCACACGTTTGGTGGGGATCGTAAGTACTCTGATAGCGATCAGAGCCCGAATTATGTCTGGGCCTACCGCCACGACAACGCACATGACGACGACCTCCACGAAATCCTTGGGGTCCCGGTTTTCCCCCTCGTGAGTTGCCTCGACTCTTCACCTCGTTTACATTTGTTTTGGAACCAATCGTGATTTCACTCATCTGATCATTGACCATTTCGGCTTGACGAACAGTTGTGACGGCATCCTCCAACTTCAGATCAGCCTTGAGTTGGAGTTCTTTGGAGGCTTCACGATCTTTAATGCCAATTACCAGCCGATCACGTATGAGATCATCTTTCTGCACACCATAATTACAATACTCTGCAAGTTCGTGCAGCGCCCGTATGAATGAATGGACTGTCTCATCGGACTTTTGAACACGTTGGTTGAATAATGCACGGTCATGTATTATGTTTCTTTTAGGAACAACGTGTGCATCAAAGTTCTCCAGGACCGCGTCATACTTTTTCTGGTCCGCTTCTGATAGGCCAAAACTATCAAAGATGTGGCCGGCTTCTTTCCCCATAGGGTAGATAAGGGTTCCTACCTGTACTTCCCCATCTTTTTGTTAAAGTTCTGAGGCCAGTCTATATCTCTGAAACCTTCTTTGCCACTCTGGCCACTGACCCGGTTTGTCAAACTTGAAAGGCTCTGGTGGGCTTATTTTTTGCCATGTCTGCAAAAATCTATTCTCCTTTGGGTTCTTTGAGTCTCTTTTTAAAGACACGCTGCCACCATGTTTCAGGATGGGGTAATATATTCTTTAAAACCACGGATTTATGCAACATCAATTTAATATCAAATCATGAAGTACAGGAAGCCATCTTAGAAGCCCTGAACATTGTTGTAGTTGTTTCCATGCCCGATTCCCGGCTAGCCTGAACAAGCTGATTATGAGACACTCAGCAGTCTATCACTGGGAGAAGACGTACGATTGTCCGTATGATTAAATGGGAAAGATAAAGGCCTGAAATATCGTAACACTCGAGCAACGTTTACAGTTGAAGCTGAATGGATATTCCTCGAGATACTGCAACTACAGCTGATTCTTGCTAATGCTGGATATGGTTCAACGATGTCAGGAGCAATGGAATACGATATAAACAAATGAATGAATGATATTTAGGAATATTATCGTAAGGACTGTTTTGTACATCTCGACAATGTTAAGGAACGAAATATCCGCATGGCCGGCAAGCATATGGGAGAGTTTCCAACCATAACTAGAATTGTCGGTTGAGTCTGCAGGCAGACTCTGGAGTCTCCGTCAACTGTGGGGTGCTTTGTTGAGGAAGTGGAGGAGGCAGTATGTTTTGGTTAAAAGTTTATTGGGAAAATAGATATATACATATATACATAGTTGGAGATTAAAAGTCGGGTTACTGGTTTGTAGACGTTGGTATGAGAATTGTCTTCGCTGGCAAGGTTTGCATTGGGTTTATGTTGCTGCTGTGTTAACGCTGTGTTGGGATAGCAGCGATGGTGATGTTGTGGTAACTGTAGTAAGTGTGGACTGGAGAATTTGGTATCAGGTGTGGTTGAGTGTTGGTAGATGTGGTCTGTATTGTATTTAGCATCTACCGCAACTGTATGGGTTTTTGTGCCCAGTTTCATGAGAAGTAATAAGATAGAAGTACCACGAGTTTCGTCTTCGGTTTTATTCTAGAATTCTGTGGAATCCGCCCTAAAAACCACCCCGCATATCAGGGATACGAGGCCCGGGGTATAATCCCCGCCCTGACAATGCATGGTCTAGTAGTGTGCCTCCTGTGGTGGTTGGTGTGTTGATCATTTGTGGGAAGCCATAGTCTGCAAATATGTCTGTAATTTGGTTTTGTGGCTGAGTGAGGAAGTCGATGTTGTAGTCACCAACGGCTATGATGGTATTGTTTGTGTTAGCCGTGATGGTACGTTGAAGGAGTTGTGCTAGTTGTAGGACAAATGAGCTGATGCTGTACTTGGGTGGACGGTAGATGTTGATGATAGTGAGGTTGTTGTTGGTGACGTGGAGCAGTAGATGTTCCAGGGCGAGGTCTGTGTACTTGTGGTGAGTATGTTGGATGTTGGCTTTAATGTAGAAGCCAACTCCGCCGTAGGTCTTTTGTGCATATGGATTATTGTGGTTACCGGTGTTGTTGGATGTGGTGTAGCTTTGTTGTCTTGGATTGTTGATGAAAGTGTGGTTGGGGATGGTGAGAATTGCATCATGTTCATTGGCAGTATGCAGCCATGTTTCTGTTAGGCAGATGATGTGTGCCTGTAGGATGTCAGTGGTTTGTTTGAGGTCATGAAGGTGATTGTGGAGACCTTCGATGTTGTGGTGGCCAATGATGAAGTGGTTGTCATTGACGAGCGTTGTTATGAGATGAGCTGGGGTTATGTCTGCTGGTGGCATGTTGCTCATGGATTCTGTGACCTCTTTGTTGCAGTATATCTTTGTGAACTTGTCATCTAGGAGGTGAAGGCCTTGTAGAGATGTGACGCGACTTAGGGCAACATAGGCTTGGCCGGCTGCAAAGACGTTTTGCAGTGATACTGCTGCTTGGTCTGTTGTGACACCTTGGACTTTGTGGGCAGTGCATGCCCAGGCTAGTGTCAATGGGAATTGGTGTCGTATGTAGTTTGCCCCTGGGGGTTGATCATACATGGGGTGATGTTTGATGATGACTGAGTGTGGTGGGATGGTGTGTTTGCTTGATTGTTGTTGCATGTGCGCAATACCTGTTTGTTGGTTAGTGAAGCGAACGCAAATGTAGGGCGGAAGTTGTGTGGTTGGATCGGGTGGGGGTATTTGAGTAATGGTGCCACGAGCGCCGTTGACTAAGCCATCAGGTACATCTAGGTTTTGTATGAGCATCACTGGAGCATGTTTTGCCAGAAAGAGAGTGTCATTGGTTGCCTTTGTGAGGTCTGTTGTAGGCGTTGGTCTTGGTGCTGTAGGCTTTTTTATTGCGCGTTTGTTGCCCTGTTTTTTGTAGATATCTAGTGGTGGTATTTCTTGGATATCTGGACACTTTGCTAGCAGCTGTTGATGGTTGAAGGCATGTACTTCTTTTCTTGTTGGATAGATGTGGAGTATGTCATCTGGAACAGGTCGATTGATGGCAGCTAGTAGCATGGCGTGGTCTTGCGGGGCAAGTGGCTCATCTTTCGTTTTGGTTCGTAGGCGATTTAGCATTTCAGCGAATGAAATGTCGTCTTTTTGGCGCATAATGTCATCTGGCTGATACTGGAAGAAGTCTTTCCAAATGTTGGTGTTGCTATTGATGTTCCTGTACAAGGGGGGAGGTATGACTGGTGGTAGTTGGTAGAAGTCACCCACAGTTAGGATGGCAACATTGCCAAAGTTCACATGGCGTGACTGGTTGTTTTTGGTTTGGTTGAGGCGACCATGTATGTATGTCATTAGGCGTTGGTTGATCATTGAAACTTCATCGATGATGACCAATTGAACATTCTCTAGCTTCAAGCGTAACGGTGTCATGTTCTTTTCACTCATGGATTTGTATGGGAGTGTCAGAGACTTTGGTATCGACAAGCCTGAATGGGTTGTTTGGGCATCGATGTTTTTTGCAGCTGGTCCTGTGCTTGCCAGTACTAGTACCTTCATGTCTGAAGGGTCTTGTGATCCTTTTTTGAATTGTCTGTTGGCCTCATGCGTGATACAGTTAATGAGGTGAGATTTGCCAGTGCCAGCTCCGCCAGTGAGGAAGAAGTGGAATGGTGGGAAATCTGGGTTATTGGCACGGTTGGCTCACCACCAACTGATGTAGTTGAAGAACTGGCGCTGTTTTGGGTTGAGGTTGTGGATCATTTGCTTGATATCGCGGTGAGGTTGGTTGGTTGTTTCGATAGTGTAGGTTGTACTAGCATGAGTGTCGGACTCTGTGAGAGGATGATTTGCTGATGTGCAGTTTAGATCGGGTGTGGTGTTTTCTGGTGGTAGTTCGACTTCGTCTTCTTGGAGTTGGTGGTTTTCATCATCATGGCGTTGTTGTTCACTTACAGGGGCTATTTCTGCCCAAGCATCGTCTTGATCTGGGTTGTCTTGTAGGACTTCAAGTGCTGCCTCTACTGCGAACTTGTGTGCTTCATACACTTGTTGTTGGCGTCGTACAAAGGTTTGCACTTCCTCATCAGCTGTTGTGCCGGTGGTGTAGTAATCTACGTAAGTTGCATGTGGTGGTGGCATGAGGTCTTCATCAGAACGATGCGGCAGGTACAAGCGTAGAAGGTTTTCGTAGAACTTCTTGGCCTGTTTTTCGACACTAAACTTGGGGAAGCGAATAACTGCTTTCTTTGAGCGCTGCTGGATGTAGCCCATGTTGTTTTGCAGTTGGTATTTTGGTTGTTCAGTAGGTATATTGTTGTCTTGTTCCAGGTTGTTATTGTCCTGTTGGTGATTGTTGTCATCATCTACATTTTGTTTTTTGGATATAGTAGTTTGACGGTAGTTTGCTGCAAAGTCGGCTAAGTTCATGTTGGTGAACATGTCATTGTCTGGGCGTGCTATGTAGCGATCCAAAATGTTTTTGGTCCAGACCTGGTTGTTCTGGTCATTTCTGTTGTTTTGGATAACTTGGAGTGGTAGTGTTATGCGCGTGTTGTCCTTGTCTGTGGGGATGAAGACGACATCAGTTGTGCAGGACTTCAGGGGCATGCTGGTAGCGCGGTAAACTGCCTCTAGGACGCTTATTTCACGGTGTGTGACGTAAACATTTCCTAGTTGTTTCATTTCTTTTGCTACATCCAAGTTATTTTCTTTGCACTCTTTTTCAGCCTGTTTTAGAAGGTTGCCTAGTTCGCGTTCAGCTTTGCTGATGTATGAGACTATGTACATCACGCAGCTGTATGCATCCAATATGAATTGTATGTCCATGTTTGCATTCCAGGCTCGCAGTAAATCTTCGTTGTAGGGGTTTACCCAGCAATCTTGTGGTTGCCTTTTCAGCACGACGGTGTTCCTTTTTGATAACGTAGCTATGCTGTCCTGGAAAGTGTCTTCTGAAACGCCTGCATCTTCAAAGACTGAAGTTCCCCAGCTTCCTGACTGTATGACTGCGCGAACCTTGGTGATGTTTTCTCTTGCAACTTGCTTGTCGTGTTCTGTGATTTCGTCACTTGACTTGGGTCGGGCAATGAAAGTGATACTTGATAGTGGGCGAGGGAAGTTAAATCGGCACACTTTGTTTCCTTTGCGACAGGTTTCTGAATGGCCAGGGCTGTGCATTTGGACCTTGCTGACTATGTTAAAAAGTTCCTCATCAAGTTGTTGATTTGGCATATGACATGTAGTGTACATGTCGATAAAGGTGCGGATGTCCTGGTCAGTGTTTTTGTCCAAGAGTGGAGCGCCTTCACACCAGAAGATGCAGTGTAGGTGAGGCCAGCCGTGCTGCTGGAATTCTGTCCTGTAAAAGTGATTTGTGATTTTGCCAATGGGTTCTGCTGAACTGAGTATCACGTCTTTGATGAAGGTTTCGGCTCTATATTCAAACATGCGCGCTGCTGTTACTGGATTACTGGCAATTATTTCTTGGTGTTGTTTCCAAGAAATGTTTTCTGGGACTGTTTTGCCTTGTTGGCGGAGAATGGTGTTGACAATTTCTGGCCATCGTCTGTCAGCAGCAGAAAAGCTGCAAAACCATGTTGGGATGCCCAACTGTTGGATCATAGCAAGTAGTTCTTTCAGGGTTCTCTCCCAGTATGGAGGTGTGCCTCGGACTGGCTGCAGGAAACGGTAACCTTCCTTTTGCTTGATAAGGTCTTTTAGGGAGTTGCGATCAATCAAATCATCTGCAGTAATAATGTGGCCGTCGGTTGTAGTTGAGGTTCCCTTCCTCACTGCAATGGAGATGTTCGACTGTATTGCGTGTATTTCAGTCATGTATTGTGCGTAAAAGATGAAGTTTTGGTCTTGGGCAAAGCGTGTGTCTGCATTGAACAATCTGGAGTTGAAATACCTTGAGAGTGGTAGCTTGGTGTCACGGTTATGCGTAAAGCCAAATTTTCCATCAGGGAATTGAACTGGAAATGCTTGTTCTTCACAGTGGGGATGTGTGAAAAGCCCAATAGGACTATGCTTTTCCCCTGGTGCGAGGCAGTATACATTTGTATCTGTAGTGTCAAGGTAGTGTTGTCCAATATTTGCTGGCTGTAGGGAAGTCTGGAATAGCATGTTTGTGTTGTCATCTGGCACTTGTTCTGTTGGGTTGGGATTGATTTCAGCATTATCGTTGTGCGAGTTGTCGCTAGGATGAGACGGCATTGGCTGTGGGGCAGAACCTGTTGGTCTCTCGATAGGTGTTGCTGAAGTTGATGCTGTTGGATTGAGGTGTTCTTCGTGGCCAAGTGGTTCCTCTGGAATGGGGGCCAACGTCACATCACTGTAAAGGTGATTGTGTTGTTTTAGGTATTGCAAGGCTGTATGCATTTTGTCAGGGGAGGCATACTGGTACAAATGGTGGCCCTTGTACTGAAGTTTACGTTTTAGTTTCAGTTTGACGAGGTGTTCATTTGTCGGTAGGCGGGGCAATATTTGTGCGGTAGTGTCAACATCTGAGGGTACACAGACCACAGGGCCGTGTATACCTTTTTGGGAACCGGAAGGCAGGCTGTGAATTTTCATGAATGGTATTATTTTTGAAATGAGATGCTTTTCCAGTGAATTCAGTGTTTTTAGTGGAGTTGGTATTGGTGTTAGTGCCAAATTATTTGTTAGAGCTTGTGGTGGGGTATTCTTGTTTTTGAGGTGATTGTGACAGCAGTGGCATATTGATGGTTGTGGGTTGGCATGACTAGTTTGTGTGGGTGGGGAAAGATAGTTTTCGGGGTTAAAATGGCGAGTTTGTTTTTTGAACAGTAACCTATTGCATGAGACACATGTGAACACTGGTCCTTCCGTCATTTTCGTCCTTAATACTAGTATATTAAGGGCAGTCACAATTGAAGTGTCTACTTGAGGTTTGGTAGTACTAGTGTTCCTTTTTGATTGTTTTTTCTTCCTTGTAGCATAGTCTGAATCATGCAAGTAGCGTCCACGTTTGCTTGCATTTTGATTCGGATAGTATTTTGAGTAGTCTGTTGTTGCCGTACTAGAACATTTGCGTTTTTGCGACGTCCTGGCTGTTGATGTACTGGGTGTTGGCCCAGTACAACTGTTTTGCAGGTGGGCCGCTTGTTTGGAGTTAAAGTCAGTGAAGTAGTTTGTTAAAAGGGGCGCAGGGAAAGCAGCAGTAGCGTTCTGTGGTTGATTGGTTTGCCTGGCTCCTTCATACGTACTAAACGCATACGTAGACGACATTGTTCCTTTTTTTTACGAGGGCTTTTGCCTGAGCCTCTTTTCCCTTGAGCCATTGTTACTGCAAGAAGAGAAACAAGACGTATGAGTACTATATAATATATTTCTTTATTAGAAAAAATAATTGTGCTGAATATGTTGGGCAGGCTTTTGATACAATGGCAGTGGAAACGGTGCTTGTGATTTTAAAATGGATATTGTCAATTATTGCAACGTGTCAACCAGAATATAATGATATTCAGCTGTTTTCAGTGTTTAAGCTTTGTGCAGCGGTGAGTGTTGAAGTTTGCTGTGACTAGAATGCATTGGCAGTCAGCTCTTCCTGTTAAAAGTTTAATAAGACTAGAAGTTACCAATTCAGCAGTATATTTGAGTTTGATATGACTACGGTACTATGAAAGTACATTTTGAGATGAAATACAGTATTGATATGTTGGTCTAAGCCAGACATTTTGTAGAGACAAAATTGTTGATTGCACAGAAAAATGTCAGATTTCGTCTTGCAGCTCTTTGTTGTCAACAGCTTTGGTCTCATCTGAAGAAGGGCTATTGTTGTCAACTAGTGTTGCGGGGGCATCGAAATGAGCAAGCAGTTGATCATTGAGTTCTTCATTTTCCTCCTTTAAAGTTGCGACTTATGTTTGCAGGGTACTGATGCTTTTGTTAGCAGCCATGAGTTTAACATGGGTGTGGTTTTCCATTTGTTGATACTTGACAACTTGGCCTTTAACCTCTGCAAGAGCCTGTTTGAGTGAATCTATCTCTTTGTTGTGATGAAATGTTACCTTGGCGAGGTTTGTTTTTGCGAGACGAACACCACGCCTCACGCCCGCTGAACCGACCTCCACGTTGTGTTGTGTGAGATGGTAGAGTCCGGAGAAGATGGCGTCTTGCCAAGCATCATCTGATGTACTGAAATAAAATGAAGCACTGTAAGAGACGATGTATATGCATTGTTCTTTGGTACATAGCCTAGGTGTCCTAATAGGAGATGTGCTGTCTCTGCAGTGTTGGGGTACAAATATCAAAGGTTGATTGTGAAGTTAATTGCAGTATCTTTTGATGTGAAGGACAAGTGTAATGCAGAGTTGTGCTGTTGCCGTAGGATTACTGTCAATATAAAACATCACCTTTGTCAACAGTGCATGCACATGTACAAGGTAGATGCCATTCTTCACTAAATGGGGATTGTATAGAAAACTTACGCGTTTGAATCACTGCCTTGTGGTGAGAGAGCAACTTTGCCTCGCCCTAGCGGTGGTGGTGTTGTCTTAGTAGGGGTAGATATGCTGAAAGTTGAGGGAAAGTATTAACAAATGAGAAAGAAATTAATTGTTGTCGTGAAGAAAATGTTTTGTAACTAAACTCTAGGAAAAACATCCAGTCACATTCATTTTAAAATTGTGCAAGCTTGTTTTAGTTGTAGCATGATTGAAAAGGTGATGATAGTGTTGTAATAATAGTACTAATTGTTGTGAGGCAGAACTTACGCATGAGAAATGCTGCTTTGCGTTGAAGACGCGACACTGCTACGTCCAGATGATGGTGAACATTTGAGAGGACTGTATGGATATGCAACACTGCTACGTCCTGGTGATGGTGAACATGCGAGAGGACTGTATGGACTGAAGTGAAAACAAGGGTGAAAATAAGTTTTGTATCACTGTTATTATCAATGATTTAGAGGATTGGTTGGCCATGAAGGCAGGGCGTCAATTTCAGTGGAGTGTTAATTGTAACAAAGCAGTAGTTTGGGGGAAAACCCAACAAATACGAGGGGAGTGCGGCATTGGTTGCATTAGCGTAATTAGGCTGGATCATCATCATCATCATCATCAAGAAATGGCACTTCATACAATAGTGAATCACAACTAATACCTTTGATAATGATGGCGCTGTGGTGAAGATGCAGTATAGGAACGCGCAGCTGGTGGTGTGGTTCTGGTAAGTGTGGTCTGAATAGAAGTGAAGTGACTTGTTCTGACAGGGCTTTGCTTGCTGGAAGTAAAAAGGGTGGGTTTAGCAGAGTTATCATGAGCAGTACGTGTTGACAACAGAATTAATGTATGTGGCACAGGTAGAGGTAAATGCGGGGGGGGGGGGGGGGGGGGTAACATTCAGAAATATTGATGTTATACGTGGTGTGTGTGTGGCGTATGAGAGCATCAATGTGGAACTTACTATGTCTCTGTTGATTCAAATGATGTCCTAGTTGAGGGCGTCTGTTCCTTTGCAATCACTTGCCTCGCCTGGCTCTGTCTGTGGTCCTGTTTCTCTTTCACATTCACTTCCTTAGCCTTCTTCAAAACCTTTTCGTAAGCTACATCCTCGGACTCAGTAAACAAGGACGATCTGGTGCTTTGTCTTTTGTTTTGACCAGGCATACTGAAGATGGGGAAAAGAAAGTTACATGCTATTACCTAGCGGTATTTTTTAGTAGGCGACAGTCCGATTGGGGCCCGGGATTATGTCGCCTCGTGTTACATGATGTTTACACGACGCCATTATGAAAAGCGCATGTGCAGTACATAGCCACTGTTCCGCGTGCGCGGAATGTACAAACTGAGGAGGGGAGGCGGTACCGTTGATGGAGTATTGTAATATCATATATATTAAAGTTTACACTCTCAATCCCCATTAGATATCGTGACCTCTCATGGCAACTGGTCAAAAAAGTGCTTGGCAAATTCTGACTGCATCTTCGGTCATCCTAAACTGCGTCCACCAGGTTTAAAGTCAGATATAAAGTCATCAAAATGAAATTTAGTAATCATAAACGAAATAAATACACCATAAACGCATTTCTTGAAAACTTCATGACATTGGGGTGTAAGATAAGGGAGTTACTATCTAAAATCACAAGCCTCCATTAGTGTTATGAAGCCCTGTCATTGCCTCCAAGTTGAATCCAAGATGGCCGCCGACAGGGTGGTGGACGCTGGTACATTTTAGGCAATAACTTGCTCATTTTACAAACAAATGTCACGAAATCTTCATGAAACACGGAAAATGTTCTGCTTATTTCATTTATTGCCATTAGATTTTATTTTGATAACTCTAAACTTGATTTTAAACCTGGTGGACGCTGGTGGACGCATTTTAGGATGACCCTGCATCTTTGCATGCGGCTGCTGCATGCAACCTAACCTGTCATCTGGTCATGCCGGCCATCATCGGCCGATCTCCGTTTTCAACTCGTTTTGTATCACATGAAATAGTTGCCATCCATCAACATACTTCGCTCACCACAATCACCTAACTGTAAATAATGGCCCTGCTTGAAGAATAACCATACCACGGGACGGCTCAGAACAAAAAATTCACTTACTTTTGCGATGAATAATTCAACGATTTCACATGTGCCTTAAACACTATTCTGCACATGCGACTTGCGCATGACCGGAACTTGATCGTCTTATCAACGCCGTCGCCTCGCTCCAAGGCCCTGCCTGTATTGACCACTATTGTTGACGCGAAAATTTGTTTGTAGCAAGAATAACTTATAACAACAATGAATCATAAAAGATTTCAAGAGTCTCCTTTCAACCCTACATACGTAGGTTGACGGAGACTAATTATGTATATCAGGATGAGGGGCAATGATTTTAGAAGCTTCGCTATAAATGCTCATTAAGGGTTCGCGGGTCCTTGTGTCAGCCTCAACTACTGAAGTGGAAAAAACATCAACAAAATGATGATCGATTCATTGTCAACTGAACTTCCAGTATTACGAAGTCTTGATTCATTTTTCATCACGGCATCTATGTGCCTCATCAGCTCAATAAGAAGTACGAACTTCGCTGTGATATTTGCGCCACTTTCAAATGAAGCTGAGATCGGGTTTATATATCAACAAAACAGTGTCTTGTTAGACTCGAGGTCACGACTACACTGCTCTATAAGATGCTCACATCACGATTTAGTAGCCGGGTTCAGTTTTAAGAAACAAGGCAAAAGTTACATTTGCATCTTTCTGGGTCGGTCTTGTCAGTCTGAATTCACAAAAAGGTTAATCGATAAAATCATGAGAAAAAAAGTAAGTATATTTTTAGCTAATACAGTGAGAGGTCCCAAAGCCAGAGCTAACTGATACTTCATGTGAGGCAGCATAAGCACAGAGTGACATAGCGTTGCCCCCATTCGCCACTTTCCTCAAGCAGCAGTTTGGTACTGACCAATCAGAAGAGAGCTATCATGCTTGTTTGGTGTATACAGCTGCTAGGCCATGATCACATTCGGGGATATATTATAGAGAAACGCTTTATATGGCAGCAAAACTGCAGAAAAAGAGCGTCGTTGGGGCAATTCTTCCAAAGAATACCATGATTCAAAGGGAGAGGATTTCGGTGAAAGTATTTTTGTAGTTTAAAAAAAATCAATTTTGAGAATCAAACTCCTACATATACTATTTGTTGGGGACACCCCTAGAATTCATGTTAGAGATCTTTAGAAAGACTTATACCATGTATCTATTGATGAAAATGTGTTGAAATCGGTTTGAATAAATTGCTCGGGTAACTAACTACACTGACTACATCAGCATGTTCAATCGTAGTTGGACGCTTCCAATATACTCGATCATTCACTTCTTGGAAATTGTTTCAAGGGAAAGCGACAGATAAATCAGCAATACAAAACATTTTCCCTTCCATCGCGTTTCTGGATGTGGTCGCCCGGTAAAGGTTCATTCGACGGCTTCTTGGCCTGTTTTGATGAATTTTCAAATTTTCACGTATTAGAGATGAGACATAACAGAAGTGTGGTTTATATATTCCGCAAGAGGCGTTATCATTATGAGAAGAACCTGCTGTTCACCACAGGATCTCTGCATATGCACGATACAGAGAAGGTTGAATTCATTCAGGGAAACCTAGCGGTGTTTCAAGGAGCAAAAAAGTGCCGCATCATAAATGCTAAAAGTGGGCATGACGCTGGCTCATATACTTTAGAATTACCTCAATCAGACGACGAGTTGCTCTCTTTATATGGGATAACAGTACTGGGCAATGCAAAAGAAGCATTTGTATTGTACCACATTCGGCGAAATAGGAGGAGGCTTTTGGTATTCGGACGTTACAACATCGTTATAATAAAACACAGACATGACAGAGTAAATACATTTGACCATTTGATGAAAAACGGAACAGAGTTGAAGGTGCTCAATGCTGGTCAGAAAAAACAGATAAAGTGTTATTTCGCTGTTCACATTACCAGTACTGGTGATATTATTGTTAGGAATGTGATTTGTAATTGTATGCTTCTGTTTACAAGGAGGAGCAATTACGAAGAGAGCTTGGTAGTTCAAGGGAAGATATGGCTACCAGAGATGATATTTCCAGCTTACTGTAACAGTTGTGGCACCGGGTGGAATGGCAAAAGCCTCTTATCAATTTGTCGCCTGAGGAAGAAAACACATGCTGTTATATCTATTCGAATACCACGATTACATAACATTTGGCACGATGAGGAAATATCGGTTAGTGTTCTGAAGAAAGTTGAAGATGGTTTGCTGTTGACTGCCGATGAGCATGATGGAACATTTGTGACACATGACTGGCAAGGGCGAAAACCCTTTATAATACACAGACCAAGCGGGCTCGGATGATATTGTTCTGCTTCATTTCATTGCCAATTATTCTAATGAGACCAACACATATTAGGCCTCGTAATATCCACAATAAATTTGGCATGGCCATTTTGCAGAAAGTGCGAAAACTGGGAGGAAAAACATTAAAAAGATGAGAATATCAATACAAAATATATGATAAATATTTGTATATTTCATATCAAATTCTGTTTAAATCTATTTATCTATGAAGCGTTAAACCAACATGCATGAAAAATGGGATGATATGGCGACCAGAGCTGAAATCTCAAGTTTTGTGTTATGCTCTGGATACTGAGCTGGGCAGCATAAGTTTTCTCTTTATTTGTAGCCTGTAGTTCCAGATGAAAGTGATTTCATCTAGTATTTTGCTACTGCAATTCAACATCTTTGGCACGATAAAGAAAGATCAGTTTTATTCTAAATAGAGTTGAATATGCCTATTTTTTTTTTGGGGGGGGGGCGCTGGGAGTGATGGAACAACGGTAACAAATAATCAACTAGCGTGGGCGAAAACGATTTTTAATTCATAGACCCGAGGGACACACTGATGGTGGTGTGAGCCTAGAGATTGCCATCTCCTACCAACTCAAAATGATGTAGGAATGATCATTGGGTTTCAATATAAATTTCACGGCTCTCTTAACAATCCCACCTGTCAGCAATAATCTTAATTGATGTGCTGCAAGTTTTTGAATTATTCTCTTAATAATGAAATTTTTCGAGAAAAAAACACTTTTCTCAAATCATAATTATAATGTAGCTGTGGCAGGAATTTGGTTAACTATCCGCTACTAGAGAAGACCTATATTGGTCCCCGTTACCAACTTTGTATAACAATGGTGAAACTAGAATTGGGTAGCATTTCTATCACATGAACGTAGATCCATCTGATCGAAATTTCTAAAAAGATTAGTCAGGTAATGAAGGTCCTTTTTCATGCAGCAAGATACCGCAACAAAGTTGGTCAAGATGACCAACTCATTTAGCCAAGGACCACTGCCAGATGTGTCTAATCAACCATTTGGTATGGTCAATTGAATATTTTTTTAGTCAGCGGATCTTGAAACCAGCGAGGTCAATTTGTCGTACTTGATTGGTCATCTGACCGGTGGGATTGGTCAATTTGGTTACATGACCAATATACTTAGATTACTACTAAATGGGTTGCTTGATAGTTGAAATTCATACGACAATGCTCAAAGTATTGATTGAGGGAGACTAAATATGGCTGAGATCCAGGTTGGTTAAGTTACCTAATATCCCACAAGGATCTCTTCTGTTTCGCAGAACATCGAAACTAGTCACGCTTGTACGAGGAAAATAGAATAACCTTATAATTCGAGTTTTAGGTGATTTCTGGCGAACAACAGTGATCGTCCAGGAATCTCCATTTCTACTACCGTCCCAATGCTGACTAGGACATTATCACAACCGGGACATTGTCACAATTAGGACATTGTCACAACCCCGAGTGGAAGTCCTTTGTAGTGAGTTATTGATAACCGATGTCGTACGGCCAGCCGACCAAGTCCATGGGTACTTGTAGTGATATATCCAATATAATAAGCTACCTATGAAGTTCGAAACGTGGAACAAGGTCACTTGTTTTGTCCCAGGTTACGACTTATAATATAAAATGAACACTGAGACGAGGGTTGAGTTGATTTGTTCCGAATGAGAGTTTATTATTTAAAGAATCGACACTGAGTCGAGTAAAACCCAGCAAGATGGGGTCAAAAACTCCAACAGCTTAGCGTCATGACGCAGTTGCATCATGGCGAAAAGCGGCCCCACCAAGCAAAGGGAAAGAAAATTTAAGACCAAATCTAGCCAAACCCGGATCTCCTCGGATGCATAACAACCTGTTGACGCAAACCAAAATGTTCAAACCAAATGTCCGTACTACAGACAAACTAGTATGTACATAACCGAAGGTGATAGAAAAGGGAAGAGAACGGTAACAACCTGTCGACCAGAACCCATCCCCAATCTATCATCATACACCATACTCACGGTAACAACCTGTCAACCGGAGCAAAAATACTAACATACTAGTACATGGAGACACTTCCAATGCTTGACGGCATTTTACATAAAATTCAAACTGGCAAAGAAAAAGACGCATTTCGGATGTATTTTCTGAAGGCGTCCGACTTCCATCTGCTGAGAATTCTAATATGTTCATCTGAGTAGCCCATGGAGGCTGCCAGGCTAGCGCTGCCGATGCGCAGGCTATGTGATTTATAAAGGTTTAGGTCCAGTGAATTTGCTTGTAGCAAAGTTTGAGAAATGACCGAAACGTTTCTTTCCGAACAGGCTTGCCGTCTGATTTTACAAATAGCGCAGTACAGGATGTTGGTGCGCGGATAGACAAGTATTGAGCCATTAAGCCCACCGGGCACAAGGAACGATTAACCTGTCTGGGTACCTTTAAAAGAAAGGGGCGTGAGCCTTTACTATGTTTATAACGAGCAAAGAGAACAGAAAGACCATGCTCCAGATGTGCGTTATCAAGCTGGGTACTTTGTAATGTGAGAATGGGAGGATCCGAATTTGATCCTACAGTGAATTCGCCTACGCGTAGAAATGCAAAAAACGCAAGGGAGAGCATGGTCTTGAACATTATACGATCATACTGGGCGACGGTAATCGCATCCACCGTTGATATTCACTTTTGTAGAATAGACTGTGATAGGCAGTCGTGAATCAAGTGTACCGGAGAGCTTTGATAAGCCCGACAATGATAACCTTACAAGAAAATCATTCCCACTCCCAGGGTCCTGAAAACCCTGTAATTTGGCCATATACCTGACCTCAGAAATATAAGTAGAAATAGTTGAGGATTGGAAGCCCTTATGTCGAAGGTAAGCTATGAATAGCATCAATGCGGAAGGAGTCACCAGGCGCTCGTTTGGTTTGAAAAAATTGTTGAGAAATGTTACAAATAGTGGCCATGCTTTCTGATAAGACTGAGTTGAGGTCTTCGATGAATTTGCCGCCACCATCTCCTTCATTTTAGAAAAAAGCGTGAATGGTGAAGGTCTGGCGTAATCGGCGTTTGAGCAATGTCCATGTTGCAATTTCCGGAAGCATTCCGAAATTCTTCCATCTGAAGACGAGAAAGATGGCCACTCTGTACATTTAAGACGCAAGGAATATGTTCAGCCCGAAAAATAATGTTAGCTTGGAGACATACAAGCACAAGTTTTCTTAACAGATGTAGAAGCTGAGGGTCTTTACATGTTTGGTTATTAATTACTGATACCAGTGCCATGTTATCTGTGTGGAAAACTACCGTGGTGTTAGCAAAGTGAGCATGCCACAAAAGCACTGACAAAACTATTGGATAAAACTCCAATGTTGCTATATTCGTATCTTTATAGCATTTATCCCAGGGCCCGTAGGCCCAAAGCGAACCAAACACCAGACCGAAACCGATCTTACTAGAGTCAGTAGTTAAATTGAGTGACTTAGAGGAAAGAAGGATATCACTAAAAAAGAAGGATCTACCATTGTAATGTTGCAAAAAAGTCTGCCAAACCCTTAAGTCTTCCATAACTTGTCTTGTTAGATTACGATGGTGCTTAGGGTGTAGCAACCCGACAGTAAGATCAATCAACCGCCGCAGAAATGTACGGCCGGGAACAACCACGCGGCATGTAAAGTTCAAAAAGCCAATGATTTCCTGTAATTCCTCAAGGGCAGCAGTTTTCATTAGATAGTAAGCAAGCCAACAAAAACCGAGCTTTTTCGAGCTTTTCTTGTGGTAACCGAGCCTCCATTAAAACCGTGTCGAGTTCAATGCCGAAAAAAGCCATTATGGTGGCCGGGTCAAAAGTCTTATCGTCCGCTAAAGGGACACCTAGTATCTTGCACAGGCGTTTGAATGCATCAAGGCTGGCTAGGCCGATCTTTTCTGATCTTGTTACAAACATAAAATCGTCCAAAATATGAACTATTTCTTCAATGCCAATGTAACAGGTTCAATTTGAACAGTTTGAAGAGTTTATTCCCCCTTTAAGTCTGCCATGACCAATGGTTTAGCTCAGGTTATTTTGGGCCTTCACGGTCCCTGAGCCTTATGTCATTTCATTGTATGTGCTTTATCAGCTATTATTGTTTGTATAGTTTTCCTGGTCTACTGAGTTTCCCTCCAAATTCAGTTAGCCTTGGGATCCCGAACTGTGTACATGCATGTTGTAGACCTGGTCAGATGAGTTTAATATAAACATTTCTATATATTTGATTTCTTCCTTTTTCATCAACAATGTCACAAGGATTGGAACAGTGAATCTGTGGACATGAAGACTGATATAATACAGTATTACATTTGGGGGCTCAGCCGTTTGAACTTTATTTGGGTATAGGTATTCCTTGGACATTCTTTTGTGATTTAAAAATTCAAGATGGCTGACGGGTGTTTCCGAAACCTTCAGGAGGAAGTCGTGTGTGCTGTCATGGAGTCGTCGACGTGAAGTAATTTCTATCGTCTGCTGCCAGCAGTTGTGTTTTTCGTAGTGGGAGTGATTCGCCCAGTGATCGTCTGGTTTTTTTCACATCTTCGTGATGTTTTGACTTTGGCAGACCGCCATTGTCGTTTTGACGTCGATACATTGTGCACTTGCGACACTGTTCTTTCTTTTGACCGGTCCATCTTTAGTGTTCGCCGCGTTCCCGCATAAATTTCGCGTTGTCTCGCGCATCGCGCTGTGACTTTTGACTCCGTGTATTGCTTGACTGTGTATTCCGCGTATTGCGCTGTACACCGTGTACATGACTGACTCGTGCAAGACTTCCGCTGTGGACATCCGACTTTGACCATTGACACTGACATTATGAACTGACTTTTTCTGTGTTCGTAACATGGACAGTTTTGGTTCTCTTTGCTAACTCATTCATCATTTCATTTTCATTCTTCATGTATTCTCATTTCATTTGAACTTTTAAGTTTATATTATCTTTGATTTGTCATTTCTTTCTGTTTGTAACAGAATGCTTGTGTGTTGTTGTATTCAGTTTGCATGTCATTGTAACCAATTTATGTAAAATTCTGTTTGTGAATTTTTGACACATTTTCAGCCATGCAGTGTAGTTGGGTTTTTGAAAATTTAAAGGGAAAGTGTACCTGTGTTTTTGGTGTCTAGTGACACTTGGGGACTTTGTGTCTTTACTTGGTTTTGCTGTGGGTGCCTTCCTTTCTGGTGACATTATGCTGCATGCTTGAAACTTAGTGCATGTGATTTTGAGTTATTTTGGAAATAATTTATTTGACAATTATTTTCCTATGGTGTCTTTGTGCATCGCATGTACTTAGTAGTGTATTATTTTGCATGAAGATTCTTTTGGTTTCCAATGATGTGTTTAGGTCATACGCAGACAGGGTAATTTTTGTTGACATTCAGACGGTTTGAATTTTGTTGACTTTGTCGACCTGGCCGTTGCGTAACTTGCCGTCATTAATCGAATAGGTTTCGATAATGTTCGCTTGAATTATGATAATAACTTTGGTGGTACTACTTTGAATTTCTTGGGTCATTTTGGATTTTCTTGTGGTTTTGATTTAGTTGTCAGGTACAGGGTGACTCGGTTTGAGTTTACTTTGTTTTGGTCAGGTGATCCTATGTATTTCTTTGATGGTACTTGGTGAATCTTACAGTGTGTGGAATCACTTTGATGTTTCTTGGTGGACTTTACAGTTCATTTTTGTTTCAGCATAAAGTGTGTTCCATATTGTAGTACAACTTTATCATTTATACAGGGTGTCCTTTGTGACTTTGGATTGATTTGATTTATCATCATTGGTATTATTTGTGAGTCTTTAGTACTTGCACTTATATTATTGATCATTAATTGTGAACATTTTCCTTTGGCAGGGTGATGGTTTGGTACTTGGTCTCCAAGATTTCTACACCGTGTTGACGTGGACTTCTGCCTGGTTCATTGATCTGCAACTGCAACTTCCACTACAACTGTTACAGCTGTCTGGTGGATGCCGATCATCTTTCAACTGTGAGATCTCATTGTGTTTGATTATTTTACAGGTCATCTTTGTTCATCTCTTTACCCAGAGTGTTGTATGCTCTCCAGGTTTTGGAGTTAGTATTTTCTTGGGTGAAGACATTACAGATATTTATCATACTTCTTTGCTATTCTTTCATCTTGTACTTTGTAATATTTTCTTGCAGTTGGTTTTGGTGAAACAATACTTACTCTATATTATATTATTTCGTACGTTGACATTGTCTATTAGTAGGTTTAGGTAAAACTATACTTGCTCTTAGCATTTGGATTATACCATACTAGTGATATTTGCATATGATAGGTTGAGGGTGTCCTCATACTTATACATATTTGTTGATAGTCGTCTGATATTTTCATTCACTCCTTGTCTTCGCTGTTATGCGCCTGATTTTCCAAATGGCAACTGGTGATAATTTCAAAGCGGAAGACATGGATTTGACTGCTACTACTGGTTCTGGTATAGGGTCCAATAGGACAGAAGTTTTGAATATTTGTTTGGAGATGATAAAAGATCTCGACTTCAGTCAAAGGGAGGCCCTCATTAAGGCCTTGGGTGAGTCGCAGCCCAAACCGAAGTCTGAACCTGTAAGTGCACACCAACCTGTAACTTCAGTTCCTGCAACATCGTCTACCGTCTCAAACCCAGTTAAGACAAATGCAATGGGTCGTGGACATATTTTCAATTTTACTTCTCGTCCTAATGATGGACGGGGTAGAACGATGGGAGATTTGCTGCGGCATAGTACGCCGCAGGGTGCTACTGCTACACCTCAGTCGCCCCCACCCCCTGTCCGTTCCCCTGGTGGGTATGCTGGGGTCAGTCCACCTCATATGCCACCATCTACCCCTCATCCTCATGCATCTTCCCTTTCAGCTGATCATGATAGTGATAGTATTAGATCAAAGTTACCACCTATAGGGTCTGAGAGAAAGAAACTTTCTTTTCAGTTGAATCAAACTGACAGTTCAAGGCAGCCTCGTTATGTAGTCAGTACTCCACGTTTAGGTTCTTTCTCTGGCGACAAAAAGTCAGAGGTGTCATATCGCCAGTGGAGGGCTGAGGTAAAGGGATTACTTGCTGACCTTGGACTACCTATGCAGACCATTGTAGGTGCTATCAGGAGATCATTGAAGGGTATGGCTGCAGAATGTTTATTGCAGTTTGGGGAGGGGCTCTTCGCCCCGCATGAGGTCATTGGGGAGTTTGACAAAATGTTTGGGGAGGTATTAACATCTGAACAGGTGTTGGCGAAATTCTACGCGTCGTCGCAGGAACCGGATGAAAACGTTGCGGCTTGGGGTTGCCGAATTAGGGAGATTCTTTCTAGGTGCCCCGATGACACATATTGTACCGGTCCTCAGGCCCAGGCTATGTTGAGACAAAAATTTTGGTCTGGCCTCAGGTCAAAGGATGTGAAGTCGGCAACTAGGCACTTTTACGATGCAGGTCGTGGTTATAGCGAGCTTTTAGTGGCGGCCCGGCAGGTGGAGCAAGAGATGGGTTTAGGGAAACCTAAACCGGTCCAACAGCTTAGCAATAGCTCTACTGCCGCGGAGGTAAACAAGCTTGACTTGATTTTGAAGAAAGTTACTGCTCTTGAAGGTGAGTTGGCCACTTTGAAGAAAGAGAAAGCTCGTGAGGCTGCTAAGAGAGCAGATCAAACTTCTTCTTTTGCAGATTCTACTACCACCTCTACACATTCTTCTTCAGGTGGAAAGTCCTATTATGCAGGTATTTGTAGTTACTGCAAGAAGAAGGGTCATCACATCGATGATTGTTTCAAACTACAGAATAAGAACAAGCGGTTGGGAAACGCCAACGCACCCTTGATCGGGGGCGGTCAAGGGGACAAAGAGTAAAGCCCCACCCCCACAATTCTCTGATAGGAAAGGCGTCGGAGACCACTGTTTTATTGAAGGAGACAAATGTTGATTGTCTTCTCGATACTGGTTCTGTGGTCTCCACCATTTCTACTACTTATTTTTCAGAGAATTTTCCCGATGAAGACATTCATCCTTTGTGGCTCCGGAGAGGGGTCAGGACGAATACCTCTGGCCAGAGAAGCAATGATATCTGAAATATATTTATCCTGCCCCTGATGATACTTAATATCAACAAAATCCGTAGTGAGCGAATCAACTTGGTATAGGGAATGTGAAGAATCAATATTGGCATTCAGAATTTCAACAGCAGAGAGATTTTGACAAGTGAGGGAAAGTGAAATAGCTTTTACAACATCCTCATTGATCAGACTAGTTTCTCTTGGAAGACGAGACAACGCATCTGCAGATTTTATAGATATACAGAGTGCGACAGGAGATAAATTACCCTATATGGGCTATGTCAATTTACCTTTGACCCTCGGTTCCTGTCGCCTCGACATTTTACTTCTAGTTGTGCCAGATACAAATTATAACCGTCTTGTTCCACTTTTACTTGGAACTAATGTGCTTGCTGAGTTGGCTCCGGAGAGATGTAACGTTGAGGATTCTGTTTGGCGTGATACTTTACGCAGTTACTGCCTGTCCGGTAGTACTGTAGGGAATGTTACAACATGTAAGTCTGTTACAATTAACAGCAACTCTCAGATTTCAATAAAGGGGATTACTCGTTGTAAATTAGGTCACTCTGCCAATGTTGTTACTGAATCTTCCAGGCCACTTCCAGGTGGACTTGTACTTGTTTCTTCTCTTCAGAAAGTGTCTTCTCGCAGTGCATCTCAGAAAGTCTCGGTTATTTTTCAACTTTTCAAGTTTCAGTCTGACATGGACTCAGAACATTTCTCTGAATTGAAGAATCGTTTGTTGAAATGGAAACATGTGTTTGCCAAGTCAGAGTCAGAGATGGGCAAGACAAATGTCTTGAAGCATCGTATTGATTTGTCCGATGATAAGCCATTTAAGATTAGGCATAGGAGAATTCCACCGAACATGTACGAGGATGTGAGGGTTCATTTACAGAAAATGTTAGACACGGGAGTCATCCGTGAGTCTAAGAGCCCTTACTGTTCTCCTGTTGTACTAGTACGAAAAAAAGATGGGTCTCTCAGATTCTGCATTGATCTGAGGGAACTTAATAAACGGACCATCAAGGATTCATATTCATTGCCTAGAATTGATGAGACTCTAGATTCTATTGCTGGTTCTTCCTGGTTCTCCTGTCTTGATCTGAAGGCAGGCTGTTGGCAAGTGGAGTTAGAGGAAGAACATAAGGAGAGGACTGCGTTTTCTGTGGGACCGCTGGGTTTTTATGAATGTAACGTTATGCCGTTTGGGGCTACAAATGCTCCCAGTACATTCCAGCGTCTCATGGAGCTGGCTTTGCGCGATGTAAATCTTGAGATGTGTTTAGTGTATTTGGACGATGTCATCATTTTTAGTCCTACTGTAGAGCAACATTTAGACCGTCTTGAAATCATTTTTGACAAGTTACACAAAGCCGGACTCAAGTTAAAGCCTTCTAAATGCCAGTTCCTCTTAAATCGAGTCAAATATCTAGGGTATTATGTTTCCAAAAAAGGCATTGAGATGGACCCTGACAAAGTTCAGGCTGTGCGAGACTGGCCACCTCCTCAGTCGGTTGATGAACTCAGGCGTTATCTCGGTTTCACATCATACAATCGAAGGTTCATCAAGGATTATGCTAAGTTAGCTAAACCTTTGAATTGTTTACTCCAAGGTCATTCTACTCAGAAAAGGCAAAAAGACAAGCCGTCGTTTCGCTGGGGAGAGGAAGAACAAACCGCATTTCAAAATTTGAATGAATCATTGTGCTCTCCCCCAGTCCTTGGCTTTGCAGATTATTCTTTGCCATATGAGTTAGAAATAGATGCTTCGAGAGATGGCCTTGGAGCTATATTATACCAGTACCAGGATGATGTTAGAAAACCTATATATTTTGCTAGTAGAGGACTGTCCGCTTCAGAAAGGAACTACCCCACTCACAAGTTAGAGTTCTTGGGGCTGAAGTGGGCAGTGACTGACAAGTTTAAGGACTATTTATTCGGGGCAGAGTTCAGAGTCAAGACTGACAATAATCCGCTGACATATGTGTTGACGAGTGCGAAGCTCGATGCCACAGGGCACCGCTGGTTAGCTGAGTTGTCAGCTTATGACTTTACCATCGAATATTTTGCTGGAAAGAGCAATGCAGCTGCAGATGCGTTGTCTCGTCTTCCAAGAGAAACTAGTCTGATCAATGAGGATGTTGTAAAAGCTATTTCACTTTCCCTCACTTGTCAAAATCTCTCTGCTGTTGAAATTCTGAATGCCAATATTGATTCTTCACATTCCCTATACCAAGTTGATTCGCTCACTACGGATTTTGTTGATATTAAGTATCATCAGGGGCAGGATAAATATATTTCAGATATCATTGCTTCTCTGGCCAGAGGTATTCGTCCTGACCCCTCTCCGGAGCTGAAACCTTGGTTACGTCATTTTAACTCTTATCGATTGAACGACAAAGGTATTTTAGTAAAACAAAGTATGTTGAATGATCAAGTTGTTGATCGTGTCGTCTTGCCATTGTCTCTTCACACATCTACTTTGAAGCAGCTGCATGATGACATGGGTCACCTTGGTAAGGATAGGGTGATTGATCTTGTAAAGTCCAGATTCTTCTGGCCGGGTTATGTCAGTGATATAGAGAATTACATTCAAACTTGTGGTCGATGTTTACGCCGAAAGACACCTACTAATGAGAAAGCTTCTCTCACCAGCATAACCACGTCGCAGCCTCTGGAGATGGTCTGTATGGACTATCTCACAGTTGAACCTTCCAGGGGTTGTGAAAATATTTTAGTAATTACAGATCATTTCACCAAGTACTCTGTAGCTATTGCAACAAGAAATCAGACAGCACATACTACTGCCAAAGCTCTTTATGAGAATTTTATAGTTCATTATGGTTTTCCTGGTCGGCTACATAGTGATCAGGGCCGTAATTTTGAATCTGCTGTTATAAAGGAATTGTGTGCTTTAGCTGGAATGACCAAGTCTCGGACAACTCCCTACCATCAAATGGGCAATGGGCTTTGCGAACGGTATAACCGCACCCTTTTGTCAATGTTGGGTACGTTGTCCGAGGACAAGAAGAGTAGTTGGTCGCTGTACCTCTCCACGTTGACGCATGCGTACAATTGTACGCGTCACGATTCTACTGGATTCAGTCCGCATTTTCTAATGTTTGGCCGTGAGCCACTTCTTCCTGTAGATATCAATTATGGTCTCGGTACTCCTGATGTTGGCCCTAGTGAATCTTATAGTTCCTACATTAAATCTTTGCAGGAGCGTCTTGATTATGCATTCTCTATGGCTATGAAAAACCAGGATACCGCTTCATGTAAGAATAAAGGGAGATATGATCTCAAAGCGAAAGCTTCTGTTCTTCAGACTGGTGATTGTGTTCTTGTCCGCAATGTCCACTTACGCGGTAGACATAAATTGGCTGACAAGTGGTCGACCGATGTTTATACTGTTGTGGGTCAACCAAACCCCAATATTCCGGTATTTTCGGTTCGCTCCTCGAAAGGAGGTAATCCGCGTGTTTTACACCGTAATTTGTTGATGCCAGTTGGAGAGATTAGAGATGAGGAAGTTGTGAAGACTCCGGCCCGGTCCAGTCGTACTCGCCCTGAGAAGGAAGTTGTTGTACAGCCTGCGATGAGTGATGACGAGGATGTCGATGTGATGATTTTGCCACGTGTTGATGAAGTTCCTTCTTCTTTTGCATCCGCTTCAACCGCCGATGTTCCACATGGTGACAAACTTCCATCTTTTACATCTGTCAGATCTGATGCTGCACCTCCTTCTGATATTGTTCCGTCTACTTTGTCTACCGATTCTACCCCACCATTATCCATTACAGATGTCGTTCCGGTCCAGCCCGCTGTTGTTGAGCCTGCGTCCCAGTCTTCGGTTGATGTTAGTGCGTCCGAGCATGCTGCTGTTGAGCCTGCGTCCCAGTCTTCGGTTGATGTCAGCGCGTCCCAGCCTGCCGTAGATGCCAGTTATCCTACTACAGATGTGACCGTTCCTCCTCCAATGATAGATGTCGATACGCCGTCAGGAATTGCGCTTGACGTGACTTCGATCGATGATGGTACTGTTCCGCCTCCAGTGGAATTTGTTGATGGTGGTACTGTTCCGCCTCCAGTGGAATTTTCAACCGTTGGTCCAGTGGATGAGACGGTCCCTGTAGATGTTCCCCCTGGTGAATCCTCTGCTGAATTCCACACATCCCAGGATGACGAGGAAGAGAGTGCTCCGGAGGACAGCCCTGTTGCAGCCCCGAGGAGATCTAAGAGGGAACATAAACCTCCTAACCGTTTCAAGCCATATCAGATGTATCAGCAACAGCCGCGCGCGCCGCCTGAGCCTTGGCGATCCAAGGTTGATTATTTTATGTCACTTGCAAGCAAGCCTGAGTTTGCGCAAAATCCCGCTATTCTTGACAAAGTTCTGTCTTTAATGAAGGATTGAATGATAGTTGGTTTTCAACTCGTGATTATTTTCTGGTTTGAAATATATATAACATTTTGATTGAATGTTGGCTGGTTTTGGCAGGCCATGTCAATCAAGAGATTGTTTTCTACTTGAGTGTGTGTTTTCTTCTTTTGTTTCGATATTTCGTGGAGATTTATATCAAGTAATTCTTGGTATTGATATTTTGTACTGTATGATTAGAGTCTGTATAGATTCCATAGATAATTCATCAGTACTTAGTCTGTTGCATCTCTACTCATATCAGTTATTCAAGGTTTTGTTTGACAGTTTATCAATGTAAATCCCTTTTGGACTAAGGGTTTTTGGTCAAACAGTTACTAATTAATACCTTCCAGATGTTTTGTAAGTCAATTCCCTGCAATTTTCCTTTTTTCCCAATCTTGTATCATCTTATTGATTGTTGTTTTGTGGTGTGATGGTAAGATTGAGGAGGTCATTACCCCTTCTCTTCTATTATATCTTCTTGCAATGATCTTCAGTAAATCAAACAATACTACAATAGTTCTTCACAGTACCGTATTCTGATAATGATTCTAAACTTATATATTTCAGTATCTTGTCTATTCGCCTTAATCTCGTTCTGATTCGTGCGATACAATTAATTTTCAGTGTGAACTATAGAAGTTTACTGTTAATTTGTAAATACAATAATAATTCCATTTCTTGTAGCTCTTTACCTTATGGTGTTTTTCAGTTTTCAGGATGCTGGATTGAAATTTTCACTTTTCAGTCTTTGTCTTTAATGATTCTGAATTCTGCTATTTGATGGTTCCATTCTTCCCTTCTTATTGTTTGAAGGTTTTGGTTTCGCATCTTTCTCAACTCGGTTTCGTTTTGAGTTTCACCTGGTATTTTGGGTTACATGTTTTGTATATATGGTGTACATTTCTTTTTATCTTTGGTAAATGTCAGGAGCCATTTTCTCTTGACAGGGGAATGTGTAACAGGTTCAATTTGAACAGTTTGAAGAGTTTATTCCCCCTTTAAGTCTGCCATGACCAATGGTTTAGCTCAGGTTATTTTGGGCCTTCACGGTCCCTGAGCCTTATGTCATTTCATTGTATGTGCTTTATCAGCTATTATTGTTTGTATAGTTTTCCTGGTCTACTGAGTTTCCCTCCAAATTCAGTTAGCCTTGGGATCCCGAACTGTGTACATGCATGTTGTAGACCTGGTCAGATGAGTTTAATATAAACATTTCTATATATTTGATTTCTTCCTTTTTCATCAACAATGTCACAAGGATTGGAACAGTGAATCTGTGGACATGAAGACTGATATAATACAGTATTACACCAAGTTTTGTCTTGGCTATTCATTCTAGACTGGTGCTAAAACGTTCGAATAGATTACAGGAGGAGGCCGCACCCATAGGTAAACAGCGGTCAAAGTAATAGTTTTCATTGAATGAAAAGCCTAATAAAATGATGATCCTCTGGTCTAATTGGTACCATTCTAAACGCTGACTCAACGTCCGTTTTGGCTGGAAAGCAGCCTTTGCCAACCCTCTTAATACATGCTATAGCTGCGTCAATTGTGGCGTAGCTCACGGATTTTTTATCTTGAGGAATGCCGTCATTTATAGAAGACCCTTTTAGATATGATAGCTTGTGTATCATACGATACTCCCCCGGCTTTTTCTTGGGAACGACACCAATTGGCGATGATTGAAAGTAAGGAAAGGGCGGGGATTGTAAAGGACCCGCAATTCTGTTTTTTGATAATTCTTTTGCAATTTTGCGCTCTACTACATCGGGAAACTCGAATGCAGATTTTGAATTGGGAGCCATGTTATTTAATGGTGGACCGTCGTACCCAATAGCAAACCCGTTAGTGAAACCTTGGGTAAAAAAGAGTCGTTCTTGGACAGGATAGCATTGCAGTCTATTTAAATGCGTTACGCTGATAGGAGTTACTGGCCCATTTTGATGGTTTATTGATGGCATGGACGGAAGACTTTGAAAAAGAATGGGTGTTGCCAGTGTCGGCAGCTTTGTCCTGAGACTGGGTACCCTGAGAACTGTTTGCTTGGGAGTTTCTGCTGCATGCTTTCCTTATTTGCAGATAAAGCCTGAGTGGTCCCATTTGCATTGGAGGGAGCATTTTTCCCCTTTATGGAAGCTGTAGCAGGAGCCTTTGGGGCAACTGAGTTTTTGGAATTGGTTACCAGTAGACTTTGGGTTTGAGAAACGAAAAAGATTCTGCCCTACTTGTTTGGATTGGAATGGGATACCCCTGGTTTTGGCCTCATTAAAGAGCTCCCAATCGATATGTTGCCAGGAATAGTCATCTTTGATTACCTTCCTGTTCCATCTGAAACATTGATCGGAAAAGTGCCAGTCCCCTTGTTCAGCAGCTATCTTTTTAACGGTTTCAGTATACTTGAAGACACAGGAGGTTTGGGGAGTAATTTATCCAGATCAACATACTGATCGGTTAACACTTTGTTAATAACCTCTTACTCGACGTGGAGACCGAGCGGGACGCGGAATTTTTTTTGCACGCTATTTTCCACACGTGCTTTTTCCTTCGACCAATCAGCGCTTTGTTTATGTTCTAATTTTATCCTCTGACCGAATCGATGATGTCATTTCTTCGGGAATTGCCTTCGGCAGTCTTCGGCGGTTCGCGGTGACATAAATAGCCTACAGACACGTGCATTTGTTTTGATCGACTAAGGGGAATTCTACTAAGGGATGGGATGGGCAGATTTCAATGGACTGTGACTTAAACAAAGTCTGAGGCCAACCTCGTGAACAAGACCAAGCTTTGCTAACAAGACCACAGTTGTTGTGGGTTGTTGCCTAAATCATCAGCAACTCTCTTGAAGTGAAACCTCACCAATAAGAGGAGCAACAGTGACCTTTTTACTAAGCATTCACTGAAATCAAATGTGTGAATCAAACATAACACTGACTAATTGGTAAGCAATTGTAATTTTTATTACTTAACAGACTGCCATTGTATTTGCTGTTATCCTGAGCAGCCCTGAGCTAGGTTACATGTAAAATAAAACCAGAATTGTTACAAAAATACAAAGTAAACCCATTTGTGAACAAGGTTCTCATACTGCCATTAACAGATGAAGACGCAGAAAACCTGTAGCAGAATTACTGGCAGAATTACAGCTTAGCTGAATGGGTCTTCCCCAGTGCTTCATTATTTTGAACACACCTGGCTAAATTATGCGGAGCTTTGCGCCTAGGAAGCACTTGGGAAGACAGCGGCGTGACAACCTGTTTCCTTTTTTTAGGCTTCACATTTTCTTTACCATCAAGTTTACAGGGCCTACCACTCCCTAGGCGGTGTTTAGTGCCACCCATAACTTTCCTTCTCGCAAGGGCGGTGGGTTGGACACCAACTTGTATTCAATTTTTCTGTGTGTGTTTCATATGTTTGGATAGGTTCTTTGAATCCGATACGTGCTTAGGCTTGTCTCTTCAAATGACTTCAACCATGCCTTTGCTTCCTTTTCTGTTGACAGCTCCAAGCAAAATTTTTCTTTGAAAGATCCATCTTGTGTGCTCTCAAAACTGCAGACAGAGTGCCTGTAGCCATTTGGTAGAATACCCTGTGAGAAAAATAGCAAAAATTCAATACCGGTAGTACTGAGGCAGCACCTCTGTGCATCCCCATAGACCTAACTATGTGAGTCAGACTCTTATAGGGCCTACTATACATGCACATTTAACAAGACGCATCATAAGTCCCCTTTAGACCTATGTCAATGTCCACATTGTAAGACTTGATGCTTGCTTTCTGCACTGGTGATTAAGTGCCCTGCCCAAGGAGACCAGCAACAAAGTTTGTGTTGTCTAGTATTACTTTTCCTACATACGATGTACGCAGATGGATAATGTACAAAGCACTCTATCGAATATCACTGCGTATCGCTGTACGAAAAGTAGAAGTAAAAAAAGTGCCAGTTTCTTCAAATATTCTTCAACTTCCCACGGTTTAACCATGATGTATTGCATCTAAAAACCTAAAACTATCAACTATCCACTTAAACATGCCTTAACCTACCTCTAAAACTGATGGGTTCGCCACTAATTGTTTTGGGCAGTGGTCACAGGTGACGATTACGTTGTCTGTTAATTGATGCACAATGCCGGAGGATAAAATTAGAACAAAAACAAAGCGCTGATTGGTCGAAGGAAAAAGCACGTGTGGAAAATAGCGTGCAAAAAAAAAATTCGCGAGCGGGACACCCCTACTGGTAAATACCGAAGGAGGGGACATAACATCTTTTTCGCTATCGACCGTCCCCGACAAAACATTACTACATACATGTAGTACCTAAAGATATAGCAGCATTGAACCCTTGCCGGCCTTGAGGTGACGAAGCGGGGATTACCCCCGAGTCCCGCAAGACTGGTAGAATGTCCTCCTTCACGCCAGAAAGCTCACCGCCTCGTCTTTGGTGATGGACGACGGCTTGTCCGCTGGGGCACCGGCAGATGCTGGCGTTGAAGTTTCCCGACGTTTCTTCGGTCTGGGCGGCTCGATTCTAACCGGAATCTGCTCCCGTTGAGTGGTCGTCCGTTTTGCAGCCCGAGCCGGCTTGGGCCGAGTGTAGGAGCCTGGAGTTCGTTTTTTAGGCATTGTATCCTGGAAGAAATGTTTGTTCACTATTAGCATAAAATCCATACTCCAGTGAGGAGAAAGAACTCTCCAGGCAATACGCCTGCAGTAGCGAGTAAAAAGTACTAATGAATATAAATTAGGCTATATAATAAACCAATCTATGTGGTGGCTACCAACCAAACATGCCACAAGCATCGAGAGCAAGGCGTATATTTGTATTTTAATAATAAATGAAACCAATCTATGTGTTGGCCAATAAACATACCACAAACATCGAGAACAAGGCGTATATATGTAAAATAAATGAAACCAATCTATGTGTTGGCAACAAACATACCACAAGCATCGAGAGCAAGGTGTATATTTGTACAAATATAAATGAAACCAACCTATGTGTTGGCTAAAGTAACAAACATACCACAAGCATCGAGAGCAAGGCGTATATTGTATACATATAAATGAAACCAATCTATGCGTTGGCAACAAACATACCACAAGCATCGAGAGCAAGGCGTATATTGTATAAATATAAATGAAACCAATCTATGTGTTGGCAACAAACATACCACAAGTATCGAGAGCAAGGCGTATATTGTATAAATGAAACCAATCTATGCTTCGGCTAACAAACATACGACAAGCATCGATAGCAAGGCGTATAATTGTATAACTATAAATGAAACCAATCTTAGTGTTGGCAACAAAAATACGACAAGCATCGAGAGCAAGGCATATGTAGAAAATAATGATATACAATAAACATGAATGAAACCAATCTATGTGTTGGCTCAAAAATACAACAAGCAAGCGCCAATCTAACCGACATGAACGGATTTTAAAGTAATGCCCCTAATCTCTCTAAGGTAGCGTTTCATGCCATCCCTTTCTGGAATGTATTGGCGATCAACCATTCCGTCACTGAGGTGGGCACCATCTGAATACGAACTAGGGGCAGAGACTTCACCCGATGTAGCTTGCGAAAATGAGAGTAAGGCCTATCGAGTCGGACCTCTAAATAGTGGCTTATCTGCTGCATATTAGTGTGGTACACGGACTCCAGCACCCTTGTCTCATTGGGCGGATTCTTCCTACCCCGCAGTTTGCCTGTACCGTCCGTAGACAAGCGAGGTAGAAGTTGCGAGACAAAAATGTGAGAAACCCCTAAATCCAGATGCAGATGGTCCACATAATTTACTATGTGATCCGCCAAAGAAAAAGGCTGCACACCTGAGGCCTGGTCATTCCCGCCAATCTGGAGGATGACGGCCCTTACGTTCCGACGAAACATCATAAAATTTTTGACCCTCTGGTCAAAGGCGTCGTACATATCATGTACATGCAAGCCACCGATGCCGTCCAACGTTACCTTTGACAAATGAGGGATTTAAACCCAGATTAGTCATGCCGTGATGGCGTTGATAATCGCCCAAACGGCGAACAAAACTGTGTCCGAGACATACAATGTTAACAGCCATATTATAGAAATACTTATCTTCAGAAATCGGAGAACTATGAGTAGATTTTAACAAATTGTGTGTCTTCACTCTGGAAGTTGCGACGCAAGTGCCTGGATGCGTCGCGTTACCTCGTGACCACGGCGGCGCGTCGTCACGTGACCAACAGTCGCAGTATGACGTAGGATACTAGCATAATTATGATTGGTCAATCGAAATTACACGTGCTCACCACGCTGAAGAGTGATGAGAATAATACGCTATAGGTGTCACTATGATACGGTCCAGGAAATGGTTTTCCCTCCATGGCGGGAAATAATTTTACTGATCAGTATAAGGTCATTTTGCTGTTAGGAATGATCATTGGGTTTCAATATAAATTTCACGACTCTCTTAACAATCCCACCTGTCAGCAATAATCTTAATTGACGTGTTGCAAGTTTTTGAATTATTCTCTTAATAATGAATTTTTTTGAGAAAGGAAAAACCTTTTCTCAAATCATACTTATAATGTAGTGGTAGGAATTTGGTCAACTATCCGCTACTAGATAAGACCTATATAGTATAGTATGGTATATTTTATTCAAGTGTCATCTGTTTCACGATACAGCCAGCCTTGCAGCCAGCCTATACAGGGTGGTCCAGAAAAAGCGCAACAGGATACTGCCACTACTATAGGGGGTTAAAACCATTGATACTAGTGAATGGGTAATCTTTCTAGAAGAAGAATGATACCAAGATCGACCGATTCTCTTCAGTAGTTTATGTGGTAGAGACGTCATTGTGAAGCAACGTTGGAGTCCCTTGGCCAGGTTCAATGCAGAAAAACAAAATGCTTCTGTTGTAGGTTATAGCCATCTCGGTGGTGTGCTGAGGCCCGGCCAGGCTAACACGACCTTTACTCTGTTGCAAATGGTCACTAGCAACCTTGTCGACATTTTCACTAATAAGTATTATAACATCTAATCCACCTACTTACCAAGTTCAATTTACCGGCAAAGCTCGATTTTTCCTATGCGCGAATGAAGCCTGTCTGTGCTTCACAAAATAGGCTCAAAAACAAAAACTACAAAACCTAATCGGGCGATATTGGTATCATTCCTCTCCTAGAAAGCTCCCACATCCACTGATATCAATGGTGTAAACCCCCTGGCAGTGGAAGTATCCGGTTGCGTTTTTTCTGGACCACCCTGTATTGGTTCCCGATACCAACTTTGTAACAGTGGTGAACCTGGAATTGGGTAGCATTTTTATTACTGATGTCAGGTAAAATGTATCGACATGTGTAATTCAAATTACATGTATATGTAGATCCATCTGATCGAAATTTCTTAAAAGATTAGTCGGGTAATGAAGGCCCTATAATATCACAGTAAGATACCGCAACATAAGTTGGTCATGTTGACCAAATTATATGACCAGGACCAAGGTCATATGTGACTTATCAACCAATTTGTATAGTCAATTGAATACGTTATTAGTCAGTGGATCATAAAACCGGCTTGGTCAATTTGACTTTCTTGATTGGTCACCTGACCGATGGGTTTTCTCAAATTGGTCACATGACAAATGCACTTGGAATTCTACTAAATGGGTGGCTTGATAGTTGAAATTCATTTGACAATGCTCACAGTATTGATTTAGGGGAGAATATGGAGCCAGGTTTGTCAGATTAAATTATCTAAAATCCCCGACAGAGGCCTCTTCTGTGTCGCAGAATATCAAAACATTTTACGCTTGTACGAGAAAAATAGAATAACCCTATGATTAGAGCTTAAGGTGATTTCTGGCAAACAACAGTGATCAATCACCAACGTCCAAGAATCTCCGATCAATTACTGAAAAGTATTAGGTCATTTCGCTGCTGATGAACTAGGTACCACTTTTTCATAGCCTAGCTTCGTTCCGGACGTAGCCAAGTATCAATATGCGTGAGTGGCGAACCTTGCAGAGAAATGATAAAACTACCGAGGTACTTCTCCTCTTTCGGAAGTATATATAGGGTATGGTGCGGTGGGTGAAAGGTTCGACTCTTTTTTGACATGTTTGAGTGGATGTAGTCCTTTTTGACATATTGGGTCGTGGCCGATCTAGCAACCCGAACGGGTCACCTTGATGAACAGGTGGGTCAACCCACTGGTAAAGGAACAGATAAAAACAGAAATTCAAATAAAAATCATCACTAAATTGAACCAAAGTCAAGCATGTTAAAGGGAGTTGCATCACCAATCAGATACTAAAAGTAATACGAGACCAAAGACAAAGCACTATATCCCTCCTGAATACTACCCAAAACAAGGGTAATTACAGTATATACATGTGTTGCTTAAATACTTCTACAGATATCGCGCTCACATTTGAACTCGCAAGATAAGCGCACATAGAGTGTCAGCCATCTTTGATTTTGATGTCATGGCCTACTTTTCGACACAGGACGTTGACTTCGGCAGATATCACGTGTACGCTAACAAGTGGCAGTCATCTTGGATTTTGATGTAGTGAATTACATTTTGATAAGGTTTTTAATTACTAGAGCCTATTGTTATGCATCGACATACCAAAGTTGGCTTTAATGAGTCGCTGAATTCTGCTGAAAGCGCGTTCACATGTGCCCTCAGAATTCAACACATGCGATGGCGCTCCTCTTGGATTTTGATATTGTGACCTACTTTTCGATCAAGTTCTTACTAAAGCCTACTCTAAAGTTAGCTTTGAATTGTCGCTGATTTCTACAGATATCGCGTTCACAATTGGTAAGACGGGTATACAGACGGTCAGACGGGCGAAGATGTCCTTTTTCGCCCCGCAGTGCGACGTGCGAAAAAACTCCAACAGAATCAGACCCATAAACGCAATAAAGCACTACACCACCACCAAAAATGTAGATCTCCAAGATCGGTTATGGTCATATCGATTGTACGAAAATCAATATCTCATGCACACAATCCCACAATCTCATACAATCCCTCCATTTTATATATTTCATGAAATCCTTTCGTGTTCACCACGATGAAGTCACAAAGTGATATTCATGTTTGCCATTAAGTTATAATGTGTGTGTATTCTGCTAAACAAAACGATTCGACACTCCATTCTATTTCATTGTGTAATGACGATTGATATCAAAACAAGAACAAATGTTTAGGTACCTGCGTCAATTTCGCGATTCGAAGTGGCGACTAGATTCGACGAGGTCGTCAGGATCAGGATCGTCAGATCAACACATACGGAATTCCTGAGGATGAAGTGATCTCATCGAAAGTTCACAGAAACGGATCTACGTTAGACTCGGAGACCAGATTGAAAACAGCAAAAATCGTGACGTCAAGATTAATCAAGTGAACCATAATGCCGGTGTGACAGCGGATATAGTCCCCCTGCAGTCATAGTCCGGTAGTATTGTATTTGACCAATTAAGCAGCATGATCTATTGTACCGCTCACCCTAACCAAAACATTTAGCAATGCGGGCTATTGTTACACGGACTATCAGCCCTAGGACTACTATCCCCGTCACACCGGTATATATGCGTATGGAATTTGCTGAATGCCGTCGAAAATGGAGTGAAATGTCACCCTAATGCAGCCCTGATCCCATTTATATAGTTGTAGTAATGTTATAGGTATCAAGATAACAAGATGAACGACGATGCATAGATGCAAGATTTTTAACAACAGCATGGCGATTCCTAAAAGAATCTTGAGTCGGTGGACGTATTTATTACCTTTATCTCTTGAGTTTGTGGTCGTATTTCTAACCTTAGGACATTGGAGGGACCCCTATAGCCATCAACATCAATATCAGTGGCGAGCCATATTGACGAAGAACTATAAGTCAATATTCTTCTTTTCTTCTTTTCGCCGTTACCAGGATCAATGAGTTATCACCTCCTATTATAATTCAGGATAAACGGCGATGCGTACAAGATCTTTTGCAATTCCTAAAATAATATTGACTTGATGGACGTATTCTTACCTTTCTATCTTGATTTGGTGGACGTATTTATTAATTTGTCTCTTTAGTTGCTGGTCGTATTTCTTATCTTAGGACGTTGGAGGGAGCCCTATAGCTTTATCAGCATCAAGATCAGTGGCGGGTCATATCGACGAAGTACTATTAGTTGTTTGTATTCTTTGGTCACGATATTTGGTCTACCTTGCCTGTTTTGATTTCATTTTTGTCAAAGTGACTGAAGGCGGGGTCGATTGTAAGTTCCCTCCTTTCAAGGAGGCTGTAAACAGATAGAAGTATTCAATCATCAGAAAAGCTCTTTTATTTATTAACGACAACGTTGACGCCAAAGTTCATACATGTATAAGAACTGTTAAAAAATTAGTGCTCAGCAGTCTTACTGGGAGAAGACGTGCGATTGTCCGTATGATTGAATAGGAAAGATAAGGGCCTGAAATATCGTAACACTCGAGCAACGTTTACAGTTGAAGCTCAATGGATATTCCTCGAGATACTGCAACTAGAGCTGATTCTTGCTAATAATGCTTGATATGGTTCAACGATGGCAGGAGCAATGGAATACGATATAAACAAATGATTGAATGATATTGAGGAATATTATCGTAAGGACTGTTTTGTACATCTCGACAATGTTAAGGAACGAAATATCCGCATGGCCGCCAAGTATATGGGAGAGTTCCCAACCATAATTGGGTATATCAGGATGAGGGGCAATGATTTTAGAAGCTTCGCTATAAATGCTCATTAAGGGTTTGCGGGTCCTTGTGTCAGCCTCAACTACTGAAGTGGAAAAAACACCAAAAAAATGATGATCGATTCATTGTCAACTGAACTTGCAGTATTACGAAGTCTTGATTCATTTTTCATCACGGCATCTATGTGCCTCATAAGCTCAATAAGAAGTACGAACTTCGCTGTGATATTTGCGCCACTTTCAAATGACGCTGAGATCGGGTTTATATATCAACAAAACAGTGTCTTGTTAGACTCGAGGTCACGACTACACTGCTCTATAAGATGCTCACATCACGATTTAGAAGCCGGGTTCAGTTTTAAGAAACAAGGCAAAAGTTACATTTGCATCTTTCTGGGTCGGTCTTGTCAGTCTGAATTCACAAAAAGGTCAATTGATAAAATCATGAGAAAAAAGGTAAGTATATTTTTAGCTAATACAGTGAGAGGTCCCGAAAAGCCAGAGCCAACTGATACTTCATGTGAGGCAGCATAAGCACAGAGTGACATAGCGTTGCCCCCATTCGCCACTTTCCTCAAGCAGCAGTTTGGTATTGACCAATCAGAAGAGAGCTATCATGCTTGTTTGGCGTAGACAGCTAGGCCATGATCACATTGGAGGGGGGGGGGGTTGATTGGTCGAAACCTGTCACCTTACAGGAAGTCCGACATAATTTCTGCTTATGGAAAGTGGTGAATGATCGAGAAGTCGTGTTTTGATAATACACATTTGTTCCTCGATATATTATAGAGAAACGCTTTATATGGCAGCAAAACTGCAGAGGAAGAGCGTCGTTGGGGCAATTCTTCCAAAGAATATCATGATTCAAAGGGAGAGGATTTCGGTGAAAGTATTTTTGTGGTGTTTAAAAAATCAATTTTGAAGAAACAAACTCCTACACAAAGTGTTTGTTGGGGACACCCCCAGAATTCATGTTAGAGATCTTTAGAAAGACTTATACCATGTATCTATTGATGAAAATGTGTTGAAATCGGTTGGAATAAATTGCTCGGGTAACTAACTACACTAACTACATCAGCATGTTCAATCGTAGTTGGACGCTTCCAATATACTCGATCATTCACTATCTCTTCTTGGAAATTGTTTCAAGGGAAAGCGAGAGATGAATCAGCAATACAAAACATTTTCCCTTCCATCGCGTTTCTGGATGTCGTCGCCCGGGAAAGGTGTCTTCGACGGCTTCAAGGCCTGTTTTGATGAATTTTCAAATTTTCACGTAGTAGAGATGAGACATAGCAGAAGTGTGGTCTATATATTCCGCAAGAGGCGTTATCATTATGAGAAGAACCTGCTGTTCACCACAGGATCTCTGCATATGCACGATACAGAGAAGGTTAAATTCATTCAGGGAAACCTAGCGGTGTTTCAAGGAGCAAAAAAGTGCCGCATCATAAATGCTAAAAGTCGGCATAACGCTGGCTCATATATTTTAGAATTACCTCAAACAGACGACGAGTTGCTCTCTTTAAATGAGATAACAGTACAGGGCAATGCAAAAGAAGCATTTGTAATGTACTACATTCGACGAAATAGGAAGAAGCTTTTGGTATTCGGACGTTACAACATCGTTCTAATAAAATACAGTCATGACAGAGTAGATGCATTTGACCATTTGATGCAAAACGGAACAGAGTTGAAGGTGCTCAATGCTGGTCAGAAAAAACAGATAAAGTATTATTTCGCTGTTCACATTACCAGTACTGGTGATATTATTGTTAGGAATGTGATTTGTAATTGTATGCTTCTGTTTACAAGGAGGAGGAATTACGAAGAGAGTTTGGTAGTTCGAGGGAAGATATGGCTACCAGAGATGACATCTCCGGTTTTGTGTAACGGTTGTGACACCGAGTGGAATGGCAAAAGCCTCTTATTAATTTGTTTGCTGAGGAAGAAAACACCAGCTGTTATATCTATTCGAATACCACGATTACATAACATTTGGCACGATGAGGAAATATCAATTAGTGTTCTGAAGAAAGTTGAAGAAGGCTCGACGTTGACTGCAGATGAGCGTGATGGAACATTTGTGACACATGACTGGCGAGGGCGAAAACCCTTTATAATTCATAGACCAAGCGGGCTCAGGTGACACTGAGACCAACACATATTAGGCCTCGTATTAACCACAATAAATTTGGCATGACCATTTTGCAGAATGTGGCGAACAACAGTGATCGTCCAGGAATCTTCATTACTGAAAAGTATAAGGTCATTTTGCTGTTTATGAACAGGGTGTCCCCTTTTCATGGCCTAGCTTCGTCAGTTCAGGATGCAGTCCAGTATCAATTCGCGTGTGTGGCGAACCTGACAGAGAAATGATAAAACTACCAAGGTTTCCCTCATTCAGAAGTAGGTATCTATACAATAAGAGAGGAAGTCCGATTCTGTGATGAACTCCTTCTAGAGATTGAGCGTGCGTAGGCGGTGACAGTCCATACCAACATAGAGCCTGTGGGTTGCACTAGGTTTTAAGCGAAAAAAATGTGCAGAATCTTGACTTTAAGGGGTCACAATAAGGGTTTTAAGTTCTGATCACCGAATTCTTCCAACAGCGCAGCATGGGATGACACCAATTTGCATGCAGAGGCCAGATGGCAGCACTGTGGAATTTTGAACTAGAGATTGGAAACAGCGACAGCAATTTGGTAACTATCTGTGAGTGGATAGAACTGCCAGTGAGGTTTTAGGCATGTGAAATTGAAGAAATTTACATGTAAAATGTGCTTTTGACAAGGAAATCCTTTGTTGAGCTGCACATTCTATTTTTAGACATAGGGAAGCCCACTGGATAATCCTGACACCTGGCTGTAGGAGGTTGGAACTAATAGTCTCGCACACAGGTAAGTACCTTTAGAAGTGCACTGTTGTTGCCTTCATATCAATCCAGTGTGCAAGACTTTTTGTTCCTCTGCAAACACATGGTTGCTTTGTAAAACTCGAACAATAGGTAGGAAAATGACATGAATTAGCACACTGATGTGCTGTTGTGCTGTGCAGGCGTGTGGCAGGCATTGTGCTGCTTTATGCTGCTTTTGCAAGTTAGGAAGAAGTGCTGGATAGATTGTTTTGTGTGGGCCAAAATGAAAATGAAAATGCTAGGGCCTACCATCAATCATGTGATGTCCATGGCCGTAACATCATGGATGATATGCATGTTTGTTAGGGCTAGGCTTATAAATGTGTACTGTGTAGTTGTTATCAGTATAGCGGTGCCGGTGGTCATTAATAGGGCTGCTTCTGTGGATTGGCAAGTTAAGTTAAGCCAGCCAGCCAGAGGCAGAGCTGGATAGGCCCTACTACATGTAGCCTACATCCTAATTTCTGTGCCTGGGATGGGGTAAATGTGGTGTAATCATGATGGGTACATCTTAACTGTGACCTGTGGAAGTTTAACACTGTCAACCAGATCAATCACGAAGTCATCAGCGCATTCCCAGGCCAAGAACTTAAATACACCGCCATCAATAAGACGCTCACAACAGAAGAAGCAGTCCACTTCCCGACAGAATTCCTTGATTCTTTGGATATACCAGGACTCCCACCACACACCCTACGGCTAAAAAAAGGTTGCCCAGTGATCATTCTTCGTTCTCTCAACCCGCCGCATATCACAAACGGAACACGCTGCACGATCTTCAAAATATACCCAAACGTCCTAGAGGTCACAATCCTAAACGGCCCATCTTCAGGAGAAAATGCCTTCATACCCCGAATTCCACTGGTACCATCAGACAGCGACCTGCCATTTAAATTCCAAAGGCTACAGTTCCCGATGCGCCCATGCTTTGCGATGACAATAAACAAGGCCCAAGGCCAAACATTCCAGTCCATAGGCATTGACTTACAAGAAGATGTATTCTCACATGGGATGTTATATGTGGCTCTCTCTAGAGTTGGATCCGCTACTGGACTCACCCTGCACACACCCAGATGTGCAACTAGAAATGTTGTCTTTCACGAAGTACTACAAAGCACATCGAACACATAAACAACAACCCGGACTTGCCACCCTCCACAGACCCACCCATCGGGTGGGTATTTTGCTAGTATATATATATATAGGGTATGGTGCGGTGGGTGAACGGTTCGACTATTTCTGACATGTTTGAGTGGATGTAGTGCTTGGCCGCGATGATGTGTTGCTTGTTGGTCATGAGTTCGATTCTTTTGTCACATATGGGGTCGTGGCCGATCTAGCAACCCGAACGGGTCAGCTGAAGAGATAGGTCAACCCTCTGGTGAAGGAATATAAAAGAGAAATTCAAATATAAAATCATCAGTAAATGGAACCAAAGTCAAGCAAATTAATGGGTGCTACATCACCAATCAAATACTGAAAGTAATACGAACCTAAGCCAACGCACTATATCCTACCTAAATACTACCCACAACAAGGGTGTTTACAGTACAGGTATTGTTTAAATACTTCACGAGATATCGCGCTCACAATGAGCGCACATAGAGTGTCAGCCATCTTGGATTTTGATGTCGTGACCTACTTTTCGACACACGGGTTCTTCTTGCTAATGCCTATAATATGTACCCACCTAGCAAAGGTGGCTTGGGAACGTTCATCTCCGTAGATATCACGTGCTCGCTCACAAGTGGCAGCCATCTTGGATTTTGATGTGGTGAACTACATTTTGATAGGGTTTTTAATAACTAGAGCCTATCGTTGTGTATCGTCATACCAAAGTTGGCTTTAATGAGACGCTGAATTCTGCTGATAGCGCGTTCACACCACAGGCACGTGGAAATAAGAGCTCAACATCCCCAAATCGACTGACAAACACCCCCCCCCCCCCCCACTGACAACTAATGTAAAAGATTGGAAGGTACATATACATTTATGCGATCTCGGTGACCACATTTGCAACAAGATTACAAAGTCATCACAAAACATTTTATCAAAACTCCACCTGTTTTGCATAGTCAGAATACTATATTTTATCATGGCATACAACAGTAATCTTCAGTATCTACCTATTCGCCGAAAATTGGAAAAGTTTTAGAGATTTTAAAAACATACTGGAGATGTGACGGTCAGCGCCATATGATACAGCGTGTACATTGATGAATTGCTCAATAACGCATGTACACGCTTATCATGGCTGACCGACACATCTTCGAGTATGTTTTTGAAATCTCTGAAACCTTTCCAATTTTCGACGTACAGGGAGATATTAAAGATTACTGCTGTATGTCATGATTCTCTGTATAGTTTTCTCTCTATGCAATTTGTGTCTAAACGTTACTCTTGCTCAAGCAATCCTCATGGCCTTGATCTCCTTCGTGGAGCTGCCTTCCTGGGGTTGAATTGACATCAGTTTGTTTAAAATCCTCCACTAGGCGGGGTGGCCACCTTTCAGACAGAGGCAATCAGTTTCCCTCTTCCGAGACCTGACAGTCTTCTGTTTTTTCCAGTCTTATCGCAATATATATACATGTACTGTCAATATATTGCGATAAGACTGGAAAAAGCACTGTGGGGTCTCGGAAGAAGGAAACTGATTGCCTCTGTACTTGCCGCTCATGCGATCATGCCAAGTTTCTAAGTTGTTCTCGTCCTCTCAGTGCCACTGAAGTTGATATCATCGGCAAGCGGAGATCGCTGATGACTTTCCCGAATATTCGAAAAAGCTGGATCACTTGACTGCTGGATTTACTGGATTGTGACTCATGGAGCACCACCGCCTGGATGGATTGCCCAATTCCCAAATCCCTAACGTTTCCCCACCATGTGCTTCAAGTGCACACAACATGGATCCTCAGTCTCAGACTCTTCACCAGAGAAATACGGCGCCGGGCTATTAAAGCTAACAAAACCTATGTATTGTAGCTGAAGAACTTCCAAAGTCAACGTGTGAATGATTATGTTCTTGAGTCGGGGCATTCGATTAGACAGCTGTGATTATGACAGTATGGGGCTGAGTATTGCAACATGTACGACAGAACTACCGGTAGGCTATTGCAGTGCACTACAGTTCAGCATGCAGTGGCAACTACAGCAGCTTAGGCTGTGCATACAAGGTCGATTTATCGGCCAGGTGGTGGTGATCCATGGGTCACAATCAAGTGAATGCAGCAGTCCAGCGATCCAGCTTTTTTTGAATAATTGACTCTCCCGGCAACTGATAGTCAATTACAGCTTCAGACGTGATTATTTCCAGAAAGGTGTAGCACTGAGTAAGGGGGCACTCCGACTGACGTTAGAAAACACTCGCTGAACCCCTCTCCTCCCTGTTTCGCTAACGGCGTTTTCAGCGTTAGCTCAACCAAACGTTATCCCCTTCTGTAAATGCCATATTTTTACAACATGTAGCGTTAATACTTAATGAGACTGTTACCGCCAATGCCGATTGATCTACTGGGCGCTGTACATGAGTGGTTCAATAGAGTTGATGCCACCGCTACTGAACCACCGCAGAAGTGCCCAAAATCCTACTTGTCATACAGCCTTACGGTCAACACACATGCGCATCTCCCTGCACACGCGAAGTGAAACTTGAAATAGATCCAACCTCCAATAGCTACATGTATTTGGATGCAGGTTTTTGAATAAAAAATACATCACAACAACACGTTTTAAAGTTCATGTCGATGAATTTTATGCTTTGGATTGTTGTAGATGTTACGATAATCAATCATACATGTAAGGAGCGGCATTGTTGGCCAGAGACAATAACGTTCACATCGAGGTATCATTATTTTGGCCGGTTTGTGCTGGTTCGACGTCGGAATGGGACGGCAGGATCAGCATCATATTCGAAGGAACAGTGTCAGAATAGCCGTGTGCTTAAGTCTGTTAATCAACAAAGCAGTGGCAAACAAGTAGAGAAGCAGCTATTGGAGATATACTCTAAAACCTCGAATACAAGGAATGAGGCTCCGCCCCCAATCATTCCAAAGGAGGAGGGATTCTAAAACCTCAATATAAATTCTACATAAACGACACAATGGGTCTCTTTTTTTAGAATAAATGCGGCTACTGTAACCAGTGATGTTGATTTCGTTTCACTGTCAATTGCAGCCAAGACAGAGAGTGATTATAACACATGCGACTCCATTGGCACACGCCATTGTTAAAAGAATAATACCTGTCTTATTGGCCCATCCCCATTTAACACCATTGTATTGATTTGAGGCGGAGCCTTATTCCTTGTATTCGATGTTTTAGAGTATAACTTTGCGGATACACCAACCCAACCAAAACGTGCAGCGTCGTGTTGTTTACATGATGTCATCAGTATTCAGGATAGCACTGAAATTCAGATATGGGAATCGCAGTAACTGATTCTCAAGCCGAGGCGGTTTAACCTTTCCTTATAGAAAGCTTTACGAACATGTATAGAATTGAATATCTAGTGGTATTTTTTACGAATAACTGCTTGTTACTCAGTGATGCTTATTTACACACTGTTAGAATGATAAGCTGAGAACGATGTGTTTCATATGTTTTCTCTCCGCTTGTTCTTCTCCTTTGACAATTACATGTAACCTGGTTCCTGTTTTAAGAAGGGCTGCCAAACTTTCGCGTAGAGCTACACATATTAAGCATTGTATCAATATATCGTCTTTCCGAGCCAACCACAAAAAATGTGAGATTATTTTTATCATTTTTGGATCTGTCTGGTGAAGGCGGATATTCGTGACTCCGACTGTAATGCGGGCTGACCATTAGAGGCCACACCGATGAGGCGGTCAAAGTTGCCATTCATCAGTCCGTAAAGGCCATGCGTTTGTGTCCTTATGGCAGGAGAAGTCCTCGGTAAGTTCACCAAAGATACTAGGGGGCTTGATGAAGACACTGGGGTTATCATGGCCAGAGACCCAACTTGTTTCTCCCCAAACAAGTCTCCGTCTGTTCTTGGCGTATGGGAGCCACTTGGGAGAGAATAGGGAGAAAATCTGTGATGGCTTCGTTGTGAATTTGATGACGACACGTGTTGACGTTGTGTTGGACTCACAGACGATCTTGACAAGCTGTCCCGGTAGACGGTGCCACTGTTCACTGAGCTGTCTGGTCTGAACCTTGTCTGGAGATAAGAGAGGATCCTGACGCATCTGTTGTCCGCGGTATCTAGGTGCTCTACCTCTGTCATGTAGCGGATGAGCTCTCTCATACAGTCACTGTAACCGGACTGGTAATGCCCGACGAAGTCACCCCAGATGTCCGAGGTAAACCACTCGCCTGTAAAAAAAGGCAAAATAAGTTTCAGCGTGGTTAAACTGCTGGTTTTGTAAACAGCATGCAAATATCGTCGTCACCTTATAGGTGTCCCTAGATCGACAAGCCCATCCCTCCTCAAGAGAGATAAGCATTGCCCTCGAATGGTACAGTGGATCGGAGTGTCCCCAGGATTCCCGGGGGAGCTATTTATTATTGATTTCGAAAATGTACTTCAGTTTTAAAGTCATGCCATTTTTTTGTGATCTAATCCTGTAACAATTTTGCAGCCTTTTTCAGCCGGTTGCCAAATTCGGTTGATACTAGCATCGAAATCGTTGTTTCCGAATCCTACACGCGCAATCCTGAATCAAAATGCTAACACAATTAGCGAGAGAAGAATGGGAAAAAGCCTTCATTGTAGGAAAAGATCCTGCTATTCGCGATAATAGATTTACATGTGCAACAATTATTTTCGCGTACACATAATCAGATCCGCGAATAATACCAGTCGATCGTACACTGTAGTTGTACGGTAGCAAATATACAAATATGGGCCCCTTCTTTCAGAACTATGAAGAACCCTTAGAAATTTTTCAGAATTCCTTAAATCTGTTGGGATTTTGCTTCATTTCACCGAAAAACCTCTAAAGTATGTATTTGTGTTGGCCGAAAAACTTTAGGGTTTTCAAAATCTCAAAAACTTAGTATAGCCAGAGTCTTTCAAATAAAAATTATTTTGAAGGACTCTGGTATAGCCAACAACCGTAGGCCTACTCACCGCTCTCAAAGCGGGATCCGATTTCAGTCGCCTGGATTGCTCTCAAATACTCGACAGTCATCTCCAATATCTCTGCCTTCTCAAGTTTGCCTGTAGACTGAAGAAAAGACAGGAAAAGATAAATTGACAATTATATACACATATACACGTATATTATAACATTACGATTAGCTTGTATTGTGGAGCTGCTGCCCTCTACATGTTTTTCCTTGTGATGAGGCACAGAGGCGTTCCACTACGGTTTTGTGGTAGTTGGGTTCATTGGCTTATTTACTTTGTCTTCGGCGAGAGGTATAGATACCATCACCAGCTACTCATGATTCTCACTTGATAGAGACGTTTTCCCTCTGACATTCTAACACAGGACAGTTTAAACTTCTCCACCAGTTCACGCCTTATTCGGAGGATGTGAAGAGCCTAGAAAATTAGTTCCTTCGAAAGCCAAGCCGGTTCATCCAAAACAAAATCCTGGCCGGGTTCTCGCCGGGATCGAACCCAGGGCCTTTTGCCAGCCAGCATTGTTAACCGCTGAGTATGAGGCTCCTCAGTCCCAAACCTGTTTTAAATTGCCTCCACCCAAGATTTCGCTTATCTTCACGCATTGACAAGTCAACAATGTTTTTACTTCGTTCTCCTTCTTCTTCTTCCTCTTTTTATTATTTTTTTTCCTGTAAACAACTACAAACTTCTTATTTCATTTCCAGTTACTGATATCTCGAGCATTAGCCTGGTAAAATGAACCCTACAGTACGAACCTGTTTAGCGAAAGCTGCTGGTACGGCCTGGCTCAATTCGGCAAGACAGTTGTTGATGCGATCCCTCCGTCGCTTTTCGATGAGCTTGTGCGAAGTTTGCTCCTGTTGAAGATAATTTTGGTGTTTGATACGTTTAAAGAGGTCATGTCATGATGCAGACAAGAAACATAACCAGCGTTACGATAGAAGAAATGTTATACAAATAAAACGAAAGGTTTGATGCCGGTCTTGATTGTGGTTAAATGCTGTGCTTCAAATTGTTTCATACATGCTAACTGGTGAGGTTATCCCAGAAAGAAAAGAAAGATGAGTACCGCGTCACCATATCTGTGTCTTGGAAACTGGTAAGATTTATGAATGATAACTTATTGTACTCAGTTCCGTTGTCCTCTGCATTTTCCCCAAGTCTTATACGTATATTGGTCCTACAGGTTGACACACGATGTCTTGTCTCAGGGCTTCCAAATTGGTTCCCAATAGCGGTCTTATATATGTATTCTGTTCGTGTTCTCCGGCTTAACGGTCATTGAGCGTCAATTACAAGGGCCGAGTTATAGAGGAAGCCTTTGATCCGAAGCTTCACTCGGAAAAATGTTAGCCTTGCCTCGAAAAGTGGGCAACTCTCAGAAAGGTTATTGCTGTTTCCCCAGGCTATCATACAACTGGAACTTACAGGATTTCTGTTATATGCTATTTGCGTCAAATGTATTTTACTTAGCCTGAGAGAAATAGTCTTACAAATTCAGTTGATGTCCAACTTTAAGTACTGTAGTGATGTAGACCTAGAAGTGTCGAAGTGTTTGAACATCGATTGCCACAGGTGTTAGACAGGATGCCCGATCAAGTTGGATCAAGTTGGATCCAGTTTGCTCACGTTTTATCAGAAAAAGGTCAGTACCTTTTAAGTAAATAGTACAGACAGTGGGTGTCCAACACCAGCCGGTATGAGCTATTATTTTCGCGTGATTTCAACAGTTACAATTTCAATACTTTGCACAATCTGTGTCTGAGGGTTGTATTGTTATGAAGTGTGTACTGAATATATACAATGGTCGTGATTCGGATCTCGTGCGTCTCCCTTTTTGATTGTGTCGCCATCTGCGTCGTCGTGCTTTCTCTTTCCTGTCAACCAATCGCCTACATGCCCTACAATGCCCTAGATGTCATGTTTCAAGCAATAGACTATCAGAGTACATGTATCTCGTGGTTTTCATGAACAGCTGATGTATACTAATAGTGAGAACGTGTCATTTAATTCCTGTCCAGCTGTTACTAAAGCGTACACGTTTGACTGAATTGATTTTGTCGTATGAGATAAGACAGAATCAATTTCTCATCATATTAGAGCCGTTTACACGGGACCGAACCAAACCCGACGAGACAAGACCCTATCAGAGCCAATCGCTCACGACGTCATGAATGACGTATGTCTCGTAATGACGTAAGCATGTACATCGAACCAGACCAGACAAGACCAGATCAAACTTCAGAACCCCAAACCATGAAATTATTATGCTCACGACCAGTCAAAAATCCTGTGTAGGTGATGAGGTCATCCTGTTCTGCAAATCTTAGGTTCGAGTGAGTTATTGGTAAAATATAATGGCAGTTGGTATTTGAAGAAAAGAAATCTATTAGTGGTGTGTAGCCAATTATGTCTCCTTTGCCGTCTGGTAGCAACATTGTTTAGATAGTTTCAATACCCATAGTTTCTATCCATCCAGCTGACACCATCGAGACATATGTTCTGTTTCCCCGGCTTCAGATATCGGTCTCTGAAGCCAGAATCAACCGTCAAATACTTTAGCCCAAATGACCCAAAACCACATGATTATAAAATCGCCGTTGCAGCACTTCTGGTTTTTAGACATAATCGACTGTAACTTTCAAACCACTTGGAGTTTTATGCAACAAAAACTGTCTCCGTCAAAAATAATCCACGTTTATTCGTTCTATCCACCGTCATAAAAGTAAGACTGTTATAAAAAAATTCTAAAAAAATAGAATGATCAACACTTCAAGAAAGTGTTGATCATGATCAGACGTTAAAATTAATGCTCGTACAACGATTCAAGCCATACGAACTTCAGTTTGTTCACCGGCCACGTTTGGTTTTAAATTTCATAGCTATCTACTAAGTATCTCCCATTACTCATGAAACGCCACGCATCCTGTTCATGTAATTTGAAGCATAACGTTATATTGCAATAGGGAGCGACTTATCAAGGATCCTCATACATATACCGACAAAACTCTGTAAAAAGAGGACGAATAGTGTGTGCATTTCTATCCGTATACGTTAAAGAATGCCTGATGCTTGATATTATAGACACATCAACTTTAAAATCCTATACTCACCGTTTTCTCTTTCTTCCGCGAGTTCATCTTGTCCTCTGAATCCATGACGAGAGATATCACTTCAGTCCGTCAATAGCAAGATATTCCGTAACTTTCCTCTTTCTAGATCAAATTCCTTGGCTTACTGATGCTGCAGAGGACGATATGTTGGCGTTCTAATGTCTTAAATGTTTAGAACTGCGAATCGCGAAGAGAAATCGTTGCCTTCCGTCGTACTAATTTGTATTTGAGTCCGTCAGCAAAGTAGTGATAATCCTTCGATATGCTCTAGAGTCAACGAATTCTTGGACCTTCTGTCAAAAAATGTTACACAAATGTTACACTGCAAGAAAACCCAAGATCCGTTGATTCTTACGCGTTTTGTAAAAACTTTCTCAAATGCTATTACTTGTGACACCATTGAAACGTCTGGTAAAAGAAATGCATTAGTTTCAAAGTCAAACGTATGCCTTTATATCCAGCAGCTTGGCAATAGGCAATGATGAATCCGAAATCTGAATAATAACCAATGATAAGGCGGAAATAGTTTAAACAAAATGAGGAAACCTCGTTTGACAGAGTCCGTCTGCGCGAAACGTTCTGCTACACAAGCACGCGTCGGACCGGTAGAAAGAGCCCTAAAACTTTTTTGCGGCAGATTGCTGCATCCGTATCTGTTAATCCGATGTGACTGTCTGTGAAACAAGCTGACGGCAGTATTTATAATGGTCACCCGACCAGTTCTTACCATCAGAACCTGTCGTCTGCATTCAGCATCCGCAACTGGTCCCCCGCACGCGACTGGCGGAAATATCGTCACGTGACTCACGATACCGGCACGTGATTCTCGTCTGGTGGCACAACAGGACGCTCGTGGTGCTACCATTGAAGATAATACCAGGAATAATTTGATTTTCCTCGCTGAATTAATTGATTGAAGTATTATTTCTTATTCAATACGAAAATGTCTCTTGCATTCTTTTTTCAATTGGTTTCTATGCGAAACGTGTTCTCTGCCGGGGCTATTTTCAAAACATGTTGATTTGTTATTATGTGTATGGATTGGTCGTTGCTTCCTGCACTTATGACAGCGGTTTCGAAAACATGATGACCAAGGCTAAGAAATGTTTCTTTGATTGCCGTGTCGAATAGTGTTCGGGAGAGTACCGCATCAAAACAGACTTGCCACAAGTCACAAATTCTTCACAGGGTTTTGTTTACGGCAAAAAACCCAATTGTGGTTTATTGTAAACGCTGGTATTTTGTGCATAATAAATATCTTAATTCTTCTGGTTGAGACTTTTTGTACCAAGATATTAATAAGAAAAGCTTGTTTTGGGTTAATTTTAACTAGCTTTATTTGATAACACTGACTTAAATTGGAAAAGTTCCCATGGTTGTGTAAAAATCAAAAGACCGATTATTACCTATTTGCAATACCATGAATGTTTTTGATGAAACGATACATTCAAAAGCTTACGAGAAAACTCTTCCTCTCATTTAATTGAATAAAGATTTGCACTCATCGGCGTTAAAACACTGGAGACTTTACTAATGTTGTTCCCTCTTCAATGTGAGGGTATCACCTGCTGATATGTTGTAGATTCTAGATTTAAAAAAAATGGCAAAATGACCATACCAGTCGCTCTTATTAGCTTTTTTCTATAATAACCAACGTCTTGTGAGATGTCCATCCAAGCTAACTCTCGGTCAGAGATGGAAGTTTGTGACACATAATGTTAAACTTATGATTAGTTAAAAGACGTTGGAACCTACAAAACAAGTCAATGCCCCAAAATCGCAAAAACTGGTGTCTTCCAACGTTTGGGATACGTCGAGACAGTCGGTTGTGTACAGTTAGCGCAAAATATCCTCGATTGGGAAGTAAAGATCTGGAATAAGTTGTCCTTTTTGAAAGCCTTTGGGACATTTTCTGTGATATTTACCCAGGAATAATCACCGGCTTACAGAAGCAATTAAAGGCCGCCTCTGACACCTTGTGACAATGGTTGTTCTGTGACAGCCAACAGCAGCCGGCCACAAAAGTGAGCTAAGGTCCACTTCAAGTCGGTATCCTCGTATCCTGGTCATTAGAAACCGAAGCTTTCGTTTCAAATGCATTCTTAATTGGCTTGACAAATTTCATGCCATTTTGCACCATGTAATTGAACACGTGCTCATAGATGCGCACACGCCCTTTGCGCGCGCAACCAGCCTGACGTCAGCTATTAGCCAACCGATCCATTAGCACAAGGAATCCTCGAACGCGTGCATTGCGCATGCCCAAGTCGTTTGGTGTGCTGAAACTCAGTCGGCGACTGTTGTCGTGTTTCCGTCAGTCAGGTTTGAAAAAAGTTAAGTGTTACTTGACTATTGCATTTTTTATTTCGTCATCAAAGTCATGGTATATTTCTATTGATCGTCAACCATTTTTTTTTGTAGCCACTTCCGGTCACCAATATCTATTTACTAAAATGTTTGATGTTTTAAAGGGAGACAAGGCAAAGAGCAGGTAGCTCGGATTAAATGTCACGAAGTCCAAGTTTCTATTTTTCATTTCGAAGGTCTCTAAGCTGTTTTGCTTGCATGCAGTAGGACAAAGCACTGCTTGTCATCACAATACAATTACAATAAAGGAAGCGGTTATCTTTTCTTCAAATTCTCTTTCAAATTCTTTCAAATTTTAATCAATTGAAAAACAAGACGAACCGTCACGAATTCCAATTTTTATCAACTGTTCGCGGCATGCCCGACGAATAATCCGGGCTGATCTGTCGTGCGTCGAGTGAATCCCGTGCCAGTCGGCCGTCGGCCGACCCTCGCAGGGCGTAACCGCGACCAACAACCCTCCACGTACCTGCTGTGCGATTACGTCACGGCCTATTCACAATTCAATACCGGAAAGGTTCAGTCGCGTGCCCACTGTTGCTCGCGCGTGGAGCTCACGTGCGAAAGAAATTGCTTCTGGCAGCAAGTGTGGGCAGCTTGTCGCTAGGTTTGGCGGCTGTTAGCTAAATGCCGAGTTAATTTGACCTGTTCTATTGGTCGTCCATATCTATTGTTTTCCTGACAGTCTTATATCTTATTTAACATTGTCACGCTATTGACAACAGGCATGAAAATTAACATTCAAGATATGCTCGTCTACAGGGTGTACGTGTAGTTCGAATGGAGCTTTAAAAACTAACTCTGTGGAGACAATTCCCAAACATTTGCGGCGCTGGCCTGTCTCGAAAAGGAACTAGGGCCATAGCGGCTAATCGACCTGGTAAAATAGTATATTAGTAAACCTTGATACATTTATATACACATGTAGGTAAAAATGAATATTTCATGCTAGTTCATGTACGTGTATATATAATTCATTAAGAAGAGACATTATCGTATCAGAAATTGTTTTACATTGTAAGTGTTTCAAATGCATTACCTACAATTTTATGTGGAACTAGTATCAAGTAAAAGGTGCGATAAATACTTAGCATACATGCAGGTCACGCACCTTCAATAACATTTTGAAATTATGGAGTATTCTTTGCTTGTGACTTCAAAGAACAATGTTACATCTAAATGAACCTACAATGTATAGATAAATAAAAGGCAAGGGTGATTTATTTTTCTACTCAACGAATTTGCCAAAGAGCTGAACTAGTGATTTTCAATATTTTCACCAGGAGCGCTAATTTTACATCGTTTTACATGTACATGTACATCTACTGACTAGCTCATATAATTAAAGTTTCAACTCCTACTTCATTAACTAACGCGTATTTCAGCATACACTTCAAAACTTTTGTTGGCTAATGGAACATGTTGAATAAAATGGCAGGAATGTGACTGCACCAGTTCTTCGTTAAGTATTAATCGGCAATTTAACGAACCGTTGCAGAGCGCTCATATCATCAGATCAGTAGGATTTAAAGTGTGTATAAATGCCAGTACATTTGCGTATTGAATATAAAATTATCAATCTGACTCATAAGATCTTGCATGGGAGAGCACCCGTGTATCTCGACATTGCCCTCGTAAAACACGTTCAATGGATGAAAGTTCAAGGAAACTGGTCGTGAAAAGGACAAAACAACCTTTGGTGATCGCAGTTTTTCAGTGTCTTCTGCACGACTCTGGAATAAACTACCTATAAGGACATAACGGCGATTGAGGATCCAGGCTCTTTCAAAAAGCACCTAAAATGTTGGCTGATAAATCAGCTGTAGCGCTTTAACAGCAAATCGTACTGATGAGCGCTATACAAATGACAGACATTATTGTTGTTATTATTATAAATTCTTGTGTAGGAATGGCAAACCATTGTCATCGTTGTCGCATGTTATTCCGCAAACCTTCTGCACATCGGTTGTGTATTTTTGTTGAAGTAGATATCAATGTTTTTAGAATTTTGTATTCTATCATCTTATGGAGATTTGTTTCTCCAAAAATGTCGATATAAAAAAGATTTGAATAATTTTCAAATGGCCTATTGCATGCAGAAATCATGCATTCTCATTGCCTTACAATGTATATACTATATAGCCGACAAAATGTACGACTACATGCTGAAACTGCATTGACGTTGGTGCAGTAGTACATTTCTTAGGAGGTGCATTTAATTTAAAACAGGCCCATAATACACTTCAACGTAGGATTGTTTGAATAGCGTGTGAAACGCAACGATCAATTTGTTTTTCCATAGAAACAATCGAGTAAAAAAAAACGAAAAAAGATAGTACCATGGTATGATGTGGTGATGAACATCATCTTGGTCGTCATCTAAAACTGTTCTGACTTGTCCTGTTTGCCAAAGGAAGAGGTTGTATGTAAACACTGAAACGTTTCAAAAGAAACAGGTCAAACGAAACGAGTCAAAAATAAAAATATGGCACAAAAATGAATATTACTGAATAATTATACTCATGATATGTTATAATGATTACAATAATTCTGTTTGCGTACTTTGATAGTCTGGATCGATTTTTATGCGATGAATTTGGTAAATTGTTTGCAACACGGCGACCCGCCTTGGCATTCCACATTTTCAGCACAAAAAGTAAATCGGCCTCGTCCCCGTGCCAATCTCCAAACGCAGAGTTAATATTCAAAATATTATCTCTGCCCGACTGCTGATGCTCCGTGTCTGAGTGCTACGTTCGAAATAGTTCAATGCAAAATTGGATGTTCAATTCAACGTGTTCCAATAAATCGTCGTTATGGTCGTTAAAGTATACGATAGCGCTAAATATTGGGGTAGGGTACGAGGTTACATGGGGAAATACCGGTTTATCTAAATTGTGAAAGAGCTGAACGGACTGTGGTAAATCTATTTATAATTAATCGCTTTCTGTTTGAATTTCTGTGGCTTTTATGCGGTAAAAATACAAAACAGAGCCTTTGAGAAACGACACATCCACATAGTGCATTTTCAATTTCACGTTTTGACCATTTATTTGACTCGTTTCGTTTGACCTGTTTCTTTTGAAACGTTTCAGTCTTTACATACTACCAAAGGAAGATGCACTTTGAAAAACTGAAGTCTCATGACCAGCGATGTCACTGACAAAATCCAGTTCCGTGCGTTAGTCGAATGCGCAATAACCGTACAAAAGAGCCCTCCATTTGACAAATTGAGAGCCAATGTATACTGAAACCTGTTGAGATACAATGTGGTTTGAAACCTGTCAAACTAACAACATTCAAAGCATTCACCTATTAGTCATTGAGAATGTAGTATTTTGCAGTAACTTGTTGACATTTTGTAGTTGCGTATACGCATTTCGTATTGATCAGTGTAACTGACGAATGGTTGAATAGTGAGTTTCGGAACAGAATTTGTGCGCGGATATCCGTGTTGAGTCTGCAATTTCCGCAGAATCCACTAAATCGTCATGGTCGAATACAGCGTAGGTTCTCAGAAATAGTTGTCTTACCCCAAAAAATAAATTTAACTGGCTCCGACAAAAAGCTTCTGAGCTGCATTTTACCTAAAATCAAGAATCCCTGATACAAGCCTCGAATTTTGCCGGAACGATCCTGCTTTTGTTTCTTAAGCACCGTTGCACTGGCATTTGACAGGCAATGCTTGGTCATTGTACCCGTGGGTCCGCATCCATTGTGCGGCATAACTGAAGCAAGATGACATGAGACTGGGATGTAAGCTGAAAGGATATGACGTGTGATTGCTTTCGCTTGTTGCAGAGTGCCTCGAGACGGATAGAGGACTTGACTAGCCTCTTCGTATATCTTTGTGAAAGTGATTACGACCCCTGGAAAATCATTCTAACCTATTCTATCGATGATGGGATTACGAAGATAATAAATGTGATTTTATGCGAAAGTATTTAATATTCTTTAAAAGAACTATATTCTTTAAAAGAACTAATCACATGTTGAGATCTGCAGATGTAGTAATATCATACCACCGTTTTAACTAGAACCGAAATGTTGACATGTACGCAATTTTCATTCAAATGTCGCTTTTACGTCATTGAGAAATACAATAGCTTCTACTGCGACCTCAAGTTCTCATTGTTATGCTATGAGATAACCATCAAAATATTTTGGACGGCAACAATTCACCATGACAACATAAAATTTGTAGAGTCAATGGCTGTCCATGGACAATGAAGTGATATTGTGTTGTGGGTGTGACGGCACGTGCCGCACGCCTTTCGCGAGACGGTCTCGAAAACTCTTTCATAGTTTTGTAGAAGAGGAATGCTGTTACATGTAGCCTGTGATTTGAATGACATTGTTATTGGGGTTTCGAGAAGAGAGTGAATTTGAATGTTCTGTCGAATATTGGGTCATATATAGACATCAGATCCCGATAGAGTGAACTGAACGTCGAAATATGGCAAAGGCCCATGATAAGGCCATGAAGCTTGAAAGGCTGATGAAGTTGCTGTTGTCCAAATCCCTACGCAGATGGTATCCCTCCAACCAGCAGCGCCCATATACATGCGCGAGTCACGGGTCGTCACTCGCTAAGGAGCACGAGACCTCCGCACGCATGGTCTTTTGGAAATATTGATACACGTGTCGAAATGGCGCGAAGGTTGGGTCCAAAGGCAGACGAACCAATCGAGGATACGAATCGGGGAAAATGACACCACCTGTGCCTTCCATTGGCCAACGTTTCATTGCTAAAATAAAATGCGAAATCATTTTTAATCTGCTGTTTAGATTGTTTAGGACTATTTGTCATTCCGGTGCCATTGTCCCGTGTTCCGTTTTGTCGCGTGTCTTTTGTTTGCACGTGCGCATCAACTTTACATATTTTTGTATGGCGGGCGGCTGTATATTGATCAGTGATGGCACCAGATTGCGGGATGAATCGTTAGAACTTTGATTCACGTCAATAATATGCCCTGTTTTAATGCAAACAATGAGACGTATCAACTGGTTTGGAGAGGATTTCGCTTTCATATAGACAATACATCAATGTTTTCCCAGCAAAATTGTATGTAAGACACATGTTTATTATTTTATTCAGGTATACTTCACACAGCAGAGCAAGAACGAAAAGTTTAGGTCACGTCCTTCTTTCAGTGGGCGCCGCACGCTATTCATCCAGTGTGGAAAATCCGCGGCAAAGGTTTATTTTGATTTCAATTTAATTAAGACTAGCCCCGTGTTGCATGGGATTGACTGGGGTATCCCTTTAGAAATCAGCTTTCTGGAGGACACTCGAGCCATCTTGACAAGATAGGGCGATGGTTCAGGCAATTTGTCGCTGACAATCAGCCGCTGGCAATCAAAGGAGGTGTCAGAAAAACGCCATCCTACCACAATGGGAGTTAATAAACGGTGCGTTTGGGCATTCTCGACGATAATTGACTTTCCATAAAGAGTGCTGATGTTTGCTGAGCGGTTAATCTTTGATGGCTGAGAACTGTGACGAGAGATGATAAATTGTGCCAACGTCGTTCCCAGGGCAGAGTTTTGCTTGAGCCATCATCTCCACTTTATTGACAACAAGGGGCGACAACCCTGTGTCAGAGGTTGATATGAGCCCAAGCACTGAGAAGATGTGTTGAAGACAATTCACGACGAGATAGACCGACCAACCAATTAAAATCAATCCATAGCCCCCCTTTCCCCCCTCCCCGACGTCACAGGCAGCGCAGGACACTCTCGAAATAAAGGTTTCTGAGCCTTTGAAAAGCGTTCAAAGGTTTTCGGCTTTACACAACAAGTGAAAATTCCTTAGAGGTTTTGCAAAATCTCAATAGCCTTTGGAGGGTTTTTTTATCGAAAGGTTTCCGAAAATCTAAAGGTTTTTCAAAAGCTCAAAAACCTTACTCATTCTTAGCAGGCTTTGATACCGATAAAACAGTTCATAGTAATGGTCAACTCGGTCCTCCATTTTCTAGTTGTGCCATACGACTGATGTGAAGAAGGCCGCACATGATTTTTGAAAATTGACGACCTTGTCCAAAGTTCTCCTTTTCGCAGAACTATATATTGGAGAAATGAAAATATACTAGTGACAAGTTTAATCGATGAACTGATGTGAATACAATCTGTAGCAGGAGTGTTTGTATGCAATCCCAGTTAGCTGCCTAGTCTTATTTTTTTACAATAGTCAACACGAGCCAGGCACTTGATCGGCCGCACAGTTGTCGCTATTGTGTAATCCTTAAAAATCTTGGACGTTTGCCGGGGCAGCACGGCGTGAATACTCGAATAGGCTATATTTCTGCTTGGAAAATTGTTTGTCATGTCCTCCATCCATCCCCATGGTGCCCCTTTGTCATTTTACACTTGTTCCTCTTACCGATCAATGCCCCCCGCAATCAGTTTTGGACACTGTCATGGCAACAACGTAAACAAATCAATGGAATATATTTCATGTGGGTCTATAAGTGACAGAAAGTATGGATTAAAGAGTCTAAAAACAAAGAACATTTACAAATTACCCCATCAGAAAATTCTATCAGGTAAACAGCTCATACTTCGCTATAATAGAATAATGTTCTACAGTATTTTCTTCCATTCCAAGTAAATGAAACTTGCTTTTAGGCTTCATATCGGTTGGAAAAAAAACCCGTGTCGAAGTTCAAGGAGCAGTGTCTTGCGCATTTCTTTTGTAAACGTGCGCTTTCTTTCTGCGAGCTCTTGGTCCCCAAATGATGAAGTGCTTTCCTCTGTTTAGTTTTTCCTGTTGTCTGTTGTTTATTTTCTATTGTCAGCAGTGTATGATGCTCTTGGTGAGGTTTAACATCGCCGCATCTAAAATATCGGACTACAAGAGGCGATATTGTGATAAGATCGCAATTTTTTTCCCGCGTACGTATATGATATTAGCATGGATTGGTCCCAGACCGTACGCGAGCGGAACCATTAAAGTACATGTACTTCATTCAGAACTGTTGTCATGTATACCTGTATAAAAGTATTGGAAAACTGTCCTAACAACGGTGTGGCTTCAGCATCGGCAATTTAAGTAGGTATCTAAATGATTTATCAGCACACGTTGTGACGCAGTAACTTTACCACAGCTAATTCTGACGAGCTTAAAATGTCGATATTTTGACTTCATAATAGCGTACTCATCTCCATTTTCGAAAGAGTTTGCTATAACCTGCGTACGGAGTAAGACCACCAACTATTTGGAAACATGTGAATGTAATCTGTTTGGAAATTGTGCTCTAGAAATATCGAACAGCTTTTAGTTTGGACGGTAATAAGTATATATTTTCGAACAGTTGAGTTTTTGGAGGGAAGGCGATTCGTCTTACATGTAGCAATGGATATATTTACCAAAATCGTGTTGGCCGGTAAGTTCTTTATGTTCTGAGACAGTGCACTCTTTGAAAAAAAATAATTTGAACTTTTGAAAAACCTAAAAAACCTAAAAAACCTTATAAATTGTTATAAGTTATGAGTTACGAGTGAAACTTTGACAGTTATCGCTTTTCTCAGCTTTAAAGTTCGACCATCCTTTAAGCGGCATGCGTTCATGAACCCCGATCGGCAAGCCTTGTTGCCCTGTAGGGGTCATTGCGCCCTCCAGTGGTGGACCGTACTAACCCCTGGTAGCATCTAAAAATAAAAGCTGTGTGATTAGGTAATGACAATTTTCATATCGATGACTTCACTTGATATCACATTCAGTCATTGGCATGCGATAATAAACGCCGATGACAATTGGACATTTATCACGTATTAACTCCCTATTAACTCCCTAACTCACTAAACTCATCAACATCACAGGTAGACCTCCTCTCTCTATGCGTCCCATGGATATAGTGGTACTCGGTTTCAGCATACTGAATTTCCAGCGCGTAGTCTGGAAGCTGAGCAACGTCAATACAATGGATGATTTCAAAGTCAGTTTTTAGATTTAGTTTTAAAACTAAATGGAACACTAAAACCCTTGATTAAACCAGCATTGAAATGAAGTGGGTTTAAGTTTCATCCTATTTCAAAGTCGGTGTTTGTTGCTTTTAGCATTATGTCCGGTTTCAGCTTAAAGCTAAGGGATGGTTTTAGTGTAAAAAACTAACGCCGGGACTGAAACTAAAACTCTCCACAACACCATAAATGAAATCAGTTCTGGGGTTAGTTTTGACACTCGGATTTAGCATTATCCTATCAAATTAGGTTTTAGTTTCACACTGAAACCAAATGGAACACCAAGGTCTGATCTTAATCCCAGATCGGTGTTATAATATTTGGAAGATTTGTAGTGCATTTTGTATTACCAATAAAACTAACACCTTAGGCATTAACACCGAGTGGATTTCATAGTTGGTGTTGGTGTTAAGAAGGAAAAAAAATCATGGTGTTCGTACCATTTCAAGGAGTAGTTGCTGGTATTTTGAACGCTGATGGGAATGATGATGGACATGAAAGAAGACGACCAAATTTTGTATTTCTGACAATGTTTTCAATGTTTTGACAATTTTTATTTGAGGTGTCTCCTATAATTCTTGTCAGGAAAGATCAGAAGCGGTTACAATAAGGAAAGAACAGTAACAACGACAACAGCATGCATGTTTGGTTTTTCCAAGGTTTTATCTCTGTCCATCTTGGTGTTAGTTTCACCTGCAGAATAAAACCTTTTCTTAGTTTCAGCCCAGGTTTTAGGTGTTTAGATAAAACCAGGTGTTGGTGTTAAACAAAAACCTCGAATTGGTCTTATCAAGACGTAGGCTTTTAGGGGTAGAAATTAAGAATAAAACTGACACTAACACCCAACACTAAAACCAAAACCAACATTGAAATCACCCAATGAGGGTCAAGGTGGGTTTCAGGGTTTCCTCCAACACGGCATAACCGCCACTGTGAGTGCCCGGATGAAGCTAATCCAGGTTTGGGGTTCCGTTGAAAAGAACTTACCTTCAGAAGTTGTCCATTGCCATATGCTAGTCCCCCCCCCCCCCCGCCCAAAAAGCGAGAGGAAAATCAACACGTGTTTAACTGGCATGCAACAAAATTTACTTAGCTTTCACAAATTGATTCTTTCAGTGATGGTATGTTCAATGCTGTTGTCAACAGAGAGTAGTGCTCAAGAACTGCAAATCACAACCGCGGCTTCAAAAGTAGCGGAGTCAAAGATTACCGCTACCTCTGACACAAAATCAAGGATTGATTCAAAACCTGACAGTGGTACAAAATCAGGCGATGGTACGGAACCTACGAATGGCATAACACCTGGCGATGGAACGAAATCAGGTGATGGTACCAAACCGACAGATGGTACTAAACCAGGCGATAGTACAAAACTGACTAATGGTACCAGATCAGGGGATGGTACCAAACCAACTAAAGGTACCATACCAGGCGATGGTACCATACCGCCTAATGGTATCACTTTAGGCGATGGTCCCAGACCGACTATTGTTACCAAATCAGGCGATGGTACCAGACCGACTAATGCTACCAAATCAGGCATCAAGACAGAGGATGGTAAGCCGAACAGAACTACGAATACAACTGGCGGAAAACCAGCTGGGAAAACTGAAGACGGTAATGAAAACGGTAAGCTGATATATCGAGTTAGGATTGACGTTAGAACGCCGTTGCAATCTTTATTTTTGTCTGTTGATTTTTCAACCAAACATTCTTTTTTACAATATTATTGTCGTGACACGGACAGCAACGCCTTTGGGCAAGCATATAAGACCAATGTTGCTAAACGAGTATCATCTCGACTTCAGGCTGCCATAATTTCCGTCTCTCTAAACTTTGAGAAAGTTGCAGGAATCTGACCAGACTTTATATTGCTGGCAACCAGACAGACTTTTAGATTATGATGGCGTATTTGTGTATGATTGTACAGTAGCATATATACATTTGTATATCCGGCTGTGCAACATTCTGCGTATGAAGCCTGAATTTCATCTCGCAGTCCAGAAACCAGTCACCAATCTTCATATCACTTACTTTACAGAGTTTTAATGAACCAGATCCGATCCTTCTCTTTCGTGAACTAAGAATAACTGAGTTCTACCATGCAGACATTCTAATCGTCTTTAGAAAATTACATTCGAATGAAGCCAACATGCCCAAAACAACATGGAGCTGCAGCATTCTAATTCTAATTCTAATTCTTATTAGCACTTTGAATACCTAGAATTTAAACGATAATCGAATTCGCTTATTGTCACTGCAGAAACTACCAGTTCGATGAACTCCACCGATGAAGGTAAAACATCTAGTTTCATATGTCATATTGCATCTTTTGCTCCAAATATGAGATATGCAAAATTAGGTGGCCCAGACCAATCCTTGGGTTCATTTCAGTTTGTTTTTCTCGACGTTCATTGCATTATGTTTTTTGTCTTAGTAAATGTATTCCTTATAACATACTTGTGGCGGTTCCTATTCGGTACTTTGTAAACTGCTATATAAACGCCTTAAATGTGTACGCGGCGCCACTAATGTATTCATTGTTTTAAGATAATTTATCTGACAGTCCTGCGCGGCGAATCAAGGGCGCAACTTTTCAACATTCACTGCATATACTCTTCTGCTTTGCCTTGTCATACTAATTCCGTTAAACTCGTGTCCTCCATTTGGTGTGGCATTTTCTTCAGAACATTTATTCTAAACTTTAAAGCTAAAAAAGAGAAAGGTGACGAGAACAACAAAGACACCAATACGCCCACAAGAGAATCCGGCCAAAAGAATGAGACAGGAACCAAAGGTACGTAAGAGAGGCTTTGACCTCCCGTTCAGAAAGGAAACACTATGCTTTTAAAAATATCACAACTGTCGATTAAAATACTTCAAGGACGCCGTTCGTTAAAACTATGAAGTTTGTAATTGGATTTGCGCAAATTTTCAATTTCGTCAATACGTTTAAATGTACCTATTAGCATTGCCGTTGTGTAGACAATTATACAAACTGATGAAATTAAGAATAAATTGGATAAGGATTAAAACAAAAGGAATCTGAGTTTTCTAGTACGTGAACCAAATCGAGAACGCTATTGAACATACATGTATATAAATTTAAAAACAGTTGTTTGGGATCATTCATACGACGATAAAAAATGATGTTTAACCAATGCTTACGTTAACAAAGGTTTGGTAGTTTCACCAATGATAAAGGTACCAAAAGTTTGATCGTTTCTATGTGCTAGAGCTTTGTTCACTCTTAAAATTAAATAGTAAAATAACTATTTAATAGATTTTTTAACTACTCTAGTATTTGCTATTGCACCGACTGTAAAAATCAGTTGTTTAAACTATCAAAATTATAATTGTTAACCATTTTAATGGTACTTTTTATTACTTTTTTTAGTTGGAACAACTGATTAATTGTTAGTTTTTTACAGTTGGTGTAATAGTAAATACCAAATTAGCTGTTTTGACTAATACTAAGAGTGTATGATTCGCATCGGTGGTGTTTCATAAACAATCAAAGTTTAACGCCACAACACTTGATTGATTAGATTGATAATTGACATTGATAAGATTACCTAAATTGCATCAATTCACTTGAAAATAGTTTTCATGAACTTTAAGATGATTTTTGATTAAAACTATTTTTAGTCAAAGCACGGAAACTAATGCATAAATAGGACGTGATAAAAGTAGTGCTGAAATGTTGATTGTAAAGAAATATTTTCTAATCATTGTGGATTTAATTGCGTGAGCTAAAAGCACGGAAAAAAATTATGAAAATGCGTAGTGGTGAGAAAACAATTATAAAACACATTTTGTGATGCTTCAAAGTTCAGTTTTGGTTTTGAAATAGCAAGTATAAATTTTTACAGATTCGGGATCAGAAGGCAAAAATGACGGTAATAGGCCAGGCAACAGGACATCAACGGCTAATCAACCTAAACCGTCCAGGAATGAGACTTCATCTGAAAATGAAACCGGTGAGATTGTTAAAGGGTGCTTTCAGTTTTTAGTTTTAGAGTGCATCAGATTTGATGGGAGAAACTGTAAAGATCAAGTGCAAAGAAGCCCTCACACAAAATATGGTTCTCAAGCACGGGATGGCACCTATCCAAGCGCGCACAGTATTGCATAATGTAACTTACCTTTGCTTTCCATGTCAATTTAATTGTTATAGGTGAAAAAGGTGAAACGAAGGATGGTGGAAAGAGTGATAGCAAACCCGATTCAGGTACATGTATTTGTGTTTCAATTCGTTTTCTTCCAAACCGAAATTTAATCTATATTTCGCTGATGGCATTCCCCGTCTTATTAGTTTTTGTGAAAGTGTTTGAGGACACCAACGACCATTTTGAACGTTACTTTTTTCAGTTTTACCTTAAAACCTCCACGAGGTGCATATTTGCGTTGGCAAGAAAACGCTTGAAGGTTTTGGTTTTTCAAAAGCTGAAAACCATCGTTTTTGCGAATGCACACTATTGTAGAAAACTTTTTAGTTCAATCTCACTTAAAAGATGCATTGAAGTGTTGTTGCTGTCTACGGGGGCAAGTGCAAATAATACGAAGGAAGATCGCGACAAACCGTCAAGAAATGATACATCCTATAATGAAACTGGTGAGAAAAGTTCACACAATGATACATTCAATATTCGTGTCATCATTCAAAGCTTGAAATTTGCCTTGAAATTCAAGTTTTTTATTTGGGCGTTGTGTGACATAATTTGTTATGCGATAGACATTGGAAAAAGACATATCATGCTGCAAAATATCTCGTGGATCTTATCTAAAATGAGTTCGTTTTTTGGTGTTACAACAGAAGTAGGTTAGCCAGTGGGTCGTTGTATATTGCTATGCAATTTGAGTCAGAAAGTTTTAAAAATGATATTTGTGCAGAAACGGGCGTTTATTTTTGTTCATTTCTGTCTCTTAGACACCAAACATGATAATGATGATGGCGGTAAGGGTGGTAAGCCGGATAATGGTAAAAAAGGTGCAAATGACACTAATGGCAGTAAGGACGGTAGGCCAGATAATGATAAAAAAGGTGCCAATGACACTAAGAAAGGTGAAGGTAAGAAAGCGTTACAATTATTTTGAATTGGGGACTTAGTGTCAGCTACATGTATACAGATATCATGAAAACAAGCAGGGTGACAGGGAGGACAGGTGTCTGAGGGCAAAGTTCAGACCTGTGATCGACGACGTCACCAACCCAGGTGGGTGATCTCAAGCTTTTTCCCGGCCTAAACCTTTTAAAACATGTCCCTTAATCTTAACCTCAAGTTCTTACATTTCTGCTGCATCGAGTTCTGATAGTAGATAAGTTTTATTAGAGTACAAGACAACTGCTGATTAAATCCCACCGGTATAAGCCCCGTACTCCAAGACACACTAGCCGAGCTTATTTTGTTATTTTTGTCTCTTAGACACCAAACATGATAAAGATGATGGCGAAAAGGGTGGTAAGCCGGATAATGGTAAAAAAGGTGCAAATGACACTAATGGCAGTAAGGACGGTAGGCCAGATAATGGTAAAAATGATGCCAATGACACTAAGAAAGGCGGAGGTAAGAAAGCGTTACAATTATTGTTGAATTGGGGACTTAGTGTCACCTACATGTATACAGATATCATGAAAACAAGCAGGGTGACAGGGAGGACAGGTGTCTGAGGGCAAAGTTCAGACCTGTGATCGACGACGTCACCAACCCAGGTGGGTGATCTCAAGCTCCTTCCCCAGCCTAAACCTTTTAAAACATGTCCCTAACCTTAACCTCAAGTTCTTACATTTCTGTTACATCGAGTTCTGATAGTAGATAAGATTTATTAGAGTACAAGACAACTGCTGATTAAATCCCACCCGTTATAAACCCCGTACTCCAAGGCACACTAGCCGAGCTTATTTTGTTATTTTTGTCTCTTTAGACTCTAAAGATGGTAGGAATGATGAAAATAAGGGTGGAAAGAACGACAATACGAAGGGTGAAGGTAAGGAGGCGAAATTCTATTTTTGTACCATCTAGATCGCGTAAATAGACTTTTGATAACTTCTATTATACGAGTACTCAGTCTATTGGTCCGACGACCCTGACTATCCTCACAACATTGAGACTCACTTGAAGTTAAATAAGAACAAGCTTGGAACGTTCTGAAAGTTGGAGGGGGAAACAGGCGTGTGAAAGCGAAAGCTACATCTAACTCTGGCAGCGTCGATGGTGCCAAGCCCTAAAACGGGGGGACCTGGGCCTAGGTCGACAGGCTTCTAGAATGTCTTTAACCTTAAATCTATTATTTAATTATTAGATACCAGAAAGTTGCATTTAGGAGACAAAGATTATTCTCTCGGGGGGGGGGGGGGGGCTTCTCTTTCAGTCATGACGAGAAATTCAATGTTATATACATACTGAAAGTAATTACCGTTTTAAAGCCTCAACTAGTAACATGGCAACTTAAATCCGATCAGGCTGACCCGTGAGAGCTTTCAGCCCACCTGGCTAACCTTGTTTTCTTTGTCTCATATACCGTAAAGGTGGCAAGCCTGGTGATAGAAATAAGGGGGCAAATGACACAAAGAAAAGCGAAGGTAAGAAAACGATTGTTTTTTTAATCGTAAATAAGAGTCAGAGTAGAAGCGGCAGCAGATACACATTTTGTCAACTGTCACACATTCATTCCGCTGTCAAACTGAGTCGGGTACACACATAACCATTCATGCAAACACCGGTAAAGAGTTATACAGACAAACGTGCTTTGATATAGCACTCAACCACCTCAACTTCTCATTTATTCATTAACGTTCCATCACACGGTCATGAAGAAAGTCGTATTGAATGAGTAAAGGATTAAAGAACACGGAAAAAATAAGTTGAAGTCATTTGTGCTGGCACACTACACCTGTGATCGACGAAGTCACCAACCCAGGTGGGCGATCTTGAGCTTCTTCCCCAGCCTAAACATTTTAAAACATTTCCCTTAACGATAACCTCAAGTTACATTTCTGTTGCATTAAGTTCTGATAGTACATGTAACTCCCAAATTTGAAAGTTAGATTAGTTTCATTAGAATACAAGACAACTGCTGATTAAATCCCACCCGGTAGCCCCGTACTCCAAGGCACACTAGCCGAGCTTATTTTGTTATTTTTGTCTCTTAGACTCTAAAGGTGGTAGGAATGATGAAAATAAGGGTAGAAAGAACGACAATAATATGGATGGAAAGAACGACAATAAGAAGGGTGAAGGTGAAGAAGCGAAATTCTATTTTTGTACCATCTAGATCGAGTAATTAGGCTTTTGATTACTTCTATTATACGAGTACTCAGTCTATTGGCCCGACGACCCTGACTATCCTCACAACAGTGAGAGTAATTTCAAGTTATAACACAACAAGCATGGCATTGGAAAGTCCTGAAAGTTGGAGGGGAAACAGGCGTGTGAAGGCGAAAGCTAAACCTAAGCGTCGATGGTGCCAAGCCCTGCTACGTCGATAGGCTTCTAGAATGTCTTTGACCTAAAATCTATTATTTAATTATCAGGTACCAGGAAGTTGCATTTAGGAGACAAAGATTATTCTCTTTGGAGGGGGGGGGGGGGTTGGGGGATTTCTCTTTCACCCATGACAAGCAATTCAATGGTATATACAAACGACTTATTCATATCGAAAGTAATTGCCGATGTAAAGCCTAAACTAGTAACAAGGCAAGTTTTAAATCCGATCAGGCTGACCCGTGAGAGCTTCCAGCCCACCGGGCTAAACCTTGTTCTCTTTGTCTCATAGACGGTAAAAGTGGCAAGCCTGGCGATAGAAATAAGGGGGCAAATGACACAAAGAAAGGCGAAGGTAAGAAAACAAATGTTTTTTTTCTCGTAAATAACAGTCAGATTAGAAGCTGCAGCTTGCCGCAGATACACATTTTGTCGTCCCTCACGGTAGGTGATAAAGCTTGGAACCAGTGAAACCTTGAAACCAGTGATAAACCTTGGAATCAGTCCTAAAAATGCATAAAAACATGAAATAATGCCATTTGAACCTAAGGTGGTTACGAATCAATATCTGGAGCTTATTTTAACATGATCAGATCGGAATTTGACGGTAGTTTAGAAATCAGTCGCATATCCGATTCAATAATCTATATTTTAGAACAACCCAGTCATACCTCGCCTCCAGTGTACATTACTGATCTCCCAAATATAGGCATGCACGTCACGACACGCCCATCACACACCCATAATATGGACCAATCAGCGCTCCGCTTACTACGCCACCACACGGGGCCTATTTGAACTACGGAGTGGTGTGATCATACAGGGTGATACAGAGAAGATTGACTACATCATGCAGTACCGCCTGGCACTTATCCGTAGAAACGTAGGTTTGTTACCGAAGGTTTTAGCCGGGTTTGGAGATGAAAAATGTGAATAAATTCCTTCGCTGTGAGCGATTTCGTACATATTCATGTACACATCGAGGGATGTAGAGTAGAGATATTTTCGTGATGTATTGTAACCAGTTCTAAGCGGACAATTTTTTTAGTGATTCCCGTGTGCTTGTTTGTCATATCTACTGAGCTTTATTAGAGCATTATATATACAAATGATTCTTCTAATAAAAAAGTTTTATTTTAGTATATGGAATACAAAACCATCACAACGTTTACTTTTGCTTTCATCGAAGAGCAATAATTAGATATTTGCAATAGCGGCCCGTCATGAATATAAGTTTATTTTTTAACTACAATAACACATTTCCAATTCATTCAATGATGACGTCATCCTCCACAAAAAGGTTGATTCTGGAACTACTGGCAAGTTGCTATCAATAAAGTCAGCTGGGACGAGATTGGCAGTTGGGAGGGTATAAATCGTGGAAGGAACGCGCCCGATTTCACGCGGTACTTGCACAGTGATTCCACGGTTTAGTACTGACTATTCCAAGGTTTATCACTGGTTACATGGTTTCACTGATTCCAAGCTTTATCAACTACCGTCTCTCACACATTCATTGCGCTATCAAACCGAGTCGGGTACACACACAACCATGCATGCATGCAAACACAGGTAAGAGCTATACAGACACACGTGCTTTGACATAAGCACTCAACCACCCAACATTCCATCACACGGTCATGAAGAAATTCGGATTGAATAAGTAAAGGAACAAAAAACACGGAACAAATGAGTCGAAGTCATTTGCGCTAGCACAATACAAAATAAATTTGCAAAAAATAACACTTCACATTTCAGATGCGCTTGCAGCAATATCAACACACGACAACATTACATATATTCGCATCCAGTGCGCCTAAGTGCCCGACTGTCATGACTGTCCAAATGTACACCTTGCATATGCATGGTAGATCAATGCGCGACATACAATTAACCAATACTTTTTATATACTTATTTATAGCACTGGAACTGTAGACTCTACATAGACAGATTCAGCCAGTACTCATTCTTAATATGCTCGCGCACCACCAGTACTAATAAGCCATTTTTAGTTTCAAGCGCAAAGTTTTAATTACATGTCATTATTTTATTAGATTTTAGGTCTAATTGCAAACACCTCTTCGACGATCTGTTATTTGGATAGACCTGTGTGTTTTGAAAAGTGTCTTACGTTGCTGTGACGTACCAATGACGTCTATGTATATATAATGATTGCACGAAATCCGTTGAACTTGACGTTTTGATAACAAATGCATGTCTTCCCTGGCATCATTCCTGCACCCCTGGGCCCGTTGTTCAAAACTAACTTGACATAACTGTGTGTAACTGAAGGAGATATCGCTTTGTTTGTGACTGGATTTGTTTTGAGAAATGACCTAAAAAAGTGTTTGGGGAACTCTATTCGATACCACTTTTAATGTAAGATGTTGTCATTCACCTCAATCTGTCAAGGATCGCTATCGTATGACTAACTTCCAAGGGGGACGTTACATTCGCACCGTAGTGTAAATGTTATTTGCATCTAATTCATTTTTAGGTTCAAAAGGTGACAAGAAAGAAGATGGTGGCAAGAAAAAAGATGACAAAGGAAGTAGGTATTCATTCATACACTGCATGACGACTGACTTCGAATCAGGTTTGATAATAGCATTCCGCGAAGTTACTATTTATAGCTCACAAGGTCATTTGCATAAGATATTGATGGCGTTTTAGTCACGTGGCAGTCGGACATCGACACTTATTTCTACGCATTTGAGCTTATTTCAAAGTCAATTATCTTTGACCCTGCATTGTTTTTAGCATGAATGATACCATAGAGTCAGAGAGAGAAATATTCAGAACAATAATGTAGTATTTCCAACACTCGGACATGTGCCAGATTGAATCGAACTGCTCTAGTTAGAAAGCCTGAATCCATTACGAAACCGCATATTTGTCCGACATTGCCTGTAATTCAGCGATGGGGAAATAGAGGGCAGCAGCTGCAGTGACGTCATCTTCGCGGAATGCTATTATCGTTATCGGTTAGCATTTGGTTTAGTAAGAATCAAAATTTGCCGGCCATGTTTTCTCTTCTGCATGCCTTATCCGGCTGCATTGAGATGCTAATATGTAGCGGCTTGCATATGGCAGTCGAGATTGCAATATCATTTTCAGTATCTCGATCTCTAACAGCTTTCGACTCCGACATGTATATCTGACATCTCCTAAAATACCAGACTGATATCAATTCGCTTTTTAGGGTTGCCACAAATGTTGTTGTCCATCCATGTAAACAAAATAATTAATATGAAATATTGTCTTCATTATGTAATCGACCAGTTAATTGAGGTCCAGAAGTCTGCTGCCTTTTAATGTCGATCAGATGTAAGGTAACAGACGGAATATCATTTTCAGAACAGAAAGTCAAAGTTCCCAAAATAGGCAAATCAACGATATCCAAGGAAGCAATGAAAGCAAAAGAGAAGAAGGACTTGGAGACGGCTCAAAAATTACTCAAGAAAGGGGGCAGTGCAAGCGCGGTAGGTTCAATGAGGTTAAGAAAAATCTAGAAAGATTAATTTTAAAGCATTGTGGTTTTATTACGTGTAGCACTTTCTTACGCACCAAGTAAGCTATACAAGAAATGTGTTAAAGGACCAACGGTGTTATTGCGGCCAGGAGTTGTACGTGCTGACGAGACTGAGAATTTGGAAGCAATATTGCAGCATCTTTGGGAGTTCGGAGCTAGATGAGGTATCATTTTGTTCGTCTTGATTATATATTTCCATCAATGTGATAAGAGTAACATCTCGAATTTAGTAACCCCCTTGTTAAAATAGCGAGAAAGCTTTTCGCCTTTCTAAAATATCTTTTTCTTATATGTAGTCTTTAATAATTCTTTGTGCTAAGAATAACGAATAACGCGTTATTCTACTATCTAAAAGTTGGGAAAATGCTGAACGCTTTCAGCAAAAAAGCTATTTACTAAGAAAACGGGAAGTAAACGAACGGTAAAGTAAAGGTAAAATCCGCCTACTCCTTCAAACCCGTATTTTGTCATTCAAGTATACTCGTACTACAATGGTAACCGTGATAATGTCATGTCATGATACGGCCCGAAGATTTTCAAATGGTCAAGTTAAGAGGGCTGCATGAACCAAATTCTTTAAGCCGTCGAAATATAATGGAATTAATGTATAATGATAATCCTCTCCTGCAGGTGAAAGCACGGGCAAAGAACGCCAAAAAAGCTGCTGAGAGGGATGCCAAAAAGTCAGCTGCGGGTTCGTGCAGCAAGGAAAATGACGCAGCAGCACTTGCTAAGTATGCATATACATTACTCGCTGATGGTTCAGAGGCGAATCATTTCTGTAATATTACAGTTATGATTTCTTACGTCGATGATGGGATGGCCCAACGATTGTAGACCTGCATGGTAGAACTATCGCTGTGATTAAAATCATCGCTTCTTCTTGCACAATATGTAGTTGTGTAATACCTTGACATCTCAAGTTAGAGTAAAGGTCCTCTTCAGGATTCCGGAATTGCGTCGACCTTAAACAATTATCGGGTTTCGGGATAGAATGTGCGGCCAAACTGTCGAATTTTAGTATTTTCTATTCATGCCGCATCCGTCGCGTTTTGAAATTTAACTTGGAATTAACCGAACATGCACAGTCGTTCTCCAAATCCATTTCGTGGGATGTGAAAGCGTCACTTCCAACTTCCTGTTAATTGCATTTTGATAATAGAATTAAAGAGAATGCCCTCAATGTTTAGGTTCGTTGCTATGATAGAATCATTTTAAACTAATCTCAAAACATTGTTCACGAACCGAAAACCAGCCAAAAAGAATGATCGAATCACTGAGAGTCAGCGTGCTTTCTTGACAACAACTGGTGAATGGCTAAAAGAATGATACCAGTCATGTCCCACAATCAGAATAAAGGAATGTGATTGTGATCACGAAAACGACACTACTGATATCTAACGTGTGTTTCCCTTGCAAACAAATAGTATAATAAACTGTCTGCCTTCTTACAGGTTGATGAAATTACTGCGGGACAACCCTTGTCTAAAGAAGAAACCGTGTGATGTAATTTTCGGCATAGCCGTCTTGATGGACAGATCGGAGCGCCTTCCAAAGGTAAGAGAATGGATACCGATCACCAAATGATTTCAAACATAAAATCCGAACGGTCTGTATGGGGATAAGTTTTCACTGATAAACTTATGCTAATTATGGTTACCGCTGTAATTATGAGTTAAAAATGACATAGGTCTTCACTATAGATTATATTTGCTCTTCTAGATGAAGACATTTTTGCATGAGTAAATTCCTTTAAACACCCTTCTCTACAATTATCAATACAACATATGAAAGACATTTCTTCTCATATACAAATGTGTGTACTCTCATTTTTTCAGTCTTCAGTGTACGGCCAGAGGTATTTCATGTGCTTAGATGACCCGGACGTACAGAAAAACCCAATTTTATTGAAAACTGGCAAAGACAACATTAAGTTTATTTTCGGCGAGTCGCCAAAGGGGAAAATGATGAAACATGGTGATGCGGTAAAAAACGACGTATTTGCATTTTGCGCGGGTATTACAAATGATACTCTGGCCAAATGGCAGGTAGGGAGATACGCCTCTAGTTCTAGGACATTGGCTTCTCAGTTCTCGCTAAAGCAGCAACTTGAATAGCTGATTTCGTGATCAGATCAGAACTCCTACATGGCGTAGCGAATTTCACACTTTTTCTCCACTTGCAAGATACTGTGCACAGACATGACAAAGATACTTTGATATTTGTCGTTTGAAGCACATTTCGTGGCAGCTTTTGCCAAATTTAAACGTTTGCTTGGCTTCAAAACCTTTCCACGTAGCTGGGAAACATCCGCGCCCAACCTAATTGCTCCCATCTTGTCTGGCGTATCATCTTCACCATCTGAAAAATGCACCTGGTCAGACTGCCTTCAGCTTTTCGATGAAATTTCTACTGACTTGTAGAGTAGATTTTGACCATTTGATAAAAATTCATTTTGCTACATGCAGTGACTCGATCAAACTATAATTCTGCGTGGAAAGTCTTCTTAATCTTATCACTGATTGGGCACTTCATTATTAATATTATGAAATAAGCGTCAAGATTTAGGGTTAGTTTTACTTTTGAGGGGTTTTAATGTCTTCTGTCACAGCATGCATTCGAATGTATACATAACAATATACTACCAAGTAATTTCACTCTCAAGTAACCCTTAACTCTAAAACTGTATTGTATGCTTTGCCACGCAGTGTAATTTCCTGGGTCAGAGTCACAAGGATAAAACCAGTCAGAAACTCTCAGCAGTTGACATGAAAAAAATCCCAGAAACCTGCATTGCGCAGATGTCGCTGGATTACACCGCCGATACATCCGCTGCTGCAGCCTCGCTCCTGGAGAGCGGAGCTGGTGATGGGGGTGACGGAGAGGAAAAGGAACCGCCAAGTCCGGCCTTACTGATAGCAGCGGGAGAGTCGGTACGTTTCAGATGTTGTCAATTATTAATTGGTTTATCAGCGGTTTATTGAAGGTGGTATTTAAGTCCAATACCTATTACCTATCACCGAATAAAGCTCTATTGATCAGAGCTTTGTGCCAGTATTACATAGATATGCCTGGTTCTCCCAAGGTGACATTTGAAAATAATATGATAATGATAAGGCCAGGATTAGAACCCATCTCGCATGTGCAATGCTTTCTCGGTCATAGCCAATGCAATGCTGATTTCATTGGGAAATATCGTATCAAATTGAGATCAAGATGAGAGGGATAAATATTTAAGTTTGAAATGTTTTCTTCTTCTAAATAACCCACCATTTTGTCTCCTTATAGCTACTGAATGGTACCCCATCCTCCGATGTAGCCAAAAAGATAGCGAATGGTCCTCTCTGCGCGCAGTTATCATGTTCGAAGTTAAAGACACTCAAGACGGAAGATCTCTGCCCCGGCAACACATTCAAGACCGTCGAAACAGGACAGGTAATGAATATCACGGACTTAAATTAACTCCGCATTTGACCCGTCCCGCATGAAATGGTTTGTCCCTAAAAGTGCCCATCACTGCTTGCCCATCCTGAGATCACTCCTTCGCCATATACAAAAAAAATAAGAAATTGAAATATCGACAGGCGGAGTATGAAAACCACTGGTTATGCCAGGATGTTCTTGCCGGAGTGACGCTCTAATCAGCTGGTGTAATACAGTGTGCAAATCGGTACATGAAAGATTTATAGGGATATTGCGTATTTCAAAAATATTGCCCGCGCTGAGGCCGGGTGAAACCGACAGAAAATATGCAGGCTGATGATGAGCTTATATGACGAAGTGAAATCGCTTGAACAGTCTACCACCATTCGTAAACGTCATCCCGGGGTCTTATACTTCCTTTAAACAAAGCCATCTTGATAAGATGTAACAATCTTTGTTGTCAAGATGCCTACCGCCAGTCCATCGAGATTCCTTGACTGACTTGTAAAGAACGAAAGTAGCGCTTCATTTTTGTCTGCACTAGACATTCCCTTACAGACGGGTTGTTTCAAGGATAAATGTGAGGCCTCGATTGGTGCTCTTACCCCTGAAAACATGGCGAACTACCACAAACTTCTGTGTTCCTTCCTGAAGAAGGAACTGCTAGATGATATCACCAAAGCAAAGGAAAAAGGAGCGGATGCCTTGTACAGTGCCATTGGTAATGTCTGTAACGTGGAGGACTGCATGACCATGGATAGGGTATGTGACCTACACCAAGAAAGTTCTATAGAATCTTCTTGCCTGTACTAGACCTATACCACTTATCCTGAAATTTAATACGGCTGCCACGAATTGTAATTGCGGAAGCGTTGCGGTAGCGTTGGGTCGCCCTATTCATGGGAACAGAGTATCTCAATAACAAGATTGATGGAAATAACCGCATCATGACTCTGTCTCAACTTTTCCCAAGCTGGAAAAAGTGCCCGTTCCTATTATACGGTGATGAATTAAGAAATAGTTCTACTAATATAAACGTTAAAGGCGAATAACATAATTTTGAGTTCCCGGACCCAATCCCAAAAACATTAAAAACATTTCCACATTCATGAAACTCGCGTAATGGCAACAGTTGAAACTATTGGGCGGGGAAATGCCTGTTTTCTGTTTTTTTTAAACTGTTCATTTTTCGTTTGATATATGAAGATCATTATATCCATTTATATAAGCAAAACCTTTCTTGACGCAGTTAAGTTGATTGACAAATATTATACTGGTACACGCTTTGTATTTGTTTCAGCTGACGGAAATTGCCATTGCGGCCACTGATACTCTGAGGGTCGGAAAGTTCAAAGCTCTGACCACTGACATCAATGCCCTGGATTTGCGATGTATCACAAAACATCTCAAGTACGTAACTACAATGTACAATAAGCATTGTCATTCTCGATTGCAAAATGAAGGTAACCAAACTCCGTGAGAGTGGAGCTATGGTAGCCCAAACCGCGGCAGCAGCCCAGGTTTGAGCGAAACGACAGCTCCACCCGCGGAGCAGTGGCTCTACCCGCGGAGCAGTGGGCTCCACCCGCGGAGCAGTGTAAAGTAAACAACGATATGTGATTTGACTGCTTTCAGTTTTGACTCAACTAAAGGCAGCTACGGTTAGTAGTGCCAAGAATTCAAAACTAGTCATTATGAAATCTTGGTTGTACCTACATATTTGTAACTGCTGCAGTCAAAGTGAGGCAGAGAGCCAGTGTGCGTGGTGCATTGTCATATACTATAAACTGTGGCTCATTGCAATCAAGGTGTTTTTGAGTAACCATCTTGACACACAAGGCCCCGCGATCGCAAAGTCGCGAGCTCTATTATCACGGGGTACATACTTGATCGAGATGGACTTATTTGGGCAAGACATTGATTAAGTTCATCTTTGTACGTATCCGGCCTCCCTCACGGCAAGGTTCGTTCGTATAAACTGTTTACATTAACTTTTGCGCTATTAAACAAAAACTTGCCAGCGCGTTAAAAAATGACATTTTGGTGTTTTCATATTGGTCAACACAACAGCATACATGCGTACATGTATTTTTACGCATAGAAATTATCTAATTCAAATCTAAAATCTTTAAACCGATGAAACTGGCCTTTTTGGAATGACTTTATTTTCTGTGCTTCTCAAATCTAATATCGCTCTTTTCTTTATCTCAGTTTGAGTGAAATAGCAGAGGCGCTTACCCCTGATGAGTTCGCGGGTCTGTGCCAGACCCAGGGCATGTCCCTGTGGACAAGGAAGAAATGCATTCCAGAGGTTCGCACTGCCTGGCTGGCTGTTTGCCGAGAGGTAGGCTGATGTCATTCTCCAATCAGATCGACGAATATTTTTTATCTCTCTGTCAACACAGATTTCCATGACACCATGTGATTCCGGACATGGGTACAGGCAATTGTCGTTATCAGAATCAACACAATAGTGGTTGAATTGTGCTTATTATAAACCGCGAGATGCGGAATGCGAAATCGCGATATGCCAACATCGGGGAGAGTACCATGCGCCACAGGAAGTATTGCAAATATGGATCCTGAAAAGGCGAGCATTCTTGAGACCGAGGCTGTATAAGGAGCTATCCTTGTTTTGATTGGCCCATTGAAATAGACTCCGCTGGGCAATGTGTGGAATAATTTAACCTAATTTATAGCCTAGTTTCGATTGTCAGACTATCCCGCGCTATTTTTAGGGATGACCAGAAGGTGCATGCCTTGTGTTATCGGTCAATCTTGTGTATGGTGACTTGTGCCGCAAGGCGTAACGTGAAAATAATACACGAAGCATCCTGAACCTCGTAGTATTTTACTGACAGTATATCTTGATAAGTTGCAAAAACCTTTGTGGTCAAGATGAACATGCAGTTGCATGTGACCTTTGTATTGTCTTCGGCACTACTATCATTGAATGAAGAAGTGGACAGTAGCGTTAGAAATGGTGATTGTCATGGTCCAGGGAAGTAGAAAATCTTGTGGCAGAAAATAATGATTACTCATTTCGCGATTTCGGGATTTCTCATCTCGCGGTTCATGATAAGCCGTTGAATAGCATTCCGCGAAGATGACGTCACTGCAGCTGCTGCCCTCTATTTCCCCATCGCTGAATTACAGGCAATGTCGGACAAACATGCGGTTTCGTAATGGATTCAGACTTTCTAACTAGGGCAGTTAGATTCAATCTGGCACATGTCCGAGTGTTGGAAATACTACATAATTGTTCTGAATATTTCTCTCTCTGACTCTATGGTATCATTCATGCTAAAAACAATGCAGGGTCAACGATAATTGACTTTGAAATAAGCTCAAATGCGCAGAAATAAGTGTCGATGTCCGACTGTCACGTGACTAAAACGTCATCAATATCAGTTTGATGCAAATGACCTTGTGAGCTATAAATAGTAACTTCGCGCAATGCTATTGCAATCACTCGTCATGTTGTCTTGGCTCCGTCGCAAGTCACAACGACTAAAATCGCTTGTTTTGCGCGGTGCTTAAGATTTCTCTGTCCGCTTCCCTATATCCTCATGATCACCGAGCAGGCAAATGAGTTTAGTAATTTGATGTCCATAGGATACAGTGGCGGAAAATGGATCATCCTGGCACAGTTTGTTGATGTCCAGCACGACGATCCCATCACTTCATAAAACTGATTTAAATACCCACCAGGCAAATTTACTGGACGAATGTACAATGTAGAAAGATATATTCTTTTTGGATATGACCTGATAATAAACCCCAGCACTATCAACAACCTCAACCACTACACGAATTTCACTTAGTGACGAATTCTTGGCGAACTTTTTTCCCATTGAATCACTGTCGATTACGAAAATATGTAGTGTCGATGAATAGCCCTCACCATTTTCAATAAAACGCTGCTTACAAATTAGTTAGAAAATAAAGGAAAGTGTGTTACATGCGATTTTCTGGTGGACAAGGTTTACGCTGACCGCTACATAACATTTTGATGACTGATGAGAGCTAAATTTAGTTATTTACTATTTTTAAAATAATTTTTTACCACAGCGAGGCCTCAGATTTGTTTACGTAACTAATGATCATTATTAGCATATATTCTTCTTTATACCCGTAGGCTGCTTCTCAAATCCCGCTTTGCAACATGGGTTACATGGCCTTGTCGGCCACCGCGGAACACATCAAGGCCATGTCGGTGGACGACTGCAACAGCTGCTGCTCGCCCCTCAGCTCAATGCTCTTTGAGGATGATGTGCGACAAGCCCTTAAAGCTGTTTGCTTCAACGGGTATGTTTCCGGAGACATGTGAAAATACGATGATACTACGCGTACTTTTGTATTTTGTTTATTTAACACAAGTCAAGTACATGTAGCCTGCAAAATATGTTTCCGTTGGGACAATAAGATCTAAAGAGAAACGAATCCAGACCGTTTACACTAGATCATTCTTTTATTTATTCAACCAGCCGTACCGGGATCCTTTAATGCTCGCACAACGTTCTCCGCAAGATGTGTTCATCGAAATCTACCATGGTCATTGAAAATACCAATACTAATATATCTTCTGGATACGTTTTATGTCTCGTAAACAATAAAACCCCAATGCACATTTTTTGCCAGGGATCAGTTTTGTTGCCTTCCTGAAATGTATGTTGCCGTCTTGATAGACAATATCTTCAACAATGACCTTGACCTTTTTACTGCAGATCTCTCGAAACCGTAACCGCCCTTGACATTGAAAGGTGCGGCTCACTTCTAACCGAGTTTACGGAAGAGGAACTGAAGAAAATTCCAAAGGTAAGGAAATTCAAACGAACTGCAGTTACTATTTGACATTACCTTTATCGTTTCGATATCTCCATCAGATATTGGCTTGCACAGAAATATAGTTTAACGCCAGCAAATTAGTTAAGTTGTTGTTTCCTCATTTGATGATTCAAAAGACATTTGACGAAACTAAGAGATAATTGACTACCATTCTATAACCGACATTTGAAGGAACTGAGCAAAAATATAGGTACTGGAAAACATAGGTATGACCCCAAATTGAAGGCCAGAGGTGCAAGTATAATGTATTTGCCCACAGTTCTTGCCGCAAAGACAATCGTATACTGTTGAATCAGAGGTGCTCTATCAGCACTCGTACCTTGCTGACTGCATAACTGGACCAGTTGCTGTATTAAGCAGAGGTTGGATTAACGAGCATCTCGCCCCAAATCATGGCGCTGCCTCGATCACCTGTCGTGTCTTCCTAACTAAAACACCCCGTTGATGTAAGACTTCGATGCTGGTCCTTAAACAGAATGAATATATTGTTAAATTTCAGACCGAGTTCGCATCGGCGGCGCAGTCATTGACCCAGGATTTAGACTCGTTACGGAAAAAGGCACAAGTGGAAGTGACCGATGCATCCACAATCATTGCGATGAAGAGGAAAGAGAAGAAGCTTATGCTGGCGCTGGCTGATGCCATGGCCCCGGAAGCAAAAGTGGCTGGTGCTAAAAAGCGGAAGAAGAGATCAGGTAGGACAAGGACTTGGTCTGTGGACTGTTTTTATTTCTTCGGTGTGAGGGTTTTCGTTGTTCCCCATCTCAATTTTTCCATACAATACACAGCTATAGAACGACCATGACTTTTCAATCGAGGAACACACTCGAGGGGGAAGTGTTATAATCTGTTCTGATATTATGTTCCCAAAGAAATAGGGGAAACACACACCATTCAGAACCGAAAAACTCAAAAACGCTACGCCGGGATGGGGCGAACGCAGTACATGCAACGCCGGTGGTGAGATGATCCTGGCACACTGCTATGCATAAATCGTCACATGGAATGGAGAAAATGGAAAACTTCAGTCGAGTCAAATTTTATATCACGACTTGACTTCCTGGCCAGGCGACCAAACGAAATAAATTTGCATAATTCTCTGTTTCGTGCATGCCGGTAGGCGTACTAGATGTGTACCTTTTTATAGAATATACTTAACTTGCATCATAATTAGGAGCAAAGTTTCGTTTAGATGCCACGTTTACTAAGCCGCATCTGGTAACATCAAAGAGTAGAGTGCATAGTACTTAGAAGCGATAAAATGCACGTCATCATATCGAGATTGAAGATGCATGACATACAGTTTTGTCTTGGAAACCACCTACAGTATTGTCCTTTTTACCTCCAGCCACATGTACCGACTGCAACACTATCCAAACATTGCAGAGGAATCTTGCCAGTCTCCCTGTAGAGAAACTTTCGTGTTTAGCCAAAGACGTATTCGACTGTGCTCTAGCCTTCCTCGGCAATGTGCCCAACTATGAAAAAGCCGCCCTTGATGCCCTTGCAACTCTGGCCAAAACGGTAGGTGTTTTCTTTTTGTTGGTTTATAGTAAATGTTAAGAAGGATGCTTTAGTTTCCGTCGATGAGGCGGTTGCTAGATTTCAATACAACGTTTTAAGCAATGATGATCATATGAATACCGCTTAGTAGTGATGTATTCATCACTGCGGTGTCAGTCCAAACTTTGAACGGATAATCGTCAGCTCAAGCAGACACGCCGTCTACTTTAAATAAATTTGCAAGATTGAAAACAGATCATTATCTGGAAGTTTCCTTTTTTCGTACAGTACACAGTATCATGTGGTAAGTGATGAATGTGTGTGATCCCAAATGAAGAAACTGTCAATCCAAATAATGTCAGTGCTGTTTGCTAACTTCGTTTTCTTTTTTCTCTCTCATCAAAGTACATTGCGGCCGATCTGACAAAATGGACACCGATGCAAGTCACCCAGGCTGGAGCCATCCTGTCAGCTGATACCTTTGCGGCCACGCTGAAAGACCTGGCGCTGGGGAGCGACGAAGCAATCATCTCATTAGGGAAGCATAACGTTTGGAAAGAGGCTCAGGTATAAGATTTTAACCAATGAGAAGTCCAATACAATTAAAGTATTGCCTCTAAAGAGGACCTCCTCCACACGCATACACATATTTTATCACCTCCTCAATTTTTTATCTCTTCTGGGACATTTTTGGGGAAACATCCTTCAATACTGCAAACACGGGGATAATTTGGTTGGTTTTCTTTGCCACAAGTCTCTTCGGCTAGATTATACAATCTCTGGCGAATGCTCAAAGGAGGGGTTTGGTTGGAGTTAGACAAGAACCTTTTGGCAGGTGACCTTTTTCTGGAAATTTCTAAGGGATTCTGCGATTGTGCTGTTCTCTTCAATTTCTATTCGAATAAATGAACGATAGAAACAGAAGACGGTGAAAAATGTCACTGCGGGAACGCCAACAAAACGACTTTTATTGGATTAAATGCCGAACTCTTCAGTATATTTCACTTCAGGTAATCTGCTTTAGAATGATTTACATGAGGAAGAACAATCCCATTCTTGTTTCAGGCAACTTCGATTGTAAACAAGAGACTGGCCGATAAGTCTTTTACTCCAGCAACAATAGTTGCAGGAGAACTGAAGCGACTGGGCCACATCGTCTGTGGAATGACGGCCGCTCAAATTGCAGCCGTGAAAGCCGCTGAATTCAAGTAAGTTTTTGCATTGTCTATCTACGATGACTTCTGGTAAACTGATTTTTTAGTGGGAAATAGCTTGCATGAGACTTCATGTAGCCACAAACATCGTGTCAGCTACTTTTTCTTTTCGAATGAATATTCATAATAAGCACCAAAGCGGCGTACTGACAACTGAGGTGGCATGATAGAATATTGTTGGAAATCCATAAAATTCACAAGTTCAAGTTCGGAATTGTTCGGTGAGCTCGGGGCCGTATGTGTATACACCTGCAACGAGTAAAAATTATTACAAACAGATCATACTAAATGCATTTTATGTGTTTCAAGGGACGCTGCCCGAGCAGTTGGATCCCTGGTTTGCCTCACGGACGCCCAGCTCAAGGCTTGGAAAGCTAAGGCGGTGGAGGCATTCGGAGCAACCGACACATGGAAAGGTGGTGATATGGCTGAGCTTGGGCTCATAATCGGTAAGAACTTGATTGAAACAAAATAAAGGAAATAGCAAAAGACACATTTTGACCGTGAGAAAGGTTCATTGGAGAATTCACATAAAAATACATTGTATTGCGTTGAAGAACTCCAGCTAGTTTGAACAGTTAAGGTCAGATTTGTATGCAATGGCTTTAGAAGCCAAAGGAGAAAGAAAGGTGACGTCACAAAAGGTCTGTCCATGGTTGTTTAGCTAATTTGGAACTAGGGATATCGGACCAAAGTGATGATCAATCTCCCAAGGAAGTATGATCAACTTGCTAAAAAAGGAAGTGACTTTTCTGCCCTTACTATAATACACTATGCTCGGTTTTTCGCTTACCTTTTGTGACATCATCAAAAAAATGATTGTACTTGCGACGAAGATATCGTATTCCGCAGGTAAATCATTATCTAAAATCGCTGTATCTTAGTTATTACTGACCGGATTTTAGGAAACAAAATGTAATCCAATCTGAGTAACCTATTTGGTTCAATTTGATAAAGTTCAGTCAAAACAACATCTCTGCCAATTTTCTTTAACATGTTAAAGTGATCGTTATCATAGCATACACATTGAAAGTAGGACCATTTGAGATGTCGTCCTTTGACACATTATACCTTTTAAAGGTTTGATGTAATTTAACATCGGTAAATCTCTTTAGTATCATGTCTCACTCCCTCTTTCACAGCTGGATTGGACACCGCGGAAGTGGGCAAGTTGTCTCCAGATCAAATCTCAAGCATTGGAACGGATGCCATTCCCAAGTTCCCAGTTGATACATTTAAGGTAAGACTATACTAACTATATTTTTCTGGCTGTGCTGGCTTGACACGTGCTAGAAGTTCATTCTTTAGAACCTGACCTCGACAGACAAGAGAAGATCTTGTTGGAATTCATACATGCACCACTAATGTATGATAAACTTGCCTAATGAAAATTCGGTCACTTTCTGTCCATCAATCTCTGTGTAGTTTAGCTCTAAAAAGTTCGGAACTTAACCCCCCCCCCCCCCCCAATATAGCTATTTGAAGGTTCTGACAGATTGTGTAAGCATCTGGATGACGTATATGTAACATTGTGCATGTACGCATCCACAATTGCCAAAAGCGGTCTACCATGTCTACATATATGCGCGTAGAAATTTGAGAAGGACCGTTTTTCGTACTTCTTTTAATATAAGCATCATTCCTTATGTTTTCGTCATCACTCACAGTTAAAGTTCCTGAAAATCACTAACACTTGTTCCTTTTTTCTTTCACAGGGTCTTACAGTTGCACAAATCTTAGCTCTAAGTACAGCCCAGGCACAGACCGTTAACCAAGCCCAGATGGCCGCTCTGTCAGCGGAACAGAAGGTTGCTCTCGGCGAAGTCCTTGGAGTAAAGAAGGCATTGCCAAATGGTAGGTTTGAGTTTTGCATTGTCCGATTCCGGCAAAGTAAGTCCAGTTTTATATCTTGGACTTAGAAGATTTTAGTCGAAATATAACTTTTTGTTCAACTGCAGTATTTTCTGTATGAAATTTCCAAATGTCAAAGTGCTTTTTCGTCGTAAAGTAGACAATAGGCACGTAAGAGGATCGTTCGATTCCTCGTACCCCTGTCTCTTTAGTCAATCTTCCATATCATTTCCTCATACATGTAGTTTATTTGTGTGTATGAGTGCTTTCTGTCTTGTTACGTTAAACTCATCTCGGACAATAGAGAGGTGCAAATACACGTAGCATCCAATTTGTCGGTAAAATGAGCTTCAATTTGTATCTGCACTGAATTGTTATCTACTGGGGATCGAAAGATCCAAATTAGACTTTTCCCTAACATGCTTATGATGTCCTTTCAGAACCTAAACCAGTCGATGGAAAAACTACCACCAAGCTTCCCGATGGAGTAACTGTACCAACTACTACCAGCAGGAAATCGGGTGGCAGTCCCGCCAACAGTACCGGCGCCACTGGAGCAAGTACAGTAACACAGACTGGGAGTGGTGGAACAGGCAATGGGACGACCGCCAATACTGGAACTAAAGTAACTGGTGGACCAACTTCAAACCCTGGTAATACTACGACTGCAGCAGGAGCAACAGGGACAGCAACAGCGACCAAGAGTACGACAACTGTGAAAAGTGTTGTAGTTCCAAAACCGAACATACCATCCGTGGCGGAGCTCATAAAAAAAGAGGAAGAGGCAAAGAAAAAGGTTTCTGCGTTGATGAAGAATGCTGCGAACATGAAGCCAGAAGATGCCAAGAGTGTGGCTTCAAACCTGGGACAGATTTCCGCGAAAGAACTTGCGAAGATACCTGTGGCTGTAAAGGCAGCGGTAGGTTAATCTTTAGGGGGAATACGTACAAAGACTACAAGGCAAAATGAGACATAAAATAGTTATGATAAGATAAGATAAGAAAATATAAGATTATATCAGATCAGTTAAGATAAGATATGGCAGTAAGTGAAGATAATTTATTGAATCAAAAGGCTCACCAAAGGCAAGTGCACAAATCAAGATTTTACAACGATTTTGATTAGAGACCACATTGAAAATGATACAATAGAATTGTAACGAGGACACTCAAAATGAATCCTCAACTATTCCTCAATTTAAAACTTTGTATCTATTTAGCCAGAGGTATTAGAATATTGCGGTCTTTACAGGACGAGGGGGGGGGGGGTTAACATATTTTCATCGTTTTGATATGAAACTGGTACCATTACCACCGAATGCCAATCCTTCCAGTTGCTGTCGTGAGTCTCCGAGGACACACTAAAAGGGATTTTTATTTACATCAATCATAACAATTATAACATACCGTGATTTTCCGAGACTTCGATAATCAAGATCGAGGGCGAAAAGATACCCATTCGAATTTATTTGTTACCGATACCGTACAACCCCACCAATTTGTAAACTATGATATTCGATTTTTCGTTCGGAAAGGTCATCAAAGATTTCGTAAAAACTGAAATGAAAGCAACGAGGGGTCCCGAAGGAAAGGTCGCTGAGGTAAGATAACTATTTTGTACCATTGCCTCGCAGGTCTTCACTCAAAGCAGTAACTATAGAGTGCCTGGATTCGGGGTTAGAACTCCGGGAAATATCACAGTCTCCATTCACAAAGATACCCTTACCACCAGGAGGCAATTGTGATAGCCTTTGTATTGCCTCGCCATTACCTTATCACTACCTCACATATACCAATTGCCTATCAGCTGCCTGTAAGTTACCTTTTTATTGCCCCGAAATGAGGCAGCGTTTAGGCAATATATGTTTTCAATGGTTAAGGTGCTGTGGCGTCGTGTGACAGAGGTGCTTGGATGCTGCCAGTAGTCAAAATTATCCAAAGCGCATATCTGTGCATAAAACCCCTCAGGTATGCTGTTCCTGTTATTATGCGTTAAAATGGTTGAGATTCCGTGATTTCCATCGAAATATGTCATTACGCTCTTTAAAGGGTACACAAATATGTTGCTGTTTTTATGCGTTAAAATGGTTGATTCTGTAATTTCCATCGAAATATGTCATTACGCTCTTTAAAGGGTACACAAATATGTTGCTGTTATTATGCGTTAAAATGGTTGAGATTCCGTAATTTCCATCGAAATATGTCATTACGCTCTTTAAAGGGTACACAAATTGTAATCGCTTCACAATATACATGTATTGTAATCAGGTTCAACGGTAGGTGCATATGTACAGGAGTTGTTTGGATAAAGTACATATCGCAGATTCGTGGACTAACCAACCTCGAAAATTAACCTCATCCTTTGACTAAGTATTCCGATGAATTCGTACTGAGAGAATCGTCATTATTAATCGGTGCAAATAATGATATATTTTGCATAGTAAACAATAAACAACACAATGTGACAACGAAGGCAACCGGACTTATCTGACTGAGCAGGAGATCAACCTGATTGTCAGTACGGTCAGGAGGGGGGATGCAACTAGACTGGCAGAAGACACACCGGCGTCTGACCGGGTGCGCCCGCAACCAGCCGAAATGCCGGTGCAATTTGATAGCACTAAATATATATCACTTACACACGCGGCAGGAGGGCGTCTCCCCCCGTTGGCGAGCGTGGGTTTCTTCTTGGGTTCCGGTTTCCGCCTGAATTACAGAACAAATCGCCCGATATTCTCTATAAAAAGTGTATACCTACTAATTCCATGTACCAGTGAGTACGGCATCCCAACTCAAAAATCATAAAGTATCTATAAAGAAAGTAAATCTCATATTAGTGGATGATCACTTCATTCTTTTAGGGAACCTCCTATTTTTATGTATGTACTATTTATAACTAGGTCAAGTTACTAAAGCTCGCACAAGGTATGGCAAAGAATACCGATGTCGCAAAAATGAATCAGGCAGAGAGTACCAAGTTTCTGGATGACAACAAGGACGTCATAAAATTCTTCCCGTCTTCTAAACAAGAAGCCTTATTGGATAAAGCGGATATCAACATAGATACGGTCACAAAACTATCCGCAGTAAGAATGAGCGACGACTTCGTAAGTTATTTTGCACTTTTTTGTCACACAATCGTATTGTCAATGTCAGTGTTAATCCCTGCTTGTGAAGAGTTCGTTCGAAGTTTACATTGACCGCCACATTAGTGTACACTTCTTTTTTAAATTCGTAAATGAAATGTTAAAGCCTAAATACGAAGTATTAATATTTGGGAAGGAGATATTGCATTGAAGTCAAGCACTACACTTTACCTGGCTCCGGATCGCTTTAATAGAGCGGGTCGTCGCACCCCTTCCCCACTGACCCGCCTCGCCAAAGCTTATGTGTCATGCTGCGACCGATGAGGCATTTCATTATAGTCTAAATGTCTTTTTTTCTTTATATCCAGCAAAACAAACTTACTCAGAAATATGCAAAAACGGTAGGTGGTAACTATTTCATGCCTCATATCTGTGCTGTTGATTGAATATCAAGAGATGAATTGGAACTGAAGCCGTACCATCAAGTGATGTGATTATCAGGACATCAACGCTAGATGATAAATTCGATGCGTCCGTTGACTACACTGACAGCGGCATGATCTCATGTGTTTGTGTTACTACCTCTGAACCACACCAATTGATATAACGGAACAGAGTTTTGTCAGTTGTTGCGAATGATCTTGGATGGATGTGTTGTTCTTTACACATTTGTGTTAATATCATGTGTATCACAAATCCACATGTTAGCTCAAGTTTTCCCATCACAGAGGATATGAGCTGCAGGCATATGTACTACGTTACAATGTTTCGAAGGACCCGCGAATGATGGTTACCCCTGAAAGACAAAGTTTAACCAGTCTAGGCCCCTTGCTGTGCGTAGTGATATGAAATGAAGGTGCTTCTTAGTTTCTTAGCTTCTTAGAAATGACACTGCTGCAGCCTTGACACACACATATCTTCAACGTCTCTTTTCTATACTTTCGTAACCGCTACTTATCAGGGCCGTGATCTGTCCCCTGCCTCCTACAGGACTTCTGATTAGCTTCCAATCCCTCATTTCACCTTTAACGTACTTCATTTTCAGCTGACACCAGCCAAGGTTACGGCGGTTCAAATCGGTGCCCTTTCTGCCGAATGCAGGGCGTCTCTCCCGGCGTCATTCGCCAGCCAGATGCCCGCTGATGTGGCCAAAGCAAACTTCGGATCCATCGTCCAAGGAAGTGCAGCAAAGAACAAGGGAAGCAGTGCGGAGAAGCGACCAACAACAACTGTCTATGCTCTCCTTGGAAAGGTTTGTACATGGTATGGAAATAAAGATAAAAAAGAGGCTTGATGAGCCTTAAGCAGTAAAGAGACGAAATACCGGTGTGTGGGAGAAATCGAATGCCCTGGAAAGCTAGTATAAGGTTATCATGGGAAATTCTAATGTTGTGAGCTACAAGGGCATTTGGATTTCTGTCAGCATGTCTAGTAAGCTAAAAAAGCTTATCATTACAATTTGTTACAATTTTTTCATCTTCTCCTATAAAGAAAGTCGTTATTTGGTGGCATTGGGGTCATCAGAACACGCGAGCATTCTAAGATACAAATATGAATGTTCACCTTAATCAACTAAAATCAATGTTTCTCCGTTTCCCGTTATTGAGAAGGCAGGGTCTCTCTAAGTGTCGGTTGTGTGGAAAGACTGGTATGGGTACAACCAAAAACGTTACTGACACCGGCACCACAATCAGTTCCATTTTAGTCGATGCAATATTTCTCTTCCTACAAGTTTCTCTAATTGATTTGCAGCAACTGACACCGGCTGACAACCTAGACGCTGCCGCATGGAAACTCATCCTGCAGCACGGACTTCTTGGAGCAATGAACTTCACCGACGTACAAAATGCCACGGCGGACAGGCTGTGTCCCAAAGAAACTGGTGTGCACACAGCCTGTGGGAGTATGGTAAGTACATCCCCCAAATATAAAACGGTGCGAACCAAACTAGGCGCTAAAATCAGTCCTTTCGCCAATGCAACAATATTGATGACGCGCAATAATATTGATGACGTCACATTAATGCAACCAATCATATATCACAAATCTAAAATACTAGTCAATTCAGCAATAAAACAATCAAAAATATGTGGGTTGATATTCTTGAGGCTGAATTTTAATATTCTGAGATTTGTTTTGTGGTCCCGAGGCTTCAGTCCAAAATTTATCAGTGGCACATTTTAAAATGTGCTGTACTTTTTTGCTAATCGCAAATCACTTATTTGAGGAAACGCCACAAACAGAAGGCCGGAATAAGATCACTTTAATCATATATCATTGTGTATCATTTGCACCATGCAAAGAAACTTTATATTTTTCATGGTTCCAGTGTTCCCTGTTCTACAACAAGTGCCGAACAATTTACGGACCAGTGACAAAGGGATCCTTGGATCTATACGGTGATTCCATTTTCCAAATGGGACAAGCAGGCTTTTTGCAAATAACGGACGGAAGCACTTTGCTTAAACTTGCTAGGAGATGGCAGGAGTACAGAAAGAGGGCCCAGAAAACTGAATACATGGTGAGTGCATTGCAGAAGGGGGAGTGGGGTCGATCTTCCTACTTTCTCCGGGCTCGATGTTCACCAGGTCCTATGTTCTCCTTTATGATTAAAAAGACTGTGTATTTTCTAAATAGAGTTTGCTAACAGTATGGAAAAAGAAAAGGATGGTGTTGGGCCTTGGTAACAAAGACAGAAGCTAACCATGTTTAGATCTGATTGAGGGTAAGGGTCAGAGTAAGTGCCGGTCAGAGTTAGAAGGAGGTTAAGAGATCAGAATTGACTAGGGTTTGGGATGGGGATACTAACATGACTAATTGTAAGGATCCGGTTTCTTCTTACTATTCGTTTGCCCCCGAAGTAGAGAAGTATTATGTGTAACAATTCAGCACCACTTTATTTTTCAGAACAACGCACTTGTCACAGGTCTTTTCAAAATGTTGATAGATTTATTTGCCAAGGACGGTGCTATACTCAAAAACGTCAAAAACTTGGTTGATTATGGTGGACTTTTGGGACATCCAAGGTAAGTGAATTGAGGGCGATTGTAGATGCCATGGACGGTGTCTTGATCCATCTAATCATTAATTTCTTGATATGGTGCATCTTCAACAAAAAATTGTTTGGAAAAGTTATGAGCAAAAGGGCCTTTAAAAGGCAAAATGAACTATTGCCTTTATCAGGTTCTTTGCTGCGGTTTTCTAAAAGGCGAGTTGTCATTATACAATACTGAAAAACGTTGTAAGGCATTAATCAGTCGCGTTTTATAAACAATATTATTGTACCTTCGTCACGTCAATTTGCTCTCCTAGTTTCAAAAGTGAGTTCAAGTCCCTACAAACGGAGGTTCTGAAGGGAGCGTGCAGGATGCAGACTGAAATGCCACTCATGTTGGGTTCCTCCACTATCACCGAAATGAGAGCGACGTGTAAAAAGGTATGTACTACTAAAAAGGTATTTTTACAATCATCATGTGTAGATATTAAACGATAACTGTAATTTTACAATCATGAGTAAAAAGGATAATTTTCCGACTGAGTGAACCTCAACCGTATGTTCAAGTCGTGATATCGCTGTAATCGGTTGGCATAAAGTAACACTGTGAAAACTGATGTAAATAACACAAGTTATAACGCAAGTTATTTACAAAATCACATAGACTCTTAATTTGAATCAAGTTGGGGATGTTGGCACCTCACGCTGAAATAAGTGACGTAGATTTGCATTTACCAAGTTCATATAATTAGCTTGCCGTTCTAATTGGGTCAGAAACTCGCACTAATCGATCGATCTTCCAATCCAATCCAATCCAATCCAATCCGTGTTAGATATACCCCGAGCGTCGTGCGAACCGCAACAATGCCTTCAGGCATGATAGGGGGTGAAAAACAATTAAAATGTAGTCGGTGCAAGATAAAATAAACGTTCGTCGGCCTCTAGGCGGCCATCCTCCCGAGACAGCCTTAAACGTTTCTAGGGATGGTGCCGCTGCGATTCCTAGTGGGCAGGCTGTTCCGGTCCATTCCCTTGTGACTTGATTCTTCGTATACATGTACATGTATATGCATTCATCTTTACCAGTTAACCTGATACGCACTCCTCCACACCGCCTTGGCGTTCGTTATGTGGAGAGTAAGTTACCGTAGCGAACAGTTCAGGCTCGAAACTTTCAGAGCGATATCAATATGTTTTGTTTTCAATCCTATATAAATAATAAAGGAGGTGACTACTTGGCAAGCCCGGCTTACCAAACAGCGACTTTTTCTTGTCCTGAATGGAGAGCCGAACTCATTAATATTAAAGTAAAGTCTCCAGCTCGCCAAACAGGGTAGATTTTTTACCTGTTTGGCAAGCCCGGCTGGCCGAACAGGGTGGCTTTTTAGTGCTGTTTGGCAAGCGGCTCTCCAAACAGGACAAAAAAAGATGCCTGTTCGGCGAGCGGCTTGCCAAATAGACCCGGTGTAAAAGTAAAAAGTGTCCCCCCTGGAAAAAGTGTCCGGCCCTATTGTATTCTGCAATATGGTTCTATAGAGACCCTGACAGTCAATAGCTCAGAGATTGAAGCGCATAATAGAATCCTTTGTTCCCGGACATTTTATCCTAGGACATTTTAAACTTCTACACCGGCCATAAATTAACGTTTTGAAATACACGTACATGTACGTATATGATAAGCATATTTACTCTTGCCGGTTTTGGCCTATCGACTACCCTGAAAGCTATTTCGTGGGGGTCTAAGTTATCTAGGTTTGCCCCTATGCCTCTTTGATAAGAGTGTACAACGATAGGAGTTTTGGCCAAGGAGCGAGTGGACTTTTTTCGAAGACAATTGACCGTGTATTAGGCGTGGCCAGAATTCTTTTAACTGGTGGGGAAGCGGGAAAAAATAGCGTAAGGTAATCACAACGTTATCTTCTTGTGTGTCCCTTTCAGGCTGGAGTGGCGTACAAGGACCTAGGAATGCTTCTCCTCAACATGCCAGTTAAGGAAGTCAACACCATGAAAGATGCAGATATGTACCAGGCACTTGAAACGATCGCATTGGGTGCTCATGATGAAGCAACGAGGAAGGCTGTTGCCGATAAGATGCTGGCTTACGCGTTGTAAGTGAACGTGCTGGAGTAAACTAACCGCAGTGTACATGTAGGCGTAACGTAATGTAATGTTTCCCTGAATAAGATGCACAAATGCCCCAATGGTGGCAAGGCCATGGCAAGGCCTATATCCCCCTGCATTGCCCGAATGGTGATGAAGGCCTTGCCATGGATATTCTTTGTCTTGCCCGACACTTTATCCGGTAGTAGGTTTTAAACGCAAACGACGTAAAAATGATACTCTTATTTTTCACTTAAATTTGCGCTTGCCTCCCAATTAGAAAAAATCACGAAAATAAACCAGTCAGGAAATTTGCAGGGTTGTTTCAAAAACAATTTTTAATTTTTCCTTCTCATTCTCTGAGCCAACACTTGGCAGTAGAAGAGTGCACTAAACTGGATTGGTATGTACATGTAAGCATCGCAATGCCTTGAAGATATTCTATATTAACTGAAATAAACATGTACCTACTGGACGTAGTTCGAAAAGAATTGTTTTTCGAAAGTACAATACAGCCTGAGTATAAAATATTTCAAAAACGTATATCCTCTCAATTCAGGAAGTTAACCAGTTCAACCGTGGAAACTCTGCCAATGTCCATTCTGAAAATATTCAAAACCTTGCTCGGCCAATTCAACCTTGTGACACTCCGTAAGATCAACAAGGTAAGACCACCATACCCGCCAAGAGGAGGCAAAACATAAAAGGTGAGTATCGAGTTGGCCAGGCAGGTCCCCCACCCGCATACCCCCGCGGTTTCATGTGCGGAGGCGGATGGGGAGATATCAGGTTGTTTCTGTCCCAAGCGATAACCCACTCGGCTGTGGCTCACCCGGAATCGACAGGCATATTTCATTCATATAAACCAACTGAACTGATTGTGCAATATCACAATATATACATTGGCAAGCGATCAGTTCTCGATATAAAAGCGGCGACCACCGCGCTCCAGCCAAATCTGTGAAAATTATCGATCGTGCACGAGCACTGCAGAGCAGAGCACAATGGTACAATAGTTAGACATTTTTTATCAAATAAGTTATCGGTCTGAAAATGACTAACAAAATGTAAATTTACAAAATATGAAGGTGAGTGTCGAGTTAACCTAGTGGGACCCCTCACACCCTTCACGATATCAGCTTTGACACCAGGTGGAGGAAACCTTCTGTAGCTTAAGTCTCCAGTGAAGTCCCCACTCGGCTACGGCAATAATGTATGGCACATCGCCACAATCCTTGCGCGATGAGGCCATATTCTAAAACATGCTTGAATACTATCGCTGCTTTGGAGAATGAATGACGTCATTATTTCATCAAGGTTGCACAATCTGCGGTTCGCAGCATATAGTATCGTTAATCATGCCTCGCTTTCGGATGAGCCGTGGTCTGGTGGGTTCTCATTTGAGCCAGAAGCAAATGCCCAAATTCCCCTTCGGGGGTCCCACCAAACTAACTCGATACTCATCCTTTTTACATTTTACCTTAATTTCTTTTCTTTGTTTATAGATTAAGATAATGTTTTTTCTTCTTTTGAAATTTAAATTTCATTACCAAAGCATCCATGTTTACAATGAAACAATTAATTTGATACCCTGCACACTGTAAATTATTATCAATATTTTCTTAACTGAATATCATACATTCACTTTTTGTGGTTTCAGTTTTTAAATACATGTTCCATTTTAAAAATGTCTGTTTTTCTGTTGTTCATCTGTTACTTTTCTGTTACTCATCTAATTTGCAGTTCAAGATCATCATCTTTTATCGTTTTCAACATCGTAATCGTCCTTTTTCAGATGGAGTGGGGGGGGGGGGGTACCCAGCCTTATACGCTCTATTCTTTGAGTGTGGGTGGGGATAGTACCCTCACCTATACACTACTACTCCTGACGTTTTCCTAAAATCATAACACTTTCATATTGTGAAGAATCATATCGTGTCGCCCTGTGTTATGTCGGCTTATGGTAGTATTCCAGATATCAGACAGCGATTTATATAGCCTGTATTTCGCCATGAAGTCGTGCTGGCCTGGCCAGGTGGTTACTTCGCATTTGATTTGGGTTCAAAGCCGCAACCGTAGGTTCGACTCCCTTCCAGGGGTCGGACTCATAGAAACCATCCGCGCCATCCAGCATTTTTCCTTTTTTTCTTTTGTTATTTTTATCTTTGAAAAAAGTGAGACATGTTCACCATGTGGTTCGTTTTTAAATGATCAACAGCATGTGAGAAACGATATTTACGGATTCGGCTGGAGAGTGGTTGTGGCCGCTTTTATTGGTGTCATTTACTGTAGAGGTCATTGCAGACGCGATTGAAAAGGCCGTCAAGCTGTCTAAAAACGAACAAAGGCTTGGTTTAGATGTGCGCTGATATCTTCACCAACTTTGGAAGCTTGACTCAGTGGTGAATTCGTGAAATACCCTTATCTATCTAAAGAAACCCGACCTGTACATGTAGTTCGCCCTCGAGTGCCCCAAATGATGCGGACATTACATTCATGAATGGACTATGCATGTAGTCAACGTCCCGATGAATTGATATCTAGAAATGATTCTAAGGACGTTAAATCATATCCTTCTGGACTGGTGAATGAAGGCCTATGATTTATACTTAATTTAAAATAATGCCGGCGGCGGGAAAAAGGCTTTATCTTGTCTGTGCCACATGGCAATATTCCAGAGACAGAAATCTGTATGATATAGCGTTTCGTTCGCATGATATTTGTGCTGGCCTTGCTAGGTGGTTACTTCGTACTATTGTATTTGACTTTCATTCAAAATCACAACCGTAGGTTCGACTCCCGCCCAGGGCGTCTAACTACAGAAACCACCGGCGCCATCCAGCATTTTTCCTTTTTTTCTTTTGTGATTTTTTTTGTTGAAAAAAGTGAGACGTGTTCACCATGTGGTTCGTTTTTAAACGATCAACAGCATGTATGAAACGATAATTACGGATTTGGCTGGAGAGTGGTGGTGGCCGCTTTTATTGGTGTCATTTACTGTAGAGATCAGTGCAGGCGTGATGGAAAAGACCGCCAAGCTGTCTAAAATCGCACAAAGGCTTGGTTTAGATGTACGCTGATATCTTCACCAACTTTGGAAAGCTTGACTCAGTGGTGAATTCGTGAAATACCCTTATCTATCAAAAGAAACCCGACCTGTACATGTAGTTCGCCCTCGAGTGCCCCAAATGATGCGGACACTACATTCATGAATGGACTATACATGTAGTCAACGTCCCGATGAATTGATATCTAGAAATGATTCTAAGGACGTTAAATCATATCCTTCTAAACTGGTGAATGAAGGCCTATGATTTATACTTAATTCAAAATAATGTCGGCGGCGGGAAAAAGGCTTTATCTTTTCTGTACCAGATGGCAATATTCCAGAGACAGAAATCTGTTTGATATAGCGTTTCGTTCGCCTGATATTTGTGCTGGCCTTGCTAGGTGGTTACTTCGTACTATTGTATTTGACTTTCATTCAAAATCACAACCGTAGGTTCGACTCCCGCCCAGGGCGTCTAACTACAGAAACCACCGGCGCCATCCAGCACTTTTCTTCCTTTTATGTATCATTTTTGGCCATAACCAAATCCAAAGAGAACAGAAGCTACATGTTTAATGCGATCTTGGAATCGAGGGAAAAAAGTGAGTCAGTGCGAAATAAGCGTTTTTCTCGGCACATTAGGACTCAAAAGAAGAGTTTGGGGCTCCTTTTTGCCAAGACTGACGACTTGAAAACCTGTTTGAGCACTCCGACGAAAAGCGGAGGGAGCGTGTAGTGCCTCGCATGCCACCCCTCATAGGGCCAGCTTCCGAGGACCAGATCCGGGGACCAGATACCAACTTTCGGCTTGTATTTGATTATCCAAATCCGCAAAGCATTATTTTTAACCATGGATGATTCGAATAAAATTACTACAAGTTTTATGAGCTGTATGTGCTCGAATGAGCTCAGATTTGGTTAGAGATTTCGGTCACTGCTTTTATTTTCGTGATGACGTTATCAGACCCAGTTGTTGCAAACGAGTGCAGAGGAACCCTTCTTGGCGGGCACCTCTCTATTTAAGACAACCTCTTCATAAAGGAGACTAGTTTTGGTCCCAAATTTGTTGTTTCCATTCAATTTGACCTTTCTATTCAGGACATCTCTCTAAGGACAGCATTTGTGAGTCCCGAGGGTGTCTTTAATAGAGAGGTTCTACTGTAGTTCTACCGGTTGGCCCAGAAATATTCTCCCTCACACAATGGATACACAATAAAATTATATTGTCCAAAGGATAATAATTCTGGGCCATCCTGTACTGGTGCGGTCAATGCATATGCAATTACATGTACCAGTAATTATTGATCCTATTGCTGACGACATTTTGTGGCAATATGCCATATTAAGATTGCACCACCAGTTAGGTTGAAATAAGTACATAAAATTCAGGATTACTTCCCGGGTGAGCCGTAGCCGAGTGGGGACTTCACTAGAGACTAAAGCTACAGAAGGTTTCCTCGACCTGGTGTCAATGCTGATGCCGTGAAGGGGTTGAGGGGTCCCACTAGGATAACTCGACACTCACCTTTTTTGTTCTTGGACGATGCAGTTCTCTCTTTTTGCCCATTATGCACTCATTTCAAAATATGTATATTTAGTTTATTCGTTTCGGATTTTATGAGACTCAGTTCTTTGGTGCTATCATACTTTTTATTTATTATCACGAATGGCTATCACACCATCAGATTTGGCTGAAGCGCGGTGGTCGCCGCTTTTATAATGAGAACTGATCGATTGACAATAACGTGAGTCGCTTTCGGATGAGCCGTGATCTGGTTGGGTCAAATGCCCAAAAATTCCCCTTCACTGACTCGATACTCATCCTTTTTACATTTTGCATGATATATTTTCTTTCTTAATATCAACTATACCAGAAGATGATATTTTTTGAGGGGGGGTGGGGGTGGTGGCAGTATTCAAGATACTAGTGTTAGACAGCGATTTATATAGCCTGTATTTCGCCATGTAGTCGTGCTGGCCTAGCCAGGTGGTTACTTCGCATACTCTTGTCTTTGATTATCGTTCAAACCCACAAACGTAGGTTCGACTCCCTTCCAGGAGTCGGGCTCACAGAAACCATCGGCGCCATCCGGCATTTTTCGTTTTTTTCTTTTGTGATTTTTTTCTGTGAAAAAAGACATGTTCTCCATTGATGTCGTTCTTAAATGATCAACAGCATGTATGAAACGATAATTACAGATTTGACTTGGGAGTTGTGGTGGCCGCTTTAATTGTTGTCATTACTGTAGAGATCAGTGCAGGCGTGATGGAAAAGGCCGTCAAGCTGTCCGAAATCGCACGAAGGCTTGGTTTAGATGCGTGCGTTGTGAATATTTTTCTCAAAAAAATCGATATCTATAAAAAATTATCATCGTGTTTAGGCGTCCGCCAAGTAAATGAATATGGTAGGCAATCGGGAGATAGATCAGAAATGTAATGTTCGCCCTATAAAATACTTGTCGCATAAACCTGACGCTAACAACTACCTCCTGCAAAAACCTATACCGATGGTCGAAGGTTCGAGCCCCGTTTATCTAATAGTTAATTCTTCCCAATGCGGCCGTTTGGTTATAGTCGGCTTCATGTAGTTATACATTGAAGGGTACAAATTACCTTCTCGACATGCGCTTGGCATTAGAGATTTTAGAATTGAAGTAACGGATGTCTTGTATACCAAATCCTACGTTCGTGGATTTTATGTACTGGCCTTCGTGGCATGGCTAAAAGTAATTCCTTAGCCGACACTGACTTGAGTTTGACAACCGATAAACGTGAGTTGGTCGGGCTTACAGAAACCATCCGCGCCATCCAGAAATGAATTAGCAATAAATTTGCTTTCAGCCTATGCCTTAAATCTATAAATCGTGAGGGTGTAAATAGAAGACAATAGCCGGGGGCTACCTTTGTCCCACTTTACGTCATGCCTACCACCATGCCCGCTAAGAGGAGGCAAAACATAAAAGGTGAGTATCGAGTTGGCCAGGCAGGTCCCCCACCCGCATACCCCCGCGGTTGCGTGCGGAGGCGGATGGGGAAATATCAGGTTGTTTCTGTCCCAAGCGATAACCCACTCGGCTGTGGCTCACCCGTCATCAGCAGGCATATTTCATTCATATAAACCAACCGAACTGATGGTGCAATATCACAATATACATTGGCAAGCGATCAGTTCTCAATATAAAAGCGACGACCACCGCGCTCCAGCCAAATCTGTGATAATTATCGACCATGCAAGAGCACTGCAGAGTACAATGGTTAGCAAAATGTAAATTTACTAAACATTAAAAGTGAGTGTCGAGTTAACCTAGTGGGACCCCTCACACCATTCAGGGCATCAGCTTAGACACCCGGTGGAGGAAACCTTCTGTAGCTTTAGTCTCTAGTGAAGTCCCCACTCGGCTACGGCTCACCCGGGAAACAGGCCTGAATTTCGTAAACTTATTTGAACTCACTGGTGGAGGCAATAATGTATGGCACATCGCAACAATCCTTGCGCGATGAGGCCATATTTTACAACATGCTTGAATATTATCGCTGCTTTGGAGAATGAATGACGTCATTATTTCATTAAGGTTGCACAATCTGCGGTTCGCAGCATATAGTATCGTTAATCATGCCTCGCTTTCGGATGAGCCGTGGTCTGGTGGGTTCTCATTTGAGCCAGAAGCAAATGCCCAAATTCCCCTTCGGGGGTCCCACCAAACTAACTCGATACTCATCCTTTTTACATTTTGCCTTTATTTCTTTTCTTTGTTTATAGATTAAGATAATGTTTTTTCTTCTTTGGAAATTTAAATTTCATGACCAAAGCATCCATGTTTACAATGAAACAATTAATTTGATACCCGGCACACTGTAAATTACTATCAAAATTTTTTAAACTGAATATCATACATTTACTTTTTGTAGTTTCAGTTTTTAAATACATGTTTCATTTTGAAAACGTCTGTTTTTCTGTTGTTCATTTGTTACTTTTCTGTTACTCATCTAATTTGCAGTTCAAGATCATCATCTTTTATCGTTTTCAACATCGTCGTCTTCATCGTAATCGTCCTTTTTCGGATGGAGTGGGGGGGGGGGGGGGGGGGGCGAAGCCTTATACACTTTATTCTTTGAGTGTGGGTGGGGATAGTACCCCCACCTATACGCTACTGCTCCTGACGTTTGCCTAAAATCATAACACTTTCCTATTATGAAGAATCATATCGTGTCGCACTGCATTAGCCGTAGGTTCGACTCCCTTCCAGGGGTCGGACTCACAGAAACCATCAGCGCCATCCAGCATTTTTCCTTTTTTTCCTTTGTGATTTTTTTGTTGAAAAAAGTGAGACGTGTTCACCATGTGGTTCGTTTTTAAACGATCAACAGCATGTATGAAACGATAATTACGGATTTGGCTGGAGAGTGGTTGTGGCCGCTTTTATTGGTGTTATTTACTCTAGAGATCATTGCAGACGTAATGGAGAAGGCCGTCAAGCTGTCTAAAATCGCACGAAGGCTTGGTTTAGATATGCGCTGATATCTTCACCAACTTTGGAAGCTTGACTCAGTGGTGAATTCGTGAAATACCCTTATCTATCTAAAGAAACCCGACCTGTAGATGTAGTTCGCCCTCGAGTACCCAAAATGATGCGGACATTACATTCATGAATGGACTATGCATGTAGTCAACGTTCCGATGAATTGATATCTAGAAAGTATTCTAAGGACGTTAAATCATATCCTTCTAGACTGGTGAATGAAGGCCTATGATTTATACTTAATTCAAAATAATGCCGACGGCGGGAAAAAGGCTTTATCTTTTCTGTGCCAGATGGCAATATTCCAGAGACAGAAATCTGTATGATATAGCGTTTCGATCGCCTATTATTTGTGCTGGCCTTGCCAGGTGGTTACTTCGTACTATTGTATTTGACTGTCCTTCAAAATCACAACCGTAGGTTCGACTCCCGCCCAGGGCGTCTAACTACAGAAACCACCAGCGCCATCCAGCATTTTTTTTCCTTTTTTCTTTTGTGATTTTTTTGTTGAAAAAAGTGAGACGTGTGCACTATGTGGTTCGTTTTTAAACGATCAACAGCATGTATGAAACGATAATTACGGATTTGGCTGGAGAGTGGTGGTGGCCGCTTTTATTGGTGTCATTTACTGTAGAGATCATTGCAGATGTGATGGAAAAGGCCATGAAGCTGTCTAAAATCGCACGAAGGCTTGGTTTAGATGTGCGCTGATATCTTCACCAACTTTGGAAGCTTGACTCAGTGGTGAATTCGTGAAATACCCTTATCTATCTAAAGAAACCCAACCTGTTCATGTAGTTCGCCCTCGAGTGCCCCAAATGATGCGGACACTACATTCATGATGGACTATGCATGTAGTCAACGTTCCGATGAATTGATATCTAGAAAGTATTCTAAGGACGCGAAATCATCTCCTTCTAGACTGGTGAATGAAGGCCTATGATTTATACTTAATTCAAAATAATGCCGGCGGCGGGAAAAAGGCTTTATCTTTTCTGTGCCAGATGGCAATATTTCAGAGACAGAAATCTGTATGATATAGCGTTTCGTTCGTATGATTGCTAGAATACAATTGGGCAGAATGCACTGGCAGATCCTGAAATTTTAGAAAGGGTCTTGGGGGGCACGGCCACAAATCCAAAGAGAACAGAAGCTACATGTTTAATGCGATCTTGGAATCGAGGGAAAAAAGTGAGTCAGTGCAAAATAAGCGTTTTTCTAGGCACATTAGGACTCAAAAGAAGAGTTTGGGGCTCCTTTTTGCCAAGACTGACGCCTTGAAAACCTGTTTGAGCACTCCGACGAAAAGCGGAGGGAGCGTGTAGTGCCTCGCATGCCACCCCTCATAGGGCCAGCTTCCGAGGACCAGATCCGGGGGCCAGATACCAACTTTCGGCTTGTATTTGATTATCCAAATCCGCAAAGCATTATTTCTAACCATGGATGATTCGATTAAAATGACTACAAGTTTTATGAGCTGTATGTGCTCGAATGAGCTCAGATTTGGTTAGAGATTTCGGTCACTGCTTTTATTTTCGTGATGACGTCATCAGACCCAGTTGTTGCAAACGAGTGCAGAGGAACCCTCCTTGGCGGGCACCTCTCTATTTAAGACAACCTCTTCATAAAGGAGACTAGTTTTGGTCCCAAATTTGTTGTTTCCATTCAATTTGACCTTTCTATTCAGGACATCTCTCTAAGGACAGCATTTGTGAGTCCCGAGGGTGTCTTTAATAGAGAGGTTCTACTGTAGTTCTACCGGTTGGCCCAGAAATATTCTCCCTCACACAATGGATACACAATATTAATTATACTGTCCAAAGGATAATAATTCTGGGCCACCCTGTACTGGTGCGGTCAATGCATATGCAATTACCAGTAATTATTGATCCTTTTGCTGACGTTATTTTTGGCAATATGCCATATTAAGATTTCACCACCAGTTGGGTTGAAATAAGTATATAAAATTCAGGATTACTTCCCGGGTGAGCCGTAGCCGAGTGGGGACTTCACTAGAGACTAAAGCTACAGAAGGTTTCCTCGACCTGGTGTCAATGCTGATGCCGTGAAGGGTTGAGGGGTCCCACTAGGATAACTCGACACTCACCTTTTATGTTCTTGGACGATGCAGTTCTCTCTTTTTGCCCATTATGCACTCATTTCAAAATATATATATTTAGTTTATTCGTTTCGGATTTTATGAGATTCAGTTCTTTGGTACTATCATACTTTTTATTTATTATCACGAATCGCTATCACACCATCAGTAATTTGAAGAAAATGGTTCAATTCTAATTGTTAACGGACGATTCCGATCACAGATTTGGCTGAAGCGCGGTGGTCGCCGCTTTTATAATGAGAACTGATCGATTGCCAATACCGTGATAGCATTTCCCATACCATTGCACTCGTGCTCTACGCATTATCGATGATTATCACTACAGATTTAACTGGAACGCGGTGGTAGCCGCTTTTACAATGCAATGAGAACTGGTCGATTGCCAACATATATTGGCGGATTGCACCATCGGTGCGCTTGTGTGAGAGAAATATGTTAACCGATTCCGGGTGAGCCACAGCCGAGTGATTATTATTTCATCTGCGATTCCCAGCATTATAGTATCGTTAATCATGAGTCGCTTTCGGATGAGCCGTGGTCTGGCGGGTTCTCATTTGAGCAAATACCCCAAAATTCCCCTTCACTGACTCGATACTCATCCTTTTTACATTTTGCATGATATATTTTCTTTCTTAATATCAACTATTCCAGAAGATGATATTTTTTGAGGGGGGGGTTGGCAGTATTCAAGATACTAGTGTTAGACAGCGATTTATATAGCCTGTATTTCGCCATGTAGTCGTGCTGGCCTAGCCAGGTGGTTACTTCGCATACTCTTGTCTTTGATTATCGTTCAAACCCACAAACGTAGGTTCGACTCCCTTCCAGGAGTCGGGCTCACAGAAACCATCGGCGCCATCCAGCATTTTTCTTTTTTTTCTTTTGTGATTTTTTTCTTTGAAAAAATACATGTTCTCCATTGATGTCGTTTTTAAATGATCAACAGCATGTATGAAACGATAATTACAGATTTGACTTGAGAGTTGTGGTGGCCGCTTTAATTGTTGTCATTACTGTAGAGATCAGTGCAGGCGTGATGGAAAAGGCCGTCAAGCTGTCCGAAATCGCACGAAGGCTTGGTTTAGATGCGTGCGTTGTGAATATTTTTCTCGAAAAAATCGATATCTATAAAAAATTATCATCGTGTTTAGGCGTCCGCCAAGTAAATGAATATGGTAGGCAATCGGGACATAGATCACTGAGAAATGTAATGTTCGCCCTATAAAATACTTGTCGCATAAACCTGATGCTAACAAATACCTCCTGCAAAAACCTATACCGATGGTCGAAGGTTCGAGCCCCGTTTATCTAATAGTTAGCTCTTCCCAATGCGGCCGTTTGGTTATAGTCGGCTTCATGTAGTTATACATTGTAGGGTACAAATTACCTTCTCGACATGCCCTTGGCATTAGAGATTTTAGAATTGAAGTAACGGATGTCTTGTATACCAAATCCTACGTTCGTGGATTTTATGTACTGGCCTTCGCGGCATGGCTAAAAGTAATTCCTTAGCCGACACTGACTTGAATTTGACAACCGATAAACGTGAGTTGGTCGGGCTAATAGAAACCATCCGCGCCATCCAGAAATGAATTAGCAATAAATTTGCTTTCAGCCTATGCCTTAAATCTATAAATCGTGAGGGTGTAAATAGAAGACAATAGCCAATAACCATGCCCGCCAAGAGGAGGCAAAACATAAAAGGTGAGTATCGAGTTGGCCAGGCAGGTCCCCCACCCGCATACCCCCGCGGTTTCGTGCGGAGGCGGATGGGGAAATATCAGGTTGTTTCAGTCCCAAGCGATAACCCACTCGGCTGTGGCTCATCCGTCATCGGCAGGCATATTTCATTCATATAAACCAACCGAACTGATGGTGCAATATCACAATATACATTGGCAAGCGATCAGTTCTCAATATAAAAGCGACGACCACCGCGCTCCAGCCAAATCTGTGATAATTATCGACCATGCAAGAGCACTGCAGAGTACAATGGTTAGCAAAATGTAAATTTACTAAACATAAAAAGTGAGTGTCGAGTTAACCTAGTGGGACCCTAACACCCTTCACGGCATCAGCTTAGACACCCGGTGGAGGAAACCTTCTGTAGCTTTAGTCTCTAGTGAAGTCCCCACTCGGCTACGGCTCACCCGGGAAACAGGCCTGATTTTCGTAAACTTTTTTGAACTCACTGGTGGAGGCAATAATGTATGGCACATCGCAACAATCCTTGCGCGATGAGGCCATATTCTAAAACATGCTTGAATATTATCGCTGCTTTGGAGAATGAATGACGTCATTATTTCATTTAGGTTGCACAATCTGCGGTTCGCAGCATATAGTATCGTTAATCATGCCTCGCTTTCGGATGAGCCGTGGTCTGGTGGGTTCTCATTTGAGCCAGAAGCAAATGCCCAAATTCCCCTTCGGGGGTCCCACCAAACTAACTCGATACTCATCCTTTTCACATTTTGCCTTTATTTCTTTTCTTTGTTTATAGATTAAGATAATGTTTTTTCTTCTTTGGAAATTTAAATTTCATGACCAAAGCATCCATGTTTACAATGAAACAATTAATTTGATACCCTGCACACTGTAAATTACTATCAAAATTTTTTAAACTGAATATCATACATTTACTTTTTGTAGTTTCAGTTTTTAAATACATGTTTCATTTTGAAAACGTCTGTTTTTCTGTTGTTCATTTGTTACCCTTCTGTTACTCATCTAATTTGCAGTTCAAGATCATCATCTTTTATCGTTTTCAACATCGTCGTCTTCATCGTAATCGTCCTTTTTCGGATGGAGTGGGGGGGGGGGACGAAGCCTTATACGCTTTATTCTTTGAGTGTGGGTGGGGATAGTACCCCCACCTATACGCTACTGCTCCTGACGTTTGCCTTAAAATCATAACACTTTCCTATTATGAAGAATCATATCGTGTCGCACTGCATTATGTCGGCTTATGGTAGTATTCCCCATGTGAGACAGCGGTTTACATAGCCTGTATTTCGCCATGAGGTCGTGCTGGCCTAGCCAGGTGGTTACTTCGCATTTGATTTGGGTTCAAAGCCGCAACCGTAGGTTCGACTGCCTTCCAGGGGTCGGACTCACAGAAACTATCGGCGCCATCCAGCATTTTGCCTTCTTTTCCTTTGTGATTTTTTTGTTGAAAAAAGTGAGACGTGTTCACCATGTGGTTCGTTTTTAAACGATCAACAGCATGTATGAAACGATAATTACGGATTTGGCTGGAGAGTGGTTGTGGCCGCTTTTATTGGTGTTATTTACTATAGAGATCATTGCAGACGCAATGGAGAAGGCCGTCAAGCTGTCTAAAATCGCACGAAGGCTTGGTTTAGATATGCGCTGATATCTTCACCAACTTTGGAAGCTTGACTCAGTGGTGAATTCGTGAAATACCCTTATCTATCTTAAGAAACCCGACCTGTAGATGTAGTTCGCCCTCGAGTACCCAAAATGATGCGGACATTACATTCATGAATGGACTATGCATGTAGTCAACGTTCCGATGAATTGATATCTAGAAAGTATTCTAAGGACGTTAAATCATATCCTTCTGGACTGGTGAATGAAGGCCTATGATTTATACTTAATTCAAAATAATGCCGACGGCGGGAAAAAGGCTTTATCTTTTCTGTGCCAGATGGCAATATTCCAGAGACAGAAATCTGTATGATATAGCATTTCGATCGCCTGATATTTGTGCTGGCCTTGCTAGGTGGTTACTTCGTACTATTGTATTTGACTGTCCTTCAAAATCACAACCGTAGGTTCGACTCCCGCCCAGGGCGTCTAACTACAGAAACCACCGGCGCCATCCAGCATTTTTTTTCCTTTTTTCTTTTGTGATTTTTTTGTTGGAAAAAGTGAGACGTGTGCACCATGTGGTTCGTTTTTAAACGATCAACAGCATGTATGAAACGATAATTACGGATTTGGCTGGAGAGTGGTGGTGGCCGCTTTTATTGGTGTCATTTACTGTAGAGATCATTGCAGATGTGATGGAAAAGGCCATGAAGCTGTCTAAAATCGCACGAAGGCTTGGTTTAGATGTGCGCTGATATCTTCACCAACTTTGGAAGCTTGACTCAGTGGTGAATTCGTGAAATACCCTTATCTATCTAAAGAAACCCAACCTGTACATGTAGTTCGCCCTCGAGTGCCCCAAATGATGCGGACATTACATTCATGAATGGACTATGCATGTAGTCAACGTTCCGATGAATTGATATCTAGAAATGATTCTAAGGACGTTAAATCATCTCCTTCTAGACTGGTGAATGAAGGCCTATGATTTATACTTAATTCAAAATAATGCCGGCGGCGGGAAAAAGGCTTTATCTTTTCTGTGCCAGATGGCAATATTTCAGAGACAGAAATCTGTATGATATAGCGTTTCGTTCGTATGATTGCTAGAATACAATTGGGCAGAATGCACTGGCAGATCCTGAAATTTTAGAAAGGGTCTGGATGGGGTGGGGGGCACGGCCACAAATCCAGAGAGAATAGAAGCTACTTGTTTAATGCGATCTTGGAAACGAGGGAAAAAGTGAGTCAGTGCAAAATAAGCGTTTTTCTCGGCACATTAGGACTAAAAAGAAGAATTTGAGGCTCCATTTTGCCGAGACTGACGCCTTGAAAACCTGTTTGAGCACTCCGACGAAAAGCGGAGGGAGCGTGTAGTACCTCGCATGCCACCCCTCATAGGGCCAACCTCCGAGGACCAGATCTGGGGACCAGATACTAACTTTCGGCTTGTCACGAAAAGCAGAAGGAGCGCGTAGTGCCTCGCATGCCACCTGTCATATAGGGCCAACCTCCGAGGACCAGATGCAAGGACCAGATACCAACTTTCGGCTTGTACTCTTGTATTTGATTTTCCAAATCTACAAAGGATTATTCTTCACCATGGATGATTTGATTAAAATGACAACAAGTTTTATGAGCTGTATGTGCTCGAATGAGCTCAGATTTGGTTAGAGATTTCGGTCACTGCTTTTATTTTCGTGGTGACGTTATCAGACCCAGTTGTTGCAAACGAGTACAGAGGAACCTCCCTTAACAGGGCACCTCTCTATTTAAGACAACCTCTTTATAAAGGAGACTAACTTTGGTCCCAAATTGGTTTCCATTCAATTTGAACTTTCTATTTAGGACACCTCTCTAAGGACATTATTTGTGAGTCCCGAGGGTGTCTTTAATGGAGAGGGCCCATAATTATTCTCCCTCACACAATGGATACAGAATAAAATTATATTGTCCAAAGGATAATAATTCTTGGCCACCCTGTACTGGTGCGGTCAATGCATATGCAATTACCAGTAATTATTGATCCTATTGCTGACGACATTTTGTGGCAATATGCCATATTAAGATTGCACCACCAGTTAGGTTGAAATGAGTATATAAAATTCAGGAGTACTTCCCGGGTGAGCCGTAGCCGAGTGGGGACTTCACTAGAGACTAAAGCTACAGAAGGTTTCCTCGACCTGGCGTCAATGCTGATGCCGTGAAGGGTTGAGGGGTCCCACTAGGATAACTCGACACTCACCTTTTATGTTCTTGGACGATGCAGTTCTCTCTTTTTGCCCATTATGCACTCATTTCAAAATATATATATTTAGTTTATTCGTTTCGGATTTTATGAGATTCAGTTCTTTGGTACTATCATACTTTTTATTTATTATCACGAATCGCTATCACACCATCAGTAATTTGAAGAAAATGGTTCAATTCTAATTGTTAACGGACGATTCCGATCACAGATTTGGCTGAAGCGCGGTGGTCGCCGCTTTTATAATGAGAACTGATCGATTGCCAATACCGTGATAGCATTTCCCATACCATTGCACTCGTGCTCTACGCATTATCGATGATTATCACTACAGATTTAACTGGAACGCGGTGGTAGCCGCTTTTACAATGCAATGAGAACTGGTCGATTGCCAACATATATTGGCGGATTGCACCATCGGTGCGCTTGTGTGAGAGAAATATGTTAACCGATTCCGGGTGAGCCACAGCCGAGTGATTATTATTTCATCTGCGATTCACAGCATTATAGTATCGTTAATCATGAGTCGCTTTCGGATGAGCCGTGGTCTGGCGGGTTCTCATTTGAGCCAGAAGCAAATGCCCAGATTCCCCTTCACTGACTCGATACTCATCCTTTTTACATTTTGCATGATATATTTTCTTTCTTACTATCAACTATTCCATAAGATGATATTTTTTTGAGGGGGGGGTGGGGGGTGGCAGTATTCAAGATACTAGTGTTAGACAGCGATTTATATAGCCTGTATTTCGCCATGTAGTCGTGCTGGCCTAGCCAGGTGGTTACTTCGCATACTCTTGTCTTTGATTATCGTTCAAACCCACAAACGTAGGTTCGACTCCCTTCCAGGAGTCGGGCTCACAGAAACCATCGGCGCCATCCAGCACTTTTCTTTTTCTTTCTTTTGTGATTTTTTTCTTTGAAAAAAGACATGTTCTCCATTGATGTCGTTTTTAAATGATCAACAGCATGTATGAAACGATAATTACAGATTTGACTTTGGAGTTGTGGTGGCGGCTTTAATTGTTGTCATTACTGTAGAGATCAGTGCAGGCGTGATGGAAAAGGCCGTCAAGCTGTCCGAAATCGCACGAAGGCTTGGTTTAGATGCGTGCGTTGTGAATATTTTTCTCGAAAAAATCGATATCTATAAAAAATTATCATCGTGTTTAGGCGTCCGCCAAGTAAATGAATATGGTAGGCAATCGGGACAAAGATCAGAAATGTAATGTTCGCCCTATAAAATACTTGTCGCATAAACCTGACGCTAACAAATACCTCCTGCATAAACCTATACCGATGGTCGAAGGTTCGAGCCCCGTTTATCTAATAGTTAGCTCTTCCCAATGCGGCCGTTTGGTTATAGTCGGCTTCATGTAGTTATACATTGTAGGGTACAAATTACCTTCTCGACATGCGCTTGGCATTAGAGATTTTAGAATTGAAGTAACGGATATCTTGTATACCAAATCCTACGTTCGTGGATTTTATGTACTGGCCTTCGCGGCATGGCTAAAAATAATTCCTTAGCCGACACTGACTTGAGTTTGACAACCGATAAACGTGAGTTGGTCGGGCTAACAGAAACCATCCACGCCATCCAGAAATGAATTAGCAATAAATTTGCTTTCAGCCTATGCCTTAAATCTATAAATCGTGAGGGTGTAAATAGAAGACAATAGCTGGGGGCTACCTTTATCCCACTTTACTTCATGCCTACCACCATGCCCGCCAAGAGGAGGCAAAACGTAAAAGGTGAGTATCGAGTTGGCCAGGCAGGTCCCCCACCCGCATACCCCCGCGGTTTCGTGCGGAGGCGGATGGGGAAATATCAGGTTGTTTCAGTCCCAAGCGATAACCCACTCGGCTGTGGCTCACCCGTCATCGGCAGGCATATTTCATTCATATAAACCAACCGAACTGATGGTGCAACATTACAATATACATTGGCAAGCGATCAGTTCTCAATATAAAAGCGGCGACCACCGCGCTCCAGCCAAATCTGTGATAATTATGGACCATGCAAGAGCACTGCAGAGTGCAATGGTTAGCAAAATGTAAATTTACTAAACATAAAAAGTGAGTGTCGAGTTAACCTAGTGGGACCCCTCACACCCTTCACGGCATCAGCTTAGGCACCCAGTGGAGGAAGCCTTCTGTAGCTTTAGTCTCTAGTGAAGTCCCCACTCGGCTACGGCTCACCCGGGAAACAGGCCTGAATTTCGTTAACTTATTTGAACTCACTGGTGGAGGCAATAATGTATGGCACATCGCAACAATCCTTGCGCGATGAGGCGATATTCTACAACATGCTTGAATATTATCGCTGCTTTGGAGAATGAATGACGTCATTATTTCATTAAGGTTGCACAATCTGCGGTTCGCAGCATATAGTATCGTTAATCATGCCTCGCTTTCGGATGAGCCGTGGTCTGGTGGGTTCTCATTTGAGCCAGAAGCAAATGCCCAAATTCCCCTTCGGGGGTCCCACCAAACTAACTCGATACTCATCCTTTTTACATTTTGCCTTTATTTCCTATCTTTGTTTATAGATTAAGATAATGTTTTTTCTTCTTTGGAAATTTAAATTTCATGACCAAAGCATCCATGTTTACAATGAAACAATTAATTTGATACCCTGCACACTGTAAATTACTATCAATATTTTTTTAACTGAATATCATAGATTTACTTTTTGTAGTTTCAGTTTTTAAATACATGTTTCATTTTGAAAACGTCTGTTTTTCTGTTGTTCATTTGTTACTTTTCTGTTACTCATCTAATTTGCAGTTCAAGATCATCATCTTTTATCGTTTTCAACATCGTCGTCTTCATCGTAATCGTCCTTTTTTCAGATGGAGTGGGGGGCGAAGCCTTATACGCTTTATTCTTTGAGTGTGGGTGGGGATAGTACCCCCACCTATACGCTACTGCTCCTGACGTTTGCCTAAAATCATAACACTTTCCTATTATGAAGAATCATATCGTGTCGCACTGCATTATGTCGGCTTATGGTAGTATTCCCCATGTGTGACAGCGGTTTACATAGCCTGTATTTCGCCTAAGGTCGTGCTGGCCTAGCCTGGTGGTTACTTCGCATTTGATTTGGGTTCAAAGCCGCAACCGTAGGTTCGACTCCCGCCCAGGGCGTCTAACTACAGAAACCACCGGCGCCATCCAGCATTTTTTTTCCTTTTTTCTTTTGTGATTTTTTTTGTTGAAAAAAGTGAGACGTGTGCACCATGTGGTTCGTTTTTAAACGATCAACAGCATGTATGAAACGATAATTACGGATTTGGCTGGAGAGTGGTGGTGGCCGCTTTTATTGGTGTCATTTACTGTAGAGATCATTGCAGATGTGATGGAAAAGGCCATGAAGCTGTCTAAAATCGCACGAAGGCTTGGTTTAGATGTGCGCTGATATCTTTTTTGGAAGCTTGACTCAGTGGTGAATTCGTGAAATACCCTTATCTATCTAAAGAAACCCAACCTGTACATGTGGTTCGCCCTCGAGTGCCCCAAATGATGCGGACATTACATTCATGAATGGACTATGCATGTAGTCCACGTTCCGATGAATTGATATATAGAAATGATTCTTAGGACGTTAAATCATCTCCTTCTAGACTGGTGAATGAAGGCCTATGATTTATACTTAATTCAAAATAATGCCGGCGGCGGGAAAAAGGCTTTATCTTTTCTGTGCCAGATGGCAATATTCCAGAGACAGAAATCTGTATGATATAGCGTTTCGATCGCCTGGTGCTGGCCTTGCTAGGTGGTTACTTCGTACTATTGTATTTGACTTTCATTCAAAATCACAACCGTAGGTTCGACTCCCGCCCAGGGCGTCTAACTACAGAAACCACCGGCGCCATCCAGCACTTTTCTTCCTTTTATGTATCATTTTTGACCATAACCCCCCCCCCCAAAAAAAAATAATTCTTGCTAGAATACAATTGGGCAGAATGCACTGGCAGATCCTGAAATTTTAGAAAGGGTCTGGGGGGGGGGGGGGGCACGGCCACAAATCCAAAGAGAACAGAAGCAACATGTTTAATGCGATCTTGGAATCGAGGGAAAAAAGTGAGTCAGTGCAAAATAAGCGTTTTTCTCGGCACATTGGGACTCAAAAGAAGAGTTTGGGGCTCCTTTTTGCCAAGACTGACGCCTTGAAAACCTGTTTGAGCACTCCGACGAAAAGCGGAGGGAGCGTGTAGTGCCTCGCATGTCACCCCTCATAGGGCCAGCTTCCGAGGACCAGATCCGGGGACCAGATACCAACTTTCGGCTTGTATTTGATTATCCAAATCCGCAAAGCATTATTTTTAACCATGGATGATTAGATTAAAATTACTACAAGTTTAATGAGCTGTATGTGCTCGAATGAGCTCAGATTTGGTTAGAGATTTCGGTCACTGCTTTTATTTTCGTGATGACGTTATCAGACCGAGTTGTTGCAAACGAGTGCAGAGGAACCCTTCTTGGCGGGCACCTCTCTATTTAAGACAACCTCTTCATAAAGGAGACTAGTTTTGGTCCCAAATTTGTTGTTTCCATTCAATTTGACCTTTCTATTCAGGACATCTCTCTCAGGACAGCACTTGTGAGTCCCGAGGGTGTCTTTAATAGAGAGGTTCTACTGTAGTTCTACCGGTTGGCCCAGAAATATTCTCCCTCACACAATGGATACACAATAAAATTATATTGTCCAAAGGATAATAATTCTGGGCCACCCTGTACTGGTGCGGTCAATGCATATGCAATTACCAGTAATTATTGATCCTATTGCTGACGGCATTTTGTGGCAATGTGCCATATTAAGATTGCACCACCAGTTAGGTTGAAATAAGTATATAAAATTCAGGATTACTTCCCGGGTGAGCCGTAGCCGAGTGGGGACTTCACTAGAGACTAAAGCTACAGAAGGTTTCCTCGACCTGGTGTCAATGTTGATGCCGTGAAGGGTTGAGGGGTCCCACTAGGATAACTCGACACTCACCTTTTATGTTCTTGGACGATACAGTTTTCTCTTTTTGCCCATTATGCACTCATTTCAAAATATATATATTTAGTTTATTCGTTTCGGATTTTATGAGACTCAGTTCCTTGGTGCTATCGTACTTTTTATTTATTATCACGAATGGCTATCACACCATCAGTAATTTGAAGAAAATGGTTCAATTCTAATTATTAACGGACGATTCCGATCACAGATTTGGCTGAAGCGCGGTGGTCGCCGCTTTTATAATGAGAACTGATCGATTGACAATAACGTGAGTCGCTTTCGGATGAGCCGTGGTCTGGCGGGGTCAAATGCCCAAAAATTCCCCTTCACTGATTCGATACTCATCCTTTTTACATTTTGCATGATATATTTTCTTTCTTAATATCAACTATTCCAGAAGATGATATTTTTTGAGGGGGGGGGGGGGGGGGGGAAGTATTCAAGATACTAGGGTTAGACAGCGATTTATATAGCCTGTATTTTACCACGTAGTCGTGCTGGCCGAGCCAGGTGGTTACTTCGCATACTCTTGTCTTTGATTATCGTTCAAACCCACAAACGTAGGTTCGACTCCCTTCCAGGAGTCGGGCTCACAGAAATCGCCCTCCAGCATTTTTTCTTTTTTTTCTTTTGTGATTTTTTTCTTTGAAAAAAGACATGTTCCCCATGGATGTCGTTTTTAAATGATCAACAGCATGTATGAAACGATAATTACAGATTTGACTTGAGAGTTGTGGTGGCCGCTTTAATTGTTGTCATTACTGTAGAGATCAGTGCAGGCGTGATGGAAAAGGCCGTCAGGCTGTCCAAAATCGCCCGAAGGCTTGGTTTAGATGCGCGAGTTGTGAATATTTTTCTCGAAAAAATCGATATTTATAAAAAATTATCATCGTGGTTAGGCGTCCGCCAAGTAAATGGATATGGTCGGCGATCGGGACATAGATCAGAAATGTAATGTTCGCCCTATAAAATATCTGCCGCATAAACCTGATGCTAACAAATACCTCCTGCATAAACCTATACCGATGGTCGAAGGTTCGAGCTCCGTTTATCTAGAAGTAGCTCTTCCTAATGCGGCCGATTGGTTATAGCCGGCTACATGCAGTTATACATTGTAGGGTACAAATTACCTTCTCGACATGCGCTTGACATTAGAGATTTTAGAATTGAAGTAACGGATGTCTTGTATACCAAATCCTACGTTCGTGGATTTTATGTACTGGCCTTCGCGGCATGGCTAAAAGTAATTCCTTAGCCGACACTGACTTGAGTTTGACAATCGATAAACGTGGGTTGGTCGGGCTAATAATAACAGAAACCATCCGCGACATCCAGAAATGAATTATCAATAAATTTGCTTTTAGCCTATGGCTTCAATCTATAAACCGTGAGAGTTTAGTAAGAAGACAATAGCCGGGGGCTACCTTTATCCCACTTGACTTCATGCCAATTACCATGCCCGCCAAGAGGAGGCAAAACATAAAAGGTGAGTATCGAGTTGGCCAGGCAGGTCCCCCACCCGCATACCCCCGCGGTTTCGTGCGGAGGCGGATGGGGATATATCAGGTTGTTTCAGTCCCAAGCGATAACCCACTCGGCTGTGGCTCACCCGTCATCGACAGGCATATTTCATTCATATAAACCAACCGAAATGATGGTGCAATATCACAGTATACATTTGCAAGCGATCAGTTCTCAATATAAAAGCGGCGACCACCGCGCTCCAGCCAAATCTGTGAAAATTATCGATCGTCCATGCACACTGCAGAGTGGAGCACAATCGTACAATGGTACAATGGTTAGAGCATTGTACCTTTGTGCTTAATTTAATTTATTGAAAGACCATTGGTCTTCCTACCGGCACAGAATCAGATGAACTCCGCGGGCGGCACTGAAACCGACGCATGAATGAAATGACATTTTCTACCAAATAAGTTATCGGTCTGAAAATGAATAACAAAATGTAAATTTACAAAATATAAAAGGTGAGTGTCGAGTTAACCTAGTGGGACCCATCACACCATTCACGGCATCAGCTTTGACACCAGGTGGAGGAAACCTTCTGTAGCTTAAGTCTCTAGTGAAGTCCCCACTCGGCTACTGCTCACCCGGGAAACAGGCCTGAATTTCGTATACTTATTTGAACTTCACTGGTGGTGGCAATAATGTATGCACATCGCCACAATCCTTGCGCGATGAGGCGATATTCTACAACATGCTTGAATATTATCGCTGCTTTGGAGAATGAATGACGTCATTATTTCATTAAGGTTGCACAATCTGCGTTTCACAGCATATAGTATCGTTAATCATGCCTCGCTTTCGGATGAGCCGTGGTCTGGTGGGTTCTCATTTGAGCCAGAAGCAAATGCCCAAATTCCCCTTCGGGGGTCCCACCAAACTAACTCGATACTCATCCTTTTTACATTTTGCCATATATATATTCCTTCTTTACATGTATATCAACTATACTAGTAGGTGATCTTTTTTTTGGGGGGGGGGGGGCCACCCAGCCTATACGCTCTATTCCTTGGGTGGGGGTAGAGATAGTACCCCACCTTCGCTACTGCTCCTGGAGTATGACAGTATTCCAGATACTAGTATTAAACAGCGATTTATATAGCCTGTATTTCACCATGTAGTCGTGCTGGCCTGGCCAGGTGGTTATTTCGCATACTCATGTCTTTGATTATCGTTTAAAGCATTTTTAGGGGATAACCCGACGTTATACATAATGAGGAGGGGAGCAAGAAACATACTTGAACTATTGAACGTTGCAAAAAACCGACCGATTAATCATAATTTTAATGGAGGAGTCTGGAAAAGGGGTATGAGGGCATACCGAAACTACAGTTTAGAACCTCCCTTTGCGGACACCTCTCTATTAAAGACAACCTCTTCGTTTTGGTCCCAAATTGGTTGTTTCCATTCAATATGACCAATCTAATCAGGACACTTCTCTATTAAGGACAGCATTTGTGAGTCTCGAGGGTGTCCTTTATAGAGAAGTTCTATCAGATGGCTAGATATCTACAAATGATCTACGGACGATGAATCATCCCCTTCTGGACTGATGAATAAAGGCCTGTAATACACTTTATTCAAAGTAATGCCGGTGTAAAAGTAAAAAGTGTCCCCCCTAGAAAAAGTGTCCAGGCCTATTGCATTCTGACAGATTATGGCATATGGTTCTATAGAGGCAATGACCGTCAATAGCTCAGCGCATAATAGAATCCTTTGTTCCCGGACATTTTATCCTAGGACATTTTAAACTTCTACACCGGCAGCGTGAATGGGGGTTTATCTTTTTTGTGTCAGATGGCAATATTCCAAAGACAGAAATCTATATGATATAGCGTTTCGATCGCCTGATATTTGTGCTGGCCTTGCTAGGTGGTTACTTCGTACTATTGTATTTGACTGCAAATCAAAATCACAACCGTTGGTTCGACTCCCACCCAGGGCGTCAAACCAATAGAAACCACCAGCGCCATCCAGCACTTTTCTTTCTTTTATATGTATCACTGGCATTTTTGGCCATTTATAACCCCCCCCCCCCCGCCTGAATAATTTATTTCTCTTTTTGCGGCCCATTATGCACTCATTACAAAATATATATGTTTAGTTTATTACGACTCCAGCTCCTCCCTCTGGGAACTGGAGTCAGTATTGTTTTCGCTCAGGTTTCTCGTCCAATCACGTGACCTCTCCAACACTCGATGATGCACTCTTTTCGTCCACGTTTTAGACCAATCTTCGGCATGAACATGAAATCGAATAAGCGCAGTACTTAAATCAGATGTTTCTCTCGCCTTGAAAACATTCCTGGGTAAAATCCATTGAGATTAGCCGAGTTAATCAACTTTTTCCGTGCTTAAAATCTCTGCCGCTGAATTCTATAAATAGAAACTATTAACATCGCGGCAGTGTGGTTCCCATTGTGCGCCCTCCCACTTCACACCATGTCAGGATGTTTTACGGAGAGGGAGGGTGTGCGGTAAGAAGAATGGCCAAAATGACGTCACGTTTTCCTGGCATTGCCCCTTGCCAGACCAGTCAAGCATTGGGAAAGCACCTTTAATTCAGACAACGTCAGAACTTGAAAACGAATATGTTAATTTGCAAAAGTAAGAGCAGATTGCACCACTAACCAGTCAAATCGGAATACGACGGCGCAAAATGTTCTCGCTTTCCTCCTGCTATAAAAAAACCTTGTTCCCGCACTCCTATTTTAATTTATGCCCAGGAATATGATATGATCTGTTTTCACTTGTTTGTAATTAAATGGTATTCATATGATGAGATCAATAGTAGTGTCCGTGTCAGATCCCATCGTTCAACTAGTCTTCTCTCCCCAGGTGCCTCACACGGACCTTCAGGTCCCCATACTCAAGACCAACTCTTACGATATCGCCCTCAAAACAACCCTGGAGTCATGAATTCACAGGTGCTCCTGTGAAATCTCAGTTCTAGTTCGTTTCGGATTTGGTGAGATTCAGTTCTTTGGTGCTAACATACTTTATTTTGATTATCACGAATGGCTATAAAACTAATACAACGCTGCATCCATCAGTAATTTGAAGAAAAATGGTCCCATTCTATTTATTGATGAAAGATTCCAATAACAGATTTGGCTGGAGCGCGGTGGTCGTCGCTTTTATAATAATGAGATGTATGTAGTGCTTCCCGAACTTTTAAAAAGAATTAGCCGGACATTTTCTTCTATGCCTTAAATCTAAAATATTGGGAGTGTAATAAGAAGACAATAGCCGGGGGCTACCTTTACCCCACTTTACTTCATGCCTATTACCATTCCCGCCAAGAAGAGGCAAAACATAAAAGGTGAGTATCGAGTTGGCCAGGCAGGTCCCCCACCCGCATGTACCCCCGCGGTTTGTTTGTGCGGAGGCGGATGGGAGATATCAGGTTGTTTCAGTCCCAGCGATAACCCACTCGGCTGTGGCTCACCCGTCATCGGCAGGCATATTTCTCTCATTGAACCAACCGAACTGATAGTGCAATATCACAGTACAGTATATTATTGGCAAACGATTAGTTCTCAATATAAAAGCGGTGACCACCGCGCTCCAGCCAAATCTGTGATAATTATCGACCATGCATGAGCACTGCAGAGCACTAGTACAATGGTTAGCCAGGGTCATTCAATAAATTTATTGAAAGACTCTGGAAACACTATCAATGGTCTTCCTGCCGGCACAGAATCAGATGAAGTCCGTGGGCGGTACTGAAACTGACGCATAAATAAAATGAAATTTTTTACCAAAGGTTTTTTGAAAACGACTAACAAAATGTAAATTTACTAAAAATAAAAGGTGGGTTTCGAGTTAACCTAGTGGGACCCCTCACACCCTTCACGGCATCAGCTTTGACACCATGCAGGCGGAGGAAACCTTCTGTAGCTTTAGTCTCTAGTGAAGTCCCCACTCGGCTACGGCTCACTCGGGAAACAGGTCTGAATTTCGTATACTTATTTGCATTGAACTTCACTGGTGGTGGCAATAATGTATGCACATCACCACAATCCTTGCGCGATGAGGCGTTATTCTACAACATGCTTGAATATTATCGCCGCTTTGGAGAATGAATGACGTCATTATTGCACAATCTGCGGTTCGGAGCATATAGTATCGTTAATCATGCCTCGCTTTCGGATGAGCCGTGGTCTGGTGGGTTCTCATTTGAGCCAGAAGCAAATGCCGAAATACCCCTTCGGGGGTCCCACCAAACTAACTCGATACTCATCCTTTTTACATTTTGCCTCAATTTCTTTTCTTTCTTTATAGATTAAGATAATATTTTTCTTCTTTTGAAATTTAAATTTATTACCAAAGCATCCATGTTTACAATGAAACAATTAATTTGATACCCTGCACACTGTAAATTACTATCAATATTTTTTTAACTGAATAACATACATTTACTTTTTGTAGTTTCAGTTTTTAAATACATGTTTCATTTTGAAAATGTATGTTTTTCTGTTCTGAAACACCCCGACTAATACGCTCTATTCTTTGAGTGTGAGTGGGGATAGTACCCCCACCTATACGCTACTGCTCCTGACGTTTTCCTAAAATCTTAACACTTTCACATCGTGAAGAATCATATCGTGTCGCACTGCATTATGTCTGCTTATGGCAGTAACAAAGTATCCAAAGCGGTGCGTCATCATATGCATGCTCTGTGCCTTTAAGTAATGGACATGAGATCACTCTCGGCACGAAGCACCCACATGATATGCACGAGAGACTCCAGCTAAGGGAAGGGTGGGTGGGCTCGACAAACAACTCACTGGAGACACCTTGAGACTTTAACAACACCCACAACGCGCACTGACATTTCTCCTTCCCATCCGATGATTTCCAAAACCAACTGAGGTTATTAGGCAATCACGTGTTCTCGACGTCACACCACTTCGGATAAACAAACACCCCAAACCCACGAACCCTCTAAAACACTAACAATGTCAATCTCTTAGTGATAACCATTTATTCAGTACACAATGCTTACACTACATCCCAAATATGTACACTCTTTCCAACCATATTCCTCCACATCGGACACTACTCTACACCTTCCGATGAGGAAACGGACTTGGCAGATCGCATTCCTCGATATATTCTCCCTCTACCTGCCTCCAGTCCTCAAAAGTAGCTGACGACATAATCGCGGCCATTTTAGCTGCCTGGTCGAGCTTCCCTGCCCTAGCGTAGTGTGAAGCCGACGATTCGGAAGACCAACCAATATGATCCATCATGGCTTCGATATCTGGCTGTGAAGGCACCCCTTTGGATGACAAAAAACGGATCGATATCGCACAGCCGCCCCTCAAACTATGAGGGGTTTCCCCCTCATCAGCCTCTATTTTCCCCAAATAGTACTTTAACCTCTGATAGGTGACCTCATATGATAGGGGGCTATCAGCAACTCTCTGGCGCGCGAGAGGCCTAAACAGAAAACCCGTACTTAAATCCACGCCGAATGAACTGGCAACCTGAAAATACGTCTTCAAACCCAAGACAGGACACACCATAGCTATACCCTCAAACGAAACACCGAAAAGATGTTGGGATTATCGACACGATGGGTCTTCCCCCAGGTATGCTTAATGATAAACCCCGCACCCGCAGGCAATTCCCGAATTTCCTGCGACAACATAACCCCCACATCATGGGCCCTGTCGCCCCCCCCCCAAAAAAACCCATTAATTTTAACATAGCCTGGTCCCTAGCCAGAACAAACTTCGTGTGTAGAGGGATATCCTGTCGGTTTAATTCCTTGTCTATGTACATTGCCAGCAAAAGTAGTTTCGATATGACCAAAGGCCTCGCCTGAGACACCATGACATGGGCTTTGCTCTGCTCTACACGAATTTGTCTCAAATAAATTGCAACCTGATCCGAACGAACCGGATTCCCCTGCCCGGCGGAGCACCACCCATTAGGCTTTCCCAAACGATCAAACATGTCCCTAAGTTGTGAGATCTTGGATGCCACCGTGCCGTACGCTAACCTCCTCGGGCAGGTACATGCGGGTAATCTCTGACCAATAGCCGGGCACTGTATAACATGCACCGCTGTTTTCCCGTCTCTATCGGCCCATGCCAGATATAAGCAGATATCATACGGAGTACATGTATCAAGAGCCTTCCCGAGATTACCCAAGAATAGTTCCAAATTCTTCTGAAGTTTCGACTTGCGTATTTGATAACACGACGATTTGAACCCGTCCATCTGGGAATCGACCCGTCTGCGCAATTCAGCAACATCCAACCCCGACTGCCGACCATGGGCGCCTCTCTGAAGGAGAACAAGAAGAAACGCTATTACACAATAAACTACGATCAACTGCCGCCGCCTACTCCTAAGCCCACGCACAATCAGCTCTTAACCCCTTATTCTAGAACGAGTCTAGCTGCCAACAAGGGGTACAACAACGGCGAAGAGATATAACCCCACTTTGACGGGACCTCTAGCACATTGCGATCATCTCTCCGACCAAGGACAATAACCGACTTTGCCACCGACATCAAAACCGGCCACCAGAACGGAAGAGGGGATAGCTGCGGAACTACCAAGGTTACCCGGAGTGGCCTTGGGTTTTCATGCAACACGAAAAACAAGACCGAACCTATCATGCAAAAAGGCGGGAAACAATGGTAATTTTCCGTGCCGGAAAGTATCTTCGTGAAGACGTTAACCCCCACCGAACTCGGAAGTGAACAAGGCGTGAAATGCGGCAACGCACCATCCCTATCTAGCATTGCATTGGAATCTAATGCCATCAAATCAAAGGTATGAGGGCCAAACAACCTATCCAACCTCAACCAAGCCTCCACTGATTACCTCGCGTCTCTCGGAGACAACTTACGAGAAGCAGCATCCGCCGCGTTCTCCTTCGAAGGCACGTAAGTTAGCTTCATATCGCAATTTAGCCCAGAAATGACCTGAAATATGGACTTGAGTAGCTTGACCAACGAAGGGTCCCTAGCCCCCTGCTTTGCCCATGCCGTTACCAACACCTGATTGTCCACATATACATCTACCCGTTTGTCCCGTAAGCACTCAGGAATCGCCTGCAGAGTCTTCAACAAAGCACCAGTCTCCTTCAAATGGATGGGTCTGTTGTCATCCCGTGACCAGAAATCATGCACCTCCCGACCATCGGGTAGGGAGGCCCCCCAAGCGAATCCACTGGCATCCGTGGACAAGTTCAAATCCACATGGCGCTCACCCCGCCAATTGGCCAAATCCGAAAAATCATCCAGGAAGCGCCAGAACGCTATTTCCTCTCTCAAGTCCCCTTCAACCCGAATATCTGCCTTGGCTTTCCCTGACCGACCGATTTCAATGGCCATTGCCCGGCTGTAAAGACTTGCAGCAGGAACACAAGTTTTGAACGAAACGCACTTGCCCATGAACTTTTGCAAAGTCCTTACGGGAACCACGGACTCTGCCAAAATCTGTTCCCTCAACTCTCTAAATTTCAGTTTCTTATCCGCAGGGATCTGAAATTGCCTTGAAACCGAGTGAACTATCAACCCAAGGTTCAGTAGTGAGCAGGACGGGAACCATAAACTCTTCAGAAATTCAATGGTGTAGCCTAACAGAGACATGGTCGCCGCGTTGCAAAATATCGAGATCCCCGTTTGTTGTACCTTCGAACCTGTTACAAACTTTGCTGGGCCAAGAAACCTGTCATCCAGATACTGGGTAGTGATCACTCCTTTCAATCTTAAAAACGCCGTTGCCTGCATTCCTATTGATTGATAAACGAAGGGGGACAAAGACCATCCGAACGGCAAACAATTGTAAACCACGTACCACCCACCAAATTGTATTCCGAAAAAGGTTTTGGACCTCTCAGACAAAAATACGTTGAGATAAGCCGATTTCTCGTCAGTGGATGCCATGAAATCCCCCTTCTCTATCAGACCCGGGATGAGAGCGGAACCTTCCAGTGAAAACGGCATGTGTTTCATGAAAAGATTTAAGAACCTTTCATCATGACACAACCTATTCTTCCTAGTTCCCGTTATCATCAATAGGGGCATAACCAAATATGGTGGAGGAATCTCGCCCACTCTACCCAGAAGCTTGAGGGAACCATTCCTTAAACCCTCCTCCAAGTGACGGGCTATTTCTTCCTTGTGGGGCTCACAGTTGGCATAATTATTAAAAGATCCGCGACGGTGGAACTTGTGCGTCGTACAAGACGCCATTGAAATAGCCACTGAATGGTTGAAAAAAGTCAAAAATGTCGACCATTTCTTTTATCCAACCTCCCACCATCCGAGATGACCCATCATTTACCAATTTCAATAGAGCTTGCCAATTGGCTACCTCCTGATGTAGCTGACCGGCGACAAAATGCCGATGGTCCCTTAGCGGTAAGTTGTCCAGTAGTTCCTCCCAATTGTTACCGAGGTCTCCCCACTCTTTTGCCAAGAAACCTGGATCCGAGCGAGCCGAGGGGAAGGGCCTGCCCTTGTAGTCCACGTATCTCGGTGATCTCAGCCCTGCAGTTGCCGCGACCAGGTTGAATGAAGAATCCAACTCCCATGCTGGTACACTCTGACTGTTGGCCTGAAACCACAGCAAGGAATACATAACTAGTGTGTTTGACCCAAGTCCCAGGCAACTGCGGAACAGATCTTCTGCAAGGCCAGACCCTCCCCCTCCCGTTCCAACTGGGCATCAGTGTCCCAGGAAACAAGAGAGAAAGCATCTTGCCCTCCCAACCAGGCTGCAAAAAATACGCAACTACGAGAAAGAATAGAAATTCAAAACCTTTATTTACCTCTCACAGAGCCCGAGATATAGTAACATACTTGTAAATTAATACCAGTATATGCCTCATCTCCTCAATTTAACATTCAACCTATTCTTGTAAGTGCTTACTGACCTATATATCCCCCAGTGACCTCTCATTATTGACTAATATCCCAACTACAACTACAAGATAGTATTACTCGGACTTTGTACCATTACTCGTGGTAGCGGACCCGAACTGATGCTGAGGGCATGAGCGAAGTAGGTGCACACTTGACCCGCAGCCGTAGCAATTCCTCCCGTATGGGCTGGGCCCACTTCTCCCAAAAGCACTGCGGAAGTTTCGCCTCCCTCTGAAGCTCCTTCTGTTGAAGCTATTATAACCAAACCCAAAATTTGGTGGCGCGGGATACCCCGAGAAACCCGACTCGTTCTTTTTCTCCTTCTCCTTCTCCTTTTCCTTTTCTTCCTTCTTCTTAGCTTTACGCCAAGAGTCAACCGCCATTATCCGTACTCTTGCGTAGCGCTGAGGTTCTCACCTGCTTAAGAGCTGTGTCGACTGAACCCATGTCCTGCGCCTCCTTCATCTGCTTGAGGGATTTTTCCAGTTCCTCCAACCTTGCTGATGGTACCGACGACGTCAACGGCGGCCCCGCAGCCGGCTCCCTTACGACCAACTTGGCGTCACCCGCCACACCCTGAAACAATATAAAACGTTACTGTTTTACGCATGCTAACCTCGAAGGTACATACAACGGGCGAAGGAATAACACCCCAAAACGTTGAACACAGACGCCTGCACAGCCCCGGACCCCCAGAAACCGCCAACTTAATCCAACCTACGAGTAACGGCCCGAGTAACTACACAAACCGTACGCCCAACCCTTATTGCGAGATATAGCATTGATCCGAATTCAATCTTCCCCCAAACCACAATCTTGATTGATACCTGACCTCAAACGACTGGGAAACTATCATCTGCTCAAAACGGACACTCACCCTCTTTACTCCTTTCGCCGCACGCTTCCCGCCACTCGTGCTCGCCTTTGCACCCCCTGTAGCCTGCTCATGCACGAACACTGGCTCCGACACCGCCACCGCGGGAAGGTTATTAGCCTGCAGCACCGCACAATGCAACATGTAACGGCGGTTCTCCACTGTATCCTCTGCGTCGACGATCTCCAACAGAGACTATAACAAGACAAAATAAAAAAATTTCAGCAAACAAGACCACACCAAATTCCCGGTAACACCGCCTTCCAAGCGTAACACAAGTATTAATTTCAATGCCTTCGCATACCCATCGTCATCAACAACACCTGATCTAAGATGCATCCCGACACCAAGAGCAGTCTTTCCACCTGCGTAATTATTCTAAGGTACATGTAGGCTTAAACCGTAATTCCGCAAAGCTAACGACACCCTACCTTACTTTTCGGCAAACAATCCTCATCGCTAACCGATGAAAAGTTCCCGAAATATTCCCCCTGCTGGAAAGGTCGAATGTACGCTGAGTGTACAACGATACCCAACAAAAACGAATCCACATACCCCGGACGGGGAAGACGACCTAAGTTACACCCTGAACCTAATCAATGACCCGCCTCCCCAATCAGAGCAAAACGGTAACTCACCGACGCCTCGTGACCTATGAGCGCCACTGCCTCCCTGTCAATCTCATCCTTCGAGTATGCATGCACGAGATGCTTTTCCGACACACTCGCCAGCATTTCCGGGGCCCGATCAAAATCATCTGGATTTAGACATTTGAATCTCTTAATCATCGGCAGCGTGTCCGCCCCAGCAGGGAGTGACCCTTCTGTAACCAATACTTAGGAGACGACATGATCCCTTCGCAATCAACGAACAAGTGTGCCGAACCTGACGTCCTCGCCCAAAAAAGCGAACCTAAAGCTCCAAGGCCAGTGGTGCACGCCCTAACTTCTCGCCTGAGCTACATGAAACCTACTGTAAAACCTCAGGAAACGTACAATTCCAACTTCCATAAACAACAACCTGAAACCTGTTCGCCGAAAACCACTAAACATCTACTCCGACGAGACAATGAAAACGGCTCTGTCGAAATCATAACTGAATCCAGCCGAACAATAGAATAGCCACGGCCTGGCTACCTTTCTTCTAAGAAACACACCACCCTGGCCGCGGAATTTTTTTTCCAGAACCTTTCGTACAACACAGTGTACATCGATAAAACTTTCAACCAATCAGATGGAAGGAAGCTTGTGACGTAAAATTCGCCGCTTAGACTATGGCTGGTATTTTAGAATGTTCCTTTATTTTGGCCAAAGGTTAACTTTTGCTAAGGTCTCCTTTCGGAAGGTGTCCCTTCCATAAGGTACACATTTTGGTTTTCGTTTTTAGAACCGACTTTATGCAATTCCTTTGTAAAGGTACACCTTTAATGAAAGGTCCACTTTTTGAGGACATTTTGTAAGTGTTCCTTACGAAAGGCGTAACTTTAACCGATTATCTCATCAGTGCACAATGGGAATGATGCAACAGATGTTTGCCAAGCAGTGTTCTGTCGTCTGCTAGTGGCACTAGGCCCAGTAGTAGTAAAATGGCGATGGAGTCAACACAGGGAAAAGGCGCATCAGTGAAAAAGACACGCAGAATATTTTCGGAGCTAGAGAAGAATTTGGTAGCAACGATACTGGTCAAGGAGAAGTCCATCCTGGATGTCAAACAAAATACATCGAAGGCGAAAAGGGCAAAGTCCCAAGCGTGGGACCGCATCGCCGCAGCTTTTAACTCGCAGAAGGGGATACAGCCTGCTGATGTTAAAACCCTCAAAAAGGTCTGGGATAATCTGAAGACGAAGGATAAGAAGGATGTGAGCATGGAAAAGAAAGATCGAAGGCAGACAGGTGGCGGCACTATCGATCCAGACGCAACAGCAGATGACACGTCCCACATGGTGGCCTCACTCTGCAGCGATGTGCTGGATCCACTGGACAATGATTTTGATGATGACGTTGGTCACCATAAACAAGGTACGTTACACGTTCAGTATCAGATACATGTATCTTTATTTTTGCAATCTATTACAGCTCTCTACAAACATTTCTCCAAATGTGGTACGTTTCATCACTACTTGATCGAGAATGTTTAAATTGATACACCTTGTTAAACATTTCAGATGCAAATGTCTTATTGATGGAGCCTTCAACATCCGAAGGAAATGCCAATGTAGAAGAACTGGAGTATTCACCATTAAGTGTCGTAATTGACAGCCCCACCCCATCCTTGACAACACCTCAACCTAAGCCGGCAGCCTCAGAGCCAAAGAAAGGAGGGAAAACCACATCAAAACGTCCAAACACATCTGAATCGATGCCTTCATCAGAACATTCCAGCACTAGTATGTCAGCTGTTGACAGGGCACTCATGATGCAACAAACGGAACATGACATGCACATTAAACATCTGAGGCAGAATATGGCATTTGAAGAGGATGAACACGAGGAACGTATGAAACTGTTGAAAATGCAACAGGATTTTGTCCAAAAGTTACAGGACAGAATTAATTCTCCTGCTTCCAGTGGTTCAAATGAATCCAGTTATTCTTTGTACCAAATGTACTCTCAGATGAATTAACCACTGGTAAATGTCATCTGAACAGCGAGGTGTACTGTCAGTGAACCACTGATAAAATCTGATAACTACAGAAAATATTGTTGTACAATTGTCTGTCTCACTGCATTACCAAGTGCATCGTCATTTAGCTGAAGCTCATCCTCATCATCGTCATCTTCGTCACGCTCAAAGTCAGGATCCCCTATGTCCCTGGCAAAATTGTGCAGGACAGCGGTTGCAACTATTATCTTCATTGCTGTGGAGATTTTGCAGCGTATCCCGAATTTCAAACAAGGGAACCGCTTCTTCCAGATTCCAAATGTACGTTCAACCGTTGAACGGGTTCTAACATGTGCCTGATGGTAGCGTATTTCTGCTTGACCAACTGGGTTGCGGAAAGGTGACATCAAAAATGGTCGACACGGGTATCCCTAATCACCGAGCAGTAAACCTGATAGTTCGTTATTTTCAAATCTGTTGAAAATCAAGCTGTTGTCGAAGACGCGCGAGTCGTGGGTGGAACCTGGCCATCTGGCAACAACATTTATGAAACGGAGGTCGGCATCACAAATGCCTTGCACGTTTAATGACATGAAGCTCTTTCTGCAACGATATATTTCCTTATTCTCCACAGGCGGGGGTTGAATTTGTACGTGGACACCATCTACACAGCTGATTACGTACGGAAATTCAGCAATATCTTTGAATTTGCGCTGCATGGCTCTTGCAGCCTCCTGTTCTGAAATCCTAATGAACTGTTGTCGTTTCCTTGCGATGGCGTTTGAAACTTTCACAACAATTATTGAAAGTGAAGGTTGGGAAATATCAGTCAAATCCCCAGCAACAATTTGAAAATTTCCTGTGGCATAAAATCGCAGCGCTGCTTTCACCTGAATTTCCGGTGGGATTGGGTTTCCACGATTGTCAATTGGCTCGGGTAAATTGTCGCGAAACATATCGAGAATTTGCCTGAATCCTTCCCTGGCAAAACGGTAACGTTTTCGGAATTGTTCATCATTCCTTCGTACATCTGGATCCACATAAATAGTGTGACGAATCCTTGGAATTCGTGGGCGAGCAGCAATCTGCAGCCTCTCTATATTCTGGACCCTCCGTATGTAGTCTCCCATGCTGATAGTTTGAACGTCGCGAGCAAAATGACAGAGCTGGTAGTCTACACCAAGCTAAAGGGAGACTCAAAGGTTGGTCTCGACCAACCTTAGGAATAAAGGAATTCCTTAGCCAAAATAAAGGTCAACTTTTAGATAAGGAACATTTTAAAAACCATGCGTACCTTACGAAAGGGAGAGAGAAAAGGTCAACTTTTTGATGCAAAGAAAGGTTCATTCTAAAATCGCGAAAGGGTGACTTTACATGAGAACATTAGGCTAAAGGTGTACCTTTAGACTAAAGGAACATTCTAAATACCAGCCTATGTCTTTTGGAGAGTTTGTGAAAGTCCGATGTTCATGATGGGCGCGAGTTCGAATCCAGCCTCAAATTCAGGTCTTCAGTTCATAATCATGATAGGCATGGCAATCATGAGTGGGACATGACGTCATGTCGATTGCATGTCATCGTACAACAGCAGTACACTGTACAGTCTTACAGAACAGAAGAGTTCGTTAATAGTAATATAGATTATTTTATATAGTATTAGTAGTCCTAAGTCAAGACTAGGGACTAGTAATTTGTACGGCTCAAGTCCTGATAATAGATACTGGACAAACTGCCAACCAACAGAATTAAAAAAACACATGTAGAGTGGTTGTATGTTCTAACAGAAGCATGTATTTGACTACTTTAATTACTTAGTGCTCTCTTTCCTCTTACATTCTGTCTGCACTGCACTTATGCTTATTGTACTTTCATCTTATGAAAAAGTAAATTTTACACGGATTCAACAAACGATTTGTAATTTGTAATCTGTAATTTGTACCATCGACACGTGTACCTGCCCGAGTTGGGCTGAAAGGGTGGATGTCGTCCTGGGTGCCGACAAATGGCACCCAGGTTCGAGATCGACTGGACAATAAGCACCCTGGGTGCCATTGCACAAGACAAATAGCACCCAGCTTCTTCTTCTACACTTTTCTATACCTACAACCGAGGTTTGCCCCACGCTCACGGAGGTCACGTGTCATAATAACCATCATAACCATCATTTTGCAAGATGGCGACCGTCCCTGTTTCCAACCGCACTCTAAAAACTTTTCTTTCATCAATTCCATCATATTCAAACGGGGTATTCGTCTCTAAGGGGAGAGAGATAAAGAACGATTTAGTCAAAGTTGTGCAGGGTGAGGAAGGGCCTGATTATAGGTTGCTAATGCCGCAAGTACCACGGCGCGAGATAAAACGAGATTGCAAGAAAAGTCCTCGTCCCTAAGATCCGTAAGCCAGGCAAAAAGAAGCTGGGTGCTGTTTGTCTTGTGTTATGGCACCCAGGGTGCTTATTGTCCAGTCGATCTCGAACCTGGGTGCTATTTGTCGGCACCCAGGACGACATCCACCCTTTCAGCCCGAGTTGGCCTCGGTATATCAATAACCTATATAGTCTTGAGCATACATGCGAATGCACTACACATTATGCACTAAGATCGATACGGTGAACTCACTTACATAATTATACAACTAAACCACCCACTCGGATCAGCGCCATCCACTTCCTACTTCGAACACTTAACCACAAATCCAATAGCAGACACCAAACTTATTTCCCAACTGACGCTCTTAACCCAACTGCGCCATGGCTGACAACTCCTCACTTTGGTTCCTCAATACTTTCCCTACATTACTCTGCACCAGCTCCAACAGCTCCTGCGCCACCATTCTACAACCCAACTCTCATCCGGGCAACCTAGCATGGCCTGCCCTCGGGCCTAACCCGACCCAACAGGATAACTCGCTATTTACTACTTCATCAGAGTCGGTCCTCTAGCTCATCACCTCGGCCATCTTGACGAATCAAGCCTTCCGGCAGCCTGGCCCACCTTGCCCAAACAAGGTCACGTCCGGCTTATTTCCTCGGCCATCTTGACGAATCAAGCGTTCCGGCAGCCTTGAGCCTACCCTGCCCAAGCAGAGTTACTCCCCGGCATATCACCTCGGCCATCCTGACGAATCAAGCATTCCGGCAGCCTTGAGCCTACCTTTCCCAAGAAGGGTTACTCCCCGGCTATGCACTAACTCACCGAGTCAAGTGCAAACTACTACTATAGTGCACAATCCACTATAGTAGCGCTGAATCCGAAACCAACCATGTCGAACACAAGAGCTGTCCGTCACGGTCGGATTTCAAAACCAACTGAGGTTATAAGGCAATCACGTGTTCTCGACGTCACACCACTTCGGATATTCCAAATATCAGACAACGATTTATATAGCCTGTATTTCGCCATGAAGTCGTGCTGGCCCAGCCAGGTGGTTACTCCGCATTTTGATTTGGGCTCATAATCGCAACCGTTGGTTCGACTCCCGCCCAGGGCGTCTAACTACAGAAACCACCGGCGCCATCCAGCACTTTTCCTTTTTTTCTTTTGTGATTTTTCTTTGAAAAAAGTGAGACATGTTCACCATGCGGTTCGGTTTTAACGATCAACAGCATGTATGAAACAATAATTACGGATTTGGCTGGAAAGTGGTGGTGGCCGCTTTTATTGTTGTCATTTACTGTAGAGATCCTTGCAGACGTTAAATCATATCCTTCTAGACTGGTGAATAAAGGCCGATGATTTATACTTAATTCAAAATAATGCCGGCGGCGGGAAAAAGGCTTTATCTTTTCCAGAGACAGAAATCTGTATGATATAGCGTTTCGTTCGCCTGATATTTGTGCTGGCCTTGCTAGGTGGTTACTTCGTACTATTGTATTTGACTTTCATTCAAAATCACAAACGTAGGTTCGACTCCCGACCAGGGCGTCTAACTACTGAAACCACAGGCGCCATCCAGCACTTTTCTTCCTTTTATGTATCATTTTTGGACATAACCCCCCCCCCCCAAATATAATTCATGCTAGAATACAATTGGACAGAATGCACTGGCAGATCCTCAAATTTTAGAAAGGGTCCGGAGGGGGGGGCGGCCACAAATCCAGAGAGAATAGAAGCTACATGTTTAATGCGCTCTTGGAAACGACGGAAAAAGGTGAGTCAGTGCAAAATAAGCGTTTTTCTCGGGCACATTAGGACTAAAAAGAAGAGTTTGAGGCCCCTTTTTGCAGAGGCTGACGCCTTGAAAACCTGTTTGAGCACTCCGACGAAAAGCGGAGGGAGCGTGTAGTGCCTCGCATGCCACCCCTCATACGGCCAGCCTCCGAGAACCAGATCCGGGGACCAGATACCAACTTTCGGCTTGTACTCTTCTATTTGATTATCCAAATCCACAGAGCATTATTTTTCACCATATGATTCGATTTAAATGACTACAAGTTTTATGAGCTGTATGTGCTCGAATGAGCTCAGATTTGGTAAGAGATTTCGGTCACCGCTTTTATTTTCGTGGTGACGTGATCAGACCCAGTACAGACAAACCTCCCTTAGCGGTCACCTCTCTATTTAAGACAACCTCTTCAAAAAGGAGACTAGCTTTGGTCCCAAATTGGTTGTATCCATTCAATTTGACCTTTCTATTCAGGACACCTCTCTAAGGAGGGTGTCCTTAAAAGAGAGGTTCAACTGTAGCTCTACAGGTTGGCCAAGAATTATCCCTCACACAATGGATACACAATAGAATTCTATTTTCCAAAGGAAAATAATTCAAATTGTGTGGTCAATGCATGTACACTTACCAATAACTATTGATCCTATTGCTGATGTCATTTTGTGGCAATATGCCATATTAAGATTGCACCACCAGTTAAGTTGAAATAAGTATACAAAATTCAGGATTATTTTCCGGGTGAGCCGTAGCCGAGTGGGGACTTCACTAGAGACTAAAGCTACAGAAGGTTTCCTCGACCTGGTGTCAATGCTGATGCCGTGAAGGGTTGAGGGGTCCCACTAGGATAACTCGACACTCACCTTTTATGTTCTTGGACGATGCAGTTTTCTCTTTTTGCCCATTATGCACTCATTTCAAAATATATATATTTAGTTTATTCGCTTCGGATTTTATGAGATTCAGTTCTTTCATGCTTTCATACTCTTTATTTATTATCACGAATGGCTATCACACCATCCAGCACTCCCTTCCAGGAGTCGTTCTCCACAGAAACCATCGGTGCCATCCAGCATTTTTCCACGTTCACCATGGATGGTCCGTTTTTAAATGACCAACAGCATGTATGAAACGATATTTACGGATTTGGCTTGAGAGTGGTGGTGGCCGCTTTTATTGGTGTCAATGCTGCAGAGATCAGTGCAGGCGTGATGGAAAAGGCCGTCAAGCTGTCTAAAATCGCACGAAGGCTTGTTTTAGATGCGCACTGATATATTCACCAACTTTAGAAGTTTGACTCAGTGGTGAATCCGTGAAATACCCGTATCTATCTAAAGAAACCCGACCTGTAGTTCGCCCTCGAGTGCCTAAAACAATGCGGACATGAAATTTATGAATTGACTATACATGTAGTTCGCATTCAGATAAATGGATATCTAGAAATGATTCTAAGGACGCGAAATCATATCCTACTAGACTGGTGAATAAAGGCCTATGATTTATACTTTATACGAAGTGAATAGGGCTTTATCTTTTCTGTGCCAGATGGCAATATTCTGTATGATATAGCGTTTCGTTCGCCTGATATTTGTGCTGGCCTTGCTAGGTGGTTACTTCGTACTATTGTATTTGACTTTCATTCAAAATCACAACCGTAGGTTCTTCTCCCGCCCAGGGCGTCTAACTCACAGAAACCACCAGCGCCATCCAGCACTTTTCTTCCTTTTTTGTATCATTTTTTGGCCATAACCCCCTGAATGCTATTGTACCAATGTACAATTGATCAGAATGCACAGGCAGATCCTGAAATTTTGGAAACAGTCGGGGAGGACCACGGGCTAAAATCCAGAGAGAACAGAAGCTACATGATTGTATAGTGCGATCTTGGAAACGAGGGGAAAAAGTGAGTCAGTGCAAAATATGCGTTTTCAGGCACATTTCGACTAAAAAGACGGAGTTAGGGGCTGCTTTTTGTGGAGACTGGTTTGATCTCTCCGACGAAAAGCGGAGGGAGCGTGTAGTGCCTCGCATGCCATCCCTCATAGGGCCAGCCTCCGGACCAGATACTAACTCTTGTACTCTTGTATTTGATTGTTTTTGTACTCTGACTTGTGTTTGATTATCCAAATCCACAGAGCATTATTTTTCACCGTGGATGATTCGATTTAAATAACTATTGATCCTATTGCTGACGTCATTTTGTGACAATATGCCATATATTAAGATTACACCACCAGATAGGTTGAAATAAGTATATAAAATTCAGGATTATTTCCCGGGTGAGCCGTAGCCGAGTGGGGACTTCACTAGAGACTAAAGCTACAGAAGGTTTCCTCCACCTGGTGTCAATGCTGATGCCGTAAAGGGTTGAGGGGTCCCACTAGGATAACTCGACACTCACCTTTTATGTTCTTAGACGATACAGTTCTCTCTTTTTGCGGCCCATTAGGCACTCATTACAAAATATATATGTTTAGTTTATTCGTTTCGGATTTTATGAGATTCAGTTCTTTGGTACTATCATACTTTATTTTTCCTATCACGAATGGCTATCAAACTAATATAACGCTGCATCCATCAGTAATTTGAAGAAAATGGTACATTCTTTTTATCAACGGACGATTCCAATCACAGATTTAACTGGAGCGCGGTGGTCGCCGCTTTTATAATGATATGTATGTAAAGTTTCCCGAACTTTTTAAAAGAATTAGCCAGACTTTTTCTCCTATGCCTTAAATCTATAATATCGGGAGTGTAATAAGAAGACAATAGCCGGGGGCTACCTTTACCCCACTTTACTTCATGCCTATTACCATTCCTGCCAAGAAGAGGCAAAACATAAAAGGTGAGTATCGAGTTGGCCAGGCAGGTCCCCCACCCGCATACCCCCGCGGTCTGTTTGTGCGGAGGCGGATGGGGAAATATCAGGTTGTTTCTGTCCCAAGCGATAACCCACTCGGCTGTGGCTCACCCGGAATCGGCAGGCATATTTCTCTCATATAAACCAACCGAACTGATGGTGCAATATCACAGTATATATTGGCAATCGATCAGTTCTCAATATAAAAGCGGCGACCAACGCGCTCAAGCCAAATCTGTGATAATTATCGACCATGCATGAGCACTGCAGAGTAGACCACGAGTACAATGGTTGGCCAGATTCTTCAATAAATATATTGAAAAACTCTGGAAATGCTATCAATGGTCTTTCTGCCGGCAATTTCGAATTATCAACGGAAGATTCCAATCACAGATTTGGCTCGAGCGCGGTGGTAGCCGCTTTTACAATGTAATGAGAGCTGATCGATTGCCAAGTTATATCGGCATTGCACCATCGGCTCGCTTGGTTTATACGAGCGAAAGTTTTTGCTGAGGGTTGTAAAATTGAGAATAACATGTATTCGATTAATAAAACTTACACCGATGCTTACATCAATTTCGCGTCTCCAACCGATTGATAAATGTAAAACTGCAAAACTTGTTTTGTTGTGGATTGCGTATCGAAATTTGAAGATGCAGTGCAGGCAAACATCGCTTCATTCTCCAAAGCAGCAATAATATTCAAGCATATTATCTCTGCCACTTTTGGCTTACATTGCATGTTTATTGCATGTATATTGTACACAAATTTACGCGGCAAGAATGCTCGAACAAAATGCCGTAAATGTGGCGATTTACTAAAGATCTTCGAGTCTGTTGTAATTTTAACCCTGTTTAATATTACTAAAGTGAATATTCATTTCCATTTTTAGCCGACTAAAACTGTTCAAGGGTCAAACTCGCCTCGCTTCATAAAATCGTCTGCACGAACAAACCTGATCACAAAGCAATTTTCTATACGCTAACAAAATAGTGCGCATAAAACACCTGTTTTAGGGAGAATTTTTTCAGACAAAGATTTGAAATACGATATGACAATCTTTTTTGAATTTTTGGAATAAAAAAACCTACAAAAAGTCTCGTTGTTTCGTGGATGTGGAATTTCACCACATTCAGATTGGAATGGCGGCCATTTCAAACAGGGACAGAACGACGTCGATATAAATAGTTCCGGTCATGCTCAAGAAGGTTGACATCGCTTATCTCAAAGCTTTCCTTTTCAAGGAAACTCTCCATCAGCTCTCCATCCTACTGGCCCCGGCGTTTGAGGTACAGAAAGTAATCTGTGTGTACCGGAGCAAGGAGGCCGGGTTTCCTGCGTCAGCGTACTGCTCTTCGGGCTATGACCAGGAGATGAAGAATATTCTGGCGGCTGTGGCTACTCCGGCTGCTGCTGCTGGGAAGAGGAGGAAGAGAAATGCCGCACGTAAGTTTCGGACGATCTGATATTTAGGCACCCTTCATGCTGAGTCGGAAACCTATCCAGTCCGACATTGACCCCATGTGATGTTATTTCATTACATAGGTCGTCCTATAGCACTGCGGTGACAACTTATTGATATACGTACCTATCGCTTGTAGAATATTGTTCGCCGAATCTCAAGAAACGAGAGTGCGAAGATCGGAAACATCTTGAATTCTTCTCTGACCGGATGTTCTCACCCATACATGTATACCGCAATCTGATTAAAACGTACTGCGACAATATTTTACAGAAGTGCCTCTTGGTTTTCCAATATGTTCGTCTTTGGCATCAGTCATTTTCGCGGATAGGTTAGCAAAATGATCTGCCCAGTTTGTTTCAAAACCTCGGGGTAGGATTACTGATTTTTGTGACGCACTTGTCTGAATTTACCAGGCTCGATAAACATAGTCACCAGGGTCTCCATATTCCATTGCTGCTTGCATCTTTTTTCATCTCGTTTACACTGGCGAACTCTGCTTTATTCCTATTACAGCAACAACACCAGTGACATGTATAGATATCATCGGTCTCGGAAATGGTGTCACTTACCTCACCACTGCCCAACTGAAAACTATAGCCGATCAGGAATTCAAGGATTGTGCTAGTAGACTGGGTAACCCAGCTCTTGCATTCGACCTCGCGCAAATTGGTGAATTATCAGCCTTGGCTTTGAAGGTAATCCACCCCAATCTGGGAAATTGCTTTTTTTTAGCTTCTGTAAAACCTTAAATGGTCTTTCGGCCGACACAAATGCACCCCGAGGGCTTTATCAGGGAAAATTCCAATAGAGGTTTTTCAGAAAGAACGTGAAATTCTGTCGAAAACTCTCAGATATTTGTCTCGGCCGAAAAAGCACCAAAATTTCGTTACAAATGTTGTCATTGCTTTATGTTATGACGGTGTGAGACGGGTGAGACGGGGAGATTCGGAGGAGTCAAACCCAATTCGAACATTGTTTGCATTGTGAAATACATGTACATTGATGTTTATTAAAATCGGTCCAGGCAGCAATAGTTCCAGAGTGTCAGAGTAGTTAATTTCCGATTACAAAAACAGAAAATCTTCTAGGATAACACTTGCAACTCCGTACTATCATGATTATTTGCAGTACTGGGGTGCCACTTCTACTTGGACACCGGACACCGTTCGGAAGGCTGGAGGAATGGTGGTGGGCCTTTCGGTGTTTGACCTAGAGACACTGGTAATCGCTGATCTAGAGGCAGCGATGCGTATCGGAACTGCTAAAGGCTGGGCGCTACTATCAAGTGTGGACAGAGACACGAAAGTAAGAATTTCCACAATGTACTAAGTTTTCTGTTCATGTCGCTCGATCTGTTCTAGGTTTTCTCTTTCTGTCATACGCAACAATTTGGTACGCGCGACATAGATATGCATATCAATCAACCTATAAAGGTCAGGGCCAGTGTAGTCCGCGAATCAATATGGCCGCCACCACGGTAGGCCGCCATTATTTTATAGGAACGGAGTCGTATACTTTAGCAGGGATATATTTCCGGAATTTTTGAAACCAGTATCCATTTGACAGAGTCTTTTCACCTCAATACACTCATGTGGTTGCTGTGTTTCAGCTCTCTGCAGCATTCGCGCAATTCTCTAAAGGTCTCCTTGCCTCCGACATCAAGAAGATCTCTGGCTCGCATCTCAGGATGATATCGAATCTTGCATGCGGGGTGTCGGCCAACAAAATAAAATCGGAGGTTCCAGTTGAAGCGATAGGGTACGTTATTCTCTTTCCTGATGTGAAAGTAAATTTGAAATCCTGCCCTATCGTTTAGTGACAAGTTAAGATGCATGCAGGCATATAGAAACCAATTCTTGCTTCGCTCTTTGCAACGCTCTAATAGTAGAATATTTCATCTTGCTGACAATTGGCCAATGTGTCCATGCCAGCATTCTTTTTAGACAAGTTTTTATGTTTCCTTTAGGATATCGGAGTGCTTTCTGAATATGTCTTATTTTATTGTATACAAGCATCACTGTATGTTTCAGGTCTTCCGTGATTGAGCTTGGGCTCTTGAAGACATGCACAGCTAACCAGCTGACAGAATACGCCCAGAAGGCAATCAAAGTGCATGGAAAAATTCCTGAACCACGATATATGCAGATATTAATTGGTACGTATAGATATAAAAAAATTGTCGAGTGGAATATCGAATTCTTCACGATGAATACCGTTCTCGTCACTGGTAAGCTGGTCCGTGTTTGCCACGAGTTTATCATCATTTTCTCACTGGGCTTGTTAATTTCAGGTGGTCTTACAGGAAAGCAGCTGGACTTGCTAAAGCCATCGCAGATAAAGGAATTGTCACCATCCACTATTGAGAATTTACCGGCGGCCATTCTTATCGTAAGTTAAGTCCAACACGAACCAAAATGCGACTGCAGACATCATGGTAGACCATACTCTTTCGAACCAATTCAACGCCTGCGTAAGCAGTAGGCCTGGTCTCTTTTTATACGGACTTGATTGTCACCGCCAATACGGCCTATGGTAACCCGTTCCAACATATTTGTATTATAGTGGCCTGGTCAAGGTCCACAAAACCTCCGTCACGGAAATGGAATAAACATTCCCGCTGATAACTTGAATTTTAAGGCCAATTTCATATCTTACGTTTGGACGCCAACAAGTATCATTTTCGCCACCATCTTATCCCCGTCAGTGGAATGGGTCCGGGGTCAGTTTTCCCTGAATGAATGATCGATATGCCATGCTTGACCTGCCCTATCCCTCGAAGTGATCCACTCGCTGTTGTTCTAAAGAGATCATTTTCTCAAAACTCTGATGTGATTATTGGAGAAGTTGCGCACTCTTCCGACTCTCACTCCGACTTCATCCCCGAGGTTGAATTACAGTTACATGTATCTAGTGATATAACGGGATCTCCTCGGACGAACGTTATCTGCTCATGTAATTGATATTGTCGAGATTTCTGTCGCAGGAAGTTCTCTTCATACGAAAATTTTGATCGTCAAGTACTAGCCAGTATATCTCAATTTGTTGTTAATTCAAATGGTCTAGTTCTGCCGATGAATTTGGTTACTCCCTGATGATGCTTTGACAAAACATCATGGCGATTTTGTATCAGAGGAGAGAATGATTCACCCAAGAATAACCTACAATGAGGAACATAGGATGCATCTGTCACAGCTGAGCACGCAGGGTGTAAATCTGACTGACTGAATGTTTCCCTCCAGAAATTCACCGTGGAGCAGCTTAGGGCGTTTACCCCCAGCATGGCCGCCAGGATGACAGCTAAACAGAGAAAGGCACTTCCGAAGGAGAAGCGTGAAGTGATCCTGAAGATCCTGAGGGACAATCTACCTGCCGAGGCCGTGAGGGATGATGCAGATAACTCGGCCGGTAAGTTGGTTCGAGCACTTAGCAACTTCGTGGTAGACGGTTCTTCGGAATGGTTTTCGTTCAAGGGTATTGCAATACAATGATGATGTATTGTGCTTGAGATTAACTAAGTGGAAAGCATAATTCTAAAGCCTAATCAATTTTAGTGCCTTCAACCGAGCTAGGAGAAAAGCGGTCGTCCCTTTGTTTAAAGTGATATGAAGCCTTCGTGGTGTCCTGGCGGTACAGTGACGTGTAAAAGTGAGAGTGCTTCACCATTACTTTTCCTAGTGCTCAAAGCAAGGCAATGCAGTGGGACTAAAATACTGAAAAGAAAGGAATATTTTCTTCTGCAAGTATCTTGAAATATATTTAGGGCAATCAAATTGCTTAACAAGTATCAGTGAAAGACCATAAAATCTCATACTGTCGTTTCGTCACTATTTCAGTAGCAACGAGCTATAACCCATGGATCGTGTTCACTTTGACTGTCGTTCTTCTCCTAACGGACTGCAAGGGCTCAATGATATGAACGGGGGCCCATCTAAATGAAGAACCGGATTGGAACATTTCATTTGCCCTGTGATATTTTTCATCTTTATGCTTAGCCATGTCTATATAAGCACGTGTGAAAATGTCATACCATCGAGACAAACTTACACTTGTCAAAATAATTTTGGACTGTGTTATTTTGATGTTTTCTTACATACATGTACATGTTCAATGTATTCTGAGAGACAATTCCAATTTCAAACTGTAAGCAACTGCTTCTCTATCAAAAACAGTGTTCAAATGTAATAATTGTGAAAATATGTTTTGTCTGATGAATGTATGATGTTATTGGAATGAGGTTTTTTTAAACAGATAAGATGAATGGTTCAATCATGATCAGAAACGTGCCATTTTAGAACGCATTCTCTAATCTAAAATATTGTAACAAATCCATCCAATTTCAAACTGTAAGCAACTGCTTCTCTATCAAAAACAGTGTTCAAATGTAATAATTGTGAAAATATGTTTTGTCTGATGAATGTATGATGTTATTGGAATGAGGTTTTTTTAAACAGATAAGATGAATGGTTCAATCATGATCAGAAACGTGCCATTTTAGAACGCATTCTCTAATCTAAAATATTGTTACAAATCCGTCCCATGCTTAACTTTAAAAAAACCTTTTAACTCTTTAACCTTTAAAGGCCAATTTTATGACCTCCTGAATTTTGAGGGAGCCGCGTACGTAACAGAAAAGGAACTGGCAAGTCTGTGCATACAGACAGATTATCCGCTGATAAGTGGCGTAGTGGTTTAGTGGTACCGGTGTAACAGTTACAAATGCCCCCCTGGAAAAAGTGTCCAGCCCTATTGTATTATGCAATATGGTTCTATAGAGACCCTGACCGTCAATAGCTCAGAGATTGAAGCGCACAATAGAATCCTTTGTTTCCCTGGCATTCTATCCTAGGACATTTTAAACTTCTACACCGGGCTTATAATCAGGAGGTCATGGACTAAACATAGTTAGTGATATTGGCAATGATTGTTGGCCGAGATGTTTCGCTATCCTATTCCGAGAATGATCCACCAATGACGTCATCAAGTTTGGGCATGGAATCCGGAATCCGATTTCGGCCTTCACTCGTTTGCCCATCCGTAATTCAGATTCAGATTCAGATTTATTGGAAGAAACAATTGCGGAAAATGCACCCTTTTCACAATAAACTGAGACAAGCAATAGCAAGCGGAAATGTGCTGATAAACTGCAGAACGACGCCTGAAGCGGACGGTCAAAACATAAAAACCCCGGCGTGAAAACTCTGCAACAGCATCCATGGATTTTTGAGTTACACCATTCCGGTAATTCAGCACTCGTTTGTGAACTTCCGATCGAATGCGACCAAGAACTGTTCTCGTGTGAGAGGTTCTCTGACGGGATAGCGAAACATCATAATTATATAATGCATAACGAGCGGTTGACGAAACATCCACTCAATGAGACTGGCATCTTGCTTGAGTAGATTGTATGTACTTTTTGCATCAACGAACACCTGAGTTGGGATGCCCCCAGTGAATTGAGATGAGTTGGGATGTCCCCGTGGAAAAGACGATCATCTAGTCCGTCACTTCTTTTCCCTGTTGATGTACAGCGAATCCCGTTTGATATTTTTTTCCGCTTTAACTCCACGCACCAGTCGGAGGACAAATCCGTACTGTAATAATGAGGATGTAAGGTTGCACGGTTGGTGGAGCGAGGTTTAAAGCAGCTGCGTAATAGCGATTAAGTACCAACAACAATTTGGAAGCGGACAATAAACAGTCATGTAGGGAAGCGGACCATAAAATCATGTAATTGCCGAGTCATTTCTTACCGGTGCTGAGGTATCGTTGTCTTAACTTTTTATGACCTTTCTGTTGAAACCAACTGTGCCCACTGTTGAATAACGTCCATCAGTTGGCCTCTCAGGGGTTCCGCACAAGACCTGGCTTGGCCTTTTGATCTTACACTTAGTAATCATGGAGAAATAGAGAAAAGAGAAGACCTGGACAAGTGCCTTGGGCTTTTCTGCTATGAAGCCGATCTGTGACTTGTGGCATTGATGACTATTATGCACTACATCTGTCTATTTTATCAAGTTTTACACTGAATAAAAAACAAATTTCTTTGCCAAATCATGCCTCTTATTACATGTAGTTCTTGTTCGTAATATTTTTACCATTATGGACAGCATAACTGGAGCGGCAGAGGCTGCATACAAGAGCTTTTTGAGCGCTTGAAACACCATTTTTAAAGCTTTAAAAAGCGGACAGAAATTTGCAATTCCTTTTGGGAGAAGAGAAAAACTCCTCAATGTGGTTGAACGTCTGAAAAATCTTGAAAGGTTTTTCGTTTTTCGTCCGTCCAAACACCTTTCAAGATTGCAAGTTGAGCCAGCCGATTCAAGCAGGGACGGATGACGTCATCAATGAATATAGTTCCGGTCAAGTGCAAGGAGATTGCACATGCGTGTCATGATAAATGAGTGCTAGCCCAATTTGCAGTACGTGTATATTATCCTGATTTACAGCTAAATCGGCATTTTTCCTTGTAAGCAATCAGAGGAACTATATAGCTCTTTGACAAGCCCAGCCACCGTTTTTACATGTACACGTTAACTTGACAGTGCCGCCTGCTACATCTCTTTCAAATTTACTACCAGCTTTTGAGCACTTCTTGGTGAACGGGTGTTCGCACTCACCAGCTACAGGAAAGAAAATAAAGAAAAGTCGATTATTAATTCCGCTTTTCTCATTCGGCGCATGTTCAGAATTGTGGTTGTTTTACTTTCATTGTAATCAATTACACCAGCAATATCAGTAGAAGTGCAGATTGGCTTCAAATACAGAAAGACACAGAAATCCATGTAATGCTCGGAGAAGTGATGAATTGGACTCAATCTCAATCCAGCGTCCAGGGTAACTTTTCGGTACCGGGTAATATTGGCTGGACGCAGCAAGGCCACGGAATCATGGGGTCAGTGAGGAGTTATAAAACGTCCATGAAGGGTTTTTGTAACAAAGGAAGGAGTCGACAGAGGTTCCGAGGGGTAGGAAGCTTCAGAAATATCAGCCCTTGTGCTATGGGGTATCCTGTGAGAAGTGAGATTTTCTTACCTTCTTAGCCATTTTAAAATGTTTTATCCTCATAATGAAAACGCCCGCGGACGAAATCAGGAGTAGCACACACATCGTGGGCATAAATTTTAGTCCGCGCATATACAAGTCAGAATACGCATACCCAGCTAATCTTTAAGGATGCAATTTCCTTTTTTCACATGGCATTCCAAATTTCTATGAACTCTGATATTTATTTTCGTGCAGAGCATGTACTCACTTTTACATTTCCCCGCCACAGTTCCGGTAGATACGTGTGTTATTGCAAGTACAATCAAAGCCACCAAAATGACAACTGACGCCTTCATTATTTCAAGTTTCAGATCTGAAATAAAAAACATAATGCCTTTTATTTGCTGAAGCTCGTTGACCTACTTTTCGAGGTCGAATTTGAATAGATAGGCCTACTACTCTGACATCATTCGGACTTCCTCTGGATTGCGGTTGCACTTTCAGGCATGATCTTTAGTTCACCTAAATTGCGGTAACGAAGACCAGCGCAGTGGTGTATAAACTACATTGACTTGTATAGAGTGCCTGATCGCGAGAAGATATACATATAGTAATTTTTAGATAAACACTATGTCTTTGGTCGATACCTATTAGGATGGGAAGTATCTCAGGTTGATAGAAAGGCCCAAATGCCTCCTGCGGCGGGACAGCCACGAAAAGCACACGAGGGTCAGTTCTGCAGGTAAGTGTCGCGCTTCTGAATTATAGGACCCACGTGTTCTGTGGTTCGCCGTCCGTAGGTTGCGAAAACTGCAAAATATTCATATTCTGTATTTCACGAAGAAATCAACCTACCTTCGCCAATGCCTTTCCAAATAATCGAACCGATACGGTGATTCTGTAGCCGTGTAACCTCGTATAAACTGGACGGACGGCTAAAGAAGACCTCTACTATTATAGCTAAAAGTTGTCAGACAATGAGTGCTTGGGATATTGGGACTCACGGTTTAATTGATGCGATTAGAGTCAAGAGGAGAGGAACACAAAGCCACAGGAATATTGTAAAGTAGTTTGACCGGCAACTTGAAGGTGAGTATGCCAAAATCGATACAGTAATGATAGGAGGTTCGTGCGTTATTGATAACTTTGTAAATACGTTAAAAGTAGTTCGACCTGCAACTTGAAGGTGAGAAGGCCTAAATTGTTACAGAGTTGTTATTGAGAGCTGCAACTTGTAGGTTTGTAGGGCAAGGAGTTTCGTGAGATATTTTAATTAATTAACTTGTAAAGCGTTGTCAGTAATGTTCAGCTACAGTAACAGTTCAAAAGAAAGGTATATACGAATACTGTTGAATGAAACCGTTTTCGCCCATGAAGCGCGTAGGAAGGTGCCACCTGTCTTGAAACATCTCGCCCACAGTGTGTTCGAACCAGGGCCCTCTTGGTCGGTAGCTTAGCGCCTTAGCCACTTATCGTATTGTGGTGATGATGATGTGTGCACAATTAACCTGACTTTGAAGAAGCAGAACAGGATGCCTCGGAATTTAGTTCTTACCCTCAGCACATTCGTTTTATTCTCTTCAAGTGGAATTGAGTGAAAAGGCCGTTATGAGCTCCATCTTTAGCCTGTCACTGCATAAAAGCCAGTCACTTTTGAGAAAAAGGCCAGTCATACTATTACGCAACTGTATGCATACAATGTGGATCCGCACAAAAATAAAGGTCTCAGCACGGAGGCCTCCTTCGGGTCCAGTCAGGATTAAAATCGGAACAGCGTGATATTTCAGTCTGTTTTTAAATTTTAAATTTTTTTGTGTTATTCAACGTCGGGTTTTACGAAGAATAGAATGCCCTTTTGATGATGTCATTGGTCCGTTAGGTGACTCGCGACAGTTTTACTTCTCTCTCAAAATTTCAAATGCAAATGGAACAAGGCCTATCCTCAAAATCACATGTGTCTGCCTCTGCTGTCAGGAATACGCAGAAGTTACACAGGTGAATTGTTGAGTATCTATTGTACAAAATGACAAAATGTCCATTAGGATCTCGGAAAAGCGGAGCGTAACGTAGCGCATCGGAGACGATTTCAAAACCGCCACACAACAGTTACATGATTGTACGAAAATCATTATCAGCGTAAGTGTGATGCAACATGTGGCAGCGCAGGCCAGTAAGCAAAATATCCTCCTGGCCACCTGAATGTCCCTTTAAAATTCATGAATCAGCAATCACGACAAAAATGGTTTATCGAGTTGTTCATAGAGGGTTGTGCTCCAATTAATGTGCACTTGTCCAGTATTCCATACACTTTGCCTTTGGTTGTTGAGCTAAGTAGGTTGAACAACCAATGGGACAATTTAGTTAAACCGTCAATGGAGTACGAGTATCCATTGTGATTGTATGTGTTCTCCTGCGTTGCTCCCCTTATCCTTTCCTATAATCACTGGATTCAGTCGCGGTCAATGGATGGGCATGCGGGAATGACCTTTGTTTGACGTATCCTTACGGCAGTGGTTACATCACTGCAGGGATAAGCAGTATTAGTGAAGGATTCGTCCCATGTGCCAGGAGATGGTGAACTCGAGGAATATTCGTTGACTTGTGTTTGTCGATATGAACACCAGAGGATTTCTCCTCGTGTTTTGTGCTTCGCTTCTTGGGATTCTATCTGGGGCTTTGGCTGGAACGGTAAGTTTGATATTCAAAATGATAAATGATTAATGAGATCAATTATCCAGGATAGGCTTTGAGCCGTCCTTCTAGCGCGGATTAGCCGGCCACGGTCGCTTCATGTTTGCCCCGTTATCATCATGGCTTATCGCTTTCTCACTTTAAATCACGTTATATTATGATATTGTTTTAACGAGGCATGCTTTTCATGTATGAAGACGAGTTTGATATTGGTGACATTACATTGTAGTTCACTCATGACATGAAACTTGTTGACACCAAATACATCTGTATTTCGAGCTTTTTCGTTCGAAAAAGGGTTGCGAAACCTGCCTCATACATGTATTTCACCATTTGGTGAACGCAATGGTAAGCCTAAGCAGAGCTCATCACCACTGTAATTATTGTCAAAACAACCCAATTAGTGGCGTGACCTTTCTATGATTTTTTCACAGTTTTCCCCGGAGTTTGCCACTATAGGTAAGTGTGGGCGTAAACAAGCGAACTTATAAGAAAGAACCATACAACAAAAGTATACAATGCACATGTACTTGTACATGGTTTTGTAATGGTATACAAACTCACGTTTTGATGACCCATTCCTAACTGTATCTCCAGTCCGGGCATGTGAAGTGATCAGTTTTTTTCACTCACCATCTGATTAGGAGCACGGAACGTCCCCGTCGTTTAATGCGACCAGCAAAGGGAGACACCCATGATGCAAATCGTCCCGACCCTCGTTGGCCCGGACTTCGTTATGCTATAATATTGGGTAGGCTACGGAAGGAGTATGTTACAGACCAAAATGGCGACAAATGGACCACTATCTTAGTTACCACGGACTTCATTCCGCTACATTTGCGTTTGTGTCGATGTATCCTGCTTCTATTTAGATATCTTACGGCCGGTAGATCAAGATTCATGATATCAGGGGAATTTTGTGATTGGCACAATGTACTAAGGAGCGACAGGTGGCCATGGACCGCCATCATTGACGAGTATGGCTCACCACAGCCTGTCATAGTTCTATTCTGAACGAATCAATGGCGGAAAAGATACCATTGGTTGACACTCTGCCCTCTGAACACCATGGGCGCCACGCTGGCCCAACTCGAATAATTCAACAATTCCAGGCCCGTATCTTATGGTGGTTTATAGGCAGATAACATGTCGGTGTTCGCCTGCACGGATACCACCAAAATTAGTAGGCCTTTAGCTTATGTCGTTCAGGGCACGGTTGTTCAAAAGCACAAAAGTCACGTTATCCCTAACAGTTGACGTCATCTCTTTCCGTCAAACCTGAAACATGACTGGATGGCTCACCGCACTACCGGGAATATATATATGTGCATTACGTCTGTCTCAAAATAGCGTAGGCCGGCACATAGACCGAACTGATTCAAGGGACTTAACTGCAAACCTGATTTTCCCCTGGAGGTGTCCTTCCCAGGTGTTGACAGTTTAAGGCGCGGTTCTCCAGAGATCCATGACCTGCAAAAACTTTGAAATATAAGTGGTCAGTGGACTCCTTTGTCAATGGGACACTCTATCCTAGGACATTAAGAACTGTTACACCGGCCACCACATAGGACTCGCGTCGGCATGATCTGTCGGCGGAAAGAGAGGGAACGCGATTTCTGCAGTAAGCAAATCTCACCGCAGGAGGACGCATGTATACATGCACGTCGATTTATCAAAGTGCATCCCGACACAAACACACTCTTTAAAGTTATCATTATGCAGTGTTCCAGTAACAACATGCGTCGTCTGCAAAATCTGATGTATCAATATCAAGCAAATAGTACTCATTCTCCTATCTTACATCTCTGATGTTTTTACAATGTTGTCTAGGATATAACGCCTTTTAAATTAGTTGGTATCTTTATCTTGGAGCCCAAGCGACGGTCTATCAATATTTTCATTATATTGGTATACATTTACTGACAAATTTATCAAAACATTGATAATTTATGATGTACATTCGTGGTAGACCTAAAATGTCTCAAGTTCCACGCGGTCACTGGCAAAGCGAAGTACAGATACTATAGAAATAAGTATAAGTTCTGGCCTGAATATATTGACACATGAATTTCTAGTGATCCTTCACATGCATGATGCTAGTGCAGCATCACAAAAAAACACCTTTCCAAAATCCTGTTTGGAAGGTTTCGCGAAATTCAGATTGATGCGTAATCAAACCATCCGCCAAAAAAATCATGGAACAGTAGATCAAGGGACCACCCTTCTTTTGAATTGGTACCAAAATGAATTTTGCTTTTGGTTTGGCTGCTCAACTCGATGGTCAAGGCCCCTTCCACAACTCTGAAAACCTTGCTACTCTGAGATGCAGGCGATTACAGGCAATTTGTACTCAGAATGCTTTCATGCTTGCCACATTGTTTGTTTGAATGGTCGAGAGGTGGACGGTGGGGGGGGGGGGGGGGCGATGCGGGGGGGGGGGCTGAAATCCATAATTTTAGAAGATATACATATATCGCTTATTGCACTCACACAAACAATCAGTGTGGTTTGTGTGCACTTTCGAATGGACATCCGTTATTCGGGAGCATGTTATCCATAACAATATCCATACATTTCAGTTTTGGCCGGAGTTCCTTTGAAAACTTTACAGGACACCAACTATGGGCGGTTATTACCGCAAATAAAGACAAACCAAAGCAAAGACACTTGTGTAGCATATCAAGGACACGTAGATTGATACTCCTGGGCGGTTATTACCGCAAATAAAGACAAACCAAAGCAAAGACACTTGTGTAGCATATCAAGGACACGTAGATTGATACTCCTATGTGTGCCACATCAAAGACATCTGGACCATACACCACATCAAAGATAACGATGCGAAGTCAACAGGCGGCGCCACCGTCTTGGGAAAAGTAAAAACGATTTCGACAACTATAGGTTTTTGTTGATATAAGCGACTATTTTTATTTTATAATCATTTTTTTCTCGCAGTGAAATTTTTATTAATTGATTCAACTTCAATAAGTTAAATGAGAAGAAAAATAAATATCTCGATTTTTTTCTTGACTTGAAAAAAAATATCTTGACTAGAAAAAAATCATTTCGACCAGAAAAAAATCATTTCGACTTTTTGAAGCAAACGGCTTGCCAAAGGAGAGAGGTGGCAAATAACAACAACGTCAACAGGCAGCGTACGGCCGCCAGCAATCTACAGTGGCGCCGCCTGTTGACTTCGCATCGTTATCTTTGACGTGGTGTATGGTCCAGATGTCTTTGATGTGGCACACATAGGAGTATCAATCTACGTGTCCTTGATATGCTACACAAGTGTCTTTGCTTTGGTTTGTCTTTATTTGCGGTAATAACCGCCCAGGAGTATCAATCTACGTGTCCTTGATATGCTACACAAGTGTCTTTGCTTTGGTTTGTCTTTATTTGCGGTAATAACCGCCCATAACCAACCTGGGTATATATCTAGATTACATCCCAAGAACTGCAATAGGCTACATCACGTTTCTCCTGCACTGCGACTGCAATTGTCTCTCAAATATCACCCACACAAGGTATCAGACGTGATGGAGTTTTCGCAGAGCAGTCGAAACGTCCACCCGTGAACACCTCTCCCATTGCTCGACATCGTGAACAGGAGCTCGAACAATGGGATAGGCGTTCGCGTTGGCATTTCGGGGGCTTCGCGAAAACTCACTATTACTTCGTCATCCACCCGAAATTACTTCTATCGTCGCCAGTTCTTGCTCTTTTCTAGGAACATGACAAACTGTAACCCACTATCTTCAACCTTGGAACTACCCGTTGTTCCGTCTATTGTTTTAATCGACTTGTCGGATGAAATTACGAGTAATCTATGAGTATATTTCAAGACTCTGCTCCTGAGGCGTCATCATTGCTACTTGTCCCGGTAGTGCTAGATGTTGTATGGTCACTGTTTAAAAATACATTTAAGCCCGCGCGATATTAGGTGGTATGCCCGTAAAAATCGTCAAGGAAGGTCAATGGACCATCGTTTTACATCCAAAGTTAAAACTGGTGCTGGGTTGTAAGGCAGATACGGGCTAGCGGCTGGTAGCCTGCGAGAAGATGCAAGAAGATGCAGGCCTATATAATCACGGCACACGGCCTACAATCACTATGTTTGAAAATATGTCTGACCTCTTCAGAAAGACCGAGGCCAATTTTGTTCCCCATTACAATCGGAAATTATCCTTACGAAATTAGGCCAATTAATCTGCGACGATGTGTAGAAATATTGGTACTGGTCGTGGTATATGACTGAAGTATCGATATCTAACGGGCAGATTTTTGTAATGTCATTTGAGGATGCCATCGGCGGAATAATGAGGCACTTTGAAAACTTTTGACTGTTAGTAGGCATACTATTATTATCAGCAGTGTATTGACAAACTATTATTCTCTTGTAGTTGTCGAAACAGAGTAGGCCGTTGGCCAAACCAAAAGAGGCTTGTTTTGAATCCGCATTTTGGGGGCAGAGTAATGATCTAGATAAGTGAGGCGCATGCTTGCTTCACAAAAAACCACGTTCCCGCAAAAATAGTTGCTCCTTAAACTGATATAATGATTTTAGTTGACAAATTGCCTTCTAGGTGACAGGACTGAAAAAGCAGGTTTGGCCACCTAGGAGTAAAATCGATGAACTAAAATAACTACATTTAGCATTGTATATCCTCGTGATTAATGTCATTATGTCCGGCTAAAGTGCAGCTATTTTTGTGATCACCTAATTTATCATGATCAGAGCATTTTGACTTTGCACCCGCAATGTTGTCACGAATTACAGCCTTTTGGACTTTGGTGGACCGAGAGGCAGTCACGCCAAAGTGGGGCTCAAGAGTGGATTAACAGCTTTTTGACCTTGTCTAGCCTGAATCCGTTTGAAGAACAGAGGAAGACATGACAAAGAGAACATTCAGAATTTAGTAACCCGCTTTCGGTAAAAATGGCTCGTTTGCAACCAGTTTTTTTTTGTTCATTAGTGTTTGCCTGATGCGAGTCCCCAGTGAAGGTGTCAAAAACCGTCGATCTGTCTGATCAGTATTCGGCAACAAATTATTTACCCAGGGAGAGTAATTGCCTGGGCCCAATCGCTCAAAACCAGTTTTGTCACTACGATGGCGTTAATTTAAGGGCTTAATTAAAGGAGATAACGCTTAGTTTAGTTAACGCCAGCGTTAGTGACAAAAGTTGTTTTGAACAACCAGGCCCTGCTGACTACCTCTTGTTGCACCGCCGGAGAATTAAGGAAGCTTGCCTTTGGTTTAGGCTATGCAGTGAAAGATATGTTCATATATTCGAATTAGAAGTAGGCCTATACGTATGTATCCTAGGCTCTCTATGCTCACATATTATCATTAAGTAAACGTAACTTAACCTCGTAGGAACGTTGGAGTATTTGGATTGCGATGCTGTAGACATGTCACTGTCATATTAGACACACAAAATATTGACAGAGAGTTGTTTGAGAAGACACGACATGTGGCTTTGGCACAGTGCACAAGGAATGCGCTGCAAGACCGATGTCGGCAACGCAAAGACATCCGACCCATTGTGTCCTCGTCCCGAGTAAGTCATCAATAATAGACAACCCGAGGGAATTGTCCTGATTGCATCAGGAGAGTCCAAAATATCTTGAACTACAAAAATATCCCCTGCGGTTCATGAAAACAAGCCTTCTCCTTGGCTGGCTAAGAAAAGACTAGCCTTTTACAGACCTTGCGAGGTGACAAGAAAGACGGCGTCACAACAAACCTCAGGTCAACTTGGAACGGAACACGATAGACTAACAACTCCGCAGGGTACTTGGACAATCAGAGACGTCAAGAAAATGAGCACTTACGTAAACCATAAATCCGCTGTAGGCCAATGATCAGTTTTTGAGTGGTATTACTGAAGGAAGTTTATCAACCATATTTATACAGGGTGGTCCACAAAAAGGTGTGCAATTATAACTTCCTATTTTTTTGTAGATATTGTACTTCTGCCAGGGGTGGGGTAGTGTTATGCATTTTAACGGTAAAAATACTTTTGTTAAACACTTTTTCCTTTATGTTTGGTTTTCGGAATGTTTATTTTTTCCACGTTTTTGACTCTTCTGTTCAGTGACGAGGCACATTATCGACTTGGTTTCTATATACCATATACCTTAATCCGTCAGAATACAATAGGGCCGGACACTTTTTCCAGGGGGACATTTTTTTAGATTTACACCTGCTCTTATTAATTTACACTGCCGTGACAGTATCGTCTCTTTAGTATAGAGATGATGGAAAAAAATGCTGAGATGGTTAATTTGACTTACAAGTTAAGAAGCTGGAGTGGGGGGTGTTGATAGATTGCATTTTTATTTTACCCTTAAACTTTTGCTTGTTTTAAATGTTAATGATCGAACCAATGAAACGTGTGATTAAGAATAAACAGTTTGTTAGGGCTGTCGGAGTGACGCTTAATAATTTTAACATCAGCGCCCGTCGACTTTGAGGTCCCGGGTTCGATTCCCAGTCGATCCTAGTATACTCAAGTGATAGAGAAGGCGACTCTCTTCGATAGCGTTCCTCCCACCTCCTCCCACTTTACGTTACGAATCGCCCATTGTTGTTTTTAGAGCTAATAATGTGCTTGTTGACGCTCAGCTTTCAATTCAATATTTGTTTATCGATTCATTATTGTGATAACTTATCACGAGTTGATAACTCGGTGGTGTAATGCATAGTGTCTGCCATCCGTCAAAGTACGTTGTACGGGACGGAATGGATAGCAACGTCTTGATTCAATGCTTTGCCAGAAAGCATGATGTGGTGTGAGAACGATGTCAGATCCTGGGTTTTCATACTTGATTATTATCTGGTGATTTCATTGAAGGTTTTAGCCGACACTAACCATATAGGTCGCCGGATATCCTTATGACGACTTTCCGGCCGCATGTTGGTCAGAACAAAACTGGAGCAATTTGTCTAGCTCGCTGTTCGAGTGAGTATCCTTCTCAGAAAATATTGTTATTCTTACAACTATCATAACGTCATGAATTAGACCGGCCATGCCCTTCCCACTACCTCGTAGCCCCGGCGGACTAATCATGGATGACATGACGCGGGCGAACCATTCTTCACAGCTGCCACTAGTCCGTCTTGCATTATTCGGCCGGCAGATTATCTTGGTTACCTACTTCATAGCCCCTCCCCACGCTCACTCACTTCGCCAAGAAAAAAGAATGGCCGCATCTTTCCAATGACTCTGTATTCCTTCCCCACATCTCAAATCAGGGGAAAGGGAATATGCAAATAGCCATGCAATCGTCGGCTGGTGTTTCCCAGATCAGAAAGTTACCGAAACAATCGTAGTGCTCGGAGCGTTTTCCTGTGATGCTGTGTTAAAGATGCACGTATAAAGTTCGAAACTCAAATAATTTTGTCAAGTCAGTCAATAGATAATAATACGATGGGACATGCAGGTGTAACAACAAGACTCAACAATGAGATATCAGTATAAAGTCGTGACACTTGATGGCGGATAAGAACGTGAACGTGACTTGGACAAAGAGAATAGTCGGAGGGGTCAGCCGTGGCAGTACAGCGAACAGTTCACTATGACTGGTAGCATGCGTATCAGTAGAGACTTGAGGATAGATGTTCACCGCCGGTAGGTCGGCATGGACTGGTAGTGTCTATAGTTTAGAATATGGAGGGTGCGAATATGAAAAAGTGTTGGTCAAATCCTCACTAGAGAATTAAGACAGCCACTTTTAAGTCAGCTAGGCCACCCGAGGACATGACGGTATTGTGTAGGCCATCGTTTAACTACACACGTGGAATTTTGTCCGATTCATATTCTAAGATGTTTTCCCTGCTCGAGAGTTTTTTTTACGTCAGTGTAGGTTAGCGCTAGCGCGAACCAGAAGGTCAGGAGACTGGCAACCAATTGAATACAATATCGGCATATTTGCTAAAAGTACGTTTTAATTGAAAATTTCTGCCTCTGGAAAATGGAGAATTCTCAATCGCACTCTCACATTTTATCTAAAAATCATATATCAATCAGCAAACAGTTTCCGTAAGGTATATTGGCCTTCTTCAGATCTACAGTGTACCAAATAATGCACTAGGCCTTTTGTGAACCAACCCAATGAAAATGTCCGTTCTGGACGGTAAATTTTGAATGAATTTCCTGGTGGGCGTCATATTTCCTCCACCACATGTCAATACATATTGCTAACTATATAAATGTATATCGGAAGAAGTGTCTTGTCTTCGTAAGAATAATGCTACTCTTGACAAAAGGAAAATCGTGAACGCACACACGACGGAAACGGGTCTCGGTTCGCAGTTTCGGCGATTGTAACTACACTGCGTGGCCAACTTTACTTCACACTTACAATTCTTAAAGTGGTCTTACCTTGGTGAAGCATGACGAACCACCCCTCCCCCCCGTCCTTGGAAAAATGGTCAAAATTGTTGAAACACTTTCTCCATATTCAGGATATGCCAGCGAGGCAAGTTGGGAAGTCTGCCTAATCTCGACAAGCTGGGGTGTTGGTTCTCCAGCGTCCCTTTATGCAAGTATCAATTCGTTTCTTGTACCCCCCCCCCCCCTCCTCAAGGGTAGTTAAGCTATCACCACTAATATTTGCCGATGCTTGAGTAGTATTTATTTTTCCTTTAGTGAAAATTTGGCGAAGCTGGAAAGAATAAGGATGCTAATGTGTCGATGTCTTGTCGAACATACAGCCTTACCCAGTAAAATTAGTCCGGTTACTATATATGATGGTGATAACTGATATATTGTTGATGGTGATGTCTTGACGAAAGAAAAAGTAGCATTGGTGAAAAAAGGGTGATGCTTGAGGCTTAAGATGTCGTTATAGGGTGATAAGGTGTCGTACCCTTGAGGAGGGGGGGGGGGGTACAAGACACGAATTGATACTTGCATTAATAGTTCGAAGCGTTGTTCGCATGGTTGCTACAGTTTACACTACTATCATATGTATCCCTTCATAGTAGGTCGGGTCACCCATATAAGTCATAAAAAGCTTAATCGCGTATATCATAATCAGATTGCTTCAGCAATCTTCCTAGTTTCAAAATACAACTAGGACATCATTACAGTCATTGGGGAGGTTTTGAATCTGTTACTTGGTTCGTATACTAATAATGAATTTAACTGGTGAATCAGATTGAGCACGAGGGATTTAGATATGTGTGCATGCGTACAGTTGCTATACATAACAATCCAATGGCGACGATGTTTGTTACCTTAGGCTGGACAAGTGTAATGCTGCCTATGCATAGCCAATATAAAGACGTACCAGAGTCCGTAGTATTGACAATACTGCATAATACTGCATAACAAACGATATCAGTTGACTTTTTTTGCGGTGTAGAAGTAGAAGATGTCCCCCGGAAAAAGTATCCGGCCCTATAATTTTTTGACGGATTATGGTAAATGCATATGGTTCTAGAGGCCACGACCGTTCGAACTATGCGCTTGTAGAATCCTTTGTTCCCGTGCATTCTATCCTAGGACACTTCAACTTCTACACTGGCATGTAGGCATTTAGCACTTGCGCTTGAACACAGTGATATGTGTATGTCTCAGCTCATGGCACTGTTACAAAAGGATGGAGGAGACAAGTCGATCGTAGCTACAAAAGAGTCTGCATTTGTTAATTGGTCGAGCAGTGGGCCGCCTATTTTAGGACCACACCATTAGAACGAACATGCAATCTCACGATACTGAGCACAGATTTCTGCTGAATGAAGACCCGCTGAACTGGTGTTACTTATAGCCACAGATCATCACCTATTCTCTGGAGGAATCTTCCCATCGACCCCTTGGCATATCTGATCATATCTAAGATTTTCTGGGACAGGGGGTTGAACTTTGTGAAACATGAATAGTATTATGCCCGAGGCAATCCATACAACCTTCTAAAATTACCCAGACAGCTCAAATATTATCTTCCTTTGGTACTCTCTATTCAATCATGGGTGGTATACCCGCAACCGCTTTTCCAAATATTGGTGTAAAGACGTCTGCGCGTGAACGTCCATGACCCTTTCCTGAAAACTTTGAGTCTTATCATTTCCGACATGACACTCATTTGATTGAAAGTCCATTGCATGATTCAGACGCCTTTTCGACCCATACTTCACACTTCTACAAAAGAAACAAATGAACACCCAAGCTTTTTAAAAAACTTCGACATGTAACCTACACAATCATTTGAAAGACCCAGATCTGCCAACTAGAGATAAAGCATGAACATCTTGTTGTCTGGCTCCTGCGTTAGATATCTTGTTAACCCATATATAATATCATCAAACATACATGTTCGGTTGCGATGTAAAAGAGAGGTCTTCACTTAACGCTAAATGAAATCACATAATTATTGGAGTCGATTTTTGTTTACCTCTTTTCAACGTCTGTAGTTTCTGTATCTGTTGGAGGGTGGACAATTTTGTACACTACACTCATGAGTTGATTAGGCTCAAAGTGTTATGAAACGTCTGTGAGTCCTCCTAATTTATTGATCACCCATCGTATGTGACTAACTCAGTTTTCACAAAATTGGCACTCGGCAATCCCCCACCCCTCGTCTTGCACTATCCTCTTCGAATGTTCTGTGTCCATCAATGAGTGCCGTGCTTACTTGATGCAGAGGAGGATCGAGACGCTGTTTCCTGGAGATTTGATATTTCATCTGACGATTATCAGATCCACATAAGAAAATTCCACACCCAGTGGGTTCGTAAGAAATGGAGACTACAACTCTAGGCAGACCACATGAACAAACTGGAGAGAGGAACAACAGGTTGCCATCTTCCGACTGAGTGCTTGTCACTGCCGCCGCAGCAGCTGGGCCTCTGTATATGCGAAAGCTGAAAAGCTTTAATTTAAAAACGACTCGGTCTTGCATCAGATCTCAAAGGATATTTTTACTCCGAATCGAACAGCGCTGCGACTCTGAATTTTTGTTTGTTCATTATTTGTCCTTATTTATTTTCAGCAGCCGAGTGACGTCACAAAACCATGTCCTCTTGAAAGTCTCGATGCCGAATTCTTCATAACATGGGGGGCCTGGTCCCCCTGCAACCGGAAATGCAAGCAACAGCGCAGCCGGAAGTGCAAAGACTCTACAGTGTGTCAAAATATGATACAGAGAGAACGTAGAAAATGCTATAAACCTAACTGTGATGATATTGACAAACGATCCAAAAATAGACGTAAAAAATCACAGACGCAAAGTCAAAAGCTTTATGGTCAGTTTGTTTATGACTTAATGTATTCAAAATGGTCAGACTGGTCGCCATGTTTACGATCATGTCAGAAGCGGAGGATACGAGAATGTGATATTCCCGCATTGTGCAGGGACACGGTTTTGATACAAGTTCGGCGGTGCTTCGCCGGAACAAAGTGCGCCAAGAGCAATTACAATGCGGATGCGGATACGGATGTGGATACATCTGATGGTGGGGATGAGGTGACGCGAAAGCCGACGCCTCCTCCAGATAGTCAGGAAAAAGACGAGGATTACAAAACGGATACTGACTACAACGGTAGGTCAAATACATGGGTTTTACGACCAACCAGATGAGAAATCGAGAAACAATTAATGGATTAACAAAAAAAGTAAACTATTATTCTTAGATAAGACGTACCAAAGAGCCTACACCCATTATACTTTTCCTCGTACTGTTGTTTAATCGGTATCTTGGCTATTTGGGGGCAGGCCAAAGAGTACAATATCTATTGTTCTTTTCATGCAGGAATGTTTCTCTCTTAAGTACATGTCATAGTGTAAAAATATAAATATTGATACGGTCATGCGCATACAAATATCGTGCTACTTTGCTCGTGAACTGACCCGCGGCACCAGACTAAAGAGTTGCAGACAATTATCATGATTGTGAGTGCTCCCCTTCATATATAATTTATTCAAATTTGGGGCAGATTGCAGCCAATTGCACTGCTTTCAGTCAATTGATATGCAAATCTGCTCAAAGTCGACCTATTGTAAATTATTACCAGAAGATGATTGTGAGAGAGTTTCGCAGGGAATTAAAGCCCCTGCCCTTAACTTTGACCCCTCAATAAGAGTAGCACATAATTAGCTTAGCTTATAATATCGTTATTACCGAGATGCTATAGACTTCTTCACTCCATGAATTCATCAGCTCCAACAACAATTCATGCGCTCCAGAACTGCATACTGAAACCGAGACACCGAGAGACTGGCCACAAGGCCAAACGGTACATCATGGGGACAAAGTTCCGAGGATCAAGGCAATAACAACAGACGACATCCAAGTTTATTAGAAACATAGACCTCTGGTATAGCCATAAAAAGAAAATCATGTTATAAGATTATCTTCATAATCTTTTCAGAAGACTATGAGGAAGAAGGGACAGCAACTACAGTTGACCAGTCAGGAGAATCTCTCGACAAGCTGGAGGACCGCTGTGGTCTTAGACCGAGCCTTCCCACACTAAGAATCGTGGGGGGCAGGGATGCAAGGAAGGGCAGTTGGCCTTGGCAGGTAAGCAAGATTATGGGTGAGAAAAATCGTACATTTAATAGGGTGGTTGAGATCAGGGACTTATCACGGATCCTTATAGTATACGGTTAGAAATGTACACGAAATTCGTCCTCTTTTTATGGCGTTTTAACCTCCCTATTATTATTTAACCTGTACCAATCGTTCTATTTGGGAGTTTTCGCAAATCTCCCGAAACGCCAATTGTTCGATCTCCTGATAACTATGTCGGTCAATACCACTGCTCAGGGTGCCCAGTCCGTTCCTGAAAATGCAGGTCGCAATCGTGGTGCTCTAACGAATTGAACGATATTGGGTTGCATCCCGATTGGGAGCCGATTTGCATCCCGATTGCAGCCGCGTTGGGTACTAGTGGCTCGGAATGGAAATGTCCAGGTTGTAGACGCGCTTTACGCAGCTTATTTGAGTTCTGCTGAAAGGTATCAGCTTAGACTGGGGAATAAATGTAAAGCGCTTTGAAATTGTTTTACATTGTACATGTTATAAAGCGCTGCTGTATACATGTTTGAACTTACAACAACTTGCATTTATTGTTCTGTATGTTGTGTCCTTGGCCGTGTAATGACAAGCAATTTTTGGTCCTGAAGCGTTTTCTGTTTGTTGATCAGTTTGACTCATAATATCAATATTTGTGACTTACATTTCTATGCATTGCACATACATCAAAACATAATCAGACATGACGAAGGAGTATACATGATATCAATAGACACATGAAGCGCCTAGTTACAATGTTTAGCAGTTGACTTCCCATCGTTTGGACAATTCATTCTGCATTTCTCATATATATTGCTTTTATATTTGGATGCTTAATTAAACTTCGATAACCTGAGCCAGCCCAGTGACACAGATCTATGAATACCCTACCTTTGTGTTGCGGGGCATCGTGTATGTGGAGAGACGGGAACCCGGGGCTGTCAAAACGGCGGTTAAATCATAGCAGGCGTAAATGGCATTGTCTGATATTTTGATAGCCTCTTTAGCTTCGAATGTACAGGGTGTTAATTAACAGGACTGCTACTTTTAAAGTTGAGTATATCCTTTCATCCCTTTACAGATTACCCTCTTCAAAATATTTAACACTTATTGAAAACAATTTGAAAAAGAAGCGATATGACATTTACAATGTAGCAATAAGTTGGCGCAACTGACGTTGAATATCAATGCTTCTATTTTGTATCAATGGAGAAGATTTAATTTCGAAAGAATTGATTTTAAAACTAGCCGTATTCTTAATTAATACCATGCACGTAAGTATCTGGCGTACGAGAACTGAATCGGTGCAGTGACCAGTTCAAAAATCCGTCTTACAATGTGCCTTGGTCGTGGACTTGACGACATGTGCACAGCGCCAGACCGCGGTAAGCCTTTCCTTCCGTGCTAGTCAGTCTAATTTTCGATGGAGAACAAGAACTAGGAAGCGACTGTTTATTGAGAGCAAGGAGTAGAACGCAGTTATTAGAGGGATAGGTCGTCCTCGCAATACGCACGAACCCGGACTCTTTTTCAAAGCGATGAATAGTCCGCCAATTGAACCAGACTTGACGCTCCCAACCCTGTGCAAGTTTAATGCAGTACCCTTTCGGCTATTTTTGTTAGAAGAGGGTATCTTTAGTACAACTGTCAAAGAATTTGGTCCAATTTAGGATCAGTTAATCAAAAGCTTGAGGGAATTAGGAATTTAACAACACACGGCTTGTGGTTATTTATATTATCAGAGCATTGTGTCCTGAGATAGATTACCAGCATTCCAATTGGCGGATAAGTAAACTGATTTATTTTCTCATGAAAGCAAGAATGTCCCGCAAGCTGTAGTTGTTTGCACTTGGCTGTGCCTTTCGATAAATAATAAAAACAGTGAAACGCAGGAAAACGAATGAAAACACCAATATCTCTCGAATCTTGGAGTCGTAACCCAGCCAAACAATTAATCGACAGCTTTCACAACCTCAATAACAAACGACAAAGTACGAAGTGCGAATGCCTCTCAGTGGCCTTACCAAATCTCGCTACTACCAACAGTTTGGTACTACCTGTACCGAGTGATGCCAGTATATCATGCAGGAACCAAACAAAAAGAGAGTCATGGTTATTGCCATCCCGTACCTCATGGTCTAATACCCCTTTGAATGTAGCCGGAGTTTGAATCTTCCTCGGTAAGATGCAAATACGTTTGGTGGTCAAGATGGCTATTACCAACAATGGTCTCTATAAAAATTACACGTACATACAATGTATTACAATAGACGCTCCGTATCAATGTGTCATACTCATTGCACAGATATTCATCATCGTCTTTTACCCTAGATTTTGGTTATCACTGCTATATATGTCGTCTCGCTGTCCGTCTTCGTCGTAGGTTAGAAGAATTGATGCATTAATATACACTACTCTCTTCTTTGCCATCAACTCGAGAGGAACCATCCTGTTTTGACTGCAGTTATCTTTAAACTTAAAAGATGGAGTGAGCGAGAATAACTAAATGTTTTGTTGAAAAGTTACAACCAGAGCCCCATTTACTACTTCAAGTGAAGTATTTATTCTCTCCACCTATAGTTTAATCATACTACATTTTTCATGATCGTACTCTTTGTGGAAATGTAATGTACATGTTGTCCTAACTCCCATCGTTTTTTTATTCTAGGTTGCAATCATGACCCGTTGGAAGGAGCAGTACTGTGGCGGCACCCTGGTTGCCCCTCAGTGGGTCCTAACTGCTGCCCACTGCGTTATTAGAAAGGGCAGAAAGAGACGGGTCATTCTCAGGGTGGGCGAGCACGACTTTGGCGAATACGAAGGAGTGGAGGAAGACTTTCGCCCGGGAAAAGATTTTGTTCACCCGCACTACGACCTGGACACCATCGATAGTGATATAGCACTCGTTAAGTTAAAGAAACCGGTGAAGGTAAGCTGTGATGAATAAAGTATATTATAAAAGTTGTACTTTCAAGGTATAGCCTTGAGATGGTGTTGTGATTTCAAGGTATAGCATTGAGATGGTGTTGTGATTTCAAGGTCTTGCCTTGAGATGGAGTTGTAATTTCAAGGTTTAGCCTTAAGATGGAGTTGTAATTTCAAGGTTTAGGCTTGAGATGGAGTTGTATTTTAAAGGTACTATAGCCTTGAGATGGAGTTGTGATTTAAAGGTTTAGCCTGGAGATGGAGTTGTAATTTGAAGGTATAGCCTTCAGATGGAATTGTATTTTAAAGGTACTATAGCCTTGAGATGGAGTTGTAATTTCAAGGTTTAGCCTTGAGATGGAGTTGTAATTTAAAGGTATAGCATGGAGATGGAATTGTAATTTCAAGGTATACCGGTCACCTTGATATTCAACACACAACAAAAGCTACATCTGACGGTCAAATTATGAACTATTTACGCTTTGTAACCGATGTTGGAGTGATGAATGTCCCTGGAAAGAATGTCCAGGGAATAGAAGGTTCTATGCGCTTTTATTGCTGAGATGTTGACAATAGAGCCAAACTCTTTTTCCACGGAGGCCATTTTCTTCTTCTACATCGACCTAAACTTCGAAAATTGAAACTAACCATTCCTTAATCTCAACCAAATTACTGATTTTTCGGAGCCACAGGCGCCATCTTGCAGACCAACAGCACACTGAAATTTACCATTCCACCCACTGTAGGGATCTAAGTTATCCTATTCACTGTTTCGCCACGAGGGGGTGTTTGCTGAAAACGGAAAAATAACAATTTCTACTACATGTATACACAACTCAATGCCCCACTATCAAGTATCCGGTAAACTGGCATGTCATCACTCCACCATTCACACTTAATTGACAAACTTAAGCAGATCTCCTTTATGAAAATGTATACTCAAAAATGCATTCCGTAACAACATTATACTTACTCTTCAACTTAAACCCACTTCAAATTAGTTTGGGTATCAGGTGCAGCTACATTGTAAATATGTCTATTGCTAACATCGGGATCCGCATTCTTCCCTGCTCAATGTGCGAATTCTAGCGGGACACGAGGTGCAAAGAGATATTAGACCAAGTTTAGGAAGTCCATGCAACAATAGCTCATATCGAAATGCCATGCACGAGATAAAAATGCATTAAGTGCTTGTGTGCTTGAAACTTCAGAGGAACTTGTTCCAATAGCATTCCGCGAAGTTACTATTTATAGCTCATAAGGTCATTTGCATAATATATTGATGACGTTTTAGTCACGTGACAGTCGGACATCGACACTTACTTCTACGCATTTGAGCTTATTTCAAAGTCAATTATCTTTGACCCTGCATTGTTTTTAACATGAATGATACCATAGAGTCAGAGAGAGAAATATTCAGAACAATTATGTAGTATTTCCAACACTCGGACGTGTTCCAGGTTGAATCTAACTGCCCTCGTTAGAAAGCCTGAATCCATTACGAAACCGCATGTTTGTCCGACATTGCCTGTAATTCAGCGATGGGGAAATAGAGGGCAGCAGCTGCAGTGACATCATCTTCGCGGAATGCTATTTAGTTACATGCGTTTTTCTGTGCCATCTACATGTATAGACACTCCTCTTTTTAATATTGTCGAGTGTGTTGCTCTTACATATACAAATGGGATTTTACCATTCTTTCATGAAATTTATCTTAACAGGGAAATTAAATTCTTCCACTTTAACTTTGGTGTCATTGCTCCGGTTTATAATTACACCTGAACGTGACAACTCAAATCATCAGCATGCAAATGTAACGTCTTTGACTAGCGACCTGACTCAATTTCAACCAACGAAAGGTTGCTGGCCAGTGTAGCATTGGAAAATGTCCCCCTGGAAAAATTGTCAGGCCCCATTGTAGTCTGAAGGATTATGATAAATGGTTCTAATAAGACCACTGTCAATGCTATTAACCCCAGTCAGAGATTAAAGGCGCACAATAGAATCTTGTCTTCCCTGTACATTCTATCTGAGTTCATTTCAAACTTTTTCACCGGGTTGGATTTTTGCCGGCGGGTAGACGCTTCCATGATTGACAAAACATTTTAGTTTTGGCCCGGGGATGAAAAAAACGTCGTCATGTCACTAAGTGCCATATTTTCTTCAATATTTTTATATGTGATAACTGCCGAGAAAAAAATGTGCATCATAATGAGTTACTGCATTCCGAGTCAAATCGGTTGCGTATTTGGCATTCGTTTGTAAAATAATGGTTCTTTTTCATTTTTGTTACAAATACATGAAGAATGTAGATGGCATTTAAATGGATGTTTACATGCTGTTAAATCAGCTTTGGAATGGACTACGACCTTAGAGTAATGCGCGTTTTTTCGAAAATTGGTGATCGAATATAATTTTGATTCATTATATATACACGTACTCATAATTCTTCTCACAGTTTTACCGCTTTCTTTTTCTTTCAGCTGGGCAAAAACATCGACTTGGCCTGCGTCCCTCGTGATGGCGATAATCTCAAAACCCACACGCTGTGCTACACGGTGGGATGGGGTAAGATGAAAAACACCCACATCTACGGCACAGACGTCCTTCAAGAGGCAAAGGTGCCATTGGTTGGCCGACGGGCGTGTCAGGATGCATTTGAGTTTAAAATAACGGTGAATCAAATGTGTGCGGGAAAGAAAGAGGGCGGGATAGACACATGTTCCGGTGACAGCGGCGGCCCTCTACTGTGTAAAATGAAAAGGAATGGCCGTGATCGCTGGTTTGTTTACGGTGTGACGAGTTTCGGGGAGGGATGTGGTGAAAAGGGCAAATATGGCATATACGTCAGGGTGACAAACTTTGCCGATTGGATTAGGAAGACAATTGCTGACAACAGTTAGAGATGTGGCACCATCTTTTGGACGCTGGATCAATTAGTGCGACCAGACGCTGTATTAATGATTCATTGCTGTTTAAAATGAACGTGTACTTTGTACATGTGCATATGCCATTTATAGGGTATGTCCTTTCAAGCAGATGCTTGTTTTGTTCTCATTATATTTCAATCATGCGTCGATAGTAGGGAAGGTTCGCAAAATCTCAAGCATTAGTCGACGGATTACGAATTATGAACTTACCTTTTAGTTTCAAGACAACCCGCGTTCACCATTGCTGGCAGCTATTAAGCCGATTTTCTATATTTCTTGATTCATGAGATTCGCGGGGACCTCCTCAATAAATATATTTGCCTTTCTGACACTGCATTGACTAACATGGCCATGATTCAGAGCTACATGTATGCACGCAAATGCACTTTATCACTGACGATGTAATCATGGTGTGGATGCTGATAAAAATCGTATTTCCAATATGTTTAAAAAATGTGATTGTACATTCTACTGTGTTTTGATAGGGTGTGGCCAGGAATCGCTGCACAGTCAGAACGAGGATTTTTCTGGGTTCGGGAATTGGATGATTTATTTCAAAGACTTTTGCAGAGAGTCCATCGTAATGTCTCTGCGACAATATGTTGCTAATGGTGCAGCTGGAAAACCCTGGCCTGGCTCAGAATACCACATGTTCTGAGTAACACTCTTTCCGCCTGTTCTGGGATTTGCCTTGCTTTGATTACGACCACACCTCAACAGCTTGGTTTACTCTTTCCTCTGTAAGATGTACATTTTCTTGCTATATGTACTTTAACAGCAAAATGATCATCGAATGTTTCTATGAAAACAGTTAACGAATTGTTGTAAATTCTGAAAATGCATGTAATGAAAGAGAGTAATAAAACTTGTAAATAAATTTTACTTTGTCAGTGTTATTTTGAGTTCACTGACAAAATTAACGAATGTCGAGCCAAGATTGAAATGCTGACCCCATTTCACTCCACTGAATATCAAGCTGACGTTTGCGCAGATGACGTCACGACAATGATTTTGGAATGATGCTGGCGGGAAATAAAATCTGCAGACATATACAAGACGTCTAAAGTATTCAGGTAGTTTTTACGGTGGCCTATAGAGGACATGCGTTTATTTTCAATATATTAGAATATTTTTCTTTTTACAATGCGTTTTTTTTCTCTCGAATTACAACCGCCGTCGGATTTATTTCTCACCGCCGAAAAAATATTCCCACCGCCGGGTTAAAAATAATAATTCCCACCACCGCCAAGGAAAATAATATCCACCGCGGTGGAAAATAATATCCACAGCGGTGAAAATTAATATCCACGGCGGTGGAAATAATATCCACCGCGGTGGAAATTAATACATTGTATCCACGGCGGTGGAAATAATATCCACCGCGGTGGGAAATAATATCCACCCGGTGTCAATAACGAATTAGCTCCCGCTCCGATCTTTCTTATGTTGTTACTCTCCTTGACCTGATACTAGTCCAGCCACAATCGTGGTTGTAAACATATTATTTCCACCGCGGTGGATATTATTTCCACCGTGGTGGATATTATTTTCCACCGCGGTGGATATTATTTTCCTTGGCGGTTGTGGGAATTATTATTTTTAACCCGGCGGTGGGAATTATCTTTTCAGCGGTGAGAAATAAATCCGACGGCGGTTGTAATTCGAGAGAAAAAAAAGCATTGTAAAAAAAAATTCTATTATATTGAAAATAAACGCATGTCCTCTATGGGCCACCGTAAGTTTTGGCTTCATGAAATGTCATAAAAGGTTATTCCAGGGATAAAAAAACACGAAGTCGCGTACAAGCAGAAAATTAGAAGACGCAAATTTCGATTCTGACATTATTCTGACATCATTCCGCAAATAGCAAGTTCTCATACATTTGTATTGCAAGAATGACGTCAGAATGATACACAAATCTTGACGTTAGAATTAATGATGTCGGCCTGACATGTGTTTATTTGCCTCGTTTGCTTTCTTAGGCCCGACCGAATTACATGAGGGTTGTGTCGTCAATTACTGTGCGGATTCAGTTCACTCGCACGAGCCAAATAAAACGAGCCAAACTCAACCAGCAAAAAAAGCGTTTTTAATCTGAAATCAAAAATATCAAGTTACCATGTAATATTCATTGCTGTGTTAAGCATGTTTATGGCATATAACAAGTTATATCACTCTCATAGTCCAAATCAATTTGATTCATGTATTTACTCGATCGTTTATTTTTTCGTCTTTAAAACTGGAAACGAGCTAAATTTTATGAAGTGGGTCTACGTGGAAAATATTCCATTTTTATTTCTGGCAAATATAAACCTCGCGCTTGCAATCATACCATGTCTAAACCTGATCTTCAATTTCATGTTTGGAATGTTTAGTTGGTTTGTTTAAATTGGCATGTTTCATTTTTTCGTCATTTCAACCTTTACATACTTCAAGTACTTACATGTACTCATGACCGTGGACATTTTCATCGATCAAATGCATTACACAATTCGCTCTTCGTCGTTCGTTACTCTTTAGGATTGCGAAACATGTCTATTGCTAAAGGACCCTGGTAATTCGATCAGCGCCAATCGATAATGCTGACTTCACCCCTGGATGTTTATTGACGATACTATAACTCATCCCCAGATGGGTTCTGCCGATAAATAGATTGCTAGCTTAGCCTTGCAGGTTTCAATGGTAATCAGTGACAAATCGTAATCTCCTATGTTGCACTTGGTTAATTGGTAACATGATGGGATGAGTGATGATAAAAATACGGTTGCTGACACAATGATCGCATGACTGCTCATATTGGAGGAGCATTGCGTCGGTCTTTGGTGAACTTTGGTGGAAAGGACAAGGCATGGCCATTGCTCTCTCAGTATCTACACTACTAAATCTATAGACTTCCAAGGAAATCACGGCAACCGTGCGCACTGTCTCTTTGAAACTTCACCTAACCTTTCACTACCTTTCCGTTCACAAAATGATCGATTCTCAGTCTAAACATTTGCCGGGAATGTGGACTTTTTAGCGATTTCATTCAGGAATTTTGTCTGATCTAAAACTCACGGAAATTGCCGGACATTGCCGAAGTTGACCGTTTCGTGTTGATGACGTCATCAGTAGCGAACACAGTGACAGACCAGTGAAGAACATTCAATTTGCAAAGTGTCAATGGCGAGTTGTCCATGTTGTCCGGCGAGTTTTACACCTGTTTTTGGTCAACTCAACAACTTTTCTTATTCAAGTAATGTGATACTTTCCACCAGTGTTGTTGTCTGAGCTGCCTGTTCTATTTTCAAGCAACATGTTGTCACTCCAGGTGCAGCACCATCCACTTTCTGACCAGTGTTTTCATCAGCATTGAGGGGAAAACAAGCATTTCTACATTCTGGGTGGGTTGTAATGTAAAAACTTGACCTAGGTCTATATTGTAAATTAATTTGGGGCGTATTTTTGTACAAGTTGGAAATTTTTGTGGCGTTTGCATTTTAGGTTTGGTGTATAAAACAGGCACTCGAATTGTGAAATATGCTGTAACCCAACCTTTAGCGCCCTCCTTGCTAAAGAGAGGCCAGTAAACAAGTAATTTTGATCTGGACTCTCTTTCCCACTGAATCTTTAGGAAGTGTTGTGGAGAATTCATGTTTAGTCTGGACGACACAGCAAGTTTAGTTCTCCAAGTAGCTCCACCCGACATCTGGTGTTATCATATCTTGCTGAAGAAAAATTGTTAATGTGGTTGTGGCTTAAGCCATACCACGGGTAACTTTACTAGTACCAATAATGGCATCTGCTATTTGGTCATGCATGGCATGAATTGGACCGAGCTCGAACTTGTATGACGGATATACACCTCTCGCAGAAGAGAAGGCTTTTGGTCCTTCTAAATGTACAAGTGTCATTTAGCAAACTAAGTAATTAATGAAGCGGTCTTAGATCTGAACGATGGTAGATATGCGATGTAATTATGCTGTGTTCATTTGAAGGGACATGCGAAGTTCTTTATAAAGAAAAATAAACAATACCAGAATCACCTGTGATGTGCCGTATGCGGGACCTCGCGATTCCTAATTCGATTTGCTTGGAGAATGACGGGACTGGTGACCTACGCATGACGCTATTGTCCAATACGTACTCAAAGCAACACCAGAAAAAAATGTAATAAAGGAAATGAAAGAAATCAGAGAATATTATGACGCAGGTGCCAATAGAAGCCCACTGCTGCTATGTGTGTAACTAGACATTCCGCTCCAGTGTTCATGGTAATCATTTGCATCTGCATCATCGCCATGGCGGTTTGGGTGGCGACTGCCGTGCAATATCTTCGCCCAGACCATAAGTACAGTGCAGCATGCTATATCTCCCGGAAGTTGAATCCATTGATGACATTCTTTTGTTACGAAAGGGTATTTCAATGCGAATCGGCTTGTTTCAATTGGCTATACCCCGTCGGCATTAATATGTACACTATACACCCTATACAGCAAAGAATTGGGCCATTGGAATGTACTTCCTATTTGTATAACAGACTCTGCTTATGACGCACATGTACACATTGATTAACCTCCTTCACATTACCAGATGACACGTATGCCTGTATTGGTAATGAATTTGTGCGGAATTGTCGGTCTTTGCTTACCTCATCAGGACCACAGGGGACGCCCGAAAATACAGACCAAAGTAGAATGAATAATCAGGGTTATTGACTACTGGGGGCGGGTGGCGGTGAAGGCGATTTTTTTTCTTGCTCACGAGTTCATCGTTCGCAATCGTTGTAAGTAGGATTTTTTAGCCATTCTTAAAGACGAAACCTTCCCAAAATATTCTTAAAAGGCATCTAGTGCCATGGTTTGTATTATGTCTTCAATCAGATGATGTCCTGTTTTGAGAAAAAACAAAATAAAGTTGCAATTTAGCGAAAAATTGCACTTCCTAATTGTTTTAGGAATAGGCTAATATTAAATGATGGGTTATTGTAAGTGATTTTCGATGTCACTATGGAACCTTCGTTTCTAAAGAGATATGAAAGTGATTTCACTCTCGAACAACAGTAATTCCATGTTCCAAAGTAGTCCTTGTACGGCCCAGAGCCCTGAACTAGACACACTGTGTACATTACTTGTACATTGCTGTACATAGCTTTTGATCAAAAAAGTACCCCACACCAAATTTTGTATGTGGTAAGAAGAACCCTTTACCAATATCATAATAAAGTTCTACAACATTCCAATAGCAGTTGCGTGAGAAAAAATGACTTCTGTGCAGCATATCCATCAAAGCGTCACTCGCGCATTGATATGGCCCTATAAAAATACACGTACAAGTTCTAAACTGACCAGTGAGACCACATTTTCTTAAATATTTTATCAAAAAGCATGTTTCTGTTATGTCTGACTCTGTAGATTTAGAATCATCAACCACAAATTGAAAATTAATTCAACTTTGATTCATCCCGGCCATGTATATACCAAAACTTGACAATTTAATACGCTCTATTTGAATCTCTGCCCTATATGTACATGTACGCTGAAAATCCATGGAGAGACAATCACAAACATCATGAGTCATGTTAGTGGTTGCAATATCTGTTACGGTGAAAATGATCCGGGGTGGGAAAACAACCCAACCCCAACCTAATCGTGTTTGCCAATGGCCGACCGGGCATTCAGAAAGGTAGACAATCTCAGACATTGCACCGACCGGGAAGCTATTTTACATTTTATTTGTTTATCAAATTACGTTCATAACTTCTCATATATTTTTAAATGGTATCAAAACACATTTTCTCAAATAATGGGTTAGCGGTATCACTCAATGACTTTATAAAGGCATATATTGATCATATACTGTTTTTTCATTTATGTTTTCATTAAAGTTTGAATTCAGCACGTGTCCGTATTGTGATTAGAAGAATGATAAGCTGTTGATATACAAAAGCCCATTAAACTTTTGATCGATCTCATTGATTTTGTCCTGATATAGATTTTGAATTTGCCAGGCCATATCATTGACAATCGATTCGTAAATTTGTTGAACGCAGTTATTAGTATGCATACAATGAAAGAATCGCCAAACGAAATCAAACTTCAAATGAGAAAGGTGGTGCTATATTTCGTAACTACATGTACTATGCATTGTACGCAATTTGTTTTGTTTCATTCTTCTGACAAAAGTGGGATAGAGATTGTGATGAAAATATGTCCATCAAGAGTTTTCGCACAAAAACATGCTACATATGCGTCCTTCTCTATGCTATTTCGTCTATCAGCGCCACGTTTCCGCGAGGAGGTAATTTTGTTAGATATTCTCTAAATGGTTACCGGTATCACGAAACTTGCAAATATTGACATGCACACCACATATTTTTTTCTCTCATCGGCAAGAAATATGTACGGTGTTTCTATTTCGTAGCGTATTGACCGTGTCGTAAAAGTTTTGGCAAACATAGACAAACAAAACCCATCTTTTTGGACTATTCTCGACTACTTGAAGGGGCACAGTAGATATTCAACCGTACTATGGATCCTATACTGAGCAAGTAACTGGATCATCTCGAGTCAGTCGTTGCTTTACCTAAAACAACAGGAAAAGGAACGAAACAAACATTGTGCAATTTGTTAGTCAGTTTGGGGTTCACTTGGTTGCCTTGGTTCCTTTTATCTTCTGATACATGACATCGGCCCTGAAATCAGCCTGAAATCGTCAACTCTAAGTGCTGCTGGTAGAAATCAATGTACAGAGGACATACTTGTATCTATATTTTCAAAAGTATTCAAAAATATGATATAGACCATGATTTGGGATTAGTACATGTAATTTGCGTATCTTTTATGGGAGGATCACGGGCCCTGATAGGGTGAAAATTACGTGGGAGCACTCTGAAGGCCCTCTGGATAGGATGAAAGAGGTTTTCAAACTTGCACCAATTACCAACACACTTGACATGTTTAAAGCCCATCACGCAAAACATTACATAGATTATTGTAATATTGCCACATCGAAAGCCGGGTTGCTATCACAACTTTCAAAACCCTGTTTGGCAATCCTTTATTTTTAAAAAACCTTTTGAATAAAATCAATAAACAAACTATTTCAATTTTGCAATTAACCAGCTTTAGTAAGCTACAAACTGGATGGAACTGACAAGAATGTAAGGTAAGATTTATTTATAGGAAGTGACTATTTGGCAAGCCCGGCTTACCAAACAGCGACTTTTTCTTGTCCTGAATGGAGAGCCGAACTCATTAATATTAAAGTAAAGTCTCCAGCTCGCCAAACAGGGTAGATATTTCACCTGTTTGGCAAGCCCGGCTGGCCGAACAGGGTGGCTTTTTAGTGCTATTTGGCAAGCGGCTCTCCAAACAGGACAAAAAAAGATGCCTGTTCGGCGAGCGGCTTGCCAAATAGACCCGGCCTTATTCATATTGCAACATATGCAAGGGGCATGTCTTCAAGACCTCGTTCTTAAGGCAAAACAGTCTTAAAGCTGGAGGGTCAACTCGGGACAGAGATTGATGGAAGTGATCCTCTGAACCCGAACGTACTGGTTCCAGGCGTTCGAGGCGGCCCCTCCGGAGAATGGGCGAATGGAGAATCGATGCTTCTAGTCTTGCTGGCGTTACAAGTTGATTGAAGGCCAATATAAAAGTGGATTTCGCACGACCAACGTTTCGGCCTAGTTTTTACATTTACCAAAATTATGGGATTTGAGAGTCCAAAATTTGGACATGAAACTTCCTATGTTACGCTGCTATCTAGCAGAAATGCCGGGATCTTTCAGCAGCGTTTTGATGTGGAAAGGGCTTTACACCTTGAAGAAGGGGCAATCCAATGTGATTTTGTGCTGCATATAACTTGTACTGAGAATGCATGCAGGTGTGTGTGTATGACCCTACATACTAATTCAATGATTTGACACGTCCCACCATGTGTGTGGCATTGAAAGCAGGCACTTCAGCCTTTTTGTCATTTGAGCGAAAAGTCCGCTGTCTACGGTGTTGTCACGAAAACGTTTTACGACGAGGTTATTTACGGGTCAACGTCAACGCCATCGTCATTTCTGTTTGATTTTGTGTTTGTAAACCCAGCAAGAGCCCGTTAATAAGGAAAATGCAAGTTCAACTTCTTCAATACCGGACTGCGACATTGCGTAACCAGCTCGTGATCATGTTAATTTGAAATGTGTACAGTTTTGTTCATACATTTTTCCTGTGAAACCTGTATTGGGTTTATGCATATAAAAAGGGCTATTCGAGCTTCGAAATCACTTTATTTTTTAACCAAGTTGCAAGTTTTTTCTGTTTCTTGTGAGATCTACGCAACAGACTGGTCTCAATCTTTCCACACTCAGGGTCTTGTCATGGCGAGAAAAAAATAGGTTCGAATTATCACTCTGCCTCCCCACACCTGTACGCATATTCGTGCGGGAAATGGGCCTCTATGGTTTCACAATAACCATAACGGACAGTCAAGACAGTGTCCACATGTCACCAAAGCGGACACGTTGCCTCCTATTATTGTACATTGTGTACATTGTGTATTTCAAGTCACGTTATGAAACACTTTGAGCCAAGTTTTTGATATCACATCTTCCTATTCTTGTGTACATGCTGCACAACACAGAACGTGCAGTAATCATCAGAACTTAGGCAGATATGATAAAAATAACTGCAAATTGTGCCCTTAGTTAGTCAAAGGGCTACTAAAACACGGATTTCTCTACTTTGCACGTTGTTTTTTCAAGTACATCAATGCACATGCAAGAATATGTCAGCATGATGTTATGAGCTAACACAGCTTCTAAAAAATTTTCATGCTAACACGCTTTCTAACCATTATTAGTGGACAGCGTCTTTCTGACACTGTCCGAATCCCCAGGCTGACCTTTTAAAGTCTTACAAATCATGGCAGTGAGATGTGTTTTGAACAATATCATATTCATACAGCAAAATTAAATTGTTTTATTAACTGCAACGTATTTCTTCAACTCCTAGCATTCTCAATGGAGCTGAATACATTGGCTCGTCATGTTTTAGTCGGGTTCTAGCATTCCATGCATGGAGAAATCGAGTGGAGATTCCCCGGTTAAATTTAGAGAACTACCAACAGTTTACTGTTGCCTTTTTCATAAGCCTGAAGTTTGAAATCAAACACAATCAAATTTTGTTTATTGACGGTAATGGCTATTCAAAAGGAATCGTAATAGAAATAGAAAGGACAAACCGAATACAAATTTCCATGCGCATCCGAGAGCAGCAACAAAGATACTTGACTAATGAAGCAGGGCTGTTCACGATTGGTTGGCATCTCATAATTGTAACAAGCAAAAGGAACCGCCTGACGTGTTACAAAGACGACAAAATGCAACTACTGCACAAAGTTCGTGGCAGTAGCTTAATGTCGCATACGGGGACGACATCATTCCTAGGAAGTGGCATTAGGTTGCCAGACAGCGCCCTTAGAAAGCAAAGGCCTATCATTGCAAGCATGTCGCAGTTTTTTGCATGTACGCGTAAACTGAGCCGGAAAGAGAGAAAGGCTATGTATAGCATTCAAAGTAGGTATAGCGAAAGTTCAGCCCCTTAGTAGGAAATGTCTATCAGGGGCTCACAAATCAATTTCTTCTCCTTAGCGTACGCTCTGCACTTGGATATGATATTCTCCAGCGAGTGTTCTTCCTCCAAGGTCCGATGAGCGTTTTTATACGTGCCACCACGGTTAAGCGCCAATTGGGTTTATTGGTCGTGCCACTTCAAATTTTGCTAGCGGTATATAGAGTCCACCCAAGTGACTCATGTTTCTCAGGTCACTTGGTATGGTTTCTTGCTTACCCTTGGCATAGACAGCAGTTACAAGGAACCTCAGTTTTGCATCTAATTCGAAAGACTGTGAAAAGCCAGGAATGTCAGTTCCTTGAAAACCACACCGGTTGTCCAGAAATACAATCCTTGGTTCCCCCCAGGATCAAACCCGTGCCCGGCCTACGGCGTGGTAGCCAGCAGTGTTAATCACTCATTTTTCAGATTTTTCAATTGAAAATTCTTCAGAATTGGTTTTCCCCAAAAACGTCACTTTTGTTCAAATAACAATTCAATAAAAGATTTGTGCTGAAATACACACATTTGCCGTATTATTGTCAGAATCAAATAATTTACCACGCAAGAATTGAATCAATAACAAACTAAAGTTGCGAAATAGTGTACTTTTTTACCCAAGTTAATATAATGTTGATTCACTATGAATATGAATCAAAACCATATCAACTAGGATTCATTGCTACAATCTAGTGCCTCTACTTTCAATGGCAAATCTTACTCCATACAACACTTGAATTTTGATGATTTTATTATGTAGTGAATTCACACAAATCATTACGGATAATTCTTCCAAAATCAGATAATCTTTATGACTGATTTTGGGCAAATCTAAATACTTCAGCTCAATTGTGAACCCTTTGTCCAAAATCGGATACTATCTATGACAGATTTGGGACAGATTGAAATAATTCAGCTCAATTCTGGGCTCTTCCCCCAAAATCAGATGTCTGGTTTTTGGACAGAATAAAATAGCTCAATTCTGGACTCCTGTCTAAATATTTGATGTTGACTAAATATGATCCTGTCTAAATATTCAGCTGAATTCTGGACCCTTCGTCATAAACAGATATTCTTTATGACTGATTTTCTGAAGGATTTAAATTGTTCAGGTAAATTCTGGACCCCGTCCAGAATCATATATTCTTTACGACTGATTTTGGACGGATAGCATCATGTCAATCCGAACTTTGATCTAAAACTGTATGGTCTGTGTTACCTTTATTCATTCATTTCTATACCAACTAAAAATTTACAAAAATGCACTGAGCCCACTGTTGCACTATTAAAGGGACTCATATTCTCAACCGCGGTGCTTTTCGTAAAGGACGTCAGTCAAATCTGGCGCGATAAATCACGAGTGGTCATTCCAAAGTGTCCGTTTATTTAGTACATGTACGTATTAAGGCCTGTGTACACTAGCAACATTTTTACAACATTTCTCCAACATTCCTTGTTGCAACGCCGTGTTGGAAAAATGTTGCCAAGTGTGTACAGAGAAAATAATGTTGTAAAAATGTTGGAGAATTGTTGGAAATTTGTTGCAAAAAGAATTGTCTGGTCAATTTGTTGTTGCAAGTTTTTGGTCGTGTTGTAAAAATGTTGCTAAGTGTGCACAGAACAAAACCAGTTTTCCAACATTCTTACAACATCTAATTGATCATGTGATCTACCTAAAGTCATGTGACAGCCCTAGATGGACAAAATGGCAGCCTTTGCAATAAGGGGTGAAACCTTAGCAAGGAGTTCCTCAAATGCCCCCTCATCCATTCTCAGGAAGTTCTTATAGGAGGGCTTATCACTCATCCTCAACTCCCTCAGCAGGCAATGGTATGCTCCATGCTGCTGCCTCATTTGGATCCACGGCCTGGTCCACAGTCTCTTGACTTCCTTTTTCCTCTGCCTTGGCCGTCTTGACAAGACAATTGCCAAAACTGTGGCAGAAGCAGCCAAAACACATGTGCTCTCCTTGAATTCATCCATGATTTTCCCACCAAAAAAAATTTCCCGCTCTGTTTTTACAACAAACTTCCGACATATTCCCAACAAATTTCCAACACTCTTAAAATAGTGTACACAGGGCATGTTGTAAAAATGTTGGAGAAATGTTGGAGAAATGTTGGAGAAATGTTGCCAATGTACACCCTGCTTTACGCAACAGGACGGGGGAGTTGTCAGTTTGATAGTGCTCACAGGTGTGTGTCTAAATATTTCTGAATCAGCTCAACTCTTGACTTTCGTCCAAAATCAGATATTCTTTAAGACTGATTTTGGACGGATTGAAAAAGTTCAGCTGTCTTTTCAGCGTTCTCTCTGCACTTGGAGGTGATTTTCTCCAAGGAGTATTCCTCCTCCAAGGCGGGATTAGCGTTAATGCGTGACACTATGGTTATGCGCCAATTGGGTGTTTTGGCCCAGTGAATCCGACTTCGGCGAGAGGTTGAGTCCACGCAAGCAGCTCATGTTTCTCACTTGCTAGGATCTTTAACTTGCCCTGGCGTAGACACAAGATACAAGGAATATCGGTTTTATATATACTAAAAGTATATATATTTTTATTTCGTACTCGTAGGTACAATACAGTGCAAGGGGTGCATTACAAATACTAGTGCATTACAACGCGATATTACAAATGAAAATTAAAGAGGAAGAGAAACCGACATCATGTAAGACATGCAAAAACTACGTTCAAAGGTATAAGCAATTAAGAAACGCACAGTACAAATAATATGTCATCAATTTCCCCCCTCGTAAGTATACACATCCCTTTATCCCGGCGACATAATAATTCCCTAATCTGTCCCGCCAATCTTTTCTGCCCCTCTGTTACATTTGACCTCCCAATGTCCCGTGTCATAAAAAATACATTTGGCAAATTGCCCCTATCCCAACCATACTTTGCTAACAAAAAATTAAAACTTTTCCCAAGAGACGATCGACTCCCACCCTCAATGATACGTTTGCATAGTTTGAGATATACATTTTTAGATTTCCCAAGAGTTTTAAAAAAGTTAACAAAACGCTTCTCTATTTGAGCCTGAATCGGAAAATCACGTGTGATTAATGAAGTAAAAACTTATGAGTGCGAGACGGTAAACTAAGAAGTTTTCTAATACATATCCTCCATGCCACGTATACATTCTCAATTCCTTGAAATGATATATCCCACCCCTGGAACCCGTAAAGAGACATGCAATAAGATTTGAAAAGCCTGTATTTTACTTCGTGAGTAGCAAACCGAAATTGAGATAATAGAATGTTTGTTCTTTTGTACAAGTCATTAATCGCCGCCTGAAACTTTCTCTTCATAATGTCCGGCCCAAAAATCATACCCAAATGTACCTCATAGGGAGATGGTCGAAGTGCCACTCCCTGAAACCAAATGACAATGTCGAAGCCCACGGTTGCACCAAAAATAATTAGCTTACTTTTGGACGCATTGAAAGTTATCATAATATCAACTGAAAACGCAGAAGCTACACGTAACATTTCGTTCAAAGCACATACAGTCGGAGCTAACAGAACCACGTCATCGGCATAGGCGAAGGCGCCAACAAAAAGTAAACCGATATAACACACAACGCCCGACTTTTCTAGAACAAACAAAAGCTCATCTAAGTAAATACCGAATAAAACCGGAGACAACACTCCACCCTGTTTTACCCCGTTTTTAGCCGTAAACTCGCCTGACATGTGAGTCCCCCACCTAACTCTTATCCCCTGATTTAAGCTAGCGACCAGGGGGCATAGCCCCTTACGTAGGAGAAGTCGAAATAGTTTGATAAATTGTACCTTATCAAAGGCCTAAGAGGCATCAAGCATTACACAATATACATTGGTAATTTGAGAATTAAAATAATCAATAACCTCATTCACTACCGTACTGCAAGTGACAGTAGATGACCCCTGTTTAAAACCAAACTGCATGTCAGACGAGGAAAAAACATTGCTATATCTATGAAGGAAAGCGTAATCCAAAATCTTGCCCATAATGCTGCTTAGTGAAATGCCCCTATAATTATCCGATGCGGTTAATGATTTCCTTTTATCTTTAGGTATAGGTATAACAATGGTTTTAGCAAAATCTCCAGCACAACACCCATGATTCACCATTGATGATAAGAGAAGAGATATCATCACCTTTAACCTATTCCCCCCATATATAAAATGATCAGATTTGACACCTTCGATACTATCACTTTTCCCTTTTTTAAGCTTTTTTATGCCCCTATCAACATCTTCGAATAAAATTGAGTGCCCTTCAGAGCAACGCCCTCTGCAACACTTATCACGCACACCTGTATCAATATCGTGCATGAGTGCCTCCATTTCATCATCATTATACGAAACCGAATTAAACACGTATTTAAATTTATCGGCAAACATCTTACAAATGGCCTCTGGCCCATTTACGTTGTCCATTGTATTAGGGATGTTATTCTCTCTATTTCCTCTATTGATTTTGCTGACATCATTCCAAAAATCTTTACTACTCTTTCCTTGCATTTTTGTGGCCAACTTATCCGCAGCTACCTTATCCTTATTAGTTTTAACCCTTCTAACCGCATAATGATATGATGCTCTAGTGCGGCGACGAATGTCGTCCACTATACCGTTATGTGGCCGCCCGTTTTCAACCCAGATGGTGTGCCAGAAAATGGCTTTCTCCCTTAAATTCTTGACTTCGTCATTCCAATCTGCTATACCTGCCCCCTCAATTTTTTTTGCACTGTTTTTAGGAATAGCTGCATTGGCAGCGCTAATATCATGAAAATTCACAATGTCATCTTGGTGTGTTTTACAAAAATAATTTTTACAATTGATATCCCCCAGAGGTATGTCAATATCACCCAAGTATTCCTCCAACACACGGCAGTAATTTTCTAAGTCCCCGGGTTGAGCTTTATCCCAACATGGTTCATTACTATGAGTATCAGGCCTATGGCTCTCTCTTGAACTACAAGAAATGTTCAAACCAAGATGTGAGCTTGAGTGGTCAGACAAATTGTTACCTTGATGTAACACTCCATATGATTCAATACGATCAGACATACTTTCTGAAACCAGGAAATGGTCAATTAACGACCTACTGCTATTTGACTTGCTTTCATATGTGAAATCAACCCGCGATACATTATGGTTAACCGCGAAATGTAAGTTTTCCTGTCTCATAAAATCCAAAAGTGCCTGCCTATGCTGAGACTGAAGTCTACCTAGGTCAGTATTTAGGTCGCCCCCAACAATAACATTAGGAGTATCCTGACCATGCAATAAAGCAGATACTTCCATCAAAGTGTTCTGAAATTCTTGAATATTATGTTGACCGCCATTATCAGTAGGCATATAAATATTCACCAACAAAATACAATTATCGAGCCCATCAACTTCTATGGAAATTCCACAAACTCTTTTAGAATCAAAATCCACTGGTGTAATAACACCTTTAACGTTCTCATGCCAAGCTATGGCCACGCCTCCATACGGACGCACGCTTAACAATTAAGTGTTCTCCATACCGGAAACCCCGTGCAACATGATACCCTTTCCCAAGTCCGCCTTTAACTTAACAAGCTGCTGATCAAACATCCAATGTTCCTGAAGTAATAAGAATGTACAGTCAGGTAACAAGTCCTTTATGTATTCTTTTCGTCCCGACCCAAGTCCACAGCTGTTATATGAAGTTAAGTTCACGATACTCATGATCAGAAGTAGAGTGAGTCCGGACATCAACATCACTGTTGTTTAGAAGGAACAAAGAATTTTCTCACACCCACACCTTCTGGCCACATGTCCCCATCTAATAGCTTCGCAAACTGCGACTTCGGCACACTAAGTCTATTCCACTTGAAACTGGCATTCGCGTTCGATTTTAGTTCTAGCTCCTTTACAACAATATCCTTATCTACTATGTAGTCCCGGAGTTCCTCATCCGTTGTATCCAGATCTAACCTGAAGATGAACAGATCTCTATTAGGTTCAGGAGCTCCCTTAAGAGCACATCCTGTTTTTGACCTGCTTCCCATGATCACCTTTCTCCGATTCACCTTTTGTCTGTTCACTAAGGTGAAACCATCAGATCTTTCGAATACAAGGAGCAATTGCTTTCCCCTCATCCGCAACACTGATTGATGTGGAACCGCAAGGTTGGACTGTTCCCTTGTTGGACCCCTTCCTCCGCCACGGCCACCACGTCCTCCACGAACACTAACCATTCGGTTTGTATCTACAAACTCCGAATTTGACCCAACACTCTTAGCATAGCTCATCATGTCCTTCTGCTTCTCTGATAAGTCCCATGAGCTATCCCTCCATTCGTCGATGTTGACGTCCGCCCACGAAGATAACTCCTTCTCCCCATTTACTGCAGGAAGAGAGGACCCACTCCCCACGTCTGCACCGTTACTCCTCCTATTACGATTCACCTTTATATCGTTTATATCCAAACTATTTTTCACAGTTCTGCCCTCAATGGAACCAAGCTGTTCCTCAAGTTTGCAGAGCCTCTCCACGATAGAGATGCTGTTTATTTCCTTTGTATGCGCCCGAGGTACCGAATTTAGTTCAGTCGCCGGAACTGCCAGCATCGGCATCTTGTTTCCTTTATCCAAAGCATTCAACGCGTTTATGATATCAATCGTGTTCGATTCCTCCACCTTTTTGAGATTGGTAGCTTTTCTGGAAACAATCCTACCAATCACTTCATCACCAACTTTCTCCCATAGAACTTTCTTCGCGGTCAAGATCTGACTCCTCGTGTTCTGGCGAAGACAGGTGCAATGGCCAGATCAGCTGTCAGATTTGACATATGGGTTGTTATTGTTTACATGTAGGGGAGCCACTGTCATGAACATGGGAAATCCTTGAAATCAGGTCACAGGTATGGGATAGCTGCTGGCTGATTCTGATTGGCTGATCAATGTTTTGGTGGGACAGTTTAAAAGGCCAGGGAAACAGAGAACCCATTGCATTCCAATACAAGACTTGGCTGAGTAAAGAGCCAGCTCCGATTTTGTTGAGAAGACAAAAGAATTGCCTGAACGTCAGGTGGACATCTGACTGGTTATGGTAATACAGTCATGATGAAGGGTCTGTGATAGCCAGCACAGGAGAATTGTGAACCAACTTTCTTCTGTTTGGATACTAAGCGGAAGTGCTTAGGCCGTACATTGTGGTACTCAATATATTGGCTGTGAAATCAAGACTCAGACCCAGGGTGTATCTGACGACACCCTTTTGTTAACAAAGAAGCCATCTTGTCTGAGTTTGTTTTGGTATTCTATGTCCCTATGAACACCAACTGAAAATTGATGCAAACTCTTTTTATTATAGCAGTGTGGTTGAACCCTCTGCTGTGCATTGTGCTCTATATTCAGCTAGTGAAACTGAATAAGCTGACCAGAAATATTTATATATTTTATCTGAAACAAAAAAAACGTGTTCTTTGTTCTATTGTTGATGCACTGCTTTGATATGTACTAGCTACCACTGACTTTCTTTGACGACTGTCAGGTTACTGTTTGTGTTGGGTGTGGAACTTTTGATGCCTTGAAGACCAGTCAACCTATAGATTGTAGGCATCAGTCAGTGATGATGGTTTATGGTTGTGCTGTTCAAGAAGTCCGAAAGTGAAATTCTTCTAGCCCCGTGAGATGTCGTTATGGAGATGTCGTTGATGTTGTGACGGTTCCGGAGAAGTGAGACAGCAACGCCCAATTTTCCCACCCACACTACAGTTACTTATTTGTAGTAGAGTTAGTACATCAGTCCAGACTAAATTTCTCACACCACGGACGAAAATCGGAGTAATTGGAATGCCACTATTGGTCTGGACTTGAGTATATTCATACACCTATCAAGCAGAACATTGCTCAACATTTTGTTTTTACTTCACGCTCGGTCGTGGAGTTAATTTGTGTGTGAAGCACCTGTTGTGTTACCGTTTGTCGGGCACTTTATGTATTCGTGGATAGATGTACTAAAAACTGAAACTGCCCGTTAATGGATTAGATCTGTTGAGGAAATCTGATACAGCTCCGGGCCAAAAGGAGAGAGGAGAAGAAGAAGGGCGTCCGACGACGAGAAAGAAGAGTGATCGGCCCAGCTGTAGGTTACAGATTCGAACAACGAAGATTGAGGATTTTGAATTAGATGGTTAGTACGGCCAATCTTCGTGCCAAAATAATACAGTCCAAACAATTGAATATCGCTTAGCAACCCGCTACAACACCTCGTGTAAAAGTCAAGTACAGCATTCTTGACCTGTTCATTCGTTCCCGATTGCAAACCGAACCACATGTAGGCTAACACCGGTTGTAGTATCACCGCGTCCCTCTGCTCACAGTCTTTCACCCCGTGGTCACCTGTGGCCTCATCTCGCGCACAAGTTTTTTCCACGTCATCATCACTTTCCCATTCATCGTCGGAGCCGCTATGCCTAATTATCTTAGAATCCGGACTGTTCTTGTCCTGCGGTGAGCGATCCTTCAATTTACGTTTTCGCTCACCAATATAGACCTGAGGTGTCAAATGGTCCTTTATCGACGATTGCGACATACTAGCACACTGCTCCTTTCCTTTAATCCGTTCGGTTCACTCATGCGTGACGATCACTGTATACCCGTATGTACATGCACGAAATGTAGTTATTGATGTACATGCACGAAATGTTGTTATTGATACTGTTTTTCCTGACAAACTACGTCTGGAATTAAACCTTACTTTAGACCAAGTGCACACTGTCACTTACACCATCAACTAGCATCAGCAAGTAATGTCCTGCTGCTCCTGAAACTGCTCAAAATTCGGGAAAAAGTCTACCGATCCACCGAGCGATCCTTTCAGTCCGCCATGTTGTTATCATGTTTTAAGTCTCATTCGAAGGACTGTGAAGAGCCAGGAATTTTATTTCCTTGAAAACCACGCCGTTCATCCAGAAAGCAGGATTGAAATAGTTCAGCAAAATTCTGGACCCTCGTCAAAAGTCAGTCTTAAGGAGTGCCTGATTTTGGACGAATCTAAATATTTCAGCCAAATTCTGGACCCTTCGTCCAAAATCATATATTCTTTACGACAGATTTTGGACGGATATAGCATATTGTCAATCCGAACTTTGATCTAAAACTGTATGGTCTGTGTTACCTTTATTCATTCATTTCTACACCAACTAAAAGTATGAAAAATATGAGAAAATCAGGTTAGAGTTGATAGCAGCTTTTATATTGATTGCAATTGTTATCAAATACATTTGTGTACAAAGTCAGTTTTCCTCTATATCATTCATTTATTTGTTCTGATATTGATAGTTACCGAAGTGCTCTTCACGAGAGAGACATTTGAAGCCAATGTTATAAACTCATTGGAGTCACCTACACTGCGTATGGTACGACAGCGCTCAAAACTGGAATGTGCATGCTCTCCGAAAGCCTTGACTTCTGGCAGATTTTCCGACTTCACTTACAATGTAGAGACAAAATCTGGATATATCGCAACCAATGAGGCCCACTGGCTTCACTAGGGTGTTGAGTACGGCATAAAGTGAAACACTGTACCAACAGGGTTACTAAGGTACTAATTATATGGGCATTATCTATCACCAAGCCCTTGGCTTCCCAGTCGTCACCGTTCACACTATACAGGTGGACTGTCACCCGATTCCAGAGAAACGGGAATAAATCAATTTAGACGTTGTTACAGGTTTTTACGATTATGATCCTCATCATGAGTGAGCCCTCCGTGCAGCAATCATCTCAATTTGCAAATCGATGATTATTTGATTATTTGGCGGTATGTCACAGTTACGCAATTGTGGCAAAGATGTGACATTCACGATTACCTCGATACTAAAAATACAAAAATGGCGTCAGGTCGCCCCGTCACGTGGTGATTTCATACCTATATGCATATTGCTATTGTCATATTCGCAATTGAAAGTGAGGCTATTGGGGACGGCTAGGTTAGGGGACGGACGTCCCACTTATGCCATACGACGTCGCTATTATGAAAAATTTATACCAGTCGTCACCACATGACGACGATTGTATCGTGGTTGCGCAAGTGGTAGAGTGAATTGGCCAAGATAGTTATCCTTAAAATAATCTCACATTTCTATATTTGGGCAATCTTTTCAGCATATATCATCTTTATACAGTTCAATAAGTTGATAAAGAATGTTTGCAGCTGATGTTATCGTTTGAATAGCATGTTTTGAAAAGCTTTTTGAATCGAGGTCAAGAGAAATAGTTTTTTTCTCATTTTCCCGCTTTTTCGACATTTAGAGTTTTTGATAACAATTGTTCTTAAATGTCAGAAAGCTTTTGAAAACAAACCTATTAAATGAAACATTAGATCAGAGGAAACAAGAAGGAAAAAATCAAAGACAATAGCATTGTAAGAGGGGCTATCATGAATTTAAAGATGGCTCTCTCTATTTTGTGACCAAGGATTTTCAATTGCCATGACCACTAACTCTACGTTGTACTTTTAATTTATCATTAAATACAAGTGTCACGGGAGCAGAATACATCTGGTCATCTTGTTTCGGTAAAGTTCTATCGTTTACGTCACGAAAACAGAGAGCGGATATCCCAAGGTTATGGTTAGAGAAATATGAAAAGTTTTCAATTACTTTGTTCATCAATGTGAACAGATTTAAGGATCAAACGATATTTTATGATTTTGGTAAAGCACAGAATTTCGTAATACGTATTGATCATACAAATAGACTTCGAATAGAAGAATACGTCATGACAAACAAAAAAATTTATTATGTTAGAGAATACTTTCCGAGTGGTTGGCATCTCATCTCTGTAACAAAGGATAGGAACCACTTTAAATGCTACATCGATGGAAAATCACTCCAGCTGAAACGCGGCATTTTTCGAAACACACGAAAGCGGCCGAAATCACTCAAGCTGAAAAGTAGCAACTTTCGAAGCAAACGAAAGCGGCCGGTAGCTCCCCTCAAAAGGTTATCACATTTCGGATGTGGAAGTTGCAGTAACACTCTCTTCTTCATTGGAACCGTGGCACAGTTCTTGGCATTTCCGTATATTCTTAGCGAGGAGCAAGTGAAGACCATGTACCATATTCAAAGTATGCGACGTTGTACCGCTATTTTAGATTAATTCATATTTAGATACCTGCTATGACAAAAAAAACATTCCACTGCTGACACTCAACGACTAAGCATTTCAAGAGGTCTTTCCACCATATTGTGTCCAAGCAAGGTTTGGTGAATATTAAGGCACGACTTTGAAGTAATACGTTTTTGGTGGCATGCAGAGCGTCTGAAGGATATTGCGTTGAATAGATTATCCCTCAATGCTGTGAATATCCCATGTACGCACTGTACATCAGGTTACTGAATATGAAAGTTTACATAGGTCACCATGTTACGGCAATTCCATCATGTACTACCGCAAAGGCAGAACCAAGCGGAATGCCTTATTATAAACCGCGAGATGCGGAATGCGAAATCGTGAGATGCCAACCTCGGTGAGAGTACCATGCGCCACAGGATGTATTTCAAATACGGAACCTGAAAAAGTGAACATTCATGAAACCGAGGCTGTAAAGGGAGCTATCCTTGTTTTGATTTGCCCATTGAAATAGACTCCGATGTGCGATGTGTGGAATTTAACCTAATTTATAGCCGAGTTTCGATTGTCAGACTATCCCGCGATATTTTTAGGGATGACCAGACGTTCACCAGGTGCATGCCCTGTGTTATCGGCTATCTTGTGTATGGTGACTTGTGCCGCCAGGCGTAACGTGAAAATAATCTTGATACATGCAGCATCCTGAACCTCATGGTATTATACTCACAGTATATCTTGATAAGGTGCAAAAACCTTTGTGGTCAAGATGAACATGCAGTTGCATGTGACCTTTGCATTGTCTTCTACCCTACTAACAATGATTGAATGGAGAAGTGGACAGCAGCATCAGAAATGGTGATTGTCATGGTCCAGGGAAGTAGAAAATCTTGTGGCAGAAAAAAATGATTACTCATCTCGCGTTTCGCGATTTCTCATCTCGCGGTTTATAATAAGCCAAGCGGGACAACTACAAGGCGGACTCTATCACTTAGGCTAAATCACAACGCTAGAAAATGAACACATCATGCCAAACAGGCTGATCGTACAGGGTGTAGGCAGTGCCACTCCTCTAAAATCTCGTTGACATTGGATGAATCCCGGCGAGTAGACTGTAGCCCATTGCTGGTTCCATAGGATGCACCAGTTATCGATTCTTTGGAATACATAAATTAATCAAAGAAGAGACAGATCACGTTCTGATGTTATTTTGCAGGGTCTAAATGTGCGACTTCGGCATGGAAGAATCATTACGTCATGAGACACTGATGGTAAGTGACTTTTCGTAAAGGGCAAGCAGTGATGAAAAATTGCAGAAATTTCCTGGCATGATGTTTATGTTTTGAGGAACTATGGTTCGGACGACTATGCGCCTAACTGATTTCCGAGCGACGGTTTCTTGTTCAACCGGGTTCAACCACTCGTGTAGAAGTACGTGTACATGTAACAATTGTTTCACATTATGTTTGTTAGCCGTTGCCGGTTTACGCTTCTTGACGCTCATGCAACCTGCTTCGTGAGAGTCGATGTTATCACGATTGTTCAACATAACCCTTTAATAAGACAGTTGTAGAATAAACATTAGGGCCTAGGTGCCAGCGGGCTTTGTTTGAAGACAACAGGTGTATTTGGCCAGACATGAATTATTTTAACTGCGCAGGAAGGAGCAAAATACCTTTGTAACGTAAATGTAGAAGAAAGATACACGTCAAATGAATGATGCATACATCTTGTTTGATACGAGTATTCGTGGACTGGTTCGATGATCTGGAGGGCTAAACTGCCCTACATGTACATGTACGTTGAAAATCGATGGAGAGACAATCACAAACATCATGAGTCATGTTAGTGGTTGCAATATCTGTTATGGTGAAAATGACCCGAGGTGGGAAACCAACCCACTCCAACCTAATCGTGTTTGCCAATGTCCGACCGGGCATTCAGAAAGGGACGCATTCTTGACATTACACCGACCGGGAATCTATTTCACTTGTCAACCAAGTTATCTACATAAATGGTATCAAAACAAATTTTCCCAAATATTGGGTTAACTGTATCACTCAATGAATTTAGAAAGGCATATATTGATCATATATTTCCTTTATTTTTCCATTAAAGTTTGAATTCAGCACGCACCCGTGTTGTGATTAGAAGAAAGAAAAGCTGTTCATATACTAAAGCCCTTTAAATTTTTGATCGATCTCCTTGCTTTTTCCTGATATTGATTTAGAATTTGCCTGGCCATATTATGTACAATTGATTCGTTAATTTGTTGAACGCAGTTATTAGTATGCGTACAATGGAATTATCGCCAAACGAAATCAAACTTAAAAAGGGGAAATTTGGTGCTTAAGTTCGTAACTACTGTGCATTGACACGCAATTTGTTTTGTTTCATTCTTCTAAGAAAAGCGGGATAGAGATTATGATTAAAATATGTCCATCAAGAACTTTCGTACTAAAATACGCTACATATGCGGCCTTCTCAATGCTATTTCGTCTATCAGCGCCACGTTTCCGCGAGGAGGTAATTTTGCTTAGATATTCTCTAAATGGTCACCGGTATCACGAAACTTGCAAATATTGACATGCACACCAGATTTTTTTCTCTCATCGTCAAGATACATGTACGGTGTTTCTATTTCGTAGCGCATTGTCCGTGTCGTCGTAAACAATTTTGCAAAAATATGCAAATATTCATCTTTTTCGACTATTCTCCACTAGTTGGAGGGGGCAAAGTAGAAATTCAACCTTACTCTGGATCCTGTACTGAGCAAGTAACTGGATCATCTCGAGTCAGTAGTTGCTTTACCTAAAACAACAGGAAAAGGAACGAAACAAATATTGTGCAATTTGTTAGTCCGTTTGGTGTTCACTTGGTTGCCTTGGTTCCTTTTACTGGATCCACTCACAAGTAAAGATCCTTAGCCTGACAATACCCGATTTGTACCAACGCCTCGATGGATAGAGTCTAAACAGCCGAACACAATAGTGGGCCTTTTGCTGTCATAAAAGGGGTGGGATATCTATTCAAGAGTTAACAACGTAATCGTCATGAATAGTCATGACTCTTTTTAAATTACAATTAAGACCAATTTGAAGAAACGAAGAGAAGATATCCCGCAGCTGTTATAGCTGCTAAAGGCCTACTATCATGCCCGGTTGTTTAGGCTTTGCCCATCGAGGTGGTAGTAGAAATCGGATATTGTCGGGCTTGGGATCTTATTGTGAGTGGATCCAGTATCTTCAGAAACACGACATCGGCCCTGAAATCAACCTGAAGTCGCCAACTCACAGTGCTGCTGGTAGAAATCAATGTACAGAGGACATACTACTATTCATATTTTCAAAAGTATTCAAAAGTATGATATAGACGATGATTTGGGGTTAGTACATGTACTTTGCGTATTCTAATCTTTAATGGGAGGATCCCGGGCCCTGATGGGCTGAAAATTACATGGGAGCACTCTGAAAAGCCATCTTGATAGGACGAAAGAGGTTTTCAAACTTGCACCAACCAATACACACTTGACATGTTTAAAGCCCATCATGCAAAACATTACATAGATTATTGTAATATTGCCACATCAAAAGCCGGGTTGCTATCACAACTTTCAAAACCCTGTTTGGCAATCCTTTATTTTTAAAAAGCCTTTTGAAAAAAGTTTATAAAGTAACTATTTCGATTTTTGCAACTAACCAGCTTTAGTAAGCTACAAACTGGATGGAACTGACAAGAATGTAAGGTAAGATTTATTTATTTATATTGCAACATATGCAAGGGGCTTGTCTTCAAGACCTCGTTCTTAAGACAAGATAATATAAAAGCTGGAGAGTCAACTCGGGACAGAGATTGATGGAAGTGATCCCCTGAACCCGAACGTACTGGTTCCAGGCGTTCGATGTGGCCCCTCCGGAGAATCGGCGAATGGCGAATCGATGCTTCTAGTCTTGCTGGCGTTACAAGTTGATTGTAGGCCAACATAAAAGTGGATTTTGCACGACCAACGTTTCGGCCTAGTTTTTACATTTACCAAAATTATGGGATTTGAGAGTCCAAAATTGGGACATTCAAACTTCCTGTGTTACGCTGGTGTAAAATATGAATATGTATAAAGTTCACTGACAGCAGCCAATAGTAACACCCTGTGTCATCCATGCCATGTGCCGTTACGTAACATTTGCCAGGTGAACCAGGCGATAAATCTGTAGTGTGATCGGCTTTGGCTCTCGTCAAAGCAGCACATGTTCGTAAAATAAAAGATAGTGATTGAATTAAATATATCCTTGTACTGTTGATACTGTTGCTAGTCTAACCTGGAGGAACCCAAACCCCATATACTACATTGCGACCTTCGACAGGAAAATTTAACGCGATACAATCCAGAGGTATTAACGTAGCAGAAAGGGGTGGGCGTTTTTGGTTTCTGAGTGTGAGGAGGTATAGTGGTGTCTGTTGACTGTGCTTTAAGAGAGACTAGGCATGATGTCAGTCTCTCTTAAAGCACAGTCAGTCTCTCTTAAAGCACAGTCAACAGACATGTGGTTTCAGTATCAGGTCTTTCATTGTAGCAATGCGAAAATGTGAGCAATTTTGGTTAGGTCCTTCATAATATAGAGTGACTCAACCACTCTCTTGATTACAGCGGCCGCCTCAGCGCCACTACGCGGGGCCTAATGGTATCAGGCTAAGTAGCTCCACGCGATATGCACCATTCTGGGAAAACTCAATGTGGAAGTATGCTCAATAGCATAATCTATTCTTAGCTCCAGCTCGAGGTAATCTTGCGCTGTGTTTCTTTGGCCCAGATACATTGTGGTGGAAAACGTCTAGGACTAGTACAATGAACGCCTCACTTGCGCCAGACTAATAAGTGAAGAAGGTCTGGCTGCGCGAGACTACTGTGATAAAAATGACCATTGCAGAGACTCTGTGACGTAGGCAAATACTTTTTACAATCAAAAATGCTCTCAAAAGACGATAAGGAATGATTATTTATTAACATTTCCTGAACTCTATACCTTCTAATTATCACTTTACATAAATAGGTTGGCATTAAGTCGCGAGATTTTCTTTCCTCGTGACAATATGGAGCAAAATAGTTACAACCCCACAATCGCGCTATAAGTCCATGATAAGGCCACGGTGACCCGTTATAAATGTTTCGCCAGCTTCGCAATTTTGCCGCTGCGCGGCACGTTGGGCCCTTGCGTCAAGCGGAGTTAATAGCGATTTTCACAAGACTCCCTATGGATTGTTAAAGAAAAGAGAGAAGGAAAGATGCATTGGGACTGTGACAATTTATTTTACGGCCCTGATTTTCTGTACATTTTGCATCATGCAACAAACAGTTGAACAGGATGGATGTTATGATAACGAAACGAAATGAAAAAGGACAATGCGTTAGTTAAAGGGATGATGTGAAACGAATATGGAAACCGTTACGCGAATAGGAAAACTATATATTTTGTTTTCACCGAGCGAAGTTTATGCCCGCCATCTGACCATCCGATGGCCATCGTCATATTTAATGTTGCAGAGAGAAGCAAATGCCAAATCTGGACTTAACTCTACCGTCTTCACTATCATTTAAGAACAAGGACGGATTTTTCTTAGTTAACGAGAACTCTACGTTATGATGCGCTATTCAAGTGGAACTCGATTTTACCATTGATAACCACTATCTTAAGATGTTTGGATTTAGAAATTTATAAATGGATGTACAAATTTATGAAAGGATTATATAGGAGGACTATAATTATGCACTTTATTACATGACTTGCAACTTAAGTTTACGTTAGAAGTGTGCGGCAATACGGCCTGATGATGCACATACCAGTTTCACCTTGTTTATTGTACCAGCAGAAAAACGGAATACAGACTTTATATCACCTTATCAACACAAGAAAGGTCCTACCAGATGACGAAAAGAACGTTTCGATTTCGAACATTACCATCATGAAAACGAACTTTATTTGATTAATGACACGGTTTTATTTCTGCAGCGGATGCAATGTTGCTTTGACAACATTTAAATTTGTTTTACAATATGTTACCAGATTATTTTGCATTCTTCGAACTAGTTTTGAAACCTATTAGAGATATTACCGCAAACAGAAGGTAGCCTCTGGTTTTCATTGAGTGTAAGAATGTTTGAACAAACGCTTTATTGGAAATGCAGCCGAACATTTCACGGTGTATTAAAATGTAAGAGTGGTACGTAGATTTTTATTGATATTATTCAGTTTTTCGCACCATCAATTCAACTTTTGAATGGCTGTATTGCTATGAATTGTAGCCTAACTGGTTGAGTAACAATTTAAGACTTATTTGTATCACTATGGTACAAGTAGCTTTAACAAGCCTGTAATTTGAGAACACTCAACATAATTTGGTTCTTTTGAATAGTGGATATGATAGAAAGTTGCGTGTAGATAAAACAGACTACAGCCCTGTGTTTATCAGTAGGTAAATTATTTTGCCTTTGCATGAGTTTTGGCAGTGATTGATTGTTTCTAGGTATCGCAAGCCTATGAGATGGAATGACAGTGATATAACTGGAGCCGAATTGGTAGATGTCGTCCTGGGTACCTTTTAGGACACTAAAAGTTACCCAGTTTGAAATTCGCGCACTTTTGAAACCTACCGACGAGGTTCTTGAAAACGGTACTTTAGCGTTTTGCAGTGCACGAATTCATTGAAATTTTTGACACCTGTCAAAACACACGTGGTCAAAATGCGAGTTTCTGCCGATGATTTAGATGGCTATTTACAATCAATACCGTCGTTCATCATCATCATATTGCCGTATTAAATCCATTTTACTCCGTTTATGTGCAAAAAATACGATTTCAACAGATCAACAGATCATCCTTCTTGATGAACTGAGCTGATTTCGTGCACTGCAAAACGCTAAAGTACCGTTTTCAAGAACCTCGTCGGCGAATTTCAAACTTGGTAACTTTTAGTGTCCTAGAAGGTACCCAGGATCGTCCTGGGTAACTTTTAGGGGTACCCAGGTTGGTCCTCAGGACGACATCTACCGATTCGGCATAACTGGATAAATATGGTATTGTACTGGAAAAGGTTTTGGTAAATATTTGAACTTCAAAAATTCAGAATATTTTGGTTAGAAGCTTGATTGCAAACATACTCTCAAACTGTTATGTGGTGTGTATTATCTATTATTTAAAGGTTCAGAAAGGTTGTTTACAGGACCGAGAACTGAGATGACAAATGTTTTAGAATAATGATACTGGTATGGATATTAGAACAAAGGTTGAAGTTAGAATGTTATGGTTTAGAATTTGTTGGAACAGTATTTGAGAGTTGGGTTTTTTTAATGTAAGAAGGATATTGAGGAGAAGGAGGAAGTGTATTTAGTAAAATGAAAGGTATAGTTGAGAAGCAATTCCTATATCAAGTTTAGAAATTAAGCGTAAAGTTATCAAAAGTATATTTTTGGCTATAAATTGTCATGGACAAAGACTTATTATTGAGAAGTGATAGTATTGTATTTCAAGTTTTTTGTTTTATTTTTCTTCTTCTAAATAGTATAGAAGTCAATGGATTGAATACATGTGTGAATTTAATGATTTAAAGATTTGAAGCTGATGGTCATAAATTTGGTATACGGTAAAAAAAGGTACAGGAAAAAAGGTACGGAAAAAAAGGTACAGGAAATAAAAGTACAGGAAATAAAAGTACTGGAAATAAAGGTACCGGAAAAAAAGGTACCGGAAAAAGGTACACAAAATGGCATATATAGGTAAAAAAGTACACAATTATTTTTCAGAATATTATTCTCTTCAATTCGTTCAGACTCGGCCTATGTCTTAATCTTTTCTTGCCCATTTTTCTTCTTCTGTGACTAAGGTGGTGCCTTAAAACAGTTTAATACAGTGTGGACAATTTTGTTACGGAATGAATTTGAGGAAAATTCATGGAAGAAGTTGCCCAATAGGGGAGCTGACGTTGTTTTTGGTAATAACTACATGTACTTTCATGTTCTTTTAAATTTTAAAATACTCGAGTCGTATTCTTATCAGGGGCGGATCCAGGATCTTGGGAAAGGGGGGTGGGGGCGCACCTGGTATCCTACCTGGCATTTCACATCAAGATTCTCGCCAATGTCCCTAAAAAGCTTGTGTTTGGTCTTAAATCTAATAATTTATCTGTTACGACCTAATTGGCCAGGCACATTGTTAATTAGATTCAGCTCTATGATCAATGTTAATTGATTATCATTTATCAGTTAACCCTTTTGCAGAGGGAATTGTCCTGGAATCTTTACAATCATCATGATCTTGATAGCCGTGTTTTCACTCTTGAAAACCATAACGGTATACTGGAAATTTGATATACCTATTTCTAAGGCCTATGCAATGCCTACGCAACAAATAAAGTTAAAGTTATGGATAGAAAAAGGGAGAATTTAAATGATATTTATTTTAAAAATTGTGTACTTTTTTACCTATTTATGTCATTTTGTGTACCTAATTTTCCAGTACCTTTTTTCCGGTACCTTTATTTCCGGTACTTTTATTTCCTGTACCTTTATTTCCTGTACCTTTATTTCCGTACCTTTTTTTCCTGTACATTTTTTCCTGTACCTTTATTACCTAAATTCCATAAATTTGATAGAAATGATGGTAGTACCGGTTGTAAGAAAGATGGGGGTAAAGCATTTATATTTTGGAATTTATTTAAACAGAGTAAATAATTATGTTTGAATAAGGGAGGACAATTCCTATTGCAAGTATACAGTAGTAGAGACAGAAAGCAGTTGATTGAAAGATATTGTGTAAGGTTGTGCATTTTAACAAAGAGTATAATTGTGTTTACATTTGGGATTAGCTACCCTTAAAATAATGTGTAACCGATTATTTTGAAAGGTTTTAAAATGTATCAATCAGGTATCATTGACAAAAGGAAAATAAGAATGTGTGATAGATTTTTTTTGAAAGTCAGTTCATTGAATGAGGATTGTGAGACAAATATGCTTTTGAGTTTGAAATGGGAAGCAGAACTAAAGTGATTGAAACCAGTTGGAATAATATGATTACAAAGCTTTATTTGTGTCGTACTTAGCATAAGAACATTTGTAATTGCTTATGTCATTAGTATATTTAGATGATGTTAGAGGATTTGTAGATTTATGGGTTAGATTGATGATTAGATGGATGATCAGTTAAGTTGTTTGATCTAATCTGTTGCTTGCCACCAAGGTTGTTGTTTACTCTAAAGCTCTTTGATGGTGATATAAGTACATAAGCGTTATTCTTGTGTTCCCAGATGAGATTATAGCTTTATCAGATTATAAGCATTGCAATTTGAGTGTGGTTGAGTCTACATCTGTTATGGATAAATTTGAGCCGATTTCAGGTTTGGGAAAATAATTAGTTTTCGTGAGGTTAGTTTAGATTTTGATTTCGTGACTTAACCCTTTGCTTTGCATATTTTTAAGATATAAATTTTTTGCAAAATTTTCATTCAATTTTAGGGGAGGGGGATGTAACATATGAATATGTATTAGGTTCACTGGTAGCAGCCAATAGGAACATCTAGGCCTGTGGCATCTCATGCCAAGCTCTGTTATGTAATGCTACCAGGTGAACCAATAACTACTTTCTGTAGAGAGGGAGATTTATAGCCTTGGCGCTGGTCAAGTATAGACCCAGCAAAGGAAGCAAGAGGAAATAAAGAATATAAAGAATATATCGCGTTGGCATTGAGTCGGAACCTGGAGGGCGAAAGCCCATACTACACTGGTATCTAGCAGAACTGTCGGAATCTCTACGTAGCGTTTTGATGTGCAAAATTAAGGGCTTTACACGTTGAAGAAGGGGCAATCCAATGTGATTTTGTGCTGCATATAACTTGTACTGAGAATGCATGCAGGTGTGTGTGTATGAACCTACATACTCATTCAATGATTAGACACGTCCCATCCTGTGTGTGGCATTATTGAGAGTAGGCACTTCAGCTTTTTGTCATTCAAGCGAAAAGTCAGCTGTTTACGGTACTGTCACGAAAACGTTTTACGACGAGGTTATTTACAGGTCAACGTCAACTCCATCGTCATTTCTGTGTTTTTGTGTTTGTGAACCCAGCAAGAGCCCGTTGATCAGGAAAATGCTAGTTCAACTTCTTCAATACCGGACTGCGACATTGCGTAACCAGCTCGTGATCATGTTAATTTGAAATGTGTACAGTTTTGTGCATACATTTTCCATGTGAAACCTGGTTTGGGTTTATAGACATAAAAACTGTAACTCGAACTTCAAAATCACTTTATTTATTAATCCATTTGCAAATTTTTTCTCGTTCTTGTGAGAGCTAACAGACTGGTCTCAATCTTTCCACACTTAGTGTCCTGTCAAGTCGAGGAAAAAAAATAGGTTCGAATCATCAATCTGCCACCCCATACCTGTATGCATATTCGTACGGGAAATGGGCCTCTATGGTTTTACTATAACCATAACGGACAGTCAAGACAGTGTCAACATGTCACCAAAGCGGATACGTTGCCTCCTATTATTGTACATTGTGTACATTGTGTATTTCAAGTCACGTTATGAAACACTTTGAGCAAAGTTTTTGCAAAGAGTGTGCATAAATGGCGAAGTCTCCACGGTTAAAGATGTAACCTCGGGTGTCCCTCAGGGCTCGATTCTAGGGCCGCTCCTTTTTTTATTGTATGTGAACGACCTCCCTGAAGTTATGGGCCAGAATACAACTATGTCTCTATTTGCAGATGACTCAAACATGTATAGGTTGATTAAGTCGTTGGAGGATTGTCTGGCACTACAAGATGATCTTGAAAATGTAGCCCGTTGGTGTAAAACGTGGGGGATGTGCTTAAATGCAATTAAATGTCAATGTATGAGTATCACCAGGAAGCTTAACCCTACAGTATACTATTATAATATTCATGGTCGTGCTTTAACCAAGGTCGACAACGTTCGGGACCTAGGTGTCGTGGTCAGTAGCGATTTGACTTTCAATTCTCATATAAATCTGACTGTTAAAAAGGCAAATCAGACTTGGGCAACGATTAAGCGTGTGTTTGATAGGAAAAGGAGCCCGAAATTAATGCGTCTGTTATTTGAATCCCTTGTCAGGTCAAAATTGGAATATAATTCCGTTTCTTGGGATCATATCACGAGGGAAAACTTGGACAAGCTAAAAAGGGTTCAACGCAGAGCCACACGGCATATGTTAGGTGGAGAACTAAGTTACAAAGAGAGGCTCTCTGTTATGTCTATGTTACCTTTGTCTTACAGGCGGGAGATGGCTGACCTCAATTTTTTGCATAATTGCTTTATCGGTAAAATCGATTTGGACACTTCAAAATATATATCTTTTAGAGAAAGGAGGGGTGACCCACTTCTTATACGTGGTGCTAGATGTAGGACGGAGACATATTGCCGGTCGTTTTTTAATCGTGTGGAGGGCACGTGGAATGCCCTGCCTATGAGGGTGCGTTGTGCGGCGAGTCCTAACGCCTTTAAGCGATCCGTCAGGGACATTTATGAAAGCCAGCTGATGGAGCGTTTTGACCCGGACAACGCGTGCTCATGGGTTGGGCGTTGCAGGTGTCCTTTTTGCCGCTATTAAAAGAATGCTTTTACATTTTTATTAAAATTATTATACTCTTTTAGGGGTCCCGTGAATGGGTCTTAATTGACCCTTTGGCGCTCCCTTTTGGGCACCTAGTTTTACTGTTATTTCGACCATATGTTTTATTTGTATTTTCATCACTGTTGTTTTACTATGTATATAATTTTATGTTGGTGCTCAATAAAGTTGTTGAAATGAAATGAAATGAAATATCACATTATCCTATTCTTGTGTACCTGCTTCACAACACAGCACGTGCAGTCATCATCACAATTTTGGCAGATATGGTAGAAATAAGCGCAAATTATGCCCTTAATTAGTCAAAGGGCTACTAAAACACGGATTTCACTACTTATTGAGAACAAACCTATGAAGAGATGTGCTTTAACTATCATCCAAGGCCCGGTTGTTCGAAAGCATACTGTTTTTTTCATGTACAACAATGCACATGTAACAACATGTCAGTCTGATGTTATGAGCTAACATGCTTTCTAACAACTGGACCTAGAAATTCCAACCAGCAAATCCACGTCAAGTGCCGTAGAACAGGAAATATTCGCGGTTGAATCTGCTTTTGCTTTCATTTTTTTGCTGTGGTCTGCTAGCGCTTTGGTAAAAATTATTAGTGGAGATTGTCTTGCTGACAGTGTCCGAATCCCCAAACTGACCTTTCAAAGTCTTACAAATCATGGCAGTGAGATGTGTTTTGAACAATATCATATTCATACAGCAAAATCAAATTGTTTTATTAACTGCCACGTATTGCTTCAACTCCTAGCATTCTCAGGGGAGCTGAATACATTGGCTCGTCATGTTTTAGTCGGGTTCTAGCATTCCATACATGGAGAAATCGAGTTGAGATCCCCCGGTTAAATTTAGAGAACTACCAACAGTTTACTGTTGCCTTTTTCATCAACCTAAAGTTTGAAATCAAACACAATCAAATTTTGTTTATTGACGGTAATGGCTATTCAAAGGGAATCGTAATAGAAATACAAACTCCAAACCAATTACAAATTGCCACGCTCACACGAAAGAGGCAACAGAGATACATAACTGACTCAGGACTGTTCACGATAGGTTGGCATCTTATAATTGTAACAAGCCAAAGGAACCGCCTAACGTGTTACAAAGACGACAAAAAGCAACGACTGCGCAATGTTGGTGGCAGTAGCTTAATGTCGCAATTGGGGACGACATCATTCCTAGGAAGTGGCATTGGGTCGCCAGACAGCGCCCTTAGAAAGCAAAGGCCTATTATTTCAAGCATGTCGCAGTTTTATGCATTTACACGTATACTGAGCCGGAAAGAGAGAAAGGCTATGTATAGCATTCAAAGTAGGTATAGCGAAAGTTCAGCCCCTTAGTAGGAAATGTTTATCAGGGGCTCACAAATCAATTTCTTCTTCTTAGCGTACGCTCTCCACTTGGATATGATATTCTCCAGGGAGCATTCCTCCTAGGCGGGATGAGCGTTTTTATACGTGCCACTACGGTTAAGCGCCAATTGGGTTTATTGGTCGTGTCAATTAGAATTTTGCCAGCGGTAGAGTCCCCCTCCCCAAGTGACTCATGTTTCTCAGGTCACTTGGTATGGTCTTTTGCTCACCCTTGGCATAGACAGCAGATACAAGGAACCTCAGTTTTGCGTCTAATTCGAAAGACTGTGAAAAGCCAGGAATTTCAGTTCCTTGAAAACCACGCCGGTTGTCCAGAAATAAAATCCTTGGTTCCCCCAGGATCAAACCCGGGCCCGCCCTACTGCATGGTAGCCAGGAGTGTTAACCATTGGGCTATTATGCGCCTCTATCACACAATCTTTATGTACATCAAGTGATTGAAAATAAATGCCAACAGAATCAGAACTATGTATATCTGCAAAGTGAGAAGTGATCTTTCAAAAGATTTTCCATGACAATCCTATAAATTCACATTTTTTCCTCCGATCATTTCTCAGATTTTTCAATTGAAAAATCTTCAGAATTGGTTTTTCCCCAAAAAGCCACTTTTGTTCAAGTAACAAATCAATAAAAGATTTGTGCTCAAAGCGCAAATGATGAAATATCGAAGGAAATTACAAGAATTTGCCGTAATATTTTCAGAATCAAATAATTTACCTCAAGAATTGAATCAATAACAAAACAAAGTTACGAAATAGTGTACTTTTTACCAAAGTTAATATTATAATTATTGTTAAGTCACTATGAACATGATCAAAACCTTGACAACTTAGTATTCGATGCTAAACTTCACTGCCTCTACTTGGGTACTTTCAATGGCAGCTCTTTACTCCATACAATACTTGACTTTTGATGATTTTTTATGTTGTGAATTCTTACAAACAATATATTCTCTACCACTAAAAATGGGGGAATCAAAAACCAGTATTTCAGCTAAATTTCGGATAATTCATCGAAATCAGATAATCTTTATGACTGATTTTGGGCAAATTTAAATATTTCAGCTCAATTCTTAACCCTTTGTCCAAAAACAGATATTATTTATGACTGATTTGGGACAGATTGAAATAGTTTAGCTCAATTCTAGACTCTTCCCCACAAATCAGATATTATTTATGACTGATGTTGGACTAATCTAAATAGTTCAGTGAAATTCTGGACCCTTCGTTCAAAATTAGATGTTCTCTATGTCTGGTTTTAGACAAAATGAAATAGCTCAATTCTGGACTCCCGTCAAAATATTTCAGCTAGGATTGAAAAAGTGCAGCTAAATTCTGGACCCTTCTTCCAAAATCATATATTCTTTACGACTTATTTTGGACGGATATAGCATATTGTCAATCCGAACTTTGATCTAGAACAGTATGGTCTGTGTTACTTTTATTCATTCATTTCTATACCAACTAAAAATTTACAAAAATGCACTGAGCCCACTACTACACTGATAAGGGACTCATATTTTCGCCCGCAGTCTTTTTCGAAAAGGGGGTCAGTCAAATCTCGCGCAAAAATCCTGAGTGGTCATTCTAAAGTGGCCGTTTATTAAGTACGTTCATGTATTGCGCAAAAAGAGGGGGGAAGTTGTAAGTCTGGAGGCTTAAAGTGCTCACAGGTGTGTGTGTGTGTGTGTGTGTATGTAAGGGGGGGGGGGGTATTATATGAGCATTGTTATCGCCTTCATATCACTATGTTTGAAAAATATGAGAAAATCAGGTTGGAGTTGATAGCAGCTTTTATATTGATTGCAATTGTTATTAAATACATTTGTGTACAAAGTCAGTTTTCCTCTATATCATTCATTTATTTCTCCTGATATTGATAGTTACCGAAGTGCTTTTCACGAGAGAGACATTTGAAGCCAACGTTATAAACTCATTGGAGTCACCTTCACTGCGTATGGTACGACAGCGCTCAAAACTGGAATGTGCATGCTCTCCGAAAGCCTTGACTTCTGGCAGATTTTCCGACTTCACTTACAATGTAGAGACAAAATCTGGATATATCGCAACCAATGAGGCCCACTGGCTTCACTAGGGCGTTGAGTACAGCATAAAGTGACACACAGTACCAACAGAGTTACTAAGGTACTAAATATATGGGCATTATCTATCACTAAGCCCTTGGCTTCCCAGTCACTGTTCACACTATACAGGTGTACTGTCACCCGATTCCACAGAAAACGGGAATAAATAAATTTAGACGTTATTACAGATTTTTACGATTATGATCCTCATCATGAGTGAGCCCTCCGTGCAGTAATCATCTCAAATTGCAAATCGATGATTATTTGATTATTTGGCGGTATGTCACAGTTATGCAATGGTAACAAAGATGTTACATTCACGATTACCCCGATACTAAAAATATAAAAATGGCGTCAGATCGCCCCGTCACGTGGTGATTTCATACCTATATGCATATTGCTATTGTCATATTCGCAATTGGAAATGAGGCTATTGGGGACGGCTTTAGGGGACGGACGTCCCACTTATGCCATTCGACGTCGCTATTATGAAAAATTTATACCAGTCGTCACCACATGACGACGATTGTATCGTGGTCGCGCAAGTGGTAGAGTGAATTGGCCAGAATAGTTCTCCTTAAAATAATCTCACATTTCTATATTTGTGCAATCTTTTCAGCATGTATCGTCTTTATATAGTTCAATAAGTTGATAAAGAATGTTTGCAGCTGATGTTATCTTTCGAATAGCATTTTTTAAAAGCTTTTTGAATCGAGGACAAGAGAAATAGTCTTTTTTCCCATTTTCCCGCATTTTCGACATTTAAGAGTTTTTGATAACAATTGTTTTTAAACGTCAGAAAGCTTTTCAAAACAAATCTAATAAATGAAACATTAGATCAGAGGAAACAAGAAGGAAAAATCAAAGACAATAGCATTGTAAGAGGAGCTATCATGAATTTAAAGATGGCTCTCTCTCTATTTTGTGACCAAGGATTTTCAATTGCCGTGACCACTAACTCTACGTTGTACTTTTAATCTATCATTAAATACAAGTGTCACGGGAGCAGAATACATCTGGTCATCTTGTTTCGGTAAAGTTCTATCGTTTACGTCACGGAAACAGAGAGCGGATATCCCAAGGTTATGGTTAGAGAAATATGAAAAGTTTTCAATTACTTTGTTTATCAATGTGAACAGATTTAAGGATCAAATGATATTTTATGATATTGGTAAAGCACAGAATTTCGCTATACGTATTGATCATACAAATAAACTTCGAATAGAAGAATACGTCATGACAAACAGAAAAATGTATTATGTTAGAGAATACTTTCCGAGTGGTTGGCATCTCATCTCTGTAACAAAGGATAGGAGCCACTTTAAATGCTACATCGATGGTAAATCACTCAAGCTGAAACGTAACAACTATCGCAGCAAACGAAAGCGGCCGGTAGGTTCTTACAAAAGGTTATCACATTTCGGATGTGGAAGTTGCAGTAGCAATCTCTTCTTCATTGGAACCGTGGCACAGTTCTTGGCATTCCCGTATATTCTTAGCGAGGAGCAAGTGAAGACCATGTACCATATTCAAAGTATGCACCGTTGTACCGCTATTTTAAATTAATTCATATTTAGATACCTGCTATGACAAAAACATTTCCATTGTTGACACTCAACGAGTAAGCATTTCAAGAGGTCTTGCCAACATATTGTGTCCAAGCAAGGTTTGTTGAATATTTAGGCACGACTTTGAAGTAATACGTCAGGTTACTGAATATGAAAGTTTACATAGGTTACCATATTACGGCAATTCCATTATGTACCGCAAAGTCAGAACCAAGCGGGACGGCATATTATCAACCGCGAGATGCGGAATGCGAAATCGCGAGATGCCAACATCGGTGAGAGTACCATGCGCCACAGGATGTATTTCAAATACGGAACCTAAAAAGGCGAACATTCATGAGACCGATGCTGTAGTAGGGAGCTATCCTTGTTTTGATTGGCCCATTGAAATAGACTCCGATGTGCGATGTGTGGAATTTAACCTAATTTATAGCCGAGTTTTGATTGTCAGACTATCCCGCGCTATTTTTAGGGATGACCAGACGTTCACCAGGTGCATGCCCTGTGTTATCGGTCATCTTGTGTATAGTGACTTGCGCCGCCTGGCGTAACGTGAAAATAATCTTGATACATGCAGCATCCTGAACCTCATGTTATTATACTTACAGTATATCTTGAAAAGTTGCAAAAACCTTTGTGGTCAAGATGAACATGCAGTTGCATGTGACCTTTGTATTGTCTTCTACCCTTCTAACAATGATTGAATGGAGAAGTGGACAGCAGCATCAGAAATGGTGATTGTCATGGTCCAGGGAAGTAGAAAAACTTGTGGCAGAAAAAAATGATTACTCATCTCGCGATTTCGCAATTTCTCATCTCGCGGTTTATAATAAGCCAAGCGGGACAACTACAAGGCAAAATCACAACGCTAGAAGATGAACACATCATGCCAAACAAGCTGATCGTACAGGGTGTAGGCAGTGCCACTCCTCTAAAATCTTGTAGACAATGGATGAATCCCGGCGAGTAGACTGTAGCCCATTGCTGGTTCCATAGGATGCACCAGTTATCGATTCTTTGGAATACATGAATTAATCAAAGAAGAGACAGATCACGTTCTGATGTTATTTTGCAGGGTCTAAATGTGCGACTTCGGCATGGAAGAATCATTACGTCATGAGACACTGATGGTAAGTGACTTTTCGTAAAGGGCAAGCAGTGATGAAAAATTGCAGAAATTTCCTGGCATGATGTTTATGTTTTGAGGATCTATGGTTCCGACGACCATGCGCCTAACTGATTTCCGAGCGACGGTTTCTTGTTCAACCGGGTTCAACCACTCGTGTAGAATTACGTGTACATGTAACAATTGTTTCACATTATGTTTGTTAGCCGTTGCCGGTTTACGCTTCTTGACGCTCATGCAACCTGCTTCGTGAGAGTCGATGTTATCACGATTGTTCAACATAACCCTTTAATAAGACAGTTGTAGAATAAACATTAGGGCCTAGGTGCCAGCGGGCTTTGTTTGAAGACAACAGATGTATTTGGCCAGACATGAATTATTTTAACTGCGCGGGAAGGAGCAAAATACCTTTGTAACGTAAAGGTAGAAGAAAGATACACGCCAAATGAATGATGCATACATCTTGTTTGATACGAGTATTCGTGGACTGGTTCGATGATCTGGAGGGCTAAACTGCCCTACATGTACATTTACGTTGAACATCGATGGAGAGACAATCACAAACATCATGAGTCATGTTAGTGGTTGCAATATCTGTTATGGTGAAAATGATCCGGGGTGGGAAAACAACCCAACCCCAACCTAATCGTGTTTGCCAATGTCCGACCGGGCATTCAGAAAGGGACGCATTCTTGACATAACACCGACTGGGAATCTATTTCACTTGTCAGCCAAGTTATGTACATATCTAAATGGTATCAAAACAAATTTTCCCAAATAATGGGTTAACTGTATCACTCAATGAATTTAGAAAGGCATATATTGATCCAGAGCATGCTCCGCACAAAACAGTGAACTCTTCACTGTCTCCATTTTCCACTTACACAGTAGACAGTTCACAGTTGGCCAGATGCTTTCGCCGTCTATTATCCGCTTCTTGAATTAACAATGAGTGGGCCCATACGTGAGACAAAAAGTTACCAGATTGTGATTCGTGGCTGTGAATGATAGGACCCCGACCCCTGATCACTGCCAAACTTTATATGTGAGACAAAAAAATCCTGATTGTGACTTACGGCTTGGAATGATGGGACCCCGACCCATGACCACTGCCAAACTTTATATGTGAGACAAAAAGTTACCAGATTGTGACTCGTGGTTGTGAATGATAGGACCCCGACCCATGATCACTGCCAAACTTCATACGTGAGACAAAAAGTTACCAGATTGTGACTCGTGGCTGGGAATGATAGGACCCCGACCCCTGATCACTGCCAAACTTTATATGTGAGACAAAAAGTTACCTGATTGTGACTTACGGCTGGGAATGATGGGACCCCGACCCATGACCACTGCCAAACTTCATACGTGAGACAAAAAGTTACCAGATTGTGACTCGTGGCTGGAAATGATAGGACCCCGACCCCTGATCATTGCCAAACTTTATATGTGAGACAAAAAGTTACCTGATTGTGACTTACGGCTGGGAATGATGGGACCCCGACCCATGACCACTGCCAAACTTCATACGTGAGACAAAAAGTTACCAGATTGTGACTCGCGGCTGGGAATGATAGGACCCCGACCCATGATCACTGCCAAACTTCATACGTGAGACAAAAAGTTACCAGATTGTGACTCGTGGCTGGGAATGATAGGAGCCCGACCCCTGATCACTGCCAAACTTCATACGTGAGACAAAAAGTTACCAGATTGTGACTCGCGGCTGTGAATGATAGGACCCCGACCCATGATCACTGCCAAACTTTATATGTGAGACAAAAAGTTCCCAGATTGTGTCTCGTGGCTGTGAATGATAGGACCCCGACCCATGATCACTGCCAAACTTCATACGTGAGACAAAAAGTTACCAGATTGTGACTCGTGGCTGGGAATGATAGGACCCCGACCCATGATCATTGCCAAAATTCATACTTGAGACAAAAATTTACCAGACTGTGACTGGCAGCTGGGAATGAGAGGACCTAACCACCCCAACCCCTCATACTCCTGGCACATAGGGGAAAAAGGTCTCTTATTGTGACATGTTGTTGGAAATGATACCGCCTGTAGCCGCCCATCCTCACTGCTAAAATGAAATAAAAGAGTCAAAATTTCAAATTCAAATTGATTTATTGATTTATCATCTATTCGGCTACAGTCAAAAACTATATATATAGTACAAATTAAAAACACGTGGTCATTCAACAATATTCCAGATTATCATACCTCATTAGTATGTGAGCCAATCACGTCGCGTCATTCACGACCACGTGCCATGCGATAATTTTGACTATTCCACGGCATTATTCCACGGCTGACGTCATCGATGACGCGATATTGCAAATGGCGGCCATTAAGATTTCGACGAAATCGGCGATAAAAAACAGCATATTTACGGCGTTTTAAGCCAGGAAGTTGCACAGTGATACTGTCAGGGTCTTGAATTACACCCACAAAGTAGGTAGGTTGCATTGGGTGGGACTGTTACATCCACGAACAGAAAGTACAAGGCATTCAAGTTGGGCCTGGACTCGCTTCAAACAAACATCGTCTGCTAATGTAAACACACACTGTCTACAGTACATTATGTACACGTCTTGGCTCCATACATGATTTGCGTATCCGCCGATTAAAAATCACTTTGACAGTGGTTTGGGTCGTGTGCAAAACCTGCTGGGCCGATTTCTTCAAGGTTTGGTTTAAAGCCTCGTGAAATAATTTTTGACCTGACCAATAATTTTGACTATTCTATGGCTTGACATGCAATATTTATATAATATTCAATGGTATTCTTCGTTGCGCAGAGAATGTGCGCAAAAGCAAACACACAGTAGAATGTTCACTGTTTAATGCGATATCGACAACAGTGAAATGCTCTACTGTGGTATAGTAGAGAGTACGTTGATTGATCATATATTTCCTTTATTTTTCCATTAAAGTTTGAATTCAGCACGCTCTCGTATTGCGATTAGAAGAAAGAAAAGCTGTTCATCCCATATACAAAAGCCCATTAAATTTTTGATCGATCTCATTGATTTTGTCCTGATATTGATTTAGAAGTTGCCAGGCCATATCATTGACAATCGATTCGTTAATTTGTTGAACACAGTTATTAGTATGCGTACAATGGAAGTATCGCCAAACGAAATCAAACTTCAAATGAGAAATTTGGTGCTTAAGTTCGTAACTACTATGCATTGACACGCAATTTGTTTTGTTTCATTCTTCTGAGAAAAGCGGGATAGAGATTATGATTAAAATATGTCCATTAAGAATTTTCGTACTAAAATACGCTACATATGCGGCCTTCTCAATGCTATTTCGTCTATCAGCGCCACGTTTCCGCGAGGAGGTAATTTTGCTTAGATATTCTCTAAATGGTCACCGGTATCACGAAACTTGCAAATATTGACATGCACACCAGATTTTTTTCTCTCATCGGCAAGATACATGTACGGTGTTTCTATTTCGTAGCGCATTGTCCGTGTCGTCGTAAACAATTTTGCAAAAATACGCAAATATTCATCTTTTTCGACTATTCTCCACTAGTTGGAGGGGGCAAAGTAGAAATTCAACCGTACTCTGGATCCTGTACTGAGCAAGTAACTGGATCATCTCGAGTCAGTAGTTGCTTTACCTAAAACAACAGGAAAAGGAACGAAACAAACATTGTGCAATTTGTTAGTCCGTTTGGTGTTCACTTGGTTGCCTTGGTTCCTTTTACTTGATCCACTCACAAGTAAAGATTTTAAGCCTGACAATACCCGATTTGTACCAACGCCTCGATGGATAGAGTCTAAACAGCCGAACACAATAGTAGGCCTTTTGCTGTCATAAAAGGGGTGGGATATCTATTCAAGAGTTAACAACGTAATCGTCATGAATAGTCATGACGCTTTTTAAATTACAATTAAGACCAATTTGAAGAAACGAAGAGAAGATATCCCGCAGCTGTTATGGCTGCTAAAGGCCTACTATCATGCCCGGTTGTTTAGGCTTTGCCCATCGAGGTGGTAGTAGAAATCGGATATTGTCGGGCTTGGGATCTTATTGTGAGTGGATCCAGTATCTTCAGAAACACGACATCGGCCCTGAAATCAACCTTAAGTCGCCAACTCACAGTGCTGCTGGTAGAAATCAATGTACAGAGGACATACTACTATTCATATTTTCAAAAGTATTCAAAAGTATGATATAGACCACGATTCGGGATTAGTACATGTAATTTGCGTATCTTTTATGGGAGGATCACGGGCCCTGATGGGCTGAAAATTACGTGGGAGCACTCTGAAAAGCCATCTTGATAGGACGAAAGAGGTTTTCAAACTTGCACCAACCAATACACACTTGACATGTTTAAAGCCCATCATGCAAAACATTACATAGATTATTGTAATATTGCCACATCAAAAGCCGGGTTGCTATCACAACTTTCAAAACCCTGTTTGGCAATCCTTTATTTTTAAAAAGCCTTTTGAAAAAAATTTATAAAGAAACTATTTCGATTTTTGCAACTAACCAGCTTTAGTAAGCTATAAACTGGATGGAACTGACAAGAATGTAAGGTAAGATTTATTTATTTATATTGCAACATATGCAAGGGGCTTGTCTTCAAGACCTCGTTCTTAAGACAAGATCATATAAAAGCTGGAGAGTCGACTCGGGACAGAGATTGATGGAAGTGATCCCCTGAACCCGAACGTACTGGTTCCAGGCGTTCGATGTGGCCCCTCCGGAGAATCGGCGAATGGCGAATCGATGCTTCTAGTCTTGCTGGCGTTACAAGTTGATTGTAGGCCAACATAAAAGTGGATTTTGCACGACCAACGTTTCGGCCTAGTTTTTACATTTACCAAAGTTATGGGATTTGAGAGTCCAAAATTGGGACATTCAAACTTCCTGTGTTACGCTGGTGTAAAATATGAATATGTATAAAGTTCACTGGCAGCAGCCAATAGTAACACCCTGTGTCATCCATGCCATGTGCCGTTACGTAACATTTGCCAGGTGAACCAGGCGATAAATCTGTAGTGTGATCGGCTTTGGCTCTCGTCAAAGCAGCACATGTTCGTAAAATAAAAGATAGTGATTGAATTAAATATATCCTTGTACTGTTGATACTGTTGCTAGTCTAACCTGGAGGAACCCAAACCCCATATACTACATGGCGACCTTCGACAGGAAAATTTAACGCGATACAATCCAGAGGTATTAAGGTAGCAGAAAGGGGTGGGCGTTTTTGGTTTCTGAGTGTGAGGAGGTATAGTGGTGTCTGTTGACTGTGCTTTAAGAGAGACTAGGCATGATGTCAGTCTCTCTTAAAGCACAGTCAGTCTCTCTTAAAGCACAGTCAACAGACATGTGGTTTCAGTATCACGTCTTTCATTGTAGCAATGCGAAAATGTGAGCAATTTTGGTTAGGTCCTTCATAATATAGAGTGACTCAACCACTCTCTTGATTACAGCGGCCGCCTCAGCGCCACTACGCGGGGCCTAATGGTATCAGGCTAAGTAGCTCCACGCGATATGCACCATTCTGGGAAAACTCAATGTGAAAGTATGCTCAATAGCATAATCTATTCTTAGCTCCAGCTCGAGGTAATCTTGCGCTGTGTTTCTTTGGCCCAGATACATTGTGGTGGAAAACGTCTAGGACTAGTACAATGAACGCCTGACTTGTGCCAGACCAATAAGTGAAGAAGGTCTGGCTGCGCGAGACTACTGTGATAAAAATTACCATTGCAGAGACTCTGTGACGTAGGCAAATACTTTTCACAATCAAAAATGCTCTCAAAAGACGATAAGGAATGATTATTTATTAACATTTCCTGAACTCTATACCTTTTAATTATCACTTTACATAAATAGGTTGGCATTAAGTCGCGAGATTTTCTTTCCTCGTGACAATATGGAGCAAAATAGTTACAACCTCACAATCGCGCTATAAGTCCATGATAAGGCCACGGTGACCCGTTAGAAATGTTTCGCCAGCTTCGCAATTTTGCCGCTGCGCGGCACGTTGGGCCCTTGCGTCAAGCGGAGTTAATAGCGATTTTCACAAGACTCCTTATGGATTGTTAGAGAAAAGAGAGAAGGAAAGATGCATTGGGACTGTGACATTTTATTTTACGGCCCTGATTTTCTGTATATTTTGCATCATGCAACGAACAGTTGAACAGGATGGATGTTATGATAACGAAACGAAATGAAAAAGGACAATGCGTTGGTTAAAGGGATGATGTGAAACGAATATGGAAACCGTTAATACGCGAATAGGAAAACTGTTTATTTTGTTTTCACCGGAGCGAAGTTTATGCCCGCCATCTTACCATCCGATGGCCATCGTCATATTTAATGTTGCAGAGAGAAGCAAATGCCAAATCTGGACTTAACTCTACCGTCTTCACTATCATTTAAGAATTTTTCTTAGTTAACGAGAACTCTACGCTGTGATGCGCTTTTCGAGTGGAACTCAATTTTACCATTGATAACCACTATCTTAAGATGTTTGGATTTAGAAATTTATAAATGGATGTACAAATTTACGAAAGGATTATATAGGAGGACTATAATTATGCACTTTATCACATGACTTGCAACTTAAGTTTACGTTAGAAGTGTGTGGCAATACGGCCCGAGCATGCACGCGCACATACCAGTTTCACCTTGTTTATTGTACCAGCAGAAAAACGGAATACTGACTTTATATCACCTTATCAACACAAGAAAGGTCCTACCAGATGACGAAAAGAACGTTTCGATTTCGAACATTACCATCATGAAAACGAACTTTATTTGATTAATGACACGGTTTTATTTCTGCAGCGGATGCAATGTTGCTTTGACAACATTTAAATTTGTTTTACAATATGTTACCAGATTATTTTGCATTCTCCGATCTAGTTTTGAAACCTATTAGAGATATTACCGCAAACAGAAGGTAGCCTCTGGTTTTCATTGAGTGTAAGAATGTTTGAACAAACGCTTTCTTGGAAATGCAGCCGAACATTTCACGGTGTATTAAAATGTAAGAGTGGTACGTAGATTTTTATTGATATTATTCAGTTTTTCGCACCATCAATTCAACTTTTGAATGGCTGTATTGCTATGAATTGTAGCCTAACTGGTTGAGTAACAATTTAAGATTTATTTGTATCACTATGATACAAGTAGCTTTAACAAGCCTGTAATTTGAGAACACTCAACATAGTTTGGTTTTTGAATTTGTTCTTTTGAATAGTGGATATGATAGAAAGTTGCGTGTGGATAAAACAGACTACAGCCCTGTGTTTATCAGTAGGTAAATTATTTTGCCCAGGCAAGAGTTTTTGCAGTGATTGATTGTTTCTAGGTATCGCAAGCCTATGAGATGGAATGACAGTAACTGGAGTCGAATCGGTAGATGTCGTCCTGGGTACCTTTTAGGACACTAAAAGTTACCCAGTTTGAAATTCGCGCACTTTTGAAACCTGCCGACGAGATTCTTGAAAACGGTACTTTAGCGTTTTGCAGTGCACGAATTCATTGGAATTTTTGACACCTGTCAAAACACACGTGGTCAAAATGCGAGTTTCTGCCGATGATTTAGATGGCTATTTACAATCAATATCGTCGTTCATCATCATCATATTGCCGTATTAAATCCATTTCACTCCGTTTATGTGCAAAAAATACGATTTCAACAGATCAACAGATCATCCTTCTTGATGAACTGAGCTGATTTCGTGCACTGCAAAACGCTAAAGTACCGTTTTCCAGAACCTCGTCGGCGAATTTCAAACTTGGTAACTTTTAGTGTCCTAAAAGGTACCCAGGATCGTCCTGGGTAACTTTTAGGGGTACCCAGGTTGGTCCTCAGGACGACATCTACTGATTCGGCATAACTGGATAAATATTGTATTGTACTGGAAAAGGTTTTGGTCAATATTTGAACTTCGAAAATTCAGAATATTTTGGTTAGAAGCTTGATTGCAAACATACTCTCAAACTGTTATGTGGTATGTATTATCTATCATTTGAAGGTTAAGAAAGGTTGTTTACAGGACCGAGAACTGAGATGACAAGTGTTTTAGAATAACGATACTGGTATGGATATTAGAACAAAAGTGGAAGTTAGAATGTTATGGTTTAGAATTTGTTGGAACAGTATTTGAGAGTTGTTTTTTTTTTAATGTAAGAAGGATATTGAGGAGAAGGAGGAAGTGTATTTAGTAAAATGAAAGGTATAGTTGAGAAGCAATTCCCATATTAAGTTTAGAAATTAAGCGTAAAGTTATCAAAAGTATATTTTTGGCTATAAATTGTCATGGACAAAGACTTATTATTGAGAAGTGATAGTATTGTATTTCAAGTTTTTTGTTTTATTTTTCTTCTTCTAAATAGTATAGAAGTAAATTGAATACATGTGTGAATTTAATGATTTAAAGATTTGAAGCTGATGGTCATAAATTTGATTGAAATGATGGTAGTACCGGTTGTAAGAAAGGTTTGAGTAAAGCATTTATATTATAAAATTTATTTAAACAGAGTAAACAATTATGTTTGAATAAGGGAGGACAATTTCTATTGCAAGTATACAGTAGTGAGACAGAAAGCAGTTGATTGAAAGATATTGTGTAAGGTTGTGCATTTTAACAAAGAGTATAATTGTGTTTACATTTGGGATTAGCTACCCCTAAAATAATGTGTAACCGATTATTTTGAAAGGTTTTAAAATGTATCAATGAGGTATCATTGACAAAAAGAAAATAAGAATGTGTGATAGATTTTTTTTGGAAAGTCAGTTCATTGAATGAGGATTGTGAGACAAATATGCTTTTGAGTTTGAAATGGGATGCAGAAGTAAAGTGATGAAACCAGTTGGAATAATTTGATTGCAAAGCTTTATTTGTGTCGTACCTAGCATAAGAACATTTGTAATTGCTTATGTCATTAGTATATTTAGATGATGTTAGAGGATTTGTAGATTGATTGATTAGATTGATGATTAGATGGATGATTAGTTAAGTTGTTTGATCTAATGTGTTGCTTGCCACCAAGGTTGTTGTATACTCTAAAGCTCTTTGATAGTGATACATAAGCTTTATTCTTGTGTTTCCAGGTGAGATTATAGCTTTATCAGATTATAAGCATTGCAATTTGAGTGTGGTTGAGTCTACATCTGTTATGGATAAATTTGAGCAGACTTCAGGTATTGGAAAATAATTAGTTTTCGTGAGGTTAGTTTTGATTTTGATTTCGTGACTTAACCCTTTGCTTTGCATATTTTTGAGATATATGAAATTTTTGCAAAATTTTCATTTAATTTTGGGGGAATGGGATGTAGCATATGAATATGTATTAGGTTCACTGGTAGGAGCCAATAGGAACATCCTGTGGCATCTCATGCCAAGCTCTGTTATGTAATGCTACCAGGTGAACTTAGAACTACTTTCTGTAGAGAGGAAGATTTATAGCCTTGGCGCTGGTCAAGTATAGACCGAGCAAAGGAAGCAAGAGGAAATAAAGAATATAAAGGATATATCGCGTTGGCATTGGGTCGGAACCGGCGGGCAGAAAATGCATGCTGCATACCGTCTGCAGACTGGGGGTTTTCTCATGAGTCAATAGAATCTAAGGTTTGGAATTAGGGGACCATATCAGTAGTTGCTTTGCGCCAACTTTTTTTCAAAGTTTGTTTTCTTATATTTTTTGAATTACCTGTGAATCATCTTGCAGAAAGATTTTTTTTGGGTGTGCATGACAGATAACGTACTTAATACAGAACATGTATATTGTATCGGCCTGTTGTGCCTCGTGCGCCTGGTTGATTGGCCGGCAAGGTTGGGTTCGTTTCAAAGGCAGCATTTCATGATAAAAAGTGCTGAATGACATGGGTAAATATAATTAAAGATAACAGAATGAAGAAACCCAGGGAACAGAAAACCATTGTATATCAAACACCCACCTTGACAGTTCTCCTCTGTCTCTTGATGTTAAGTGAAAATACCGGCCTCTTTGACATTCTAAACAGTTGTTGTTAGGTCAAATAAAAAATGTTTTCAGGCAAATGTTTATTACTACAGTCCTGGTCACAAGATACATCCTAGCTGATTAGCATCATGTAGGCCCTACGTGCTAAATCCGTGCGAGTCACACATACATGTAGCGTGCCAGTGGATGCACTTGGTTCACAGTTAAAGGAATTTAGGCCTACACCCCAACTCGTGGTGTATCGCAAAGCCTGTTTGCACAACGGCCTAGATAATCTTTGTTCTACCGTTTGGCATATACCTGAAATGGCCTCTTATTTTTTAGTGTGAAAATCACATGGCAACTGTTGAGATGGTCCCCTAATTCCAGATCTTAATTTTAATACAGAAGTTGGCTGAAAGCAACTGCTGATATGGTCCCCTAATTCCAGACCTTAGATTCTATTGACTCATGAGAAAGCCCCCGGTCAGCAGACGGTATGCAGCATGCATTTTCTGCCCGCCGGAGTCGGAACCTGGAGGGCGAAAGCCCATACTACACTGGTATCTTGCAGAACTGTCGGAATCTCTAAGTAGCGTTTTGATGTGCAAAATTAAGGGCTTTACACGTTGAAGAAGGGGCAATCCAATGTGATTTTGTGCTGCATATAACTTGTACTGAGAATGCATGCAGGTGTGTGTGTGTATGAACCTACATACTCATTCAATGATTAGACACGTCCCATCCTGTGTGTGGCATTATTGAGAGTAGGCACTTCAGCTTTTTGTCATTCAAGCGAAAAGTCAGCTGTTTACGGTACTGTCACGAAAACGTTTTACGACGAGGTTATTTACAGGTCAACGTCAACTCCATCATCATTTCTGTTTTTTTGTGTTTGTGAACCCAGCAAGAGCCCGTTGATCAGGAAAATGCTAGTTCAACTTCTTCAATACCGGACTGCGACATTGCGTAACCAGCTCGTGATCATGTTAATTTGAAATGTGTACAGTTTTGTTCATACATTTTCCATGTGAAACCTGGATTGGGTTTATAGACATAAAAACTGTAACTCGAACTTCGAAATCACTTTATTTATTAATCCAGTTGCAAATTTTTTCTCGTTCTTGTGAGAGCTATGCAACAGACTGGTCTCAATCTTTCCACACTTAGTGTCCTGTCAAGTCGAGGAAAAAAAATAGGTTCGAATTATCAATCTGCCTCCCCACACCTGTATGCATATTCGTACGGGAAATGGGCCTCTATGGTTTTACTATAACCATAACGGACAGTCAAGACAGTGTCCACATGTCACCAAAGCGGACACGTTGCCTCCTATTATTGTACATTATGTACATTGTGTATTTCAAGTCACGTTATGAAACACTTTAAGCCAAGTTTTTGATATCACATCATCCTATTCTTGTGTACATGCTTCACAACACAGCACGTAATCATCACAATTTTGGCAAATATGGTAGAAATAAGCGCAAATTATGCCCTTAATTAGTCAAAGGGCTACTAAAACACGGATTTCACTACTTATTGAGAACAAACCTATGAAGAGATGTGCTTGAACTATCATCCAAGGCCCGGTTGTTCGAAAGCATACTGTTTTTTTCATGTACAACAATGCACATGTAACAACATGTCAGTCTGATGTTATGAGCTAACATGCTTTCTAACAACTGGACCTAGAAATTCCAACCAGCAAATCCACGTCAAGTGCCGTAGAACAGGAAATATTCGCGGTTGAATCTGCTTTTGCTTTCAATTTTTTGCTATGGTCTGCTAGCGCTTTGGTAACCATTATTAGTGGAGATTGTCTTGCTGACAGTGTCCGAATCCCCAAACTGACCTTTCAAAGTCTTACAAATCATGGCAGTGAGATGTGTTTTGAACAATATCATATTCATACAGCAAAATCAAATTGTTTTATTAACTGCCACGTATTGCTTCAACTCCTAGCATTCTCAGGGGAGCTGAATACATTGGCTCGTCATGTTTTAGTCGGGTTCTAGCATTCCATACATGGAGAAATCGAGTGGAGATCCCCCGGTTAAATTTAGAGAACTACGAACAGTTTACTGTTGCCTTTTTCATCAACCTAAAGTTTGAAATCAAACACAATCAAATTTTGTTTATGGACGGTAATGGCTATTCAAAGGGAATCGTAATAGAAATACAAACTCCAAACCAATTACAAATTGCCACGCTCACACGAAAGAGGCAACAGAGATACATAACTGACTCAGGACTGTTCACGATAGGTTGGCATCTCATAATTGTAACAAGCCAAAGGAACCGCCTAACGTGTTACAAAGACGACAAAAAGCAACGACTGCGCAATGTTGGTGGCAGTAGCTTAATGTCGCAATTGGGGACGACATCATTCCTAGGAAGTGGCATTGGGTCGCCAGACAGCGCCCTTAGAAAGCAAAGGCCTATTATTTCAAGCATGTCGCAGTTTTATGCATTTACACGTAAACTGAGCCGGAAAGAGAGAAAGGCTATGTATAGCATTCAAAGTAGGTATAGCGAAAGTTCAGCCCCTTAGTAGGAAATGTCTATCAGGGGCTCACAAATCAATTTCTTCTTCTTAGCGTACGCTCTGCACTTGGATATGATATTCTCCAGGGAGCATTCCTCCTAGGCGGGATGAGCGTTTTTATACGTGCCACTACGGTTAAGCGCCAATTGGGTTTATTGGTCGTGTCAATTAGAATTTTGCCAGCGGTAGAGTCCCTCCCAAGTGGCTCATGTTTCTCAGGTCACTTGGTATGGTATTTTGCTTACCCTTGGCATAGACAGCAGATACAAGGAACCTCAGTTTTGCGTCTAATTCGAAAGACTGTGAAAAGCCAGGAATTTCAGTTCCTTGAAAACCACGCCGGTTGTCCAGAAATAAAATCCTAGGTTCCCCCAGGATCAAACCCGGGCCCGCCCTACTGCATGGTAGCCAGCAGTGTTAACCATTAGGCTATTATGCGCCTCTATCTTTATGTACATCAAGTGATTGAAAATAAATGCCAACAGAATCAGAACTATGTATATCTGCAAAGTGAGAAGTGATCGTTCAAAAGATTTTCCATGACAATCCTATCAAGTCACCTTTTTTCCTCATTTCTGAGATTTTTTAATTGAAAAATCTTCAGAATTGGTTTTTCTCCAAAAAGCCACTTTTACCTCACAAGAATTGAATCAATAACAAAACAAAGTTGCGAAATAGTGTACTTTTTTACCCAAGTTAATATGATAATTATTGTTAAGTCACTATGAACATGATCAAAACCATTACAACTTAATATTCGATGCTACACTTCACTGCCTCTGCTTGGGTAATTTCAATGGCAGCTCTTTACTCCATACAATACTTGAATTTTGATGATTTTTTATGTTGTGAATTCAAACAAATAATATATTCTCTATCACTAAAAATGGGGGAATCAAACACCAGTATTTCAGCTAAATTTCGGATAATTCATCGAAATCAGATAATCTTTATGACTGATTTTGGGCAAATCTAAATATTTCAGCTCAATTCTGAACTCTTTGTCCAAAATCAGATATTATTTATGACTGATTTGGGACAGATTGAAATAGTTTAGCTCAATTCTAGACTCTTCCCCACAAATCAGATATTATTTATGACTGATGTGGGACGAATCTAAATATTTCAGTGAAATTCTGGACCCTTCGTTCAAAATCAGATATTCTCTATGTCTGGTTTTAGACAAAATGAAATAGCTCAATTCTGGACTCCCGTCAAAATATTTCAGCTGGGATTGAAAAAGTGCAGCTAAATTTTGGACCCTTCTTCCAAAATCATATATTCTTTACGACTGATTTTGGACGGATAGCATCATGTCAATCCGAACTTTGATCTAGAACAGTATGGTCTGTGTTACCTTTATTCATTCATTTCTACACCAACTAAAAATTTACAAAAATGCACTGAGCCCACTTTTACACTGATAAGGGACTCATATTTTCGCCCGCAGTCTTTTTCAAAAAGGGGGTCAGTCAAATCTCGCTCGAAAATCCTGAGTGTTCATTCTAAAGTGGCCGTTTATTAAGTACGTTCAAAAAGAGGGGGGAAGTTGTAAGTCTGGAGGCTTAAAGTGCTCACAGGTGTGTGTGTGCGTGTGTATGTAAGGGGGGAGGGGGGCGGGACATTATATGAGCATTATTATCGCCTTCATATCACTATGTATGAAAAATATGAGAAAATAAGGTTAGAGTTGATAGCAGCTTTTATATTGATTGCAATTGTTATCAAATACATTTGTGTACAAAGTCAGTTTTCCTCTATATCATTCATTTATTTCTTCTGATATTGATAGTTACCGAAGTGCTCTTCACGAGAGAGACATTTGAAGCCAATGTTATAAACTCATTGGAGTCACCTACACTGCGTATGGTACGACAGCGCTCAAAACTGGAATGTGCATGCTCTCCGAAAGCCTTGACTTCTGGCAGATTTTCCGACTTCACTTACAATGTAGATACTAAATCTGGATATATCGCAACCAATGAGGCCCACTGGCTTCACTAGGGCGTTGAGTACGGCATAAAGTGACACACTGTACCAACAGGGTTACTAAGGTTCTAAATATATGGGCATTATCACCAAGCCCCTGGCTTCCCAGTCACCGTTCACACTATACAGGTGTACTGTCACCCGATTCCACAGAAAACGGGAATAAATAAATTTAGACGTTATTACAGATTTTTTCGATTATGATCCTGATCATGAGTGGGCCCTCCGTGCAGCAATCATCTCAATTTGATTATTCGGCGGTATGTATACAGTTACGCAATTGTGGCAAAGATTACCCCGATACTAAAAATACAAAAAGGCGTCATATTGGCGCTATATGCACATTGCTATTGTCATATTCGCAATTGGAAGTGAGGCTATTGGAGACGGCTAGTTTAGGGGACGGACGTAGTCCCTCTTATGCCATACGACGTCGCTATTATTAAAAATTTCTACCAGTCGTCATCACATGACGACGATTGTATCGTGGTCGCGCAAGTGGTAGAGTGAATTGCCAAAATAGTTCTCCTTAAAATAATCTCACATTTCTATATTTGTGCAATCTTTTCAGCATATATCGTCTTTATATAGTTGAATAAGTTGATAAAGAATGTTTGCATCTGATGTTATCGTTTGAATAGCATGTTTTGAAAAGCTTTTTGAATCGAGGTCAAAAGAAATAGTTTTTTTTCTCATTTTCCCGCTTTTTCGACATTCTAAGAGTGTTTGATAACAATTGTTTTTAAACGTCAGAAAGCTTTTGAAAACAAATCTATTAAATGGAACATTAGATCAGATGAAACAAGAAGGAAAAATCAAAGACAATAGCATTGTAAGAGGGGCTATCATGAAAATTTAAAGATAGCGCTCTCTATTTTGTGACCAAGGATTTTCAAATGCCGTGACCACTAACACTACGCTGTACTTTTAATTTATCATGAAATACAAGTGTCACGGGAGCAGAATACATCTCGTCATCTTGTTTCGGTAAAGTTCTATCGTTTACGTCACGGAAACAGAGAGCGGATATCCCAAGGTTATGGTTAGAGAAATATGAAAAGTTTTCAATTACTTTGTTTATCAATGTGAACAGATTTAAGGATCAAACGATATTTTATGATATTGGTAAAGCACAGAATTTCGTTATGCGTATTGATTATACAAATAAACTTCGAATAGAAGAACTCGCCAAGAAGACAAACAGAAAAATGTATTATGTTAGAGAATACTTTCCGAGTGGTTGGCATCTCATCTCTGTAACAAAGGATAGGAACCGCTTTAAATGCTACATCGATGGTAAATCGCTCAAGCTGAAACATAGAAACTTTCGAAGCAAAACAAAGCGGCCGGTAGCTTCCCTCAAAAGGTTATCACATTTCGGATGTGGAAGTTGCTGTAACCGCCTCTTCTTCATTGGAACCGTGGCACAGTTCTTGGCATTTCCGTATATTCTTAGCGAGGAGCAAGTGAAGACCATGTACCATATTCAAAGTATGCACCGTTGTACCGCTAGTTTAAATTAATTCATATTTAGATACCTGCTATGACAAAAAAATTCCATTGTTGACACTCAACTAGTAAGCATTTTAAGAGGCCTTGCCAACATATTGTGTCCAAGCAAGGTTTGGTGAATATTTGGGCACGACTTTGAAGTAATACGCTTTTGGTGGCATGCAGAGCGTCTGAAGGATATTGCGTTCAATAGATTATCCCTGAATGCTGTGAATATCCCATGTACGCACTATACATCAGGTTACTGAATATGAAAAGGCAGAACCAAGCGGGACGGCATATTATAAACCGCGAGATGCGGAATGCGAAATCGCGAGATGCCAACTTCGGTGAGAGTACCATACGCCACAGGATGTATTTCAAATACGGAAACTAAAAAGGCGAACATTCATGAGACAGAGGCTGTAGTAGGGAGCTACCCTTGTTTTGATTGGCCCATTGAAATAGACTCCGATGTGCGATGTGAGGAATTTAACCTAATTTATAGCCGAGTTTCGATTGTCAGACTATCCCGGGCTATTTTTATGGTGACTTGTGCCGCCAGGCGTAACGTGAAAATAATCTTGATACATGCAGCATCCTGAACCTCATGGTATTATACTCACAGTATATCTTGATAAGGTGCAAAAACCTTTGTGGTCAAGATGAACATGCACTTGCATGTGACCTTTGTATTGTCTTCTACCCTTCTAACAATGATTGAATCGAGAAGTGGACAGCGGCATCAGAAAAGGTGATTGTCATGGTCCAGGGAAGTAGAAAATCTTGTGGTAGAAAATAATGATTACTCATCTCGCGATTTCGCGATTTCTCATCTCGCGGTTTATAATAAGCCAAGCGGGACAACTGCAATGCGGAGTCTATCACTTAGGCTAAATCACAACGCTAGAAGATGAACACATCATGCCAAACAAGCTGATCGTACAGGGTGTAGGCAGTGCCGCTTCTCTAAAATCTTGTTGACAATGGATGGATCCCGGCGAGTAGACTTAGCACATAGCCGGTTCCATAAGATGCACAAGTTATCGATTCTTTGGAATACATACTTGATCCACTCACCAATTTGATCCCAAGCCCGACGATACCTGATTTGTACCACCGCCTTGATTGGTAGAGTCTAAACAGCCGAACACAACAGTAGGTGTTTCGCTGCCATAAAAGGGGCGGGATATCTATTCAAGGGTAAACAACGTAATCGTCATGAATAGTCATGACTCTACATCGGAACTTTTCATATGACAATTAAAGACCAATTAGAAGAAACGAAGACAAGATATCCCACTCCTTTTATGGCTGCGAAAGGCCTACTGTTATGCCCGGTTGTTTAGGCTCTACCCATCGAGGCGGTAGTAGAAATCGGGTATTGTCGGGCTTGGATCTTATTGGTGAGTGGATCCAGTAAATAAATCAAAGAGTCAGATCACGTTCTGACGTTATTTTGCAGGGTCTAAATGTGCTACGTCGGCATTAATGAATCATTACGTCATGAGACACTGATGGTAAGTGACTTTTTGTAAAGGGCAAGCAGTGATGAAAAGTTGCAGAAATTTCCTGGCATGATGTTTATGTTTTGAGGATCTATGGTTCCGACGACCATGCGCCTAACTGATTTCGGAGCGACGGTTTCTTGTTCAACCGGGTTCAACCACTCGTGTAGAAGTACGTGTACATGTAACAATTGTTTCACATTATTTTTGTTAGCCGTTGCCGGTTTATGCTTCTTGACGCTCATGCAACCTGCTTCATGAGGGTCGATATTATCACGATTTGCCAACATAACCCTTTGATAAGACAGTTGTAGAATAGACATTAGGACCTAGGTGCCAGCGGGCTTTCTTTGAAGACAACAGGTGTATTTGGCCAGACATGAATTCTTTCAACTGCGCGGGAAGGGGCAAAATACCTTTGTAACGTAAATGTAGAAGAACGATGCACTTCAAATGTATGATGCATACATCTTGTGTGATACGCGTGTTCGTGGAGTGGCTCGATGATCTGGAAGGCTAAACTGACCAGAGTTCTACTACTACTGGCAGTTTAAGCACGCGGCCAGCGATCTTTTCCCTCTAGAGTTCAGGGACACAATTTTTTATCTTTATCATTCTGTGCTGTCGTGGATCTGATAAAGTTTGGCGGTTTACAACCGTCATACTCATGCACATGACAACGCTTAACCCGCACCCTAATTATGATTTGTTTTTATTTCACAACATTTTGGGAGCCTCGATGCACTACATCCGATCAAGAGCCCGTTTTAAAAGGCTAAGTTTATAATTAGGTCGAGGACAAGGGTTAGGGTTAGCAGTTGCGTAAGCATTACAGTAGCAACAAACAATTGTAGTGTGCTGCAGCTAGGAATTGTAGTGATGTAAAAGAATGGTGTCCGGGACTCTTGGTGGGAAAACATTTTCTAAAAACCCATATACCCGTGCCATAATCCGTCTGAAAGAGTAGGGCCGGACACTTTTTCAGCGGATATTTTCTACCTTAACACCATCGTCATTATCTTCTTGTCTACGCAACTGGCACAGGTACTGTATCTATTACATTTTTAAAATGTATTTGAGTACATTCAATTGACATACATGTACATACTTTATAGCCTGAATGGTTTATCATCATCAGCGCCAAATCTATCCCCCCCCCCCCCCGTCCTCAGTCCCATTCACCCATGTCAGGCGGAAAAACAAATGACGAGGTTGATATTTCCTCCAAGATGACCTCATAAAAGTAAAAAGAGACAATTCACCGAGTGTACTTGTCTTTATTGCTACGTACTCTTATCATATAACGCACAGCTGCTTAGACACATGTCTATTAACGTACACTGTGGATCTGCCTTGTTAATGATAAACAACGGCTGACGTCATTATGATTTGGACATTGTGCTTCTTCTGTCATTGCTCACCAAACTACAGGTCGAGCTTCATTATATATCATTATATCATTATATTGCTGATAAGTGCGAATAGTTTCGATGTTTCAAGCTCTTTGAGATCATAGCGTCACCTATCAGAGATTTTGTTTAACTTCATCTGTCCTTCTTGGCTCCTGCCTATAGTCTCCCTCTAAGTACATGTCACATTTGGGGACGCAAAAACATAGTGTTCATAGTTTTCTGGTCATGACAAACTGTTTATGCGAAACCTACAACAGGGCCAACAGATTGGTAACAATGGCCATTTATGAGGGGATTACAACGCATGTCATATTTCAAAGATTTATCGCGACCTGAATTCGTATCCCGATCTCGATCTCGGAACGTCACAACCGAACCACTCTGATATCTCGCTCGAGATAAATAACTCGATTGCTCGAGATATTTCCGGAAAAAAAAGTTTTCATGTTAAAAACAAAAAAATCATGTGATGTTCTTTCCCAACCACCGTAACCAAGAGTGCCACGTGTCCTCGTATTGTCATTACCGATACGGATAATTTATATCTTGATGCTATCGTTATTTCATTCACAGAAGCGTCACCAGCGCTAGCGTTGTTCACCTAGCATAGTAACGGCGATACCACATCGATATTCTTTCGAGATCGCGCTCGTCGTCTGAGTGCAGGCTAACGATCGGTTGGGTTCGGTAGCACCGCGACATATACTTGCGCGCGGGGATTCTGATCAGGCGCAGGTCCATTCGGAAGCTATTGGTACGGGACAGAGAGGATTAGAAACGGATATTAGATCATTGGAGAAATCTAGGATATTTTGAGGATACTTCGAACGGATTCATTTGCTCAGTTGTACTGGGAGAAGCTTTTAACTTTTCTATATCAGGATATAGCTCTATCGATTTTTTTCTGAAGATATACATTTGGAGTAACTTTCCGATAAGTGAGACAATTTATTCATTTGATATTTAAACCAAGTCGGGTTGACGTGATGTTCTGACAGCGATATGGGTAAGCGATTCCAGAATGCTGCCCGGGGTGACACACACCCTGTTGACGCAACAGCCACATTGGAGACAAAAGTAATTGTCGCAGTAGCCGTGGTCGCTGGGTTTGTTTTCTTTGCGTCTGTTGCGTACATTGTTTGGCGATGGTACACCAAGGGACGGGCAAACTCGGATAAACTCAAGGAAGGAAGTTCCTTGCTTGCTCCGCCACAAGATGGGGAGGAGAGCCGTCGACCCTCGTCTTCAATACCACCGGTTGTAAGCGAACCAGGGAAGAAAATTGAGTTCATTCTCCCGATGACTCTGTGTACAGGTGACGACGAATATGACAATGTACAACCCCTGGATGACCGCAGGTACAGTCTCCCGCTAGAGATACCTCTAGATGCGGACGGAAGGCGCCCTTCGACTTCCTCTCTCCACAAAAACATGCCTAGACGGTCGAGCTTTGACGCATTTTCAATTCAGGCCAAAGAAGTTGACAAAGATTTGTATGACAGTGGAGACGAGTTCAGCCATTCTCCACGAGGTCTTGGCAAAATTTGCTTCAGCCTCAGCTACTCCACACGCCTCAACTCTCTTACCGTCGGTATCATAAAAGCAATACACCTGCCCGCAAAGAACATCAGGGAGACAGCCGACCCTTTTGTAAAGGTCAAATTGTTGCCGGATAAGAAGCCAAAGTATGAAACCAAAACACACCGAGGCACCATGAATCCTGAATTCGAGGAATATTTTGTGTTCCCCATCCGCGATGGTCCCATGGAAGAGAAGGTCCTAAAGCTGACCGTTTGTGACCACGACAGGTTCTCTCGACCTCTTACTATTGGCTATGCTTCTTTTCCTTTGGGAGAGCTGAAGAAGGAGCAGATAGCTGACCCCGACGCCGAGGAAGTGGAGGGACATGCTGTGGAGGTGGGCGGCATTGTAAAAATCGACGAGATCTGGAGGGACATACATGCCGAGCTACCGGTAAGTAACGAAGTTTATTGATATCAACAACATTTTAAGAAGTATGCTAACATGAATTAACATGAACTCGATTGCCTGCCGTAGCTCGTGCAGCTCCCGTACTAGTTCATCTATGCAAGTCTTCTGCGTTGTATTCCTTCGTCATGGTTTTATAAACGGACAGTGCTTAATTCCAAGAATTACTGGCTAATCATATGTATGTTTACGATGTAGACAGAGTAACCGTTATACCGGTGACCTGCAGGCAATGAATTGGCAGTGTCGGGAACATTCAGCGAGGACCTTCCGATTATCATTTGGCATAGTTATGTCCCTCCGATCGACCATATGCAGGTGCTGAGAGATAGTGTCGAGTCCCGACGACCACATGTAGGTCTAGGTCGCGACAGGGCTGTGTCAACATGGTGAGGTCCCGACAGCTACCTGAATGTTACGATTGGTCAGTGTCGAGACCCGATAACCATGCAGCTGCAGATTATGAATGGGCTCCGTCGAGTCCCGTCGACCGGCTGCATGTTATGAACGGGCTGGTCGAGTCACGACAACCGCCTGCAGATTATGAATGGGCAGTGGCGAGTCCCACCGACCAAATCCAGTTTATAAATTGCAACGCCGAGGCCCTACGGGTTATCAATGGTCAGTGCCGTGTTCTGACGACCATCTGCATGTTGTGAATGGGCACCGGCGAGTCCCGACGACTGTTCCCGCGGGGTATGAATGGTCAGTGTCGACTACCTGCAAGTAATGAATGGGCATTATCGAGTCCCGACAACCGCCTGCAGGTTATGAATGGTCAGTGTCGAGTACCGTCGACCATCTGCAGGTTATCAAAGGGTAGCACGTGTCGAGTCTCGTTGATCACCTGCAGGTGCTAAATGGTCATTTCCGAGTCCCGACGACGACCTGCATGGTCAGTGTCGAGTCTCGTCGACCTTCTGCCGGTTATTAATGGGCAGTACGTGTCGAGTCTGGTTGACCACCTGCAAGTGCTAAATGGTCATTTCCGAGTTCCGACGACGACCTGCATGATATAAATGGTCAGTGTCGAGTCTCGTCGACCTTCTGCCGGTTATTAATGGGCAGTACGTGTCGAGTCTCGTCGACCACCTGCAGGTTCTGCATGAACAGGCATAGACCTGGTAAAAACAGGCGCTTGTTGTCCAATAAATGCAAAAGAATTAGTTAACGAAACTTGGATTATTTCAGCATCTCTGAATCCGTCAGCGAATTGTTTACAACACGCCCACATTACACAGTTCTTTTATGGATATAGAAGAACTCTAGACATAACAACATGTTGTTCCGGTAGTTTTTGCAAAACAGGCTTCATTATTCATTTCGATCACGTGTCCGTCGTTTGTGTGTTTTCATGTCTCTTAAGGGGAAGTGTCTCGCAATAATGAGGAATGGCAGCGTAATGCCTGTTACGGAGGTCGCCTGAAGATGGCACTTTAAACATACAGTTGTATGGTGTTATACCATACCGGCATGGTGTTATCATGGCACGCCTCCTTTAAAGGGGGCTATAGGCAGGAGTTAGGTAGGCAGGATAAAGTTACACAAAGTTTCTAATAGAGTTCTCACCTATCAAAGGCACATCGAAACTATTCCGGCTTCTACGAGGGATATTATCACTGAATCAAACACAACCAAGTGCGTGAACTATGCATATCATTCACCTGAAGACAACCAATTTGGTCTGCTAGCACCTGCCTATAGTCTTCCTTTAAATGATGCATCACATTCCGGTGTTTTATCCGATTGCGAAATAATCGATGTAAACAAACAGTTTCCGATATCGGCTCATGGCATGTATGATGTGTCGATCATTGGCAAACATTTGACTACATGTATAACTAAAATCGATATAGGTTAGAACGTTCAATCAGGCTTTCAGGTGTCTATCGGATTTTTAATTATTTTCGTTAAAAATCATCATGATATATGTACATGTAGGTATCCGAATATAAACATTCAAATTAATCGAATTGTCTCTTTTGGAAATTGGGTTGAACTTTCGCTTTGTTTTACCTCATTCGACAATTTGGTTTCATCGTTCTAGATAATTTTGTCCACCTTACGTAAAATTGTCATTTGGAAACGGATTGAACTTTTTCGTGTGTTTTTTTCTCTGATGGACTTTTAGTCATGCAAATTTTATCCATCTCGATAATAGACGATGGTCCCAGTGTGTTAAAATGTTTTTTGATAGACACGAAATGATTCGACATCAAAGAACATGTAATCCGACACTTATGATGATCAGATGACTATGGATTTGTCAACATCGGATCAAGTTTGGTCCTGCCTGGCAATCAGCTTTCTCAAATTACCTGAAAGCGAAGTATGTTACATGTATGACTTTATTGATTCATAACTCAATTTCGTGCTTTTCTTTTATGCTAATACCCTACTTTATCCAATACATTACAGCTCCATTTGTTTACAAAAACAAATAAACATTGCACTGACTGGCATTTACTTTATACCAACTCTCATATCACTGGCAGAATTGAAGTTCTGCAAGCCCGCAGGGATCAACACTTTATTTCATCACCCTGATCTACAATTGCCAGTCGATAAAGCCGTATTTCTGTAACTTGATGAAAACTGCAAACTCAATCATTAAAATTCGTCATTTGTGGATCGGGTCTTTTCAGACCTACCTAAGTCAATGAGACATTTATCTTTTACCTCATCAGTCAGCGGATTAAGCCCCCCGACGTTAATGGCGATTTTATTTGGCGGAATCTGTAGAACCTGTAAAATCTTCGGAGGGCGGAAACAACCTAAAAACAGTATGAGAGTAGAGATGTGAATGAAATAGCTGAGAAAAGTTTGTAATATTCGCTCCGTTTTGCCTTCTCCCAGCCACGGCCAATGTGGCGGCAGTTATAAAACGCGGATTTCCGCGGAAATCCTCGGAAAAATCACAAAGCCGCCAGTAAATACGCGCAAAATAGTTAATGATAATTATATTATACAAATAACAACATAAATCATAAATCGGAGGCAAGAACTACCAGTTATCTGCACATTTCATCGGTCAGATTTTAATCCTCTAGAGCGCCATTCATGCCATTCCGATCGACTCTTCCCTCTTTTTTTCTTGGTGTTGATAAACTTTGCATGTTATCTTCGACACCACCGTGGTTCCTTCCCTAACGGAACACATTACGAGGCTGCTTTCAAGTGTGATTGATGCCCGGATTGATGTACGTTACGGTAGGTATATGCCTCCTTCAAATATAAGTCGAGGACGAACTGAATTCTGGTCTACGAAATTTTTTTAGGACAATTTCCTTGCAGCTCGAACCTAACCAACCATATGCGACTGCACATTTGAGTCTATTTTCAGCAATCACAAAAACTTACTTCGCAGCCCTTCTGGAGTATATTTATTTCTAACTACAAGGTGCTTGTGATTTACGGCGCATACAGCGCACCATAATATGTAAAGAGCAATCTCTAGTGAACTCACACAACTGTTTGACATGGGGGAGCCCCCCCCCCCCCCCAAACCCCCGTCCTTCTGACATATTTAGCCAGTACATTGGGGGATGAGTCCCCCAAACCCCCTCCCCCGTTCTCTGAAAGTGACAGGTTTTAGTCAGTACATTGGGGGGAAGGACCCCCCCCACCCCCACCCCCCCCCCCATTGGCCTCTAAAAATAGAATTCCTTGGAGACGCTGAACAATAAGGCCCCATGAAGAAGTTGTCCCCGCCCCGGTAGCTGTCTCATATCTGCGGGCAGTGACAGAAGCAGCTCTTTGTGGTGAAATAATAATTGAATTTTCCACCTGCTAGCCTAGATATTTGTGTATATTTCTTCACCAGTTAGTTAATAACGAATTTTTGTAGCTGATATATTCTTAATTGTTTTAACGCGTTTTTTTTGGATTCGTTTGGCGCCAAAATCAAGAATGGCAAATTTACGATCTTGACACTAGAGGCGCTGATGTCGTTCCGGAACGGTAGATGCTAAATCGGATAGCCAGGCGGTACGGGAACTCTTGCACTCTGACCACGTGACCTACATCATTACTTCACAGTTCCGGCACTGGGTCGAGTTTGGCAGTTACTAGAAATCACGTGACTGGGATCTGGATTTAGTAGTGTTAAAACTGACTTTTTTGAAGTAAAGTACGTAAATCGAGAAGAAGAGGACGTTTAATTCGTCTGCATTGAAATGTCACAACTGTCTCCGCCGACGTTGTTGTCCTGTATGTTCTAGCAGACGATTTTTAGATACATGAGGTCCCACACCCGCACTTCAGGACAGTGGCGCCGGTGTGAATAAATCTACTTGCGTGAATGGTCAATGGCTCATGACGTCATGAAATAATTGCGTCACGAGGAAGGAAACAATGGAAATCATGGTAACTGTGGTTGCGGTGCGTCGTGAAAGCAGGATCGGCAAGCGCGGCCCGTAGGGAATGCGACAAACTGTACCGGAACCAGAATTGTCATGGGTCTGCACAAATTTTTTCAGATTCGATGGACATGATGGATATATGAATTTTGTTTACACTTTATACACACGTAACCATTACACTCACTACGTTGTGTGAGTTATAAGGGGGATTCCCAAAGACCTTGTCACCAGGAGTACTTCATGCGCACAACAATGCACACTACTAATATGAAAAACTCTCACCTGCGGTTCAGGTAGCCACCCTGTAGCCAAGTTAGATTTTTCCGCGGATTTCCGCGGAAATCCGCGTTTTATAACAGCCGCCAATGTGGTTATGGTTCGGGGATAAAATGAAGACCGTATTTCATGTACATGTATGTAAGGGGTTTTCCTAAATGCCTGATAAATTTCGTGGTTAAAACAATTTGATACGTATGGAATATATATTACAAATATTAATTATTTGATGTCAATATTTTTATACTGTGTTTTGCCTATTCCCTCCAAGATTCCACATATTCTCCAAGTCGCCATGCGGGGGGGGGGGGGGTTAGCCGCATGGCCCATGCTCGCGTGTTATCTGTATCGATGCGTGTATCACTTTTTCCAATCGCTACATGATTATTTAGCGCATTTGTGTACTCTGTTTGTCATAGAGAATGCTACAGGGTAATTGTATTGTAATTGTAATTGCCAAAAACGGAATGGAATCGACCCGGCACCAATTAGAACAAAAAGGTAAAGGCCTTTAAAGGACCATTGGTATTATTATTAAGGGTAATATAACCCAGCTTTCGGCTGCCGAGTCACCTCCTATTCTACATTGTTCTACATAAGTAGTTTCCATCAAAACCTGACTGAATTATCACGCTTTTCCGATTATTCCGATTTGACCCGAGTTAGCTCTCCATTCGTGGATCCTTTACATGTGGAACGATGCAGTAGTAAGGCACTGCCTGGAGCCATGGCCCTACCCTGTGACGTCTTGGTGTAGATATCGATTTTCCGACGTCACGCTGATGGCGCCTGATTACCCGGCTACTGCGACGATAATAGAAATGACGTTGCGTCGTAATAGCGGGGTGACGTGAACTCGGATCTCAGCGTGAAAGGTCTTTCGCGCCAGGACTTGTGCGTACTAAAAATAACGAATAACGCGTTTCTGCTATCTAAGGGTAGTATGTAAACACTGAAACGTTTCAAAAGAAACAGTTCAAACGAAACGAGTCAAATAAATGGTCAAAACGTGAAATTGAAAATGCACTATGTGGATATGTCGTTTTTCAAGGCTTTGTTTTGTATTTATACCGCATAAAAGCCACAGAAATTCAAACAGAAAGCGATTAATTATAAATAAATTTACCACAGTCCGTTCAGCTCTTTCACAATTTAGATAAACCGGTATTTCCCAACGTAACCTCGTACCCTGCCCCAATATTTAGCGCTATCGTATACTTTAACGACAATAACGATGATTTATTGGAACACTTTGAATTGAACATGTCCAATTTTGCCTTGAACTCTTTCGAACGTAGCACTCAGACACGGAACATCAGCAGATCAGAGGTCATAGCATTATTCATGTTATTCCGCATTTCATCGGGCATTTCCCTGCCCTAATTGGCCGCCATTATTGCCGAATGTGCTGGATCCACTCATTTCATTATTAACTCTGCTTTTGGAGATTGGCACGGGGACGAGGCCGATTTACTTATTGCGCTGAAAATGTGGAATGCCAAGGCGGGTCGCCGTGTTGCAAACAATTTACCAAATTAATCGCCTAAAAATCGATCCAGACTATCAAAGTGCGCAAACAGAATTATTGTAATCATTATAACAGTTCATGAGTATAATCATTCAGAAGTATTCATTTTTATGCCATATTTTTATTTTTGACTCGTTTCGTTTGACCTGTTTCTTTTGAAACGTTTCAGTGTTTACATACTACCCTATCTAAGAGCTGAAACAAAATTGGAAAAGCACCAAACACGTACAGAAAAATAGTTTATCGATGAACCAAGAACAGGCATACTGCAATAAAAAGCCGCTCAAACCTTTAAATCACACTTTGAACACTGTATAACATCCTATGAATTTGTAACTCAGTATACCCATTTGGGATAATGGCTAGAAATTATAGACTACCAAATGTCGGTGGGAATTACACGTTTATTTCGTTCGACGTCCCTGGAGTATGCCTATCAATTAACCGCAATCAATACGGGCCAGGATATCGTGGATACGGGTACGCTGGGGTGTCTTTTCGGACCTGTGACTGCAACATGAAACAATGGGGCTGGCTAGCCACAAGTGGATGTGAAAGCAGCGGGATCATGCCCGTGGACTGTAAATCACCAGATTTTTGCAGGTGCTTTATTTTCGCGGATTTTCTATTGATTAGAGAGTTTTCGTAAATCCCCGAAACGTCAACTGGAACATTGTTGGATATCGTTGTCAGGCGGTCGAATAATGAGATCGGCGTTTAGGTTGGCGTTTCGGGAAATTTGCGAAAACTCCCTAAGTGGAAGACAAATATCGCGAAAAGGTACTTAGCTTGCATATTTTAGTCAACTACTCGGTTCGTGTATACTGCAAATACCAAGTTTACCTATTGTACATGTAATGCGCAGTATTGGATTTATAATGCGTGTGACTGGTTTTAATTAGATCACATCATTGTAATGCAAATGTCATTTTCAAAAGCGAATCTTGATCGAGGAGCATTTTCCTTTCTTCAATTTGATGGAAACAATTGATTGCAATCAATCGCCTAGTATGCCAAGTAGAACACAAGACATAGTATAATGATCACCACGGAGAAGAATCAACTGGGTAAACCCCTGCGGTCTGGTGTCAACAACCGGGCTCGTAAAGCAAGAATAATGATGCCATCAAAATGGTTTTATTCTTGGGAGTTCATTGACGGGATCGCCCCCGCATGGCATATAAATCTTGGTTATGAAATCATCATTATATGGAGCATCTATCGGGTACTAATGCAGTTCATTTCTTATTTATAGATTCAATAAAAAAGGAACAAGTGAAAAATGATATTTGCTGTTTTATTACAATTAATGACTATTTTGAATTTCGGAGCAATGGTGCGTCTTTGGCGGCAACAACCATGGTTTCCCTCTCAGTCATTTACCGAATGCATCAAGGGTATTCAGGGTGGCGTATCTGTGTACTGCAATATTGAGGTCCAGTGGAAACAACAACTATCTTATGAACACAGAAATTACCAATGGGTTTTCGCAAACCTTCTGTATCAACGTGTTATGGCATTAACGCTGTGTTTAACCAACCAATTTCATTCCGGTTTTATAATATTCTTGAGTGTTCTCGTTTCTTGGATCAAATTACCAAAAAGTAATCCCTATAGGCTTGTAAATTTGTACTTGACGTGTATTTCCAGTGTATTTTAAGACGGAAACACCCCTTGCACAAAAGTGCATCTTGGAGCACGTAAATTACACAATTGTCGAAAAGAACATGTCCCCTAAACGGCGGGCGAACGGCTTCAGAATTGGCCTAAAATCGCACTTCCTTCCATCCTTCCATCGTTGGACTCGCTACATAAATTACGGGGTTCTAGCCCCGGGAAAGGCAAGCCAACTCCATTGTGTTCTCGTGCGGAGTGTGAGAAAAAGAACATTACCAGGGGCAAGTTTTGCCTCGTTTTACTTTTCCAAGCCAACAATTGCATGTAGGATGATGATGGCGGTGACAAAAAAGGCCAGAATGGACTTCTACCGCTAAAAAATCCCTGGATACGACTTAGTATGCTACTCGGGGGAGTATTATTGCTAGTAACCAGACGAAACTCGTCTGAGGTAAGACTGATTTATGTTCTTTCCTGATCACCTTGACGTCCTCGTTGTCATGGTGTCTTCGAGGTGCGATTGATTGCCATTCAACAGTGGGAACACGAGTTTAAACGAAATGGTATTCGGACGATATCGATGTCCTCATTATTAGATTCAACTTCACGATTAGACCTGAAGAAAACTTACCTACCCCCCCCCCCCCCGGCCCCTTTCCACAAAAGCGCAATTTTTGGGGTGTGAAAATGTACCAAACCTCTTCCTGTTCGCTCAAAAGTAAAGACTCGCTGAGACCAGTGGCCGCTTTTGTAGTGGAAGAGTTAACATACCACTCTTATCACTGCTGTGCTGCACGGGAGAAGATTCAGTGGGTTCAATTCGTCCAAAATCGGTCTTTGGGGAAGAAGTCACAACCGGAATACAGGGAGGAGTTCCTTTTAAACTGCAGATACTTTCCAGGAAAACTTGCACGCACGGTTTCAGTTTAAATAGTGGAACAATCTTCGGGTATGTACGTCGTCCGAGGCGCTATATGGCAGGAATTACGTGTTTCAGCTTGGTTTGGTACCCGGTCACCACATCCTCACGAACCGCAGTTTTGCGACATTGTCCGTCCGAAACAGCCAACTACATGTAGTCAATTCAAGCGTTATGCTTTTGCACAATCAACTTTGATATTTGTCAGTCGCAAACACATGTATTTGGAGAGAGTGAAATCGTTTCAGATTCAAATGCCAGCATTGTCCACGTCTCTGATAAGAGTTCTCTCACAGGAGATTACTCACTTCTCATGTTTGCTCTGTGCAAATAAAGACATAATCCACTGGTCTGCGAATGTAAATGTGAACATTTGTCATTGGTTTCTGATTGATCTACTGTTATTGTATACCTGTTATATAGGCTTCATGCAAAACTGACTGTGGGACTTTTCGGTACTGTAATACTATACAGCGAGGCCCTTTGGTGAAAGGTGTTGACCGATATGGTCACCCATCTTGACAAACAATTGAGGTCCCAAATTCGCAAGATCCATTTATCGAGCTCGATAGGGATTTCATGTTATTAAGGGTTGACCATAGGTGCCAACATTTCGGCAAGGACATGAAATCCTATAGCAATTAAAACTTCTTAAAAATATCAGTGAATGTCTATTTGAAACCTGGGAGGCTGTTCTCTAGAAAACAAAAGAACAGACTCCCACTCTTGAAATTGGAATTCACTTCGTTTTGAAAGAGTTCTGAATGCTTTTGGGTTTGAAGTTCTAGCGAAATTAGATGGGGATCACCTCATTAACAACATTATCTTTATTGCTCTATTCTGGGAAGCCCTAATATTTTTCACTGGTTTTTTAAAAATCCGACCTTTCAGTGAAAAGTCGGACAATGTCGGAGTCTTTTTGGATAGATCAGGAAAAGTTAGAGAAAAATGCCTCCTACCAGTGGATTGGGCTCTGAATTGAGGGAATGTGATTCCACTGATTTCATATTTTGAAACAAATATCAGTTACACCGTTTTCTTCTTCATAGTTGGCCCTTTGTTTGATTTGAGGACCCGATAAATATTTTAGAGATGTGGTGGTACGGGGTACCGAGTTCGGCCTCGTAATCCGATGTTCCTTGTAGTGCTTTTGACGATCCAACTTCACATATTGATCAAAAGCTGAACACATGATCAAGATTCATCTTTGCAGGTAGTGTTAGCCAAAGGAGAATTTTAAACTGAGATGTTAGCTTTTGCAAAAGACCATTAGACCGATGATCAGAATTGGCACCAATCCGTCAGTGGTGGCGAATGACGCTTGCAGATAAAAAGTAGCAACACCATTTATCAATCAGTAGAAGGGTTAATCGGTAATTTCTTTATTCAATGTGCCAAAGTGTATCTCATTTAACAGTAATATTTGAAAATAACTTTTAAATGATGACAATAAATAGTGTGATCTGCTATCTTGACTATAGGCGCAGTTCATGGAAACTATATCAAATTAGATATGACAAATAAAAGTGCTTTTCATTGTGTATCTACTGATACGACTAATACCTTCTAATGGTAATGGACCATGTATTTGTTTTGAAATGCGCCGAGAATTGACTGCACAATATAATCAAATGCATTATCTTCCGGAAACAATAGAGACCACTATCACAAAACGCCTACACTTTATTCATTCTGTCCGCTGAGAGGGGGATGAGAGCTAGATACTTTTAATTCCTAGTGCCATTATAATACCGGAATACGAGCAACTCCCCCGAGCAATATAAGTGAGGTTTTGACCAACATCAACCTTTGATGGCTGAGAATTTGAATGGTGCCTCTTGACTGAAGTGTCTAAAAGCCTTCCCATTAGAAGTGACTGACATCGATAAAACACTCCACCGGTAAAAAGGCCAGAAGGTCATTAATATAGGTATCAAAGCTTATGACGGCAATTGTTGCTGTTCAGAACATCGCTGTTCTATTTCTGCTTGTACTTGTCTGGCTGCGCCGCAACATTTTAAGCCGATCCTTGTCATGTCCAGAGTCATTGATGTTCCTGTAAAGTAGGCTCCTCATTCATGCTGCGGGCAATAGCGTTTTCTCTAGGGTTTTTACCTAAGCAACTGTGATAGCCTTCTTGAGATGTTGTCCTTTGAATCCCAATGCCTGTGTCATTGACAACTGGTGCTTATTACTCCCCCTGGCTTTCAGCAGAAAAATCGCAAGTAGTTATTTTAAGGCCTTCTTTGTACATCTAGACGAAAGTATTTTTCATCATTTTAGAACAGGCAGCCATTCAACGGATCACAAGCAAGTGTAAAAGGCCAGGCCGTCATAAAGACACCTTTTGTTTGCCGGTGACACTTAAAAAAAGTTGTAGAACAAGAAGTTTGACTTACTCACTTTTTTTTCCCTTTCCCTTTCACTTTCGCTTTCGCTTTCTCTTTTACTTTCACTTTATATCAATGATTCAACCACATTTTTGACCAAACGACATAGTGCCCGGGCCAGCTAAACTTGATCGACCTCTTTTATGTTGCCTGGGGGAATCCTACCTCTTATTGATATTGTGTATCTTGACATGTCGCTAGTTGGTATCTGGTTAGAGTACACCCATCTCAGAGTACCCTTTCCCTTTCCCTACACCTCAAGGTGAAGTGGTGTCACACTCTGGATTGAGATCTGTTAGTCTGTGCTTTAATCATTTCTGTGCCAGGCAGATAAAAATAGCGAAGTTTGATACTAAAATTGCGACTTTGGGGGCTTACGAAGACATTTTCGGTTTTCACAATAAAAAAATATCTTTTTACGATTTTATTTTCGTAGATGTCAGTTATTCGTGAAATCTGCCAAGTTGACTGTATCCGGACAAAATAACAATTATAGTGACTATGTGTCGGTTCTTGATTTAAACAGATATTTAAATCGACATTTAAGATGTTCGCTTTTTTACTAATGATAAGCGAAAAGTATCCAATATCAGTCGAATGTACATTGCATGATTGTGATTTCGACTCGAATAAATTCAGCCGTCATCCAATAGCTGCGTTTGAAACTAACTTTAAAGTTGAAACCGTCTAATAATGCGAAAAATTGGGGTTGTGGAGAAAGGTAGCCCAGACGTACCCTTTGCTGAAGACGTACAGTACACGTACGTCTGAACAAGTCAGGAAACCTACATGCAAGAAAGTTGGTATTGACATGAGTAAAGGAACCATAGGGCGGCGAGTTCTCCTAACGGCCATTTTGCATTATCATTTCTAACCAATTCAAATATCTCAGTTAAGAATGTGTTCATCAGCCTTCAAATACCTGAAAGCGCTTAGTTTCATGATGTGGTATCCTGATCTTAGTCTCACGAATGTCGTTGGACGTTCATGTGCATACCCGCGTCTTGTGGTTGCCGAAAGCAAATGAGTAGCGAACGCCAATCGGCATGAGTGCGTGATGATGGCACCACAAGCCTCATTCCACGCATCACACAGAGACATGGAGACATCACGGAACAATCTGCTTTGCATGCCTTTTGTCATATTTGCTTCATCAGTGAAACTTTCTATTCCTTATGGATTTGTTTAAATGTAACATGGCGAAGGCAAACGCCATGCAACAAGCAGCTGGTTCCAATAATTTTATTCATAGTTGCTCATTCGGATGTTGGATCGCGAAGTTTTTGTTTACTCTGGTTCATGTTAAATAATCTGCACTCTTAAATAAGATGTTTTTGAACTTTTGAACAACACTTCCAGCCAACCCAAATAACCAAGGTTTTTCAGAGAAATGGAAAAACCCTAACAAAATTTGCGTATATCGTTATTATAGAGAGTTTTCGCTATTTCCCCCGAAACGCCAACGTGAGTGCCTAATTTTATTATTTGACTTCCTGATATCGAAGTCGAACAATGCGAAAGGCGTTGACTCGGACGTTCCGGGGGCTTTGCGAAAACGCCCCCGCTGAAAAACCCGATCAGTTGTTTTTCAAAGTGCAAAGACCTTTATTTAGTGTGATTGTGTAAATGCGTTCTTTTTTGTCTTCTCAGATAGCGTCTATTTAAATTAGATTTACTGAGCAATTGATTTTGTCAATGTGATATTTTACCACTAATTTATAACTACATTTTATCAAATGTAAAATGACGTGAATAGATAGAACATTAACCATGTTAACCAAACGCAATCATGTCAATAGGGGCGTTACAACTTGTGGATTCATTGCTTGAAAATGAAATGTCAGAAGGAAAATTGTAAGTTCTGACCAAACTTCGAAGCAAAACAAAATAGAAAACATGTTGCAGTGATTCTGAATGGTCTATAATCCCAGAGACACTCTCATTATACGTTCCCGTTCAAGAGGAGGCATTGAATGTCACAGTGTGCCATCCGTGGTGCGCATGGAAACCATTGTAGGGAAGAACAAGGGTTCCATTCACGCTCCGACACGTCAAAGATCAGCAGCAGGGAACTTCACCAAGTCCATTAAGCTGGTGTTGCATTAAATGCTAACATGAAAAGCTTTTAATCATGCAATACGAAATCGGTTAAACACACTCGCGGTAACCTGTCAGGCAAAGCATTCCCAGTTTGCGTGCTGTCACCAATTTGGGCGGCCGCCTTGCCTTTGTCCAGAACTAAATGCCATTTTTGAAAATTGGTTTGCCAAAAAAGCACCCATGAGCATGCCCCTGTTGATTTTCGTGATTCGTCGTGATATGAGGTCCTAACGGTCCTTTATGTGCTTTTTGCGACAGGGCGTAATTATCAAAGGTTATGCTTATGATCTTCTATATTTACGATTATTGAGGCATTAACTTGTATTGTGTGTAATACCGCCTTAGCCTAACATTACTAGCAGCTTAGATGACTTTTACATAAGTAAGGGATCATTTTGTGACATGAAAAAGCAACATTAGCTAGGGGTTGGATAGATAAGTGTTTAGGAGGTCGTGGGCTAAGTACATTGTAATTATTACGTACGTAGATCACGCCGGATTTAGAATGTAGCATTATAAGTATTATAGATATTCGAGTTTATCGAGCAGCTATTAGAGTGCTTTTATACGACATAAACTAAATCATTCGGTACCCCTATGCATTGCCAAGCGAATTAGAACATGGCGCATACTCTCAAATATATATAGTAAAATCACATGTTATTGATGGTGCTCAGAATTGTAGTAGTTTGGAAGGTATTTGAGGCCCATGATGGGGGTGGGTATAGTCGATTATGTGTAAGCAAAGGTACTTCTTTTGAACTGATGAACTGTGATTGTAAAGAAAGGTTGTGGAGTGTAGTTGGTACTGAAATGTGATCACAGCACACACAGAGTGACACGAATTGACAAGAGGATGTTTTATCTCCACTAACAATCAACTTGCGTTTATTTGAACAGCATCATGATTCATAATCTGAGTAAAGTTTCTGTCTTATGCCAGCTGCACACATACGATTTTTCACCTGGTGGTTGAGGATTCTGAAGGTCAGCAATGTTGCGGAATTGACCATTTTCATCTGGTGTTAATCCAGCCACCTGAAAGGCATTTACTGCTGATGCTGGAAGAATGTCATTCCGTTCACGACTTGATGTCCAAAACAGACTGTAAGGTTATTCGACCACAGGCACCATCAGCCAGGGTATTTTATAGTTTCCATTCCTTCCAGTGTCGTCTTGCATTTGTCTTAAATGAACGCATAATAGTAAGGTCCAGTAATAGCGAAGTGCAACGAGCTTGGATGTTATCAATTAACGCGCCTTCTTCCACAATGGGTGTGCAGAAATCATCAGCCATATGGGGCCGGAATTGATCCGGCAGCAAAAGCCTTTCAGCTGGTTGGATATCACCGAGGAAAGGTAAAACGACTTCATGCAGCCAATGCTGCAGTTTGTCCCTAATCTCCAACCCCGTCCGTGATGATGTCCTATAATTGCGCACCCAATCTAACAGATGCTCTGAAGTGAGATAGCTCTGGCCTTTTAAAGCTAAGTTCATCATGCTACTGCAGTTCAAGTTCATTCGACCAAAGTTGAAATTGCTGTTCAGCATTCTGCAGTAAATCTGCAAAAGACACAGGAAGAGCGCGATGGCGGTTATACAGGAAGTGCTCATGAACTCGTTGTTCAACTTCACGCCACAAACCCCGACCTCTATCGCTAATCCGCCTTGATTCAGCATTATTTCCGCTTGTTCCATCAACGAGTCTCTATTAGTAATCCATCGACTAAGACTTGACTCCGCACGGCGACAACGCCTGGCGTACTCTGCAACATCACATACATGACCATGTTCGATAACGGTTTCACTATCTGGGACATGCCTCAGCCTGGCTACATCAGAGTGGCTGTTATGCCGTCTTGGTAAACGTCCCCGTGGCTCATTCTCATTGTTTCCTGGGTCCATCTCTCCAACGCAGAGGATCAGAAGAGAGTTAAAGAGAAGGTAGAGTATGTGCAGACGCATTGTCAGTTTGAAGGTACCCTGCAAACTGAAAGGGTCAATACGCCAGTCATTGCCTATTTGGGTCTGCTTCACTGATCACACAATGTAATCAAACATAACCACATAATACTCCTATTCTGGGCCACAAATATCTTAAAAACCCGGTGTAATGTTTTTGAGTGTTTCTATTTTTGAGTGTTTCCCCTCATTGTTTGGGAACGCTAAAAGATAGATTGACAAGTTTTTCTGTGTATCCCCCCTATTGAAAAGTCATGGTCTCTCCAGCTGCCTATTGTTTGGAAACACTGACACATGGGAAACAACCACAGATGTTACACCGGGCCTACTACAATTCGGAACACCACCGATAACAGGTGATTTTACTGTATTTTTAATCTGGCGCAGAACATTGCATATTAGATAACGCACGAAAATGCGTGCATGTGACATGCATTATGATTGATTATTGGCGACGCCTGGCGTTAGAAATAGGATGTAGGTATAGTTGAACAAACAGTATTGTGAACGAACGGGGTAGATGTATACCTTTGACGTTACTCAACTGACGACGTAATGTAATTCTATGGTAGTTTCCTTTGATGTGTCGTAGGACTGCAATTTTTTCCGAATTGACATGATGAAATGAATAAAATGTAGCAAGATGAATATGTTGCCATACACGTATTTTATGTTTGTCTCACTCGATGTGATCGTCATACAAATAAATTCATAGGAATGATAAAATTGAATTTAAAATAAACACCATCACTTTTCAATTTTTTTACGAAGCTATTAGCGATGCTGATGTTAAATACTAGTACATATGATACCTTATTGGGATCTTATGAAAGAGGCAAATACACAAATAAAAGTCCCAATTGCAGCTTTTGGGCTTTTGACCAATCGTGAGGTTTTATGATTCGTCGACTGAGCCCATGTCGATTGGAGGAAAATACTCTGCGCCGCTGGGTAAGCACGTCCGATACAGCCTCGCGCAGCAGTCATACACTGCTGCCTCGCGCTATGTTCAATTCATAACAGTTTGCCAGCTTTTGCGGACTCCATTTTGCTTCTTCATTATATTCTTGGAGGGAGCACTGGCACTACTGATTATGCATGTATCCTGCAGGTTATGTATACTTTGTTGTTGTTCAGTTATAATTTTGAGTTCACAAGAATTGAGTGGTTTGAAGTCGTGCTCGGTTTAATTCCTTGTTCCATTTCAATGTGGTATTGATCGATTCGTCTTAGAATCCGCAATCGGTTCTCTCATTTTTCGTTTCTCTTGGAAAGAGAATGGGCAAAGAATCTGCAAGCAGTTCTTATCAAGCAGTTCTAGGCTTGGTATAGAATCTGCACTCAGTTTAAATTCTTATTGGTAAGAGAATTGTCACAGAATTCGCAAAGTTTCAATTCTTGATAAACATTCATTGATAAGATATCCATGTCGTAACAGGAAAGGCATGAAATCTGCAGTAAGTTCTACGTGTAATTCTTACCGTAAGAAAGATTGGTATAGGATTGGTAATTAGTTAAGTCTTGAAGCTTTGGTAAGAAAAATTGTATTAATTTACCATCAGTTCTTATCCTGGACTTTTCTCGGTAACCGTTGATAACATTTGTTGCATAAATCTTCTGTTTGTTTCAATTCTTGGTTTCTGGTGGTGAGGGTAGAAGAGTCAATAGAATTGGCAATCAGTTATCGGTCATACATGTAAGACTTATTTCCTGGCAAGAGGATCTATTTCGCATCGAATTTGCAGCCATTTCTAAAACTTGACTTTCGTTTATTATAAAAATCTACATTGTCAATCAATACTTGATTTCCTTGATAAGAGAATTGAACAGACCCTGCAATCTCTCCTCAAGTTCCCAATCGTGAACATCAGCAGGAAACAAGCCACTCAGAACTGAATGAAATATAACAAGAAGAAAAATATTTCCTTTACGGTAACTCAGCTGACAACGAAATGATCTCCTTTGATATGCCGCCGGGTTAGCACGCCCGATTTAGCCTCGCGATGTTCAATTCATTACAACAGTCGCACGCCAGCTTTTGCGGTAAATTTTCTTTCTTCATTATATTCTCGTCGGGACTGGCACTACTAATGATGTATCCCCGTAGGCAGTGTTCTTTGTCTTTGTACAGTTCTAATTTTGAGTTCATGAGCATATTGCGGTATGAAGCACTACATGTGGTATCATATCGCGCCAGCTCGGTTTATTAGGTACATTGTTCCTCTTCGATGAGATATGAATCGAGTTATCATAGAATCTGCAATCAATTTGAGTTGTAATTCTTTTGTTGGAACACTGTAAGAAAGTTGGTATAGAATATGCAATATGTTCAGCTGATTCTTGATTTCCTTGGTAATATGGTATAGAATCTTGAGTCAGTTATTGATATTTTCTCAACTGGTATAGAACCTGCAATTAGTTATTAATATCTCTTGGTGACTTTCTTTGGTAAGATGAATGGGATGGAATTAATATGTTTTGTTCGATCGGGAATTGTCATAGCACTCCGTTCTATCGCTTTGAACGATTCCCAGGTATGTTGGGGGAAATGCGAAAAAATAAGTTTCGCCCGGATCTATCAGTTTTAATGATTGGTTTATCTGCAGTGTGGTACAACTGTTGTGTGTTGTGTGATTGGATATACATCAGTCATATCCGAAGACGACGGCTCTTTTTGTATGGCAATAAATGCTATTTAAGTTCACTTACAAAATCGGTTTGATTATGATAGTCTTTGAAATAGCAAGTGAGTGTTGGTATAGAAGTTCCTATTGATTAGAATTGTAAAGGCTAACTTTTTGCGTTGCCAAGTTGTTGTTGAACGTCAATCCTGACGAGAAAGAAACCAGCTGCTGATATGCGGTGAGCCAATGCAGACATGAGTAATCTATTTCCTTTCATTCATTATCTAATTTCGTGCGCCTTTGAACAAGGTAATCCGATTGTGGTTAATCAGACAAAATGCGATTTCAACTAGAATTCATAATCACTTTGCACGAGCCCACCATAGTCAGTCATTACGCAAGCCACAAGGGATCCGCCGTGATAACACCGAAGTTGTTTTGACACCACCTCTCGACAGCAGGGAGGGGCAATTACAAACGCTGAGCACGAAAATCCAATGCAAGGCAAGACTCGCTTTTTCATCGCCGATTTTACATGCTAATTGGCATTGGCTCCCGAAATTAGTTTGTGGAGTGAAGGAAATTGTTTAGTAATAATTATTAGAATACATGTAAGCACTGGCACATTATGAGACGGTGGTTTTGGACGTTAAGTTCTTACGACTAATATATCAAACTAGTTGGTACCCGTCCTACGGATGGGTTGTACTGGTACGGGCGTTGTCAATTGAGTATTTCTTTGAACACCCACTGTCACTACCCCTAGACGTCAAGTTGGCCCAAGGTCTGCTGATTGTCGCATTCCCCGAGACTTCTCACCAAACACATATCGTTATGACCGAAGACAGATAGATGCGCGATCCACGGCTGACTCGGAAATGAACACGGGGTGGTTTACTATGGAGTTGTCACAGAATCACAAATATCTGAGCAAAAAACACTTAAAAAACTCTGGAAGATCCCCAAATATTCCTGGTTTCGGTGGTGCAGCCGCAAGATAGCAGTGACAGTAACACACATTGGAAAAATCACCGTCATTCGACCAAAGGAGTAAGCTGAAATGCGTTCCTCAGTGCTCTGCGCCCAACTCCGAGATTTATTATAGATAATGTTATGTATTGAATCACAGAAAAATGTTTTCCCATAATGAAATTGCTAATATTTCCTATGAATCACAAAATAAACAGAGTTCCAAACACACCATCTTTTATTGCTTTCAGAAAGCTGCTTTTGAAAAGGAGACCATTATTGCTCTTGTAAGAACAACAGAATCCGACCTTCGTGTGCCTTTATTTTGACACGACGTGCCATATAGGGGATACGAATCATTGTCAAAGCCACCCCATTTCAGCGGCATTCTTAGAGGGAAATACAGGGCATTTAGCAATTAATAACAAAGTTGCCATCCCTTCGGTTTGATATCATGCATAAATCACTTATAAGTCATTAAATTTATTAAGTGAACAACAACCTTTAATGTGGGGCCTCCATTCAAACCATTAATGGCTTTCGCTTCCGTCAATGGAGGTTTATTTTTTACATTGAGCATGTTAAAACATTTTCTCGCGTGCGTCATTAAGCATCTTGGTTACCATGGCGATCGAAGGGTATCGCGTATACGGATCAGAAGCAAACAATCACGGCCTATTGGCGGTAATTTTTCTTCCATCTTAAGTTTCCGCTTTTTGAATACCATGGTTGACAGGATGACAGTCGGGAAGTTTTTAAATATCTTTCAAAAATATGTGACGTTAATCATAAATAATTTGGTATTCTAGGCATTTTACGGACAATGAGACTTGATGTGTCTGACCTGGTGGCTGTACGTGCGACTGCACTGTTGGCAAAAGAAGAGAAGCCGATTTTCATCAGCATCATCATCATCATTATTCGGTTTTATAGCCGGTTTTATTGGCGCTCTTTTTTCTCTCACGCAAAGTGGCAATCACACGTGTGTACTACAATGTATATTGTTCATTATTAATTGATTTGACTCGAAGATTGTATTTAAAGACCATCCTTATTTAACCAAAACAGGTGCATTAACATTCACGCATCTTAATGAATTCACACACATTCATGCTCTCCGTATGATGATTCAACTTGCTGGTCAAAATGGCATTTTTGATGATTTCGCCTACCCCCCCCCCCCCCCCACCCCCCCGCGCGCTAGCTACGCCCCCGCATGATGTCGGTAATAGGTGTCGGATTCTTCTCAATATTCAGTAGAGTATCAAGAATATAAAAAAGTGTCTAGTTATTATGGAGAGTATACATTTTCAATAGCGAATGACTGCCCGATCAATATCCCATCAGCGCGCAATCTTAAAAGGCGAAACCTATCGCCAACCCGACAAAAGAACATCGCCTATCCATACCCGACTAGAAAAAAATCAACTCCAACTGTATAATTCATTACTAAGAGATCTATGATACATTGCTGATGTTGGGTATTCCGAGATTGCAAACAGAAGCAATTATAATACATGAATACGGTATAAATGGGTCTTCTCATATCAAAGAAATATCGAGAAGCATGATTGTAACATTATCGAAAGTCGTCACTTTCTAATGTACACAAGCTTAGAAACTTTTAGGATTCTACCAAATATAAGCGAGATAAAATAATCAATTTTTGCTGTAATTCAATGTATGTGATTTGTTGGTGTTGAAAGATAAACATACATTATGCTCTAGTATACATAGCTTTCAATAGCGAATACTAAGTACGGATTACGTCTATCGAAGCCTTTTAATCCTTCCACTGCTGAAGCCCTTTGGTGTACGATTTTCGTGTTCATCCCATTGCATTGCAGCATACATGTAGATATAAATGTTTCAGAGTGAAAATTACATCGATCTTCATCATACATCAAGAAAAAATGAATTGGTCAATTACTATTATTTATGCACCAACTTAAGGATAACAATGTTCTGTACAGGATAACCCCTTTTTATAAAATACCTTATATTTGCCCCCCAAACGCCCGTACGTACTAGAACAACTGTTTTCTAATATCTGAACCTAGAATCAAATAAACTTCTCTCTGAGCTGAGTCGCATCAAATATTGGTAAATAAGCTATTCTGGTTGACGCTTTCCGATATCTAGGCACGCCAGGGTTTCTTCTCCAGTATTATTGTTGGATCATCCTTATAATCTCCTTATTTTTGAGTGCTTGATCAGAGACACATTGGATCAGATAAAATGGCAGACGTAGAGTTTGGGAATACTTCTATTTTGTTTTTGAGAACTTTATCAGATGCATTGGATCAGACAAAATAGCAGACGCACAGTTGGGAAATATTTTCATTTTGTTTAACGAAAATGTACAGTTCGTTTTAACGCACGCTATAGAATCTGTTATGATTCACGATTTCCGCGATTTCCTCTTTTTTAAATATTCTATTCTCTCGTTATGGCTGTTCGTGCGAACAGTTCTCTTTCGCTTTCGTAAGCAATGAAGTTTGGTATGAGAATAAGACGCGCGTGATAGATTCCTGTACATACAGTACTTACGAAATAAAAGGTCTGACTTTTTATCAAAGCTGGAACACTCACTGGAAATCGTGGGAAATCGTTGATTTATTGCTCCCAACAGAGCCGCAACTGTGTCTGGACACACAAGGAGCCGTGATCAGGCTTTCAAACCGATGTCACGTTGAAACTGTGGCTTCAGCGTTTGAACTGTTACAGTTGAGATTCACTCCTCGATTTCTCTCGGACGCGCAACCGGTAACAGCTCAAACGCTGGAACCAAAGATGCAACATCGGTTTAAAACCTGAACGTGCATGTAGCTCCTTTCTGGTGGCCCTTGCATAGTCTCGTCACAGTGAGAAAGCTGCAGTTAGATGTACGGTCCACACGAGGGCCTTCTTACGAGGTGCATAGTCTTCAATATGTGGCAGAATTTGCTCGGAGAGGTGGTTGGCCATGACTCGGAGAGGTTAGAGATGCTCGGAGAGGTTGCAGCTGATTCCAAAGGGTGTGCACCGTACCCCATTGCAGTCATCTAAACACGGGGCGTCCTATGGTGGTGGTGGTGGTGATTTTGTGGGACGGGGGACGGGCCGGGGGCTGAGACCTTTTTTAAGGGTCTAATATTGGATGTTGCGTAACCCGTATCCATCAGATTATACCACCAGGCTATGAACTACAGTTAGCCTACGGTCTGGTTCATCGCCTATTTGAAAAAAAGCATTCGGTATTCGTTATTCTTTAAATTTATCTCGATATAAATTGCAATCGATTTTGTTAAGCTAGAACATTCGCTTTCTGAGAGACATTCACTGAAAGTGTGAAAGCCACCGGTATATCCCATTCGATATGTCTCTTGAAACGATTCAGCTGACTAAGCTAGCAAAATAGGACTTCTTGTTTTCATCTTTCTGATACAATAAATAATAGCCAATCTAAAACACTGCAATCATATACCGAGACGCTTGAATTTCTAGACGCAGATCGCTCACTGAACTGGATAAATAATCGAAGAGCTTTCCACTCAAATGCTAACAAGAAATATTGGATTTCCTTTTGCGAAAACTTTTATGGAAATCATCAATTCACTGGAGTGGCCCTGCGGGAATCTGGGCTGATTTTACCATTGGATCTTTGACAGTTTGCGAGTGCACCGCGTGATCGATATATTTAACGAAATGTCTACAGTCGTGGATAAGGGATCGATCTCAACTTTGTTCAGATGTGTATCGATTATTTCCAAAACATAATACTGATTTATTTACATGTACATTGACAGTTCAACTCGTTTCATGAGGTAAGGATGTGTTAAATGGGTACGCCGTGCGTAATTACTGGTGGTCCCGCATATATACAATGCCGCAGAGCAGTTATCGTGAATGGAATTTGGTGCATGTAGTATTTGTATATCTGTCTACACTACATCGGCAATGCCGACATTTTTATTTTTTACGTATTTATTCTGTATTTACGCAATTGGAAATTTTCAAATTCAATTACAAATTTTGAAATATAACGAGCGGCGTATACCTTTAAAGACTCTTCATCTCTCTCTACTCTTCACGACTAATTCAATGTCACCACCAACGTGACCTAAAAGGTGATATGTAATTGAAGACATTTCTTAACGAATACATACAATCCATTAAGAATATGATAACCCTTTCATCTCACCGCAAGACGCAGCGTTCTACCATGGTGTTGGCGATGACTCATTACAAGTAATCTACTAAACATCCATTTATACATAAAATCACTTAATACGCCATTTCAAAACAATTTTATTTGCACAGTGGGCGAGGTTACTTCTAACATCAAGATATTACAATGTAGGCCGGTGTGATGTTTTTGAGTGTTTCTGTTTTTGAGTGTTTCCCCTTATTGTTTGGGAACGCTCAAAAATAGATTGACGAGTTTTTCTGTGTATCCCCCCTATTGAAAAGTCATGGTCTCTCTAGCTGCCTATTGTTTGGAAACACTGAAACATGGGGAACAACCACAGATGTTACACCGGGTCTATTTGGCAAGCCGCTCGCCGAACAGGCATCTTTTTTGTCCTGTTTGGAGAGCCGCTTGCCAAACAGCACTAAAAAGCCCCCCTTTAGGAGGGGCTCTTAAGATACACGTGTGTGTGGGAGTATATACTGATTTGATGAGAAATAAAGAGAGTAACTATTGTATATCCTACAAACAATTTTTTTTGGTATTTTTCTGAATTAACTCCGTTGAGTTTACCGATTTCTCCGCGATCTTCCGGTGGTGGTTGCTATCCCATTGGTTGAAATTAATTTAAATTAATTAAAATCTTCATGGGAATTCGCTACATCATATGCCTAAGAAATTGGCCAATTATATTAAATATTTTTATTAGAGAAATATCCGTCCTAAATAATGACAGAAAAGGGTGGTTTATTTCAATTTTGTGTCGACATGGTCGAGGTCACGTGACATAAAAACAAAACAATCGCACACACCCGTCCAAAAAAGGCACTTTAAGAAAAACAAATACGTTTTTCCTGCTTAATACCACACTGACGATTAAGTTATATTGGTCTACTGCCCAAATCTGAAGTATCAAAATGAATAACAAACTAGAACTAGCTCTATTTAGCAAAAGTTGCGTGAAAAATTCGGGTGAGCGACATTCTGCACCCTAGCGGCCAATAATTAAACTACTTTCAGCCGTCTGCTCCGGTCTCGTTAGGGAGTTTTTCCCAAATGTACGCGATGATGACGTGCCCCATTAACAGGACGTAACATCTATTTTAAAATGCGTTTCGAAAGTGAATGCATGAGGACAACCCATTTGTGTCGTATATCACTGGAAACGCCCGATTCCCGTGAATAAGGTCAATCACAATGTATTACATTACCAAAACAAAAATGTGTCGGAAGGAACTATATGGATGGTCCCATCGCACCCCCCCCCCTCCAGCAGTATGACACAGAAGGGCTAGTTGACTGTCCACCGGGGGGGTTTGGGGGGAGCTTTCCCCCAACGCACTGGTAAAAACCTATGTCGACGGAGGGGGTTTGGGGGGTGTCCCCCCATTGTAACAGCTGTAGTTGTTAGAGCTTGCACTTAACATATGCTCGTAGGGGGGTTCGGGGGAGCTCCCCCGACCTAAAGGGGGCTCACTAAGTCCTTGACTTTACATATTAAGCCCCCCTTTAGGAGGGGCTCTTAAGATACACGTGTGTGCGGGAGTATATAATGAATGATAATGAGAAATAAAGAGAGTAACTATATCCTACAAGCAATTTTTTTGGTTTTTCAAAATGGCGCTCAATTAATAAATCAGACCAGTTGTAGCGCTGAATTAATAAATCAGACCAGTTGTAACAGGTTACGAGAACATCTAATTTAAATCTTCATGGGAATTCGCTACATATGCCTAAGAAATTGGCCAATTATATTAATATTTTTATTAAAGAAATATCCGTCCTAAATAATGACAGAAAAGGGTGGTTTATTTCAATTTTGTGTCGACATGGTCGAGGTCACGTGACATAAACAAAACAATCGCACACACCCGTCCAAAAAAGGCACTTTAAGAAAAACAAATACGTTTTTCCAGCTTAAAACCACACTGACGACTAAGTTATATTGGTCTACTGCCAAAATCTGAAGTATCAAAATGAATCACAAACTAGAACTAGCTCTATTTAGCAAAAGTTGCGTGAAAAATTCGGGTGAGCGACATACTGCGCCCTAGCGGCCAATAAATAAACTACTTTCAGCCGTCTGCTCCGGTCTCGTTAGGGAGTTTTTCCCAAATGTACGCGATGATGACGTGCCCCATTAACAGGACGTAACATCTATTTTAAAATGCGTTTCCAAAGTGAATGAATGAGGGGGGGTTTGGGGGGGGTTTCCCCTCCATTGTACTGGGTAAAAACGTTACGCTATCGTAGGGGGGTTTGGGAGTGCTCCCCCGACCTAAAGGGGGGCTCACCAAGTCCTTGACTTTACATATTACGCATGTTAAATGCATTAGTGTGCATTTCTAAAGGCGTTTCACTGTAACTCCAGTGTTGCTGACCGTGTTGCCACGAATGATAATGAGCTCCTGGATGGTTGAATATGCATGAGTTCGGCTCTCCATCTAGGGCAGAAAAAGGCGCTGTTTGGTGAGCCGGGCTTGCCAAATAGTCACTTCCTACAAATGTAATCAACCTACTTTACATGTATATGAACGATGTCTGATGGCACTGTTCAGTTTGTGAAAAATCGTTACTATAAACAAGATACATGTATCCTAGGCATTTGTTCATTTTCGTTCATCTCTACCTATACACTGGACAGGTCCGTAAACGCGTTTTGTTCTGGGTATGCACTAAATGAGTCTATTTTTGGAGGGGGCTGACCAAGGTTAGAGACACTCTGGTTTGCGTTGTTGGCCGATCACTACCCCCGCCGCCGGCTCCAAAATGGCCCGACCTGAAGGAGTGTAAGATCAACCCAAAAAATTCGAAACCTTAGTCAGTTGATCGTAACTCTGTCTACTGTGTATCAACACCTTCTGCGAAAGACGCGCCATTATTAATACTGTTTGCAAATATATATTGATGTCTTCCTCACGTAACAGCCAGCTACGTTATTGCCTCAAAAAGACTTCGTGACCTGTCCAGGCATTCAGCAGGAAAAAGCGCCCTATTAATTAGAGTGCTATCGTGCTTGTATCTTGTCCATGCGATATGTTGGATTAGGGTGAACATCACTTTTTGTCCCCTCGGTCATCGTGTCAAGATAGACACAAGGTTTTTTCACAGTGTCGAGGAAGATTGCTGCAATCTGTCTTGCTGTGAAATTGATTAGACGTGTTGCTTTCAGCTGGTATTACAGTGTTAAAGCGGATTTCCTACGACAGGTACAATGCCCTCCCCTCGCCTCAGTGGATATCAAAGCTTCATCAAGTCATACGCAAGTTACTGAATGGAACCCTATTGCGAACCCTATTGTCCACATGTCTAGCTGACTGATTTGCGCCAGACTTATGAATAGGAAATGACACGGTTAATTTTCACCGCCCGATAAAATGTAAAAAGTAGGCTGAATCGTAGGTGTGCGAAATCCTCTTTAATAGGTGAGGAAACCGATGGTCCCCGAGTCATACTTGGGTTCAACTGGCCACACCATGATATCATTGTGGCTAAATGTATCGGTTTACCTAAGAAAAATACGTGTTTACCTTGAGGGGAAATGAGCACACAAAAGAAACATACAAAAGATTAGTTCATTTTGAGGGGCGTAAGGCCCGTATTTATTATTTTTATCCGATTGTACCCCTCTAACACTGTAATGGGAGGGCCTTGTTTCTATTGGGTTGCAAAGGTAAACCAATACCTTTACCGACCGTGACCATGGTCACACTAATAATGACTTTGCCTGGGGCACACTTAGAAAATATCTGCGAATTCGACCACGATTGTCAGGTTATAGATTATGTGATTGGTTTAGTTGATAAGCTAATCTTTGCAAATGAGCTTGAATGTATTTCTCTTAACATCGGACTGGTGACTCAAAAGATTGCTCGATTTCCGTTAACTGGTTGTTTTTTCATTGATATTCTTGCGGATTCCTGTACATGTAGACACATTTGACATTTGTCTACATCATTTAAGGAATGAATAACTGTTCGTTCTTTCAAATTCAGCATATACTTTCGTCACGTTTTAAGAATTTGTATAGCAAAACCAGACATTCACATCCAAACTCAACGCATTACCAGTACATGCAAAGAGTTTAACTTAAACATTGATTATTGTATTTCTCACAGCCATCAATTCACAAGCTAAGAAGCTTCCATTCAAATCCGAAAAACCAGTTAATGCTGCAAAAACGTTTGAAGAATTCGATATCAAACTGGAAAAAAATGTAATATTGATTTTTGTTCATGCATCCGGAACGCGCTTTGAATACGTGTACATGTAGTTTTCTACTGTTTGACATTCGGGTAAGCGATTCATTGATGTTTTCGTCCGATCGATTTTCCTCTCGGGTTGATATCAGGAATGATATATTTCGATGGCTTGACGTTGAATGAGTATTTGTATTCGAGTCAGAGACATGCTGGGTTTTCATGGCACTGAGGAATCAACCTGTGCGTTAGAGACAACAACTGTGTCTATACACACGGTGGGTAATGGTATTACGGTGTAGTTTACCTTTGCACCACAGGGGAAACAAGGTGCAATCGGTCCAAATTTATAAATGCGAGCCTTAGGCCCCTCAAATTGAACTAATCTTTAGTATGTTTCGTTTGTGTCGTCATTTCCTCTCCGGGTAAGCACGTGTTTTTCCTATAGGTAAACCGATACCTTTCATGCCTTTAGCCATCGTGATACACACTCTTTGAAATAAAAGTTTTGGAGCTTTTGGAAGACCTTTATTTTAATGTTTTCGGCCAACAGACGTATTTCAGTAAAACAAAAAAAGGAATGTTTTTTTGAGAAATCACCACGGACTTTCACTACGCTGAAAAACCTCTACGGGGTGTATATTTGTAATGGCCGATAAAACATTGAAGGCTGTTTAGAAGCTCAAAAATAGAGTGCGGGTGTAATGATGTGGGATGTTTTGAGTTCTGACAGGAAATGGTGAACGGTTTCGGACATTTGTTGGAAAGCCTGGGGACATTTAGAACATCATTTTTATAAACGCATGCAGCATGGGTAATAGCATAAAGGAACGTTATTCCTTTGTGGTAATAGGGTATGGATATGACTTGAGAATACATCTATCGCCCACTGTGGCATGGACTATTCTAGTTGTTATAAATTTCTTTACAATCATCCAGACAGCTAAACTTAAAATATTGACAATGCCCGTCCCAAGAAGAATTCCACCAGTTTGACTCCCGTTGGTCCATGGTACCCAGCAGACTCGTGGAATCAGTCTTTAATACACATCAAAGGAAATTCCTGGCATATGGCTTTGATATCTGAATGTCTGGTAATTTTGGCCCTTTTGGCCCCCTTGTGTTACTGATAGTAGCAAGCACGTGATATGGTTTACGGATTGAAATATTGCCAAATAATTGATTTTACGTCTGTCTGAAATGCCTAATACCTCGTTGTGTTCCTGAAGTAACGCACGTTATATTATACACTGCTTCTTCCTTGATAATGACAGTTTCAGTCATTGATCGAATAATTCAGCAAAGAGTCGCTGCCAACCATATATAATCAGCCGCGTTACAGATGGATAAATGCTTAATCATCTAATTTGCCCCCGTCGCTGATAGCTAGCCTGCAATCACATATCTCTCTGATCGAATATTGAATATCTGTGACATGTTCACCATGAGATAAACCAACACAGAATATATAGATGGATTACAACCAGGTTAACATAGCGAGGAGCAGTGTGGTCAAGTTGTTAATGGCTGGGCCTCATGATCGTAGAGTCGTGGGTGCGATTTCCGCACTGCGGCGCTGAGCAAGTTGCTTTACTCCCATTATAAATTCGATTATTTCGTCCTTTAAATGAGACGTAAACCAAAGATTTATTGAATCTAGTGTCTATGCCTATGTCGACGTCTCTGTTTATGTCACTGTTTATGCTTGTGTTTGTGTTTGTGTTTGTGTTTGTGTTTGTGTTTATGGTTGTGGTTGTGGTTGTGGTTGTGCTTGTGTTTGTGCTTGTGTTTGTGTTCGTGTTCGTGTTTGTGGTTGTGGTTGTGGTTGTGGTTGTGGTTGTGGTTGTGGTTGTGTTTGTGTTTGTGTTTGTGTTTCTGTATGTGTCTACATCTATGTTTAAACCTATGTCTGTGTTGCTTGCAAAGAAGGCTAGCCATACATGTATAAGTTTCAGATTTCTGTGCCAATAATTACTATGGTTGTTAATTTCTGCATGGCATTGTCGACAAAGGCCGTCTTGAATTCGACAACTGATATTCAGTGACAGCTATCTGAAATGCTTCCGGGGCAACCTTTACAAATGTTACAATTTAGGGGGACACTGAGTACCGAGTACCATAATGGATCTAGTCATAAACCGTTCTTCAGCTGCTACATCTGCTTAAAAATCTCTGACTCACCAAAGAGCAAAGCAACGTCGAGGGGCGCCAAGGCACAGGTCGGTTCGTATTTGTAAATTTGTTGCGGTTTTCCTCTTGACTTACGTTGAGGCTAAATCTTGTGTTATGAAATGATGCAAAAAAACTGGCCAGGCGTCTTGAAAATTCTCTAAATGTCAACAAAGAGGACTGAAGAAAGTGTTACATGCATGAAGTATCACCAATTACTTGTCATCGACAGCACAATTTATCTTGTTGCTGCTCAATGCATCCCCGACGCTAAATGGTCAATTCGATTGGCGAGCACGCACCAATCCGACGATAAGGTATTCCCTTTGGAGCAAAAGGTAATCAATGTCGTGTTCAGTGAGCCCGTGTTCCCCTGCTGCAATTCATACAGATATCCAATAGAACTGTGCTGAATTGGATGCATGATTGGGCACCGCTAGTATATATTCCGATCAATCCAGGGATTGATCGATTGAAGAGAGGGCTATTGGCATCCGATGAAGGACACACGCGGTTCGAAAGTTCACAGCTTTGCCGATGGTAACACGATCTGGAAGATTCGTTTAGGGGAGCAATCGCCTTAGGTTGGAGTCGATAGATGCGAGTAAACATGACAAATGTGCCTGGTGACAGCCCTAACGTCTACAGACTGCTTTTTGTATCGGTTTTTTGCATCATTCGTGTGATTCCTGTCGAAACGAACCAAGGAAAAAGCTGCCGCAAGTCAAGCGATTGATCTAATGATTTAATAATAGGGATTTCATGGTGAGATCGGCCTATTTCAGACAAAACAAATTGTGAAGTAGCATGATATGTCCGATGGTTGTAGCTGTACCATGTAACTTTTGTGCCTCGAATACAATCGATAAATTGTTAAATATCGATTCAATCAGTCTCGAACCACTCAATCAAATACTCTGTCGATATTTACCCTTGGAATCACAATCTCAGCCCACAATCAAATCATCTGATCCTATCAATCTAATTTGTGCATTTTGCTGCCAAAGCGACTGATACGTCCATTGTCCGCGCCAGTCACGCGTGTCCCTTCCAATCACTTGGCATCAACAGTCCCCACTGATCAATCATCATCAGCATCATAGGCAAACAAAGTGAAATGATGAGCTGCATTGTGAAAATGGTAGCATGATGTTGTTGTCAAGGAATTCCTCAACAATGGATTCTCGGTAGCAGAAGACTGACTTCCGTTGACACAGGAATGACATCGTCTTCATATTTGTATTCTATTTCTTGCAAAATGAACACGTTGCTGGAGCTGGTTTTGCAAATACCCCACTAAAAACCCCGGACATAAAACAGTTCATTGAAATCACATCTTACCAAGAAAGGAGTGCATAGCTGCATCTTGTTAGTACTGATATAAGCCTCCTGGAATCCAGAGGGTTGATCTACTTTCAGTAGACTTTGGTACTGTACCTTGGCTGTGTTTGTGCTTCAGTCCCTCAGAATGCTCGCTGTGGTGTGATCAAGTCGGCATGTACATGTACATGGACAGACTCTTGCAGAGTTCCCAAAACTGAAATATGGACGGTCACTTGTATATTGTCATTCACCGAAACAGCTACGCGTTTTGACGTCGGTTCGTGGCCAAATTTGGTGAATGCGATAGAAATGGTGAATAGCAAAGATTCACAAAGTCAAAGATTTAATCCTCCCATTGGTCATATATCAACATGGACCAACTACATGAACTAGTATCTGGGCCTTTTAATTGAAAAGTTTTTCCTTGTGCTCAGGGTCAGCTCTCATGTTTCTATTGGTCACTAGTTTCTGGTAGTGCTTAATACATTACATCTTTCTTGTCATGGCAGAAGTGTATTTTAAAACACCAGCTTATTCGAAATGAACTCAACGCAGCTGTCTTTTAGATAATGGAACTCCTCAACGTCTACATAATTAATCTAATAGTCAAACCTTAACTATATTTCGCTGAACAAGATAAATGTTCCGCATAACGTATTATCATTACGGATATTTTTCACCGGCGTTCTTATAGTGATGATTGAAATAAATTAAAACATATTTGCGGGAATATGGGTTCACTTCATATAGCAGGTGGAGTGACATCCCTACTTACTGAAGCGCAATATGGCAGTTTGAGCCATCAGAAGCGCGAGCTCGAGGGACCTTCGCCATTGTTTTCTGTCCCTGACATCTCCCGTCCCATCAAGTCCTCACAGAGACAAGCTGCCGCATCAGAGTGTAATATAAGCTACTGCATGTACATAATTTTACAGATTTTCATTTTAGTACATGTTGAAACTGTGGAGGTATCTCACTTAATTTTGTGTCATTAAGAAGAGTAAATGCCAATCTCGTGTTAATAAAGACAACCAATGATCAAGGCAAAAATATGAACAGACTTTATAGAACAAAAACTTGGCAAAAAAAACTATATCTCACATAGTAACGCGCAGTTACATGTATACGCCGAAAGAAATAACACAATACATGTTGAATCAGTTGGAATACTCAGCACAATATTGTACACATCGCTATGTGTATCATGAAGCAATAACGTATAGCAGGAATAAAATGAAAATGGGTCGCGTTTAATACCTAACATGATGAAGGCTTCAGGTCAAAAAACGAAAGACGATATAATCTTTAATAAGTACTCCTGAGCTACATGTAATGGTTAAGACTATAATGTCAAGGCAAAAACACATAAATATTTTTCGATTATCGGAAACAACAAGAACGACGACGTCACACGCGACCGTGGGCAAAGTACTATAAGTATTAAGAAAGATATCGGTACCAATAAAAGCGACAATAATTTCTTGATTTGGTTTAGACATGATTGGTGAAGATACCCGAGGCAGTTGTTCTGAAGTCTTTCGCGGTTAATTAATTCATCTCGGTTAGGGTAGGTTTTCACTGAATGCGACCTTGCGTGATTGCTGGAAATGAAGTACAAACTGTGCGGAGCGTAAGCTCACAAAGGATTTAAGAATCGAGAGTCTTACATGATGAGGTGTTGTCCATTTGTGTAATTTAATGATTTTTTTATTTTTGATTTAAAAACAAACAAGTGTAACTCTAGCTCTGTATAATCAAGTAATAGTAACAAGTAGTTCTGGCACCGAAGTCCTCATTTGGAAAGTGTTTCAGGGATCACCGGTGATTTTAGATGGATACACGAATCACCGTATTGACAGGAAGACTCTGATAAGTAACCATTTCAGACATCCTTTAGAACGGCCTTCTGATATGACTCGTTCCTTAAAGGGCTTGGAATAACCTGAATCCTCATCATTTTCTGGACGCGTCATTCTCTTGGAATAAAACAATGAGCTTTGTGCGACTTGCGGATGTACTAGAGTAATTTTTCTCTATGGTGCTGCACATGTATCTTCCTGTGACCTGATACAAATAAGATACAACAATTCAGGCGCAGAAATAGTAAAATTAGCAACTTTCAAGATAGGCTTGGTACATGTACAGCTGGCCGGGCTGTCGTTGCTGTTGTGAGAGAAATTTATTTGTAACAGCCTTTATACTCTTGCTTCCAGGAACCATGTATACTGTGCACATTTATTTTAGGGGAACTAGTACGATTTAGCCTGGCGTCATGATGGTGTATTCTAAAAGGCCTTAGTCACAGTATATCATTGTTTCTAATACAAAATACATTACGCCTCGTTTTGATCGGAGCGGTCTTGGTATCGTAACCAATGACCGCCTGGGTAGGTATAAAATTCTGAATTTTAGCAGACGAATTATTTTCACCAAGAAGCAACGACTCAGCCCCACAAAACAATGTCAAGAACACGAGATTTTGAAGTATTCCCCGATATTGGGATTTGTGAAGTAGGGAGGATACCCGAGGACTCTTTCGAGGTCGTCAGTCAGGATTCAGAAATCGAGCTAGCAGACTTGGAATTCCCTTGCTGCGTGACGTCATCTTCACAAGCAACAATATGGCGGAGTTCCGGACACCAGGCTGGATCATTCTTTGACAAAAACGGAACATATATACCTTTCAAATCGTATTTAATTTGTTTAATTTTGAAACCTTTTAGAATAGAAATTAATACCTCGCTGTCGGTCATTGGTTGTATAATCAAGACCGCTCGGGTAGACCTCAAATTACGTCCAAAACCCTCGGCGAAGCGCCTCGGGTTTTGGACTGCATTTTCGGTCTACCCGAGCGGTCTTGATTATACAACCAATGACCGCCAGCTCGGTATTAATTCCTTAAGCTAAGTATATAGCTAGTATAGTAAGATATAGAGCATTGGTATCTTACCGAAGTGATTTGATTAGTTCTGATGCTTTTAATTTGGTTTCTGAAGTACAATAGCACCAATTCCATTCGGAAGCACTCGTCAGGAGACATCAGGTTACGGATTACGGCAATGTAATGCTGAATAACGATTTTTCCCTCATCAACGTTTTAAAACAATTTAGTGGATTTAAAACCGAATTAGACATGATTAGACAAATAAGGAATAATGTTGGCGAAAAGAAATGTAAAGGCAGTAAATAAAAGTAAAGTGATGGTTCTGTCTAAATAACTCTAATTTACTACCCACTCAATCTCTTAATTAGAGTATGGCAATTTGATATGCAGTGTGTGACTGGCAACTAATGGTGTTCCAAACTATAATTGCTTCTATTCAACATCTTAAAGAAAACGCCCAAAAGTAGTCGACTTTAAACGGAAAATGATAGATAATCTCCAAGTAATGCTAGTGCCTATGCGCTAGCTACATGATACCCACCGACTTAAAATATATATTGAGTTGAGAGCTCCGCGTCAGCTGCATGTAGGACATTATTCGCTCAATAAACAATATTAGACGATTGAAATGTAAGTAAGAGAAAACCGGTGACCCCGGTGGAAACCTACGCAGTCGAGTTGCCCTCTCCATCACATGAGTGTACCGGGACCGGCCGGGAATCGTCGCGGAAGTTCAGAAGAGACAGGCGCTGATGTTTCCAAAGCGCCACTCCAACAGCCCTCTCCTTCTGAGTTGTCCCCATTCATCACCACGTTCCCTCCTCACGAATGTTACCTGTGATGAAAAGATGCTCTTCTATTGGGTTACACTCATTCCCTGGCATGCCTGGGCACGGATGTTGCATTGAACAGCTTTAACTTACTCAACAGCATTATGATAAGATCAGGCTATTGAAATTGCGAGGTATATCTTTGCCTTTGTCTTCTGTCATTGGCAAGGTCTTCACTAAGCCAACCATGCAGCCCCGCAACACATTGCTTTACTTCATCAAGCCATTTTACACGGTTGCTCTCTCTCCTCTTGCTGCTATTATGTTCTGCCTGCAAGTAGAGTCCGTCCTTTTCCTTAATACGGACAAAACGTCCTTACAAATGAAGGCATCTCACTTTTCGTATCATTGATGCTGCCGGGGTTTTTTTGGTGAGTTGTATTCAGATACACTAAAATCATGTGGTTTGCTTGCTTTGATATACATGTACCAGTGTATGTACATGTATGTACAACAGGCGGTGTTTCAAAAGGAAGTGTTGAGCAATATGGAAAATGTTCCATCATGGTTTGGCCAGGCCATTTGATCACTATAACTGTACGAGAATATGCTACGCTGCCACATTCGAGTAACTAAGGCCAGCGTTTTGATTTGTGCTGTCTATACTACTGTTGCATACTTTACCACGGTTTAACAGATATGAAGACCATCGTATTCTATTGGTCACTAAGGACAATAGCCATCGAACAATTGATACATGGGATGCAATATTTTCTAACAAAGAACAACCCCAGGCAAGGTTACACAATTTTTTAACTTCTGTCATGGTGAAATTGAAATCACACGCGGTAAACATGGGCGTAGTTAGCGAGGAGGCAGGAGGGCAAATGACCCTTCCCCCAGACCAAAAAGCTAGCTAAACCCCTGCATGGTAAATCAAAATGTAAATCAACTCGTTGAAACTATTTCTTGCGTCCAATCAACGAAAAATAGCTTCAGCCAAGGAAATATCCTTCGTACTTGTACTGCGATTTCCATTTGCTGTACAGAATTCCAATTACGAGCGAGTAGGAGAAAAAACATATAAACGCATCGAGCCCTCAGGTTGGTCGATTATTGCAGCGGATTATACCGTGAATCACAGGATGCTCTTGGTAATCATTGTGGATTCCGCGGCACACGTGTCCCGTCCTCGGGAAGACAAGATAATGAGGCGGGGGTGGCAGGAAGTAATCCACTGTGACACCCGGCACAGTTTTCCCTGGAGAAAGAAGCTATCCTCAATTACGCGGCACGTTTCCGGGAAGCGGTGAAGCTAGAGTTGAATATCGGTTACAAATCAGTGCATTGAACTTGATTTTTCTGGATCTTTCCTTCTAAGACAGATATCAATACTCTGAAAAACCATTAGCAAAATCGATGTTAGAAAACTTTGATATTATATGATATGTAACTTAAATGCTCTAATCAAATGAGAGCTATAAACTTATCGCTATGTGACCATGCTACAAATGACATATAACTTAATTAAAGGAGCAAAGATTTATCAGTTTTATTTCATCAATTAAGGTGTTTCTGATCACGTATTTGTCATTTAGGCCAATCAGTGCAAATTATGCTTAGTGGCATTTCGCAAAATGTTTGTCATTTTTAAAACATCTTATATCTTGCGTTTTCTGTAAATTACAATCACAGATTACATGTCAAAATGTATTTAGCATCTGATTGGTGATATCAGTCGGTATCTCACACGGGTAATTCTTAATTGCCCATTTGAATTTAAAACCATCGTTATATTCTAAAAGATAGATTAAGTAAAATTAAGGTAATTGTTTTAATTTTTAGTTGTTCCTCATATCGGACCTGCCATGGAGAAAGGGGGTGCTAAAAGTTGTCCAACGCTTTCAAAAAGCAATATTTCCTAATGCAGTTCCTTGTAAGGAAAATGTTGCATGTTTAGAGCTATAGGACTATGTCTGGTGAAATCACGTTGAAAACAACACTGCAATTTATCGACAATTTGACATCCATTCATAACATATCAAGAAAAGGAAATGATTAACTAATAGACTGGCACTCATCGTAAACTCATTTAAGGCTGCATAAATCAGCAATTTACGCATTTTCCATAAACTATATTTTCATGATTGTTTACTTTGTAGTGGCAACTCCGGCGCAGTGTTAGTAGTGTGATGAGGTGGTCCTACTGTCACTGCTTGAATTGGCAACTATTGAATCTGAAAGAGCTGAAATCGCTGGTCCACGTAACCATTGGACTTTTTGTGCATTACTAGTCTTTGTCAGAAAACTTCCTCATAAAACAAAGCGATTTTTGGTGGTTTTATGCGCACTGCTTTGGTAGCGTAAGGCCGTTATTCCTTTTTTCCTACATTTAGCGGCCGCTTCAAAATCTCAATACTTCTCTCATACTTCTAGTTAACAATGCAAAAAACTTTCTCAGAAAAAAAAATATTTGAAGAAAAGGTGAACTCTACTTTGAAACTACCAAGACTATTTTTCGACATCCTGTATTTAGTTACACAACGCAAGCATGTAATTTGAATCTGATAAGGCACTGTCGTTGACAGAAAGGTGATTATTTGCCGCATGTCACTTGTAATTACAACCTCGTCCCGTTCATGTCTCTATTCTACACGTTGTTACAATGTGACAATCACGTTTGCAAACTTGGACCGAGGTTGTTTCGATCTCACATTTTTGTGACGTTACCATACAACGCGAGTACCTTTGGTATTTATAGAAACACTAAGACCCCGAAGAATTATCAATTATCTTGTTTTTCCAAAGTGTGCGTTTGATAATAGCAATCACGACATTCTACCGATATTCATCTATCCAAATGTATCTCTGAATAACCTAAGTCTTTATGCACGTTATGTGTTCAATATAAATTGCGCTTTTTCATTGGCAACAACAAGAACACAACAAGATAATGAACTTTTAGGTTCTAGCATCATTTGAAAAGATCCAGCCGCGGCACAAAATCTTTATTTAGACTGCTGAACGTACATGTAGTAAAATAAATAAATTGGTGATTACCTCTTATGCAGTTCATTGACTGGAGTCAGTAATGTTATGCAACGTTATAAGCAGTTTTACCCAGATGCCCAGCTCACACAATCAACTACCTGGGGAACTCGAAACTACTAAGATTTATCAATGGAAGCGTACTCCCGCCTTAGGTTTTAACCGGGTCGTTCAAAACTCCCCATTGTTATAAGCGTTTCGTGATAGGTTTCCTTAAATGGAATCATAATCAAATCTGCCTCGCGCCCTTTTATTAGAAGTTTCGCCCTTCTAATCGCAGACGTTGATATATGCCCCCAGATTGCTATTGTGGAGACTCTCTGTAATATTATCACATTTTTATTGTCAATAAAAATCATGCGCGGTGTATTCATGGTCGACCCTGTATTGACTTTGTGTTTCGACACCAGGTTAGGACCACGTTCCATCAGCACTGACATTAGTAACGGATCTCTGCATATGCAGTACATTCTACAAATCTCATAACATTTCCCTGGAATTACACTTATATTTCTCTTCGCCATAGGGCATTTAATGGCAAGTTCTCCTGGCATAACGTAAATATCATCACCCTAATTACATTGAAACACTATCACTGACCTGACACAATACAAGTTATGGATATATTAAACATCACAACACGGATATCCTACATCTACCCCAGGGGGCATTCATGACTAACATACATTTCTTGGTAGATACACCTATAGTATTACAAGTTTACAATCAGTATTAAGCTATTTCAAGAACAATGGAATGACACTTTGGTATTTCTCAGTCATCGTTCTCTGTAATAGCTTCTTTGTCTTCTTCTTCGCGTTCGACGACAGTATTAAATGCTAAGGTCATTGACTGTCGCCAAGTGGACTGTGACCTTTATTCTGATCCCTTCCCCACAGTTCAATCTTGCCATCTTGATCCTCCGGCCATAGGCCAGGTCGTTCCCCGCAATGCTTCAAGTAGAGCGTTGTCTTGGGCGACGTGATGTATACGGTCTGGTATTCTTGTCCCCACAACATGGGTACTGTGAGGAGTTTGCCAGCCCGGTTATCTGCAGGTGGCTCCACTATCGTGTCATGCGAAGCCGTAAGATGGTGGTTCTTTCCTTCCTTCTCCACCAGCCAAGGTTGAAACCCCTGATAAGGTTGTCATACGATTCTTAGTTAGCTCTAATTCAGTGTACTTGAATATTCTTTTGAAGATTCCTCTAGGATTCTTAGTTACATCTTAACATAAAGATGTAAAGATTCTACATAAACATTACTACGAAGTGAAAAATTTTTTAACCTATCTTATAGCCAGTGGGATTTTCCAACCTGCGGCGCCCCATTGGTAGGAAGCAAAAGTACATGTTTCATTAAAAGACACTAACTGCATCAAAACCGCATTAGCCGGGCATAAATTTGCAATAATTGAGATCAGGCCTTACCTTGGCCTAGGTAAGTGACACGCCAAAATGTTACACCCCCACAAAAATACTCCTGTCTGCTGTTCATCGTTTGTCCTCAACAGTTAAATTGCCATAACATTTCAGTCTACTTGTAGTATATTCCCTTCGGTTGTTTAGTCAACGGTTACATGTAGATAAAACATGTCCTACGGCCGTTCCCCATCCGAAGCTGATCTAACGCTTGGGTGGCTTAATTAGCTTTACCAGGGTCAGTATCGGCTGGATCGTCTGGGCTTTACGGCTCACTTGCATCGTATGTTTGAAGCCTGGCGGAAAAGTGTCCTCTCAACGGCTTCCCTTGCCGTCTTAGGCGATCAGACGGTGTATTCAAGCGGCGAGACTAAGCTTGAGGCCAGGTGAAAATTAAAAATCGTTTCTCGTCCGGAGCTATCCTAAAAAAATTTGAGCGGTGTCACTTTCTTCTTGTAATTATCAGAACCGACACTCTTTAATGACCTGAGGAGAGATGTCCCCCTCCAGGACTTTAAGAAGGAAATAAATGCCCTCATATATGATGTTTATCACCTGCAAGAATCCAACTCATAGCAGAATTGCTGTCAACCCGGGATGTGCACGTGGTATACGCTGGGAAATATAAAGGAATGATAGCAAAATGTTAAATGAAAAATTTGTTTTTTTCGGCGGTATACAATAAATATAATCATCGGGTATTATGATTGCAATTTGAAAGACATGGTGTGTTGAGAATGTGCGGGCGTGGTTTTCCTAATCTCGTGTTTTTTGCAGGCTAGCTGGCTTCGATGGGAAGTTTGATGGCTACAACTATAATCAGCATATATTATTAGTACCGATGTGATACCCAGTGATCATTGGTTGATTCCATTCTAATCCCAAGCTCAATGGTCATTAAGGTTTGACCTAAGAATGTCCGATCCCCTCTCGCCTCCGTCGATCTGATCAGCTGCGTCTCAATATAGTCACCCCACTGTGGGCCATGTTCTTGGTATCCAATATCCCAAATATTGCTTATTGTAAATAAAGTCAATTTCTAATATATTTGTAAAATAACCTTGACTGTAAATCTTTTTCTAGACGACCTTTAAACGCACAATGATGGTTCGATGGGTAAGTTATGATAGACTAATGCGTGTTTTTTCACCTAATGCACACTTCATTTCACGAGTATTAGCATTCACATATAATAAGTGTGAAGTTATATCAGAATTGAGAAAAGATGGAAACCACTCTACAATTGAAAGCAGACTCTCTGTCGGTTTTGGCGTCCATCCTGATGACGTCAGAGTACATTAAATTGCATTTTGAATCGTTCATTTCAAGTGCGAGAAATTTGTCGAAAAAAGCAAATTGTAGGAATATTCGAATTACTTATCAGTTTTTGAGAATATATCACTAGTTGTCTACACGTAGTATGTTGGCACTAAATTTTTACGAATAAAACATATTTGACTTTTTGTGGAGCTTATTGTATAACATGCGTAGAAACACAAGCACGACAAATGCGCACTCACAAAAAGACGCTATTTCCGACACCGTGCACTACGCACCATGAGGCCTGCACCACGTTTAGGTGTCGCTTATTAAGTAACTCAGTCGGTAGTTTGTCAATTTATAATGTGTTTTCTTACTAGCCGTAGTAGAGGTTACGATTTTTGTTAGGCTCGACTTATGTTTATCCGCCCCACTTGAAATCCTATTCTAACGCTCTGGTACTGACTTTTTGAAACGTATCATTGGGTGATATGAATAAAGACTAGTAAATGATTTTACTTCAGTTTGGTACAGAAAGGCCTAGTGTAAATGTACATGGGGTTTTCAGTAAAAGCAATTGCTAGTCTTTATCCATATCATCCAATGACGTTGTCGACTAGTAAAATTGCGTCCAAAGGGCTTTTGTGCTTTATGCTTGATTCGAAAATTCTTTACTTTTACTAGTTTCTTCCTACAAATTTCAAAACAAGAGAAATAATCCTTTAACTTCCCATTTTGTCATATTTTGTCAGAACTATGCCCACAATGCGCTGCGGGGAGTAAATCGGCCAAATCGACCGTCAAAGCTACGCGAGTGATGCGGCTTATGGCGTATCTATCAAGCCGTTATTCTCGGTAACACAGAAAAACCTGAATACTTCCGATGATCTTTCGGAAATTCCGGAGTCGTTCCGAGATGACGGCAAAGATGACGTCAAATGGTAATAATAATGGTGAATGGTGGAAATGCACCAACCCCCTTGTCCACTGAATTATTCTCTTTGATAGCGCTAAGGAAGCGAACTGGGAAACTTATGCAAACTAGTGTGTGCGTCGGATTTTAAGGCAACATTAAACGTGATAATACATGTAGCATTAGTATTAGAACTTTTTCAAATGAGTTCAGAATAAGTTGGGTTTTTTCATTCTCTATTTTGATAGTCACCCGTACGTGTCCTATTATAATTGGTTTTGTTAAATTCTCACTCTTTAAGCACGTGACCAAGCTTCAAAAAAGAAGTTTTGCCAGTCAAACTGGCCTTTTTACAACTTTTTTGTTTTTCTACTTTCCGCCAGCCTGTGAATCTGATATTTGAGGAGGCGTCAGAAAACCGTTTTCTTTCATACATAAAGAACCACATGTATTAATAACTCTTTGTGTTCTTTGAAGCCCTTAGGGCCACTGGCTGGATCGTGTTGACTGGTCAGGTAAGGGGGGAAAACAATAGAAACAGTTGTCATCTTCGAAGAAAAAAATATTCTGAAAACCAGAAATGAGAACTATTATCCAGAATCAGTAAAGATCTGAGGCGCGGGCGCTGATACTAAACTAATGATCTTTGTATCTGGCCTACAATAGTAGTAACGCTGAATCAGGCAAATGATAAATCGTGCTCAGCATACCTTTGACGATACAATTGGAAATAGGCGATACATTCCCATTTACAGAACGATAAACAGTCATAGACTATTTTGGGCACGTCAGACCAGAAGTCTAGAACGCCAGACTTCGATAAAAAGGCCCCGTAGTTCATTCAGTCGTTCGGTATGTACGCACCGTGCATTAATTGTCGGGGATGGTGGATGGAGAGCTTGTAAATTTGAGGTACATGTACATACATTCCTTGCGTACTTACCGTTGGGGGGGGGGGTACAGGTTGGAAAGATGATTTGGATTTCGGCTCATTATAAACCGCGAGATGCGAAATCGCAAAATCGCGAGATGAGTAATCATCATTTTATGCCACAAGATTTTCTACTTCCCTGGACCATGACAATCACCATTTCAAATGCTGCTGTCCACGTCTCCATTCAATGATAGTAGGGCCGAAGACAATACAAAGATTACATGCAACTTATCAAGATATATTGTGAGTACGAGGTTCAGGATACAGCATGTATTAAGATTATTTTCACGTTACGCCTGGCGGCAAAGTCACCATACACATGTTTGACCGATAACACAGGGCATGCACCTGGTGAACGTCTGGTCATCCCTAAAAATATCGCGGGATAGTCTGACCATCGAAACTAGGCTATAAATTAGGTTAAATTCCACACATCGCACAGCGGAGTCTATTTCAATGGGCCAATCAAAACAAGGATAGCTCCCTACTACAGCCTCGGTCTCATGAATGTTCGCCTTTTCAGCTTCCATATTTGCAATACATCCTGTGGCGCATGGTACTCTCACCGAGGTTGGCATCTCGCGATTTCGCATTCCACATCTCGCGGTTTATAATAAGCTGATTTGTACATTTTTATACGCTGTAACATTTTATGTCACTGTGAGTATAAAAAAGAAGATATTTCATGTTTATAACAGTTTATTGGTTGAAAACGTTATTGAATTACGTTTGTAAAAAAATGGTTGTGTTTTGATGCAGCATTTAAAACATCAGCAGAGCCATAGACTGCTTTCAACATTATCAGCTGATCTTTTTGCGTACGTGCGCAGGACGGTTGGGGGCACTGGTGTACTCGGGCGGACACGGGATAAGGGTAACTGAAAAATTCGAAAATAGTGCGTGGGATTTAATGAACGGCATTTGATAACTTCGAATGCCATCCGCCAATTTGTGGCAATATATTTTAAACTGAAAGTAATTCGACATTGTGCATTGTCTTAAAAACAGGCATTGTTTCTAACAAGCGATGGCTAATACAAATTGTGTCTACCATTTTTGCCTAGACCTAAAGACCTACCCAGTCATGTGTACAAATAGATTGTACATTCATACGTCATACATATACACCACCCTCATCGCTGTATGAGAAGTAGTATACATGTATATTTTACATCTTGTCGAATTTTTTCAACGTTTTAACTGAGCCCATTTGAAGTACCCCACATTGTTAAACCATTTCCAATTGTTTTTTTGCAATTTTGTCTTCGGAGGAAAGAATCACAACCAGAATGCACTTGTTGAATTTAATCCAAATCGGATGAAATTATAGAATGATCAACTTTTAAATGTATATCAAGCAATAGAAATAGCTACATTTAGACGACGCTTTAACCTGTATATCGTTACACGATATCATTGAAGAAATATCATTGATAGCCACTTTGAACGTCAAAACTTGTTTATTTTGTGACGTCACATGCAAGAAATCATTCAAACTATTAATTCTCCAATATCATAATAAATCTAAAAGTGATAATTTGTGAATGATTTGTTTATCTAGACACGTCATCAGACATCGATTTTTCGCAATTGATGATTGAAATCAATAGCATTTTATAGGTTTGACATAGAAATAATCAGGTAATTTGATAAACGTCTTTGTTGTTGATATTAAGGCCTCTTTTTTTATGGAGTCGTACTTTCTATTAGCATAGTCACTTTCGGGTGCATTTTTAGTTTTCAGATCAGAAATCAATTACGCCTTTCATGAACGCGATGGAGAACTTAAAGAATTGATTGAATCCCGATAAAATAAGCACGCGAATTGATAAATTGTGTTTCATGGACGACGTGTCAGGTTGCAATGTTTTTATGTCGGTCTACGCCTAATTGAAAGACAAATTCTGATGTATTACTAACACAAATAATGCATTGTACATCCTCGAATAAATCTGCATCCATATCGCAGGCTGGCGCAGTCTCTGGTATCATACAGGATGTTTCAAAATCCACATTATGTCAGTTATCATTATTCCAAATCAAAAAGGCCGGCTTAATATGATGTTTAAAACCAAATAGCCATGATTCCAGCATGGCAGGGATTTGTTCCATAATAGTATCAAACAGATAATTGTGATCTTAGCCCTTCAGTTGGGCCATATAGATTATAAGAAATCTCGCAAACAAGGAATCCTCAGAAACCCCAAGGAGTTGACTCCAAAATTCCAGAACATCACACTTAATTAATAAATCCACGCCAAACTACACCCTTATTGTTCACAACCTCTGTGTTCCATTTCCATACGTTTTACTATATTTCGTTTTCTAATCATGGAATTGAGTTCATAGTCCCGATGTTCTAAGTCGTAACCGTTAAAGTATGTCTTAGGTTGGTGAGATGACATCTTTACCCTCAATGCATTGACATTGCTCAGCTTCCAGACAACGCGCATCAAGGGCGGAGGCTACGGCGGCAATACCACTGGAAGTACAACCAGTATGGTGAGATCGATCACGGCTGCTCTGAACAATTGTATTGGAGTAGGAACGTGAAGCTAGCATGTGTATGAGTATTACAAAACAAACACCGCAGGCTGGAGATGCTTGTGAACGACATGCGTTAATCATCCCTGTACAAAAGTCATGCCACCCTGACACTGCCATGACAGGCATCCATTGTTGAATCACAGCTGATCCGCTCTTGGACATGACCTGTCACTGACAAATGACCGCCGTGGTGATGCTAACAGGCGCAGAGCTTACTATCAGATTCATCTACAGACAGTTCCCCGACCTGCCTTATATTACAATAAATCACTTTGTCGTTGGCTCTGGTGACCGGAGATTATTTCGCTTAATTCGCATGCTACTGTAATGTTTGACTATTGAGCGCATTGTAAACATGGTAGAGAATGGTCATTTCAAGATTCTAGTACTCACCTTTGCCTTAGCCATTTTAGCAGGGTTAGGCATTGACAGTCATCTTGCAACCTGAATGCTGGTTGGAAACCTTTGTCTCGTTCTCACTTCGCTTCTTAGTCGGGTAGTGTCTATCAACAATGTCATTACCTTTATTTTCCCTTGCTGGCTTCGCGTAAGGATCCCTACGAAACACCTTTTATTGCGGGGTCGTTCTTATCACGATTGCCCTGATGACCCCTGGGATTAGCCGATCAACGGTGGATCTAGCGAATTTCTCGTGCCCGCTAAAGAAAACAGCCTTTTGCCGCGATGCTCTTGTAAACTGGACAGTTCGTCAACAAATGTCTTTTTCAACAAATAAGGTGTTTTTTTATTTTAAATTGACTGAAAAGTAATGATTTGAGGACCACTTGTTTTATTTTTGTCGGAAGTCGGTACCCTGATGATTTCCAGGCAAAGAGATAAAAAAGATACATGACGGATTCGAAGTCATTGGCCGACGGAGGAGCTAGGTTTATATCAAATGAGTTTATGCCCGAGGGGATGAAAACTTAATGATCAACCAAGGATTATGATTGTTATCAAGAGCATTGCCCGATCTATGTATACATATGCTAGTATAATTACACTTAAAGATAGAGTCAGATATAATGACAATATACGCATAATAGCTAGGACGTTGCCACAGCGACATTCGGAGAATACAGCGATTAGCGCAACCCCCTGACGGTATAAACTCAATCAATCAATTTCTATCCTACTTCGTGAACACTCTGGGGAATCAGCACCACATTTTGCGCGTGAATTCCCTATTTTGGGGCATGATTTCCTGGAAATGTCATCCTTTTCCTCCGGATCTCGCCAACCCACAGAAAATGCTAAAATATTGCATCAAAATTACATTGAGATGGCTGAAAATAAATTTTGTGATAAGTAAATGTGTTCGGGGAGCCAGAATGTACAATTGGGAGTTTTCGCAAATGCCCCCGAAACTCCAACGTGAACGCATATCTCATTGTTCGACCTAGTCATCACGATGTCGAAAAATATCGGGAACAAAAAGCAAAGTCTACTGTTCTTGTTATTCCACTGCAGGAGTACTTGGATCACGACCATGTAGAATTAGTGGAATAAGCGGAATGAGCTGATTCTGGGCTTCAATCACCTGGAAAAGCCAGTATTTGTCGCGATGATCGTCGCCATGCCTGAACTCAGAAGACGAAAGGAGGTACGGTAATACAGCGCTGCGCACGGCTACCGACTGAACTAAACTGTCCCTTGAGACCCTTTCATGCCCTCATTGCGAGTAATGGCTTACGACTGTAAAAAGCGACTTTCAAATAATCTTTGTGGCGTATCGAACAAATTAAAACTTAATGAATTCATTAAGTTCCATTTTGTATGAAATCATATCATATTTTGTACAGAATCCGCTCATTCCGCTAATTCCGCACATTCCGCTAATTCTACATGGCCCTTGGATCACGGCCATCATTTCGATAAACACAGACATGATTGTCTAGAATGTTCCATGTTCATGTACTAAAAACAGTTTCAACATGTTCAACACATCTGCAAACGCCTAAATTCACCACTTGACAGTTTATCCGATCACCAAATAATGACTGTAAGTGTTTCGAGCCAGTTAATTTTGATACAGGAATATAGCAGTTTCTGTGGGTCAGCGAGACACGAGTACGAAGTATGCAAATTTATTCTGTAATTTTTTTTAATTTCTTCGATTCCTCTTACAACTACAAAGTATATAATTAATTTGCGACATCATGCACATACCTTCGATTGACACTATCTAATTCGTACGCCCTACTTTTTCGTTTGCATGCAGGATTGCGAAACCTGTCTAATAAATACCTTAATCGCACTTCATCGTTTGCAAGACTTTGGGAACCTGCCTGTTATAGAAAACAATGAATATTATTCTATCTATCCCTGATGCTGACCAGACTACTAATCAGTGGTATTTATTCGGGAACTGCAGTATACTAATGAGTCGTCCAAGGGCAGAACCTGACCAGACATTTCCTACACTTCTTACAAGTAATTGCCTATGGCTTAAAGGCGGAAACATAGTTCCGTTTTTGGTATATATACATTGTACATTCTCCTCTATGGTACCTGCCCTAATTAAGATTTGTAACGGTACGGCATGCCAAACACGGCTGCTCCACTGCAATATCCAGGAATCATTAAAGGATAGATACCCCTGACTATGATCTGAATATGGTATTCATTTCTTGGTAAACCATTGAGGTCTATTTCCTATCATAACAAAAACAATGGAAAACTGGAAAAAAGCTGTTTTACATGTTCCGGCCAAAGACAAAAATCACCTGCCCCTTTTTTCGCATTTTCCACCCACACCTCGAAAGACGTCATACTGTTGTTGTTGCAAACCCAACTTTTGGGTTGAAATTATGCGGGAAACGCGTGGTATAATATCACAAAAGAATATTTTTACACTTGACTAAATAGACACTGAAGTGTATATTATTCCAGGTTACCCATGGCGACGACGTCTTCTCTCCAAATATCTACAAGATGTTGTTTTTATTATTTCGGGCTGTCGTTCACAAGGTTTAAATTTGTCCTCAAGGTTCAGACGTTCCCCAGACGGAGGCAATAACAAATGGAAAACCTCCCCCGCACTTGAGTTTGTCCAGCATGTGATAAGAAAATTCCTTTGTGTGTCTATTGGTATTGGTCACCATGTCTATGGATGCTTTATCAGCTGCAACAAGTGTCCTGAGGGGACTGTCCACGCCTCAAAGCAGCTTTGGCAAGCCATACGAAGAGCTACGAGCGACGAAGTACGAAATATGTCGAAAATAATGTATCAACGGCAGTGCGCCAGCATACTTGTCAGAACTGCTGAAACTATACTCACCAGCCAGGCTCCCGATGGAGATCTGAATCACATGTCCTCCTTATGGAACCAAGTTTCAAAAATGTTAAGTTTTCGTTGACCTTCTCAATGAGTGCTCCCAGGCTTCCCAGGCTCTGGATTAGCCTTAACAGTGACATTCAAAACAGCTAATATGAGAAAATGACCTGTTTCGAATGTCACTGTTGATGTCATATGATACATTCAAGAGACAGATGAAAACAGAACTTTTCAGAAAATGGTACTACTAACAGGACTCTTCTTGCCTGGAAAGTTTCGCCATAGAAATGAAAATTTGATTTGATTGACTTATTGATATGTACTAGACGTATTTCATTGATCACTATTTTTATTTTCCCAGATTCCTTCCATAACCAGAATCCATAGTCACTCACTCTAGGAAATAAAGGTTTATGAGCTTTTGAAAAACCGGTTATTCGCCCAACACAAGTATGCACCGCGTAAAGGTTTTTCAGTAAAATGAAAAACTGAAGGTTTTTAGTAGGCCCTAATCAGTGAAAAAAACTCTTCGGGTAATGTATTTTGCTGCATATTTCTGTTGCCTGAAAAAATCCATCCTGACCGTCAATTTATTGACATTTCTAAGCTTTACGGACAACGCGCGTCCATGCGGAGGTAACGGAGGCAATACCGCTGGAAGTTCAGTCTGGAAAAAAATTGATTTTAAGGTTCTTCTTCTTCTTCGGCGTTCGCTCTGCACTTGGAGGTGATTTCTCCTGGGAGTGTTCCTCCTCAAAGGCGGGATGAGACTACAGTTATGCGCCAATTGGGTTTATTGGCCTTGTGAATCCGACTTCGGCGAGAGGTTGAGTCCACGCAAACTACTCATGTTTCTTACTTGGTGCATGGGTCTTTAACCAGCCCTAGCATAGACGCCAGATACAAGGAACCTCGGTGTTAAGTCTCATTCGAAGGAATGCGAAGAGCCAGAGATTTTAGTTCCTCGAAAGGCCACGCCGGTTCATCCAGAAATACAATCCTGGGTTCTCGGCCCGGAATCGAGCATGGTAGCCATGCAGTGTTAACCACTAGGCTCTGAAGCTCCCTTTTCAAATGCTCAAAAACCATTATTTCCAAGGGGATGATTTAATGGTGCCGCGTAAATGACTTGATGGCACTATAAAAAATAGAATTTCAGCGAAAATGTACTTTAGTATCGAATCGATCTACCGTGGCCTAACATCTCTTTTCATTGCCTGATGCACTAGCAAGACTTACATTATATATTAGCAATTTACTAATTGGTACAGCTAAGTAAATTGAATTAGACGATAAACGATCCAATCTCAGGGACGTATTCTGCCGGGTCCAGGGTACCAACCCAAGTAATTTAACATTAGATCGAGGTTATTTGGTGCATACTGTACATGTATCAAAACATGGAAGCAACAGTCAACTGCTACTCTCCAGAGTGAATTACTTTTTAGTAATTAATCGCAACTTGGAGAGCATAGACCCCTGGAGAATTACTACACGACAGTTGCGGAGCGAGCACTAAAGAAGAAGATTAACTCTTCGTTGGAATCGAAGCAGTCAACTGGAAAACCGCCAATTGGTGAAAAACAAAAATCGATGTTTTCATTGTTTGGAAACTATTTTTGATGTAATTTGAAATAAGAGGACGTTGATCAAAGTTTGCTTTCTCGCGAGTTAACATCTTGCATTGTCATGCTACAAAAAAAAGCTTGTAACTTTCTCAGTCCTTCTTGGTAATTTCGATTGGCAATAAAGAAGCCTGTCCACATTGTGCTAACCTTAATTGGTTGGGTATTTCACGAAGAAGACAAACATCCCGCTAAATAGGAGATGGCAACCTTTGATAACCATCCAGATTCGCCCGCTGGGATTTTCGCCAAATAGAAGCGTCTTTAGAAGTCGCTCTTTGGAATTCACTATAAGAAATTGATTATTCCCCATGGTAGGAGATGAGCTTGTTGCGCTCATTTGCGCTAGTCGCATCTAAGCAATAGAGCAAGAGGTTTTACCTGCAGGGAATGACACGGCGTTGCTCTTCTGCCTGAGAACACGCGACCTAATTTGCCTTCTGTGTCCTCATCTGAACTGTTTCGTACCAGGTATTGTGCGGTCAGTGTGACATCGTTGATAAGGACCTCGAAGCAACACTATGCATGTCACTCGATCATCGTGTTGTCTTGAAGTATAGGCTCACCGCCAAACCAGAAAGATATAATAGTGATTACTGGGGTTTGGTAGCGGTAACACATACTGGTTATTTCTCAGATACCTCGATCGTCAAAGTAGATGCGTCTCCGGTGAAAAAAGACTACTACTCCATCAAACATGATCAACCTTTAAACAAAATATTTTCTCCAAAGTAATTTACTATTACCATAGAATGCGGCCGCCGATTTGAAGAGTCGCCAAATCAATCATCGTATTGTCTACGAAGGTCACATATAAAGCGACAAAAATCGCTCGTCTACGCAGATTCCTGATAAATTCTGTTTTAGTTGAAGTTTAGTTTAGACTTTCTAAACCCTGTATGACCTCTATGAAAAGGTCCTTGTTAGTTACGACAGGCCTATAGTTTTTATAAACACGTGTCTAATTTTGGTTTAATACAAATTTCCAATTCCTTCGTTTAACGCAAAGCTACCTGTTCTTTCCATATACTATTCACACCCAAGCTTTTGCGATCGTGTAAATCATCAAGTGACACGTACATTTTTGTATATCGACGGCAATTATTGCCTTGTGTGACTTTGACACCGCTTGCATCATCCACTCAGCCTCCAAATAACAACGAATCTAAATCTGTACAGTACGTGGCTCAGCCGCCCAAATATATACACAGTAATTCCTTATAGAATGACAATAACAAATATAACTGGCTTCATTCTAAAATGCCGAAGGCATTAGCAGTTTGATAGCCAAGCTGCTGCAGACAGCAATGAATTAGCCCGACTCGAGTTCGCCCTTTGGGATCTTATTAATTTTACATTTCATTTGGGGTTTCTTGAAATCAGAATGTCACTGGTATATCAGTGTAAAGGCACGGTGGCATTAGATAAGCATTCATGATCAGGTACGTCATTGTGGTTATTTGTTTGGCAGTTTTGCCATTAACATTTCAAACGGGTACGGCTAAAGGTGTGATACGTAAGTGAGCAGATGACTAATCTAGCAGGTCCCTAATGTGACATTAGTGTCTCATTTAATGGCTGCTGATGAAGAAGTTGACGGCACAAGGAGTTGGGAGCAATGAACGCTGGAAGTACATGTACTAGTGAATCAATTGAAGCTTAAAAACAAATAGCTGTTGTACCGGTGTAAAAGAAATGCAAGTCCCCCGGAATCTAAGTCCGGTCCTTTTGTTAAAGTGAATAGAGTCGCCGAGTTCCTTTGTTGAAGATTATGTAGCTAACCCTAACCAAACCATTAACCTCATTCGTTGACAATACACAGATATTGCATGGGGTCCTGCATTCCTAGGACGGCCATTCCTTTTACACTGGTCTAGCAGCTGTGAGTGCAGTCTCTGTGTGCCAAGGTTTTCAGGCCTCGAATGGTTCTTGATTGGTCAGAGGTCGCGCTTAATCCGTGAGTAGGAAAAGAAGAGAGGGGAAAGCACAGAAAAATTGTGGAGCAACGACATATATTACACCGGTATAACGTTTTTGAGTATTTCCATTTCTGGTTATTCCCTAATTGTTTGGGAACACTGAAGAACATATATTGACATGTTTTCTCCGTTTACCCTATTTTAAAAAGTCGTGACCTTATCTGTCTACTGTATGGAAACAATGAAATCTAAAACAAACCTGAGTTTGCGTTATAAAATTGTCATGATTGAAGCAGTGTCTGTTACCTCACCGACCTACAATGACGTACTTATACATGTTATTTTTACACGACACGTGATGAGTGTTTGATTCAAGGAGATACCCTTTTGCCCGAGACACTGCCACCTACAGCTAGTCATATTTCTGTCATATCATTATGCAATCTATTGTTGTGCCTACATTCGAGAAACATCATGAGCACTGTTCATCACAGCTTTCTCCTTCCATAATTAACTCTAGAGTCATGTACAGGACATGGATCCTATTTTAGGACACACCGCAAGAAGACATTGAAAGCCCATTGTAAATCCCACGAAATTAGAAGGCAGTCATAAATGGCTTTGATCATCCTCATCTTTGATCTCGCCATAAGATATATAATAATAAGATGCTTTCTTGATTAGTCCGTTGGACGTCAACAGTAAACGTCATCATATTCTGTTCCACTTGATACGACTTCGTCACTTTTGTCAAAGGAAGACTATAGGCAGGCGCAAGGTTGGTCAGATTAAGATACATGAAATCGCCGACAGGTCTATTTTATCTCGCAGTGCATCGAAATTCTTCCGGCCATTATGAGGAAATACTTATTGCTGAATCATCAAGACCAATAGTCACCTGCATATCGTCAAAACGTTTCCTTATGAATTTTTGATATCGCCTATCTGACCCCCCTGGCTTCTATCTATCGTTCCCTTTAAACATATATCTTTCGAAGACATTTAGACAATCTGGTTTGAATTTGGTCTCCCGATCCAAGGTCGAAGTAAGAGCCCCATCTGGAGCTCTTTCCATAGTGGTCCGTTGGTTAGCGGCCAACTTGTTAAATATAGGGTACAGACTGCATTCTCGCCAGGAGCATCAGAGATAGGAATCTGAAAGTAAGGAGTGTCTCATAAGCCAAAGTCCGGCTATATTTCAGTTAGCTGTAGCCCGGACATTGGCGCATAAAGATTCAAATTGGTTGTTTTCAGGTAAAGGTACGTGTAAAAGAATGAAATGGAAGCAGACAGTAGGTATTAAAATCTTTTTGCGACGATTATTTTGCAATACGGATGACTAACCAACAACAGATCTGCAAGCGATTACTCAACTGAATTGCATTGTAAAATCACAGATATTGAGAAAGAAAAAATACGTCTTATTATATTGATGAAAGTGGAAATGAGTCAGACGGAAAAAGGGGATGTGGATATTTATGGCATGCGTTGTATAATAACATAAGGTAAGTGAAGAAAGTACAATTATAGCCAATACAGTGTTGAAATGAGCTGGTAGTACACATCAATGCACACAAAGGCGATAATTGTACCGGGGCTATAATTGTAAAACCTTACCTTACATTGAGAAAAGAAGAAAACACGTCTTATTCACACTAATAAAGTGTAAAAACATGTAAGTCAGACAAAGCTTAAAGGGGAAAGTACATCTTTCTCGACTTGTAAAGGACAAGAGGCGACCATATAGAGCGGGCTTTGAACCATGACCTTTTAGCACGCTGTGTACATTTGCAGGAACCCTCTTAGAAATAAATGAGACCTATGTGTAATTGTGTACACAGGCAAAAGTGTTCGTCCTCGGATAGTTGACGGCCCATGGACGTTCCGTCCACGAAGGTCCATGGATGGAACGTTCATGATTATCACAAACAACGTTTTACAACTGGTAAATCCAAAATGAGACACTCAAAATGGGCCACAAAACAATATGTAAAGCATTAAAGAGTGGCAGTATTCAAACCTGGAAAATGGAAAATAAAAATAAATTGGCCGAGTTTACCTGCATGCCGTCATAGAATCTATGATGCCCCATCATAGATTCTATAACGTATTCCATCAACTATCCACTAATAGCCCACGGACGCTCCATCCACGGAGGTCCATCCATGGATAGCTGATGGAGACCATCCATCAACTATCCATGGATGGCCCATGGATGGAACGTTCATGATTAATCCCCATCAACTATCCGTCGACGGAAACTTTTGCCTGTGTATGAATGAGAGAATATAATGAGGGGAAACAAAATATGAAGCAATATAGGTCTCCTTTATCTTTTCACCTGAAAGTTTCTTTTAAACTTATATTCAAGCCAGAGGCATTGGTTGTCTCACCAAAACGGCGACGTTGGAGCTGAAAATAGACCAAAACCGAGGTGTAGCCGAGGTTCTGGACACTATTTTAGCTCAACCCTCGCGGTTTTGGTGATACAATCAATACCGACAGTGAGGTATCAAATTCTACTCTAAAACATCTCAAATCACACAACGAATAATGTTGTTTTAAATGTTTTTGACTGATTTACAGACAGCAAAAAAGAATGTTCGCTCGACATTTATGATGCATTGGCGTTTTGCTAATATTTTAAACTTCCTCAAACATCTATCATGTCGGATTTGATTTGGAAGACTTTTTCAAAGATTTCTAGGTTGATAAATTGAATTACGAACCTCTTATCGCGATGTTTCATCTTTAAGAGCAAATAGACTTTACAAATTACCTCAAAATTGACGTTTGGATCGAATTTAAATTTAATTGAACCGACAAAGTTAAAGATTTCAAATGATTGATTATTCGGTCCAGTTTCGACGAAGTGAAATCAATTAGTTAATAGATTGATAGTTGGTAGCCTCAGGTACCCAGTTTATACTCGCGAAACATAATTCTTATTGTGACATGGCACCAAAACGTCATGTCAACATGATGAAAAAGAGTTACATTATTATAAAAAGTTGGGTTCAGTGCGAAATAAGCAAAACGGTAGAGGTTGAGCATCCAACTGTCCATTTCAACCCCGGTAGTAACTTGAAACATTTTAGGAGAACCAGCTCAAATGAGATGCTCACTCATGCTCTTAATACCAGGGCATTTATGACAGGCACTCGATCATATGATTATATGGATGGAGTAACGCGGCAAGAACTTGTCATGCCCAGAATGCCACAGGTTACCCAGGGACCTCTAGGCAGCTGGCCTAGGGACCGGCCGCCGCGCCACGAGACCACAGCGGGCCTCTGTCTCATTCGCAAATTTTCCACAGTTGCAAGTGATGTATTCGTTCGTTCACTTGAACTTCATCTTGTAATTAACTAAATGCAAATCATAACAAAACACATTCGATTTTTGACTCCATGTAATTTCGTTACCGGTATCTTGTCAGCCGCTGATGCCTTATTCTTGGGCGTCTGATCTTTCGGCTAGAGCATGATATGATAAATCTAGTTTAATCTCTGTCAATTCCAGAAAATGATAGAAAATTCCGGAAATTGATGGAAGAATGATCCAGAATAGATAGCGACAAACTGTCCCTTGTTGACATTATTATATCAAAACTCACGCTTCGAAAGAGGCGGCAGTACATGGCCACAACACCAATCATACAAGAGAAATCACCGGAAATAAAATTCTCTGACACCCCGCCGTAATGCAGATTAAATTTATGAAAAAGTTAATATCCAATATTTCTGTGTGATTCGGAATGAAATTGAATAAGATAGGCGCAAGTAGTGTCTCAGGCACTAGGATGGATAATTGAAACTACATTTATCTTATCAGAGAGATTTGGTGACCACGGTAGACTGGTGATACCACGGTAGACTGAGTTTTTTCTTTTATTTGAAGACATGACATAATTCAAGACAGTCACACATAGATACTTCAAGCAATGAAATTTATCATGATTACACAACGACTGCCAGTAGTGGCTTTTTGGTGACTTCTTTTGAAAATTCTCGGTAGCAGGGATCAGAAATTTTAAAACAAATACCTTTAGCATTTGTGTTTTTGTTTTCTAGTCATATTGTGGCAGGAATGTGAAGTTTTTCGTGGCGTTATCGAAAACCCTTTCCAAAAAACGTTTTTACTTCGAGCTTTTTCTGAGAAGTTTTAAGCTGGAATGACGATAAAACACAAAATTATAAGAATTTCGGTCATTAAAATAGAGCAGGTCGAAATGCAGGTGTAGCCATTTAAAGACATCTGCACCTGGGGCATACCAACAGTGTTCTCTTGTTGGGACGGCGAATCATGTTGTGTTCCAATACGTCCAAAGTTCATCTATTTCGTTTTACGTATTTCGACACCCGTTTGTTGTCAAACATCGTAGACTTTCGCCAGTGCGTTTTTTTCATTTTTAAGCGAGCATTCTTTTAAAACAGTTCGAAATTAAATTGATTTTATGAGGGTTTCTTAAATGTCCCATTAGATTATGAAAAACTTTATGCAGTCACTTTTATTCCTGCTACTTATTATTAGAAAAGGAAATGTCTGACAATATGCTAAAACCACATGGTGCATTTGTGTAGGGAGATATCGTATGAAGTAGGTGTTGATATTAATAATATGAGCTAGACTATACGTTTACACAGTCATACATTGCGTACATGGTAAAGCACTTCTTCTTACAGTCATACATTCATCTCTGAATATGTTGAATATGTTTGCTCATTCCTCGACAGATTCTATATCTTTTAGTACTTGCGTTAGCCTCCTAACCGTCTCTTTGTCTAAGGGAAGGCAAATGTCCAATCATAGATATTTTCTATATCAACGGTCCCCTCCTGGGTATTGGCATGTTTTCGTGATTGAGTTAACTCCCTGCGCCCCGGGGAAGTTCATAGGTCGATATTGGTTTTGTTTTGAGTCGCTGTCGGGGACGATATTTGGAACTGCCTTACATGTATCTTGCAGAAATAAAGCCTGACGATGTTGACGAAGATTAACGGGTTGTCGATCTTTTACTCTGTCATAATTATGCGTTTTGTTCTTGCTTTTGAAACATATAATGCCACGGGTGCTCAAAGCCAATATTTTGTCGAAGTTGTAAAAGAACGGGTTTCTTTTAACTTAATTCTGAAATGTTAAAACAGTGGTCGACCCAGAAGGATTAATCCTGTCAAGCGAGGACACCAATTCAACGACTTTTCCGAATGCTGGCTCATCCTGGACACCAATCCTGCCTGCAAATAAAAAAAGCATGTTTTAATTTTATTTATTTATTCGTGTAAAATACATGTACAATATTTGATATAACATGACAAGACATTGAATTATGAACAAAATAAAACGTACATGCATTACACTGGTAACCATGTAGGTCGAGACCTATTATATGGCACCAGATAATATGGGTTGTGTCGTCGGGGTGCCGGCGACATGCGCACTAAGTGGGCCGACAGTTTGCACAACGGCAGAAAGTGACGAAAGTGCACATGTCGTCGACATCCAAACGATCCAACCTGCCAAATTAATAAACATTAAGGGACGATTTAAAATGCATTTTTTTCAAATTATGTAATTGGACCGGGAGGCTGTTCCACAGCTTCGGTGTCCTCACCCAGTATGAGGCACCGAACGTCTCCGAGTGGAATCTCGGCTGCGCCAGTCGTAAACCGTCGCCCCTTACAGCCGGGGTTATATAAAAACGTGCATTAAAATCCAGGACATTATAATAAGAATCGTGCATAAAAACTAGATCCTTGATTTCCCGACGGTACGACAGGGGCAGCAGAGACAACGCTCGCAGACGCTCCACATATGGCATATCAGGGCCTAAAATGTGACGAGTCACCCTCCGCTGGACACGCTCTAAAGTTTCAAGATCACGTCGCACATGTGTGTCGAATACCACCGTACCATATTCAAGGCGACTACGCACAAGTGATTTATACAACATGATATTCAAATTAACGTCTGCAGTACGCCCGCATACACGCCTGATCATACCCCACATTCTACTTGCACTGCTTGCAATACCATTGACATGAGATGACCATGACAGGTCCGAAGAAAAGACAATACCAATATCCTTGAATTTATCAACCCGAGACAATGCAAAACCATTGATATTGTAAAAGAAGTGTGTCGGATTTAACTTCCTAGTAACACTCATGACCATGCATTTGACCATGCATGTTACCTTGCGAGCAAGGAAAGGAGAGACTAAGGATCCTCATCTACGAATCACAACTTCCTTTGATGTCATGCTTACCTCATTCTGTGGAAATCAGTGGTTGATGTTTGCTTCTCCAGCCCTGCACACAAACCCGCGAGACATTTCCCCTCGTTTTCGTGTTGCCAAACCTGCCCAATCAAAACTCTCGTTTCAAAATACATGAGAGCAAACAAAATTCCCTGATTACGTGACTAACATGACTAACGACTGTAGAGTAGCCAACCTTGATTCTAGGATTTTATGAGTGCCATTTCAATCCATCAATGAAATACATTTTGATATTGGTACCGATGTAAAAAGTTGTCAACTAAATTTCTGGATGTTGACTTAAGGGTATTGATTTCTTCAGGACGTGCTTTCCAAATAACATTCCAAGTTGCCAGTTATAAATTACAAAATCAATAAAAATATTCCAATCCAGCTACTGATAGAAGTAAAAGTCATTTCAGGATAGAGAGGAGCTATTTCGGGCGTTTAGTGGACTTTTAAAGGCACCATTCTCTTCTAACCCCGCTCCCCTGAATTGGCGCTCCCCGACATTTAATGAAAACATGTTTTTTTACCAGAGCATCTGAGATGCTCTACCGGTATCTGCCCGCTCTGGGCAATCACTCGCGCTACAATCCGAAATCAGATTTTCTTGGTAGATAAAGTAATAACAACTGATCGGTAGCATTGTCAAGTCAAATATTTTATTAAGAAATGTAATCTAAAATGAACAGCGGCTTCCGCTTAAAGATTGACAGGTAACTTCTTTTGTGGTTAGATGTCGTATCTTAATCAATTGAAAGATGGTTTAAGGATGCGCTGTGGGAGAGGTAGCACAATTTAAGGAAAAGAGATACAATTATAGCCTAGACGCAATTGTAACCCACAGAGTGTAGAAAAAGGGACACTACACATAGAGGCTTTAATTGTACTGTCCTCTGACTTCATAAAAAGGAAATTGCTATAACATCAAAGACTATCACCCGAGTTAACGAGGGATGATGGCTTAGAAGTGAACCCTGCTTATGATAGATTCATCTGTCAGAACACGAATACTGGCATGTAACAAGACAGGAAGGGAAAAAATCGTGAAACGTTGCGGTAAAAATGCCAAAAGTCATATAATCATAGAAAAAGACAAACTATTGGCTGTTGATCCAGCCAATCGGAGTGCAGCAACATTCGCTTGTCGCTTATGTGGTTTGATACATGTATTTACACTATCATAAAAACTAACGATATTTTGATAAGAAAGAGCTGTACAAACCAGTCGTCGCAAGATAAGCACTGCGCTGCTGCCGAAAGGTAGTTTTTTAGGTCGTCTTTAACTATATATGTAGAATGAGAGACGGTGTCATCACACTGCGCAATGAGCATTCATTATAACATAAGCCTTATTTTACAGACTATTTTTTACATGACGTTATTTGCCCCTCACCTCGCAGGTAAACGAATTCAGGCCTAGGCCTAATACTCATTATATTGTCTTTAAACAACGCCCGCTCGCATCATGCCTATGTTTTATTGTTATTTTCTTATCGAAGGGTTATCAGAACAAAATCTTGATAACATCGACCCGACGAAATAGCTTCCATGGAGGTCGACAGGCCTAACCGGCAAGAGCAGGAAAACGTAATGAAATATTGAGCCAAGAGCTGGGCGTCTACATTATTAGCTATAAAAACCAATAACGTAGTGCGATACGTAATGTAAAGTAGGAGGAAACCGGTTAGCCCGGAGAAAACCTACGCTGTACCCTGCCTGTTACATGGACGTGCCATGACCAGTAATTGAACCCACGACTAACTGACAATGATTGAGGTGAAAGGCGCTGATGCTACAATTTCGAACATTGAACTATTTACTTCGCCACTTGGACAGCCCAGACAACAAATTGAGTTGGTATGAGTAATTCGCTTTATACCGAATATGACTTTTTATATGGTAATACGGGGATGGCACGGGAGGACTGGCTAAACAACTAACCTTTCTGCTAATGACTACAGAGTGAGCGGTTGATTAAACAAGCTACTGTTGAACTAGACTGGCACCGTAGCAACGGCCTTCGCGTATGTTGTCTGTGACAGAATGTTTGCCAAACGAATATAAACGATTTTTTTAGTAATCAACCTCTGCTCTTACACATCAGTAAACGGTCAAACATTTCCCCTGAGCGGGAATAATGGTCACAGAATCCTGCTGAAACAACCGCCTTGACGGGCAATGATGTCCTAACTGAACATCTGGTATTCGAGTTGAGTACCATACCGGAACACTGCGATGGAAATTCAATATGTTCTGTATTAGAAGCCTTACCCTGCGGTTAGAATACCACTTTATTATCCTTTGAAGTCGATCTATGTTCAATAGTTCATTTCATTCGCTTTAAGTATGTTCTTCTGCAAATGAAAGCAGGTGTACTGGAGGTTATGTTGTTTGGGGATTCTATTAGATTAAAAGGCTTTCTGGAGAGCACTCTGGCGATAGATCGCTCGTGAGATATGTTCATGTTTTGAAATCAAATATATCATCCTTCTTTAAAAACTTTTAAAATTGCTTTCTTTCCAACAAGGAGAACTTGCGCGGTGTAAGTATTTCGTCCATACTCTATGATCTTCACCAGTAGCCTAGTTTGCCTGACAGGTGAAGTTCCGTATACCGCGCCCATACGGATATGCGCCAACGCGGACGGAATAGCGCCCATATCTGATATAGTGCTTATGTGGGTATGTTGTGGTTTGTCAATTATCTGATTGATATTTGCGAGCTGTTTTTGTTTGTTCGTTTGTGGTCATCAACAGCAGATTATTAGTGACCAATAAAAGGGACAAAGGGACCATCCAGAAAACGTTTACAGTTAGCTATGTTTATGGACATTCTCGTGGTACTGCAATATCTAGTTACATGTATTGCCATATTGCGATATTGTGATATGGTTGAAAGGATCAATGATGCTTTCGATGGAAAACGATATAAACCTTTTTTTTAAATGAATAAACTTTTTTAACTGTTTTGAACATCTTTTTAAAAATCTTTTAAAACAAACCAAATATCCTAATGGTCCGTGTATGCTCAGCACCATCCATATGGCCGTGTGCTCACCATCCGTATGGGAAAGTTCCATCCATATTGGCGTATATAGCGGATAGGCGTGGTACAGTGTGGGAAAGTTAACAGTGTGGTACAGTGTGGGAAAGTTAACTGCCCGCCCCTCTCTGTTCATGGCTGGCTTGTTTTTGTGATCTTTTTTTGTCTTTGCCAGGCATTGAACTAAACGAAGTCGATAGTGCAATGACGAGATGAAAACACCAGGCAAACTTTCTATGTTTCAGTGATTAAAGAAAGTTCATATAAACTTATCGAAAAGCAAGCTAATCGTCCTATTTGGCTCCGTCATTATCATTTTCAGAAAAACGCATCTAAACTCAACCACTATATTGCAGGTTTCATGTCTTTAACTGTATATCATTTAGCATTGCATGAGCCTGCAATTACAGAGAAGCGATTTTTTGTCGATGCTAAAAGAGGTTTGTGTAGGTGACTAGTTAAAGAAGAGTTATTTTTACTTTCTTAGAAAAGGTTGAATGATGAGTAGGGAAATATCGTCTGCGATCGGCTTAGTCAAACCGAATTCTCTGCTCAAATATAGCATTGAAGTAAACTCTATATTCTGGATATCTCGGTTGCAATTTATGGATTATAAAAACCGATGTAATCCTCGACAGATGTTTTTGACACGAATTGCTAATTTCATTTGAATTGGACTACAATGTACTTACTAAAAAAATTGAGATTGTATCTGATCTAAGTGTTTATAAAATAATGGGTGAAGTCCTATCTCCTGTCGTAAAACTTACTCTTCAAACTTTGATAGAGGTGGCATATTCATTACATGACTATTAACTTAATAGACAAATTTGAAGTTGACAATCTCAAGATCTTCGCATAATAGGTGTCACGTTACCACACTCTATTCATGAAATGATATCGGACACGAATCGTCATACGTGTAATTCATTTAATCCTTTGAGATATTAGAATTGCCAATTGCCTACTTGGAGATATATTTGAAAATCCCGCATTTTTGCCAATTACTAGAACTTTTATAGTGTCTAAAGCAGAGTTTAAGACAGGTCTGTCTCTTTTCAATAAGAAGGGGAAAAGTATTTATCAAGTCTTGACATTATCAATGAGTACACATTCATGTACATGGTAGGATACCATCCTACACTTTATACTAGTTTTCAATAAATCATGTACATTGTATATAATCATACATTTGTAGCCGTCATCTATTGACGCACGTCGTATGCCAAGAGGTCAGTTATTTCCCCTGTGGTAAAATTATACAAAAACTTGAACTCTATTCTATAACATGTTTTATTCAGAGATAGAAGATGACTGGAGTACCCTTGACCAATTATAAAATGTCATGTATTGCCTTTCTAGAAGTATAAATCAGTATGCTGTCACAGTGCAGTACTCTTAAAACAAGATTACGTCATCACCCAACATTGGGTCATAAGGAGGCAAATTTATGACTGAAGGCGAAGAGCCTACTCGTCTATTTGTTGGTGTTTCATTGTGGTCTGCCAAATGAGTTACACACCCACACTAGTTCAGGACAAGTAATAGTGCTGGTTAAAAAAAAGTATCAGAATCCAGAACTTTTTAAGAGATAACAACATTGTCTCATTGAAGGAACTCTTTAAAATATGTCTGTTGCGTTCTCGTCCTTGCAGGCTGATGAAGTAATCGCCTTGAGCGTGTTAAATGCATTTGACCTCAGGGGAATGGTACTTCGGGCACGTCTAAATATTTTATACACACCGGACTAAGAAGTGCTTCACAACAGCCGGCAACCTTGATTTCTTCTGTTGTTCGATGCGGAAAAACGATCACAGAAAGATAAATAATTGATTCCTGTTATTTTTAGGAACGGCATTCCTCCTCTCTCGAGACATTTTTAATTATCGAGGACAATGCCCTGTCTTCCCATGGTGCTTGATTGACGTGAAGGAAAATCGCAGGCTGGATTATTGATTATTTCTATGGATGGCCTGCTACGAGGTCATAGCAATAAAATGGATTGGCATACATTGTACATGTACATTGTATTACTTAATCATGATTTAGCTCGATATGCTAGTTCGTTCTACTTTATTAGCACATTTGAAGCTTGTGAGCCCGTGTAGCATTTTTGAGTGTGTCCGTTTTTAAGCTTTCCCCTCATTGTTTCAGAACGCTAGATTGTATTGTGACAATTTTTTGTGTTGGAAAGTCGTGGTCTCCCCAGCTCTCTCTCTTGTATGGAAACACATAAATAAGGTGAAGAACATCAGATGTTACACCGATGTGAGTGTAAAGTTAGTACCCCCGTCATGCCCGTGGAACCAGGTCGACGTCCTTATCTGTTGTTCAATAATTGTTTAGGGCCTAATAGCAAAAGAGACCGTGGCTTTTTTATAATCGTTTTAGGTAGATTCTACCTATATCCCAAACTTTTGAAAGATAAATCAGTCCAGATTCCCTGCCATAGGCCAGTGTCACATTTTTTAATGTTTCCATATTTTAATGTTTTCCCCTCATATTTGTGAACACTAAAAACTAGATCGACACGTAAATATTGCAAACAACCACATATGCTACACCGATGCACTGGTCGTGCCAAACCCAGTATTTATAGATTGAAATATTATTCTTAAATGTTGGGGCGAGTTCTTGAAGTCGAAAGGGATTTTCTGGTGCCGTGCTGAAGAATCTAAAATGGGCGTGGCACAGACGTAAGGGTAGTAACATTTCGATATAACTACCCTGAAAAGGAGGCTACCTTGCACGGGGATTTGCCATATTTCCCATATTTGTCATGTTGTCACGGATATCGGCAACAGACCGAGCCCGTCCTCTCTTTCTTCTCCTTCCTCTCTGTTTCGGCGTGGTCATAGTCAGAATCTGGCACATATGCGTTAGTATGGGAAGCTCCCTGAAGTATGGAAATTTGTTTCGCCGGGGTGTCCCAGTGGGCATCAAGAACACGCCAGTGTGCCACGTACAGCTCACACATTTTCCCAATGGCCAAAAGATTGACACTGGTCAAACACCAGGCAGAGTGTGAGATTGCTTGTTCAAATAAACCATCTGTCGATGACTTGCCGCAACAGGTCAAGAGCACTCGGTGTGCAGCTCAGGGATGTTTACCACCGCTAGAGTCCGTAAAAGTTCCCCATGGATATTGCCAACAGTCAATGTTTATCCGCTGTGTAGTTGATAGTAAGACGATTTATGACGATTAATGTCCGATATCTGTTCGCGTGCTAGTCCAGAGTCGAGTGGCGCGGGGAGAGTTCACTGTTACAGTAGCTTATGCCTTCGCCGTGAAGGAAGCTGGGTTATGCAGGTGTTCATCGTCCTTACGCATGACCGGAACTCGAGTTATTGTTGACGACATTCCGTCCCTCCTTGAATTGGCCGCCATTGCCTCTGAATGGCCTCGATTCAGACCTTTAGAGCTTCTAGTCACCCGAAAGTTTGTGACCTTGTAAAATGATATATCAAAACATTTTGGTTGAAGCTATTTTATTTTAGACGCCATTTGTTTTTTTCTTCATGCCAAAAGTCAGTACGAAAATTGCATGCATAGCGTGTTTGGCTATGAAAGCGTTCCTCCCGGGCATGTCTGGGAAAAGTTATGAGCAGATGGATATTGCGTGTATAACTACAAAACGGCTTTTAACCTGAATACAGTGGCGTGCACTTAAAGGCCCATGCCGTTCGTTTATAATTTTGAATTTGGAATTGAATTTGAAAAATTCTAATTGCGTAAGTACGAACAAAATGTAAATTTCAACATCGTCGTTGTCTATAAATACCGGCCAAGTTTCAGAAAATGGGTGCAAAATAAATTCACAACGGGAATGTACTGCATGTAATTTATAATTGCACGTACGTAGGAAATGAATGAAAATGTCGCAAACTGGAAAACGTCTTTCAACAGTCAGAGTCTGAACCACCCGAGAATGCACAGGATTATTTCTCGCGAGATTCAGATATTTTTATCGCATAGGCGGATCAACCTCCTCGGTCCTGCGATATTTGTTTCAGGCATTTTCGCACATTTTGCTTCAAAATATACACTTGAATGTTAAGAAGGGTCCCGATCACTTTCTTATATCGTAAAAGACTGTCCCTGGTTCACCTTCCGTGGTTTTGGAAGAATTTGAATAAACTTTTCGGGGTAAAATTTTGCTTTTTTGTGGTTTTGTCCACCGGATCATGGCACTTAGGGTATATGATAAATTGAAGACACCATCTAGAATTGCCACATGTCGGAAAGTTTCGAGCTGCTCTTATGCTCTCCATGTTTGCAACCACTTTTAGTCGACACCATCAGTCAATCGAAGGGCAGACGTCTAGCCATTAATGCCAGGCAGGTCGTCAAGTATTGCACTCAGCTATCACCGATCCCTGGCTCCGAAACAAAAGAAGAGCAAACATGCCCGGAAGGAATGGGGCGGTGTGGATACTACAGGAATAGCGTCTTCTCCTTAAAATATAACAGTAACTGAAGACAAATGTTCGCACCATAGACCTCGAGCTGAGAACGCCGCATAGTGACAACACTGCGAAGCTACGAAAATCTGAGGCGGGTACCTCTAGTAATTCGTCTTGAGAAAGGAAATTCGCTTGAAACTGAACCGCGAGGGAGTGCCCGTCGTTTGCAAGCCTTGTTTGTCATTGGTCCAGAGTTGGATGGAACTAAACACATCTCTGGACACGTCGCGTTAACAGTCGACCAATTCATTTCAAATGACCAAATGCCAGATAAGGTAACGAGGTACAACTATGGCATCTGTAAAATTATAGCCTCTACTTTTCTTTATGTGTACTGCCGCGGTTGTTTTTTGTACGCCGCTGGACTAGTCTTAGACAAGGCAGCAAATCTAATGTTCTAATACCGACCTGCAAGTTGAATTACTTCTTGTATTCAAAAACTGTTAAAAAAGTTCATAATGGGATTTTATTTCCTCGAGACGACAAACAAACAAAATTAGGGAAGAAATTGCAGCATCATAATAGTCGGAATTTCTCGGTCACTATGATTGCGTCGTAAACATTCTCCAAGCAGATCCAAATAATAATCTCTCTGCCAACACAGAATACCATTACAGCGTGTAAATACAAGAATTGTAGTATTTTCAGCCGCCTGTGATCTACTTTCGATTGTGGAGTAGGTGGAACAAAATAGTGGCCTGTGTTGACAGTACCGGAGCGACGATATCAATAAATCTAGTTCTGGGACTGCGCAGGGGTCTACGTCTGAATTGTTTGGTGTGACCATTTATTGTTGCTTGGAATAAATCGTGGAGCGTCAACTCATGACATCGATCTTCGCAATGTCTCGTAAGGAGCAGGTTATTACGCGGTTGAGGTGGCACTGGGTCATGTTATCTCAAGCAGCAGCCTGGGTGTTTCCAGCTTACAAACATCGCTCGAAACAGTTAGCTTGCAAAGTCTCTGCAATCAAGGATTCGAGAAGTGAGAGAATTGTTTGGTTATAATTGGGCTAATCGTAAAGCGAACGTCGTACGAGCAATACAATGCCCTTACCGCGTCTTATCAGTCGATATCAAAGCAATTGACATCAAGTCATACGCGAGTTTCTGAATGGAACCCTATGGCGGTCCGTATTGTTCACGTGTTCATCAGGCCGAGCTTGCTGACCTGCGCCGGACTTATTAACAGGAAATGAGAAAATTCATTTTCACTGCCCGAGAAAATGTTAATATAGGTCGAAACGTTGGTCGTGCGAAATCCCCTTTCTGGAAAATTCTACACTCTGTCTATAGCATGTTCTCTCACCAAAGGACTAAAAAATAGTACGTACATATACGTCTTGGCAGCCAAAATTACGCCAAAATTCAGATAGATTTTGAAACGTCTCAGATTTGTCCAACTACGCATATTCCGGACAGCCTACAACGCGTAGCGGCGGTCATACCTACGCCAGGACCTACCCTATTGATGGAGATAAGATACCGATTAGACTGTCCGTGATTTTCTCTATTGGTTGCTTATTTTTTTATCAATGTTGAGATTTTTCGCTTTTTTCTCTGTCAGTAGCCATTCTTACAAGCACTGGCCCCGCGGACCTACCAGATAATTGAACGGGGTGAATTGGCTCAAGCGGCCTGAAATTACCAGGCCACAACCGGTGACTTCTGGCCGATTTCACTCGATCTGATTACCATCTGATTGATGGCTTGCAACAATATTGGATTTGAATCCCCTGGCGGGTCACACGTTTCCAAGAGATCAGGTGGTAATCATGTGGGTCTTGATCGAGAGCACTTCTCGCGTATTGGATTCTGGCGACTCGGCGCTGTATATGACATACTGTGGTTTAAGGGTTTTAACTAGGGTTTAGGCATCTTGACCACCAAGTTTTTTGCATCTCATCAAGCTACATCCCTTCTACTAGTTTGCATGCATATGAATCGTGATGTCACGATTAATTATCCGTTGTCCGGAAAACGCATGCACTTAAATTTTCTAGTTCGTTTGAGAAAGCTTCTAATTCCCCCAATCGTTCCCAAAGTCCTACTTTACATGTTTTATGCGTTCTGCGCTTGGTGATAAACCCTCTTCCCCGCCTCGAATTTCTGGATCCGCCGTTGGTTAGGACAGGATTCTGTAAAACAGAACTCTTGGCAATTATTTGACGAAGCATTAAATACAATAAATAAATGAAATCAAAACGAAACTGACCATATATCCATGTCTTGTCATTTATCACAAATCAGTTGAAAGCACATCGTTCGCGACATGAAATATTAGCCACAACGGCAGGATGTGACCGCCTCGTGTCCGAATCCAATTACGAAATGAACAGAGATAGAATGCCGTGAATTGATCGGACCACTGCCTCTGTGACTAGCCCCGGTAGACGTTTACATCTTTGATAGGACAAGTACATAAGCCTCGGTCTAGGTCGGACGAAACCTTCCTTCTTATTGCGAAGATTAGATAAGAAGTAACTTTTCACTGACCAAGATCCGAAGAAGATTGGATATTTGGAATCTTGCAAGAGATATGACAAGGATATTAACTAGGTTTTTTTTGCCAGTCTTACAAGTGATGATACAAGTATGTTCACATTGCTTCCCAGTCGTGCAGGTGATGCATGTATGACAAGTACAGGTATATCATGTTCACATTGCTTTCCCAGTTTGCAGTGATCGGTCATTCACTGCTGCAGTTTGTTCACTTTTGCCTCTCGCGGTTATACAACGATAGTTCATTCGTAAATGTTATGTCTGCATCGTTTAGGGCTCTGGAGGGCGAACTGCTGGTTGGTTTTCCTTAAAGTTGGATTTTTATCGGTCTTCGCCTCAAAACCCAACAGGGTTTTGTCATTTTAGTAACCAGTGCATTGAATTCGGGCATTTTCCGATCTGTACGGTTTTTTCTCGACCAATCTTGATGAAATGTTCAGGTTATTTTTTTTGGTCAATCTACTCATGTGCCAAGAATGAATGAGAAATATCCAGAAACAAAATATGGCCTATCCAGGAGACCCTCAAAATGACCATTGGACTTTGCTGAAGAATTGTTTTATTTCTGCATTGATAATGCTGAAGCCCAAAACTCCTGCTTGATTTTGAGGCAAGGATCCATAAAAACCAAACTTCAAAGAAATCCGACCAGAAGTTCGCCCTACGGAGCCCAAAACGTTGCGAACATAACATTTACGAATGGACTTTAATGTCGTGTCAATTAACTGTTCATATGTTTTCCTAATTTTACAAGTGGTATGAGAAGTATTTTCACATTACTTTCCCGGTTGTGCAAGTGATGTTACAAGTTTGTTTACATTGCTTTCCCTGCTGTGAGATGTGACAAATGTGCTCACATTGCTTTCACAGTTGTACAAGTGATATCAAGAAATATATGTTTACATTGCCTTCCCTGAGCTGCCTTATGCGTTATGGATTTATCAAGTGCCAAACATTTATCGCGAACATCATCCTAAAACGTCTAGATTTATAATGAACCGCAGTTTACAGTGTAAATTCACTACGAGCCTACGGTACCTAGTTTTGAATTCAGCGGCTCTTGTTAGGCAACCATAACTGCTTGGGCTGGAAGCAGTCAAAAAGAATTTAAAACCACGATATTCGATATCTAATTTGAGATGTTTTAGAATAGAATTGATACCTCACAGTCGATATTGATTGTCTCACCAAAACCGCTTTGATGGAGCTAAAATGTAGACCAAAACCGAGGCGTAGTTGGCAAAAAACCTCGCCGACGCTTCGGTGAGACAACCATGCAACACCGACACTGTGAGATGTCAATTAAGCCTTGTCAGCTTATGCTTGACATCGTTTTAACGTGCCTGAATTGGAAATTATATGGTTTAAAAGAACATTTTTAAAATGCTCTGATAACGAAACGATAATGTGATTGGCAGTGCCAGTGTGTGCACTTGAAGCACATGGTTGGAAACGTTAGGGATTTGGGAATTTGGCAATCCATCCAGGTGGTGGTGATCCAAGAGTCACAATCCACTAAATCCAGCAGTCCAGAGATCCAATTTTTCGAATACCCCGAAGGGTGGGCTTAGTATGCCAAGGTATAATTGATGGGATGTAAAAACGTCGGTGGTCAATAAAAATTTCTACCCAAGTTGACCATTGGTTCCTAGCTCAAACTGTACATGGTCTCTGTATCAACAGTAACATAGCAAGCTAACACAGACTGCTTTAATGGTAAGTTAACAGTCGATGACTGACAGGCAATTCCTTTCTTATGCATTATAACACAGCAAGGTGAAACACTGTAAACATGCCAAATTGTCCAACAGCTGATAGGCAACGTTTCCTCCCCGAATTGCATTGGAAGACAAACAGTCAAGGCTGAATTGGACATAGTGGTGGATTGCCTGTATACTGCGCCACTCTCTCTCTCAATGCATTCCCCTCGCTCAGTCAAAGTTTACTTGAAATAGTCCATAGAGACAACGAACAGAAAGACAGTGTATCCACAAAAGTCATGAGCTTATACTCCCATATTTAAAGAGATATCAACCATGAGAGTCAAGAGAGAGAAACTGTCGAAACCGCGGCCTAAAACAGAGATGACAGACGTCGAACTTTGGGACGTCGATCCACCATCAGCATACCAATGATCGCGCGCACCATCTGCGAGTAAATCCCACCACAATGTTGTATTTGTCACGGTGCTTTTATCTCCCATCTGTTATCGTGAAGTAATATTGAGATTGTAACACTAAACCAAATAGGTAATCTCAATGTTGTTGACATGCTGGTTGGCCTTTTATCCTATCCGGGCAGTTCTGTATGACTTTTATGAGGCTGGTTAATTATTGCCCCGTCACCTGACAGCGCGCTACCTGTTTTCACCATGCATTTCCTCTCCGGTTTTTTGCCGCCATATGCCGAGTGGCAAACAATGTTTTTTCGATGTAAATTTTATTAACCAAATACATTTCCGACGGGAAGAATTTCTTGATTAGCAGCGTCTATCATCAGCAACAGGTTCTAAGACAGGTAAATGCGGAGCACGTTATAAGATTGCAATAAGAGAAGTTGCCCACCCTTTCGACTCCCACTCCGACTTCTCCGAGATTGAATTGCATATATCTAGTGATATATTCAATTCAATTTAACTGACGAACTTTTTACACTGATGGAGATATTCCACAGGCATCTTTACAATATTTCAAATTCCAAATGGGACATGTACTTAAGACTTAGTATGGAATAAGGATCTCTAATATATAAATACTTGATAAGACGGACGTAACGAAGCCGTTCGCCTAGTCGTACACCATCACCAACCACCCTTAGATACGACGTCATGATTTCCGCCTTATGCCCATGACCGATCCGGAATTTGAAATGAGGGAGGTTGAGGTAAGGCATTGATCAAGGATTATTATACGTATATACAGATCGAAATGTATATAAAATTCGTCCTCTTTCTACAGAGTTTCATCCGTACACGTACAAGGATCCCTGATAAGTCGCTGTTCTCAACCTCCATATTATTGTGCAGGTTCACGTAGTTTATTGAAAGGGAGTTTTCGATAATCCCCCGAAACACCAACGTGAACGTATATCTCATTGTTTGACCTCCCGATAACGAAGGCGAATAACTGGATGGGCATTTACTTGGACGTTTCGGGGGCTTTGCGAAAACTCTCTATTCGTTCGTCAGCTCAGTTGAACCGGATGTGTTATCGCCGAGACTGTAATTCACTCTAAGTTGAAGTCTGAGTGGGAGTCGTAAGTGACGCGCAACCCCTGCAATATACCTCATATCACGCCAAATTACATTACCAAGCAGATGAACGAATATTAAATTGTAGTTATTGTAACGAAGTTAAATGAAATGCAATCAGTGTTTTGCGTGTAATCAAAACAGAGCGTCATCTCGGGGGGACAACATTCAAATTTATATGTCACTGCAACCCATCACATGACTCGATACATACATAAATCAGCCAACCGTTCTAACCGCACGTTGTATCTACATATTAAATCACCTCTGATGAATGGCAATTCGTTTGATATACATGTAAAATTTAAATAACATCCGGTTAAAAATGTAGGCCGTTGCGAAACATCGCCCACGCTCCCACGTGCAAATCAAAGTTAAATTAAAATTGATTGAAAATAATTTGAACAACCCGTGGAATGGAGAAGACGAAATTGAAATGAAGTGCTCGTTTTGTAATAGAATGCTTTTAATTTTTTTGTAAAGTGATACTAAACAATATTTCGTCATGATGTCAGCAAATGTTACAAACTTCTAGGATTCTCTGTTAAATTTTCAAAACATTCATTTGAACGTTTCTCTCTTTTGTTGGCATGAATTTAGTGAGTATGTGAGAGCTCGTACACAGAACACGAGATTCATGAGCGGCAACCCACTAGAGCAAAGAAGTCTGGGGAAAGCTTCAGAATTGCAGAAGTTATAATGAAATAAGAAAGTCCTTTTTTATTATGTTCTTTTTAAATATCTATATCTATATGCGAATGGGGGCTTCCTCTAGCAATACAAGTTCAAATGACATTTTGATTTACAAGCGTGTCCCTGCAAGGCATCGCCAACGCTTCGTTTTATGCACAGAGGCTCTATCTATGCTATCGGTTTGGATTTTCCCCTCCCGTACGGTCTTTCAGTTGGGCACTTCGAGTACGGCAGTACTCTACATGTATTACCATGATTACTGCCTTGACTTCTTCAAACGGAAAATTTGCCTGGGTTGTTTACATCATTTACGTCAGTTTCCCAGAACCAACTCAATCTATTTGAGGCTTCGAGCAAACACGGTGCATTTCGACTATCTCGATCAGAAAAAGCGTTATTACCAGTTGATCGTGTTGATTACGGAATCTCTCTCTCTTGATGCTGGTCCTACAGCGGCTGTTGCAATCACCGGCGTCCGAACGCGCCGCGCCGTTCTGCTGCTATGATTATGACGTGTGATTGCCTATGACGGTTTGTAAATTGATATTTGGCTCCTCTTATTGCTAGTGCACTCATTCGCAGTCTATGGTTACAGAAACGACTTGGATTGAAGCAGGTCATCCGATGCTCATACCATGTTCGCAATGATTTGTTTGCTCTCTTATATCTCGCATTCGGTGGTTATAAGCCAAGGGGCGATAAAGCACAACTTTTCGGGGGCCATTTTACGTTGTCAGGGTATTTCAGCTCATAAACAGACGGTGCTCAAAACAATTTTTTTTGTGTTCAAACAGCAAAACTCGTATGATGACTCAGTCCTCTTGTTTTATTCCTTAGTCGGAGTGAAATCGGAGGTTTGTCTAGACAGTGATGATAAAATGCACCGCACTTCAGGGTACATAGAATCAGTGTGTGTATCACGTGACGAACAAAGCATTGTATGTTGTTCCAATTGGTTCTGCTTATTCGATAAATAACAATGGAATCAGACCGTGCTCATTACCACCATGGGGGTGATCTGACGGCCTGAAACCCCTTTTAAGATATTTAACATGGGCTGATTCGAACAACGTACAATGCATTGTCAATCATGTGAATCGGTGTCTTCAATCACAGGTGAAATATGTAATGACAGTAAATGGTAAACACAACCTGGCATACCGGGTGCCCATATACAAATGTATGTGGTATCTTTATTTTTGTTATAGTAGAAGTAAAACTGGATGCTGTAGTTTACAACAATGTCCATCGGTCCCTATTGTTGGGCTGTTGTGTTGCTCCACCGACGCGCGTTTCTGCCCCTCTAGGCTTCATCAGGGTGGCTGGGGTTGACTTGCATCTGTCTTGTTCGAAGTTCACAGTTTGAATGACATCATGACTCAGGGGTGGTTTCTCAATGACGTTGTGACGTTATAGACTTTGTTGCCACTGTGTTGTTGAAACATTCTGTTGTAGTCAAGCAGGTGGGCTGTCCAAATGGCACATGTTGAGGAGTACAGGATCAACCGATGATACACACGGACCAGACAATAAAATCGGAATACATGTAGTAGAAGTAAAACTGGATACCGTCACTGTAATTTGCAACAATGTCCATCGGTCCCTATTGTTGGGCTGTTGTGTTGCTCCACCGACGCGCGTTTCTGCCCCTCTAGGCTTCATCAGGGTGGCTGGGGTTGCCTCTTTATTTTTGTTACTTAGACACGTCGTAGTAATGGCCTCGTAGAGCACACGCTCCATCCCCTATCCCCACAGAACGAGCAATAAGACACTAATACTTAGCCTCGTGGTAATAGGGAACAATGGCAGAGGTTTCAACCAATTTGAGTTGAAATGTGCATACATGTATATTGCATTATACAAACTATAAAGATGGCTTGCGTGGCAGGGACTCTGTGCTTTCCACATAAGCAAATTGGTTGCCAGACTGATTTACATTCCCCTCGTTCACCAAATCAGACCACTTTGGCTGTGAACAGCCATGTTGCACTTTGGTCCCAGACGTATAGCTGCCCACGTCTGTTCACTTACGAACCGACCCATGATGGAGTATTTTTCACCTTGGTCAGACAGGTTTATGGAATGATCGATAGCGCTAAAAGTCCATAATGCTCCCAGTGAAAGCGTTTCAGTCAGAAAATAGTGGCTGGAGTTTTCATAATGTTCCTGGAATGGTACTCTTGTGTGTTATTGGTTTCTGATCTTATTGCTTGTTTGTATGGCCAAGTGACTTTGTTTACATTTCCTTCCAGTAGGACTTCAGAAAGCTAACTGTAATGAGGGTGGAAAAAAAGTATGGCCCGGGTGACTGGAAAATAGAGAGTTTTCGCAAACCCCCGAAACGTTCAGGTGAACGCCTCTCATTGTTCGTCTTCGTTATCAGGAGGTCGAACAATGAGATAGGCGTTCAAATTGGCGTTTCGGGGATTTGCGAAAACGTCCTAACATTTAACCCGCTTGTTTATCATCGACGTACACTAGGCCTGCCCATTTTTAAGAAAAATTTCTCATAGTCTCATATTTTCGACATCAAGCATAAATAATCAAAACTGGCTGGGAAAAAACGTTCATATTGACATGAGAAGTTTTTCATGAAATTGCGGCGTTGACTGGCGGATTGTGACCTATCCGATGTAAAAAACAAGGGATCTTGTCACGATCAGAAGCCAGAGGAATTAGAATGATTGAGAGTCGTCCTATAATTGATCATTGAAGTCTTAACGGTTTGTCTGGCATTTCAAGTAGTTATCATGAGATAATCGATGTGTTTTGTAGGAACCTGTTTGAGTTGTTACACTGTGCACTGAGGTGATTGTGTGCTTAGACATGTAAGGGGAGTAAGTCATAGTACGGATCGTAGAACACGGTATGATGTGATGTTTCGTCGAGCGATCGAATGTTGCGACTCGCGTGGAAAAATAGTCTGAATTCTAATTCGCTTCCGATTTTTTTATTATCTTTTAATACTTCTTCTGGTAATAATGTATTCAAGTCGAGTGCATGCAAATCAAGCTGTCACGTTTCATGAATCACATGTCAAGATGCACGACTGACAAACAGTTTTTTCTTAGATAAACATGGTTCTGAATATGAATAAAAATGACTTTATAATCGAATATGTATTTTACTTGTAAGTGCACCATCAAAATATAAATCTGCCAAATGCGCCACCGCACAATTCTAAAATGACTGTGGCAGAAAAATGACAGGCCGGTGACAGGCGGAAAAAATTACTGGGGGAATATCCTCACACATTATCATTCAGCAAGAATGTTTAGATAATGACCGAAGAAGGACGCTTAGCATCATTTCATTCCCGTTAGACCGAGTTTACATTTAAGTCACGCAGTGACAGGCCAACCTTCTCGTGTCGCGATCCACTCGTTAACCCATAAGTCATGTGAGTGTGGAATTTCGGGTACCTCATCTTAGCCAATAACATACTGTAACGGTGTACCGGTGTACCGATATTAAGTGAAATCAGTGGGAAGTGAAAACAAGCGGAAAATAAATAATTACCAAATAACTGAAACAAAGGTCGTTGCCCAGTATGGTCGTCACCATGACCAGCGCCAACGACAACTGGCAAGGCCGTCCTTAGAGTATACTAAAGAAGAAAGAAGACGGGCCGCTCTACTTGCCTAGTATGCGAGATGGCATGTTGCGTGGGCTGGTGGAGGCTGTCAACACGGCTATACTCAAATGGTAATCGGTCCGCTCTGTAACCAAAGTACTTGATAAACCTGTTGATTTGTCTGCTTGATCTTCCAGTGACGTCAGTCTTGAAATTCATCATTATTCTGTATGGCAACCAGTGGCTTGCTTGGCTGATTAATCTAATGGTATAAACGGCCTTCAATGGAAACACACAGCGAAGTGATGTTTTTTTCCAGTGCGGTCGATCACCCGGATGCGCAATTGATTTGTTGCCATGATTTTATAAATTGCGTGCTTCACATAACGAATTAATAAATATTCTCTCGTTGTTTTCAAGATGACATGTTTGTTAACCATTTCGTGTTGCCATCGAAGAAGCTATAGTTCGTGTTCTATTATGAAGAAATTTGCGAATAACATGAAATTATCAAGTACGCTATCAGCTTGTTTTAGCTTTAGACACCACGAAAAACCCTTCTGTTGAAAATCTACATATAACAAGGCCCTATAATCGTCTGTACCGGTGTAGAAAATGTCTTTCTGGAAAAGGTATCCGGCCCAATTGTATTCTGACGGATTTTGGTACATGTATATAATTTGGTATAGAGACCATGACCGTCAATACCTCAGAGATTAAAAGCGCATTCTTTGTTCCCCGGACATTCTATCCGAGGACATTTCAAACTTCTACACCGGACCATCCATATTGAAAGAGGTTTTCTAATTTGGAATTTGCTTTTCTATTTTGTGACAAGACACATGTTTCATGCGTTTTGAACCTGTATATATTCCAAGTTTCCCAAGCAGAAGATAACCTCTGATTTTTCTCTTCTCAGTAATACTAAATGGAATGTCAAAGTTCCTGCAAAAGAAAAATGTCCAATCTTCTTAATCGTACTGTTGAGTTTTTTTCTACAAATATCAAGCGTCTTGGTTATTCGAGTATAATCATGCACAATGCAGCAAATTGCCGATATATCCACTGAACAAAAAACCATTTGCGAAAATGTTTTTAACCATTACCACGTCGTCGAACAAAAAACAGTGTTGGTGTACATAAGATAGTATGCTGGATTCGATTTGGCTATTGCGCAATTTTCCGATGAATCAAACTGCAGACATGAATATTCGAAGTGGCTTTAATGATGAAAAACATCGTTATTTATAATGGACCTACTAATAGAAATTTGGTTCTGCTGAATAAAACATTTATTGTTATTGCACTTAAAAATCTGGGTAGCTATTAATAGTTATTGATAGCGGATTTTCCCTAATCGAACCACTTCTGAGCTGAATCTTTGTTATTTTCTCCGACACTGGTGGACGGTCTTATCTGGGTCAAGCAGAGGCTTCCAAATAGATTTCTAGTATCTAAACACATTGTTCTTCAGCGTTCACTGTGCGCGTGGAGCAATTCTTTGTGAGTTTTCGCATATCGCCCGAAACGCCAATCCAAACGCATTGTTCGACATCGTGCTCAGGAGCTCGAGCAATGCCAGGCGTTCACGTTGGCGTTTCGGGGGCATTGCGAAAACTTCCTAATCTCCAGGGAATAATCCAGTTCCGTGGTGGAATGGGCGTTTTTGTGCACCACATCAGTTTGGTAACATCATGATTCGGCTGCGTTTGACCCAAGCCGACTATGCTTTCGAATTCGGTTACGTACATGTGGAGAGTTCAGTTGCGCTTATTTAGGGGAATTCAACACTCTTGAGACGTTGGAAAGGCCGTTTAAGCCTCCCAGAACACGCCCAAAAAGGGCAGCCACACCCTTCAGGATTATTTAGGATTATTGATCTGCCTACTGGAGCTAATATAAATTGGATGATATGTTTGAGGATAAATATGATAAACAGTCGGTGGGTAACCTATTCTTACAATATTAGCATGATTGAATCAGATGTGGGTAACTGTATGGTTACAGGGGACACTTTTACTGGCACATAATCATTTGGCTACTCTCTATCAGACAGGTATTAAATTGAAGTACAATGCACTATGATGCATTTGTACCAAAACGAGGCTGAGTTTTAGGAGATAAGGATATCATATATTGGAAATACATGTAATAAGGCCTAGATTGCAGACTGATTGGTCTTAGAAAATGTCCTATTGGGTGCTGAAACAAATAATGTCATGAAAATTTGTAAAACTCAAATCTGCTACCCCAGACGAGGTAAGTCCATCTGGGCGGAATTTGAAGATAGTTGAACAGCAAAGTTTGACCACATCACGATGTGAATTATTTCCAGATTAAGGAGATGCTGCAAAGTACACAATGTAATATCAATATTGATGGATAAAGGTATTTGTTTACCTTTGCAACACAATAGAAACAAGGTCCTCCCATCACAGTGTTGGAGGGATACAATCGGATAAAAATAATGAATGCGGGCGTTACGCCCCTCAAAATGAACTAATCGTTTGTCTGATTCTTTTGTGTCGTAATTTCCTCTCCAGGTAAGCACGTATTTTTCTAAGGCAAACCGTTACCTTTAGCCGCCGTGATTATCCCTTTTTCAGTTGGTCGGTGATAGACGCGACTTTGGCGTCATCAATTGGAATATATTTTTGCAGTGGCACCTAGAATTGCCCTTGTTCTTCTTCTTGAACTCATTCAGCGCCTTAAAACACTGGGCGACCGTGTGCAGGCCGTGATGCAAGGCCTCCACCTCCCCGCGTGTGATCGGGTTTTTCTTAAGGTTCTTCGCTGCCACGTGTTTCGACAGAGTCTGCAGGACTTTGTTTGCCTGTATGTTTCATATTTTTCTCACCTAAAAAGTATGGTTGAAGAACTTCATAGTAAAATTGATGATTGTCATGGACTAGCAACGAGTAATTCAGATTTATGGCGACCCGTAGTATTTTGAATTTTGTCCACTCCCGGCAAGCAAACACGGAGAGCACTTTACCCTGGCCTTTGCGCTAGATACAAGAAACCTCGGTTTTACGTCTCATTCGAAAGACGAAGCAAGGGTTCGTCTTGCTCAAGGACACTACGACGAACTATAGTGGTAAGCCTAGGCTCCAAGGGTCGGACCGACGCGATTTCCAAATTACAAGCCGGGCACCTCAACCACTCTGTCACTGATCTCCCTAATGCCACATGGCCGTAAACAAGTGAATGAATTCACATCAGATTTTGACGGGTGATATTAAATATTTATCCCTACCCACGCTCATCCTTCAGTGCGTCATCTGAAATCTCCTTGATACATGGCCATAATAAAGCCATATTTCACACCAGATTTTATTTAAATTTTAAATTATAAGACTTTCGGATTTCACAGAATGGTTTCTGAGCTATCGTTTGAAGACACTTTAAGCCACGTGTCATTGAATATTGAAAGGCATTATACATGTTAGAGCGAGTGACTTCGATTCTGAAGAATGAAATATCACTCCTTTGAAGATTGAGCGGGGATTAGACATCATATGGTGGATTAGGCATCATATTGTGGCTTAAATGGCACCGCGCAAACAAACGATTTTTGTCGCTGCAACTTGCTATTGAATTCGCTGTGTGTGTGTGTGCGACACTAAAATATCACTCGTCTGCGGATAAAAATGTGTTTGATATTGATTGCAGATTGCTGCGAATACCGTATAAATATATCGCAGTCGCCAGCGATGCCCACCACAAAAACGAGCATTTTTTGTTGCAAGCGATTATGCTCGCAGATCGTGGTGATTGATGTCAAACTACAGTAGAACCTCTCTATTAAAGACAATCTCGGGACTGACAAGTCCTGTCCTTAATAGAGAGGTGTCCTGATTTGAGAGGTCAAATTGAATGGAAACAACCAATTTGAGACCGAAGCTAGTGTCCTTCGTAGAGAGGTTGTCCTCAGTAAAGAGGTGTCCACTAAGGGAGGTTCCACTGTACAATGCTAATGATTATTCTTGACTGGTATTTCTGGAACCAAGGTGGTTTGGCGACTTTTACCCTTCGAATTTATTTGCTATTACCTGTTCCTGAAAATACATGGTATACAAGTGTAGGTTGTTTTTTGTCACATATTGATTCTAAATATACAATTTAAAACGGAATTTAATTCCATCCTATTCGCCCCAGGGGATGGCCATTCGGATATCTGTTTACTAAGCTGCAACCCCTCTTTACAGAATCTTAACGGGCTGTTTGAATAGCGAATCAGTGGAAGCACCAAACGCCGGCACCTTTCTGTATTCGATTCTCAGTAGTTTCCATGCGGGTGCCCCGGTCTTCTCCTACATTACCAGCACTAATATTTCTTTATGAGTCAACATGAGTTTCAATTACAGCTCACGTGCTTCCTACCTATTAGTTGTTGTTTTTTGATGACGAACACGCGCCGTTGCAGACTTCTAGCGGTTAGCACTTACCAAACCGACAGCTCGATATGCACAATTACATGACTGTCCTGCCTTTCAAGGGCCGCCTACAATGCCTATCTACGAGTTCTGATGCTCCAAAATATATGAGAAATATATGTATCAGTGGTTCCTTATGTCAGTTTTAAATTCATGCATATCTCGGGTTCCACGCCTTCTTGGTAATTGTCCGTTGTCCTTGGGCATTCGAGGAGGGTCTTTTTCGTGACACCTCCTTCAACAACATCAAATGCTTTCGAATCTATCTGACGACGATGGACGTTATCGCTGACGTTGCATTTTTAGTCCATGCTGTTGATAACCTTTGGATTATGAGGAAAGTACTTTCTCTCGTGACATTTACACAGAAGCCCATAAACTCCGTTAATACTGCTGCTTCTTATAACAACGGCGGGCCGTTAATCATTAGCTGGTGTCATATAGCTGGGTATTCGAAAAAGCTGGATCACTGGACTACTGGATTCACTGGATTGTGAGTCATGGATCACCACCGCCTGGATTGGGTATCGTTCGGAAAATGGGATATAATATTTATGTATAGATAGATTGGTTCCTCATCCCTACGCTCACGCGGCCTATGTATCGACATCGGACGCATAGCCACATCTGCTGTAGCTGGCACTGCATGCCGCACTGTAGTGTAGCCTACCCGTGCATGTTACAATACTAAGCCTTATGCTATCCTAATCGAATACCTCGACTCAGGTAAATAATCATTCACATATTGATTAGGAAGTTCTTTAGTGGCTACAAAACTTCTGTAGTTCATGTAAAACCGCCGGTAATAGCCTGGCGATTTCTCTGGTGAAGAGTCTGATACTGAAGAATGCATAAGTGTGTGCACCTGAAGCACATGGTGGGAAACGTAAGGGATTTGGGAATTGGGCAATCCATCCAGGCGGTGATAATCCATGAGTCACAATCCAGTAAATTAGGCAGTCCAGTGATCCAGCTTTTTCTAATACTCCATATAGCTCGAGTAAAGATTGACTAATTTTGAGCTGGTCGATCCAGTTGTTCTTCGTCGTTGTATTTGGCTATATTTGCTTCGGCCGCAACGTCGTCATCTAAGAACTCGATTAATTGGTCTGTACTCGACAGACAAAATAAGTTGTGCAAGCTTATACAGTGCAGAGATTTGGACAGTGTCAGCAAATCACTGTCCGCTATATTAACCAAAGCGGCTAGCAGACGACAGGAAAAAAAATTAAAGCACATGTAGATTCAACCGCGAATATTTCCTGTTCTATGGCACACGACGTGGGATTTGGTGGTTGGTATTTCTAGATGATAGCTTAAACACACCTGTTGATAGGTTTATATTGATGAAGATGTCCTGAATAAGTAGATAAATAAGTGTTTCTGTAGCTCTATGCCAAATTAATGTCACAATTTGCGCTTATTTCTACCATAATTGCCTGAGTTGCGGGGATTATTGCACGGGCTGAATAGCGTAGCATGTGCACCAGAATAGAAAGATGTGATTACAAGCGCTTGGCTGAAAGCGTTCTAAAAAGTGACTTAAAACGCAAAAATATATGGCAGGCTATGGTCACCTCTGTGCACCTGTGTGACTGTCTGCTATGGTTACAGCATAAACATAGCGGACAGACTGACAGTGTCCACATTTAACCATAGCGGACAGTATATCAGCTATAACTGCATTTTAAGTCACATTATGAAACACTTAGAGCCAAGTGCTCGTTATCACATCTTCCTATTCTGGTGTACATGCCACACAACAGGAAATATTCGCGGTTGAATCTGCCTGTGCTTTCAATTTATTTGCTGTCGTCTGCTAGCTACTTCGGTGACCATAGCGGACAGTGTCCGAATCTCCACACTGGTATTACGTTTTTGTATTTACAAATCATAAATAAAAGGCATATTACACGTACAGATGTAACTAATTTGCCAAAATAAGGCCATTCTCAAAGGAAGAGGCTATAGCTCTTTCCGATAAAGTCCGTGTCTTTTTAAAAATCTCTTCACGCGCCGTACTCCACTCTTACGCACTTACGGTTTCCTTCTCGATTCACTGCCGAAAATACCAAAGGTGAATTCGACCTCAGTCTCTCTCAATCGCCGGGTTATGGCTCATCTCTGAAAACTGCAGAATTTAGCAGTAGATACGGCCTGGTTTCTCTCGATTTTCGAAAATATCTGAATAAGCTTAATACTTACGCGTGTAGTTTTTAATCGTTAGTATTGGCATTCATACACATTTCTTTTTCAGATAGGTCACCCTGCTGCTTGGTTTATTAACATCAAGCTTTTTTCGGTATACTAAAGATTTGTGATGAAGAATTTTATTTTGTTTTTTAATTTTTGGGTGTACGTGTTCGCTGTTACTTTGGGTTCCGTTCATAATAAAATTAAAAATATTTTTCCCTCTTCTCGTTGCAGAAGGACCTCAATAAGGGGGAGCTCCTCTATGCCTTGGCTTACGACCCCAACCAGGGAACAATAAAAGTTATCATACTGAAGGGTAAAGATATCAAATATCCAGAGGCCGCCAGAGAAACAAGTAAGCTCATTTACTAGGCGACGCAAAAAAATAATTTTGAATATCGAATAACTGCCAAAATTTCAATTAAATATTTACCAACTTTGGGCCACACGAAGCTAAGATCAATACTTTTTTCGAACTTGTTTGATCTCATTAGTGAGGTCTCGCTATCATTTCGGAGAACCGATCCAGAGAGAATTGTAGACTTATGCGAATGACGTCATCAATTTTTGGGCAGGTTTTCTCGATCTCGATCCTCGAAACCGGATTCGTGAATCAGGCCTTGGTATCAGACTGCCCATCCGTAATTCAGAATAACATTCAGAATGGGAAATATGTGCGATATATTTTAGATAAAGTTGATCAGCACGGTGGGGATTCAAAATTTACTGTAAATACGAGGGGTAAATTTATTCACGAATGACACAATATTGTCGCGTTTAAACCCTAGTTTGCCTCCTACTTTGACACAAGACGACCAGTCTTTGTTCATGCGCATGAGTAGCGTGCTGTTTTCGCAAGTGTCGAAATCTGCATCTTAGCTCCATTTGATTCGGAGCAATATCATGTTTGATGATATCTAAGTGAGCGCAGGGGAAAACCAGTCAACTTCCTTACTCTGCGATTGGGAAAACCTCCGAGTCCTGTCAGTTTAGTCCCGCTGATGTTATTGACCAATTGCAGAAGCATCAAATGTAAAATTTATTAACAGCAACATGTTTTATCAATATCTACTTGGAAAGAATCGTCTGCTCGATGGGAACGACGTTTTCCCGCGCACGGTAAATTATGAATAGCCACGATCAAAAGTATATAATGTGTCAACTGTTATCAATGATTGTTTGATAAAATGCTGAAAATGCCAACATTTTGATAATTTAACAAAATTTATTTTCAGACGGCGTTTACGTAAAGGTCATTCTCAACTCATCTGAGCACATGATCAAGTCCAAGAAAACAAAGACACACAGACGACGAACGAACCCGGTATTTAACGAAGAGTTCTGCTTTTTCATCAACCCAGCAAACATCGACCGGCTGAGTGTCACATTCTCTGTATGCGGACGCAGCATAATTGGAAAGAATAGGGTGATTGGGAAATCTATTTCTGGTCCGGTGATGTACGCCGCAGGACAAGGCCTGGAACACTGGAAGGAAATGATGTACGCCCCAAGAAGTGTGATATCCCAATGGCACACGTTGGTCTGAACGGATTCGAAACGAAGTTTGGAATCAACTTCGTCATCCGCCAAATGGCAGCACATGTCATGTTTGTCAACAAATGGCGGATTTTTCATCTGGGCTTAGGGTATTTTATGACATGATTGTCAACGTGCTGGAATATGCACCATGTTATTTTAGGTATTCTATAGCAAACCTGGATGGTGAAAGTGCATGTGGAATCCCGTGACGTCATGTTACCCCTCCTGTAGGGCGCCCCCAGTGGCCATATCAGAGATCACCCGTATGTGCTCGTGTTCCGTTATCCCTGTCACTAATGTATAGAGAATAATCTTGTAGATACTAGGCCTAGGCCGAATCCCAAGGAAAAAAATATACATATATATTATTGTGTATAGAACTTGTAATCGTGTATTTGTATACTCATTTATGTATAGCATCGAATGTTAACATTTATTGTAAATACAATCATGTACATAATTATAATTGTAAGTTGGAAAAGAAATCAAAAGCCACATTTTTAAATTGAGTCGTCAAAAAGATCGACTATACAAATTTTATTTTAATTGGCAACGCGTATGAGCTTCGGATGGAACCTTTGGAATGATTCATGTAGAACCTACATCTGTTTGTAAATAGGTGCTTAGTCATGTTAATAGGCCTATGACTTAATCATGGTTTGCACGTTTAGTGCCTAATAGGTTCACCGACTCCACCATCCCAATTTCGGTTGAATCTCGATCAGTTCGGCAAGCAACGACTGCTTTAAACCAATAGGAATTTGAAAAGAACATTTTTATTTCTGTAATGAATGATCATGTGATGTAAGGAATTTTAAGGTGTATTGTCAAGTCGACCCTCTAGTACCCATCCTGGTGCCAGTCGGTTCTTTTCAATATACTCCGCCTCTCGATATTTCAATATTTCTTGTATACGAGATTGGAGTATCAAAAACCTGTATCTCAGGATGTCTAGTATTAACCAGCATAAAAATATTGATTGCCTGACAACATTGGCAGGAAAATGGTGACCTCGAATGATAGGACAGGAAATCGATGATATTGGCATTTTTAGGTACTTAACGTCACAGTCACTTCTTATTTCCTTTTATTGTATCGCGCAACTTGTATTGGGCCAGCCTTAACATGGCTACAGAAAAACATCGACGCAATTATTGAAATGTGATATTTTGCAGGTTGTTATGATTAATACGTTCGCTATACGGCGTATTTCTGAAGGTTCATAGTTTTTGGATATGATTATCTGGACGGCGGTTCAGATTACTGTACTTGTGACAGGTGACAATAGATTCGCCATTATCTGCCCAAAAAAATCTGGAGGGGCCAAAGGCCTTTTTTTAATTGCTTCTAGCCATCCATTTCACCAGGCACAAAAAGATTAAGCGGACAAGTCAATATTGACCCGTAACCCACATATTAATTTGAATCGCCAGCACTGGCGTTGGCCTTTTGGTGGTTTGTGTACAAAGTGGTATCAGCACTGACCTATCATGTATAGCTTCAACCGAGAAAATAATTAATAGATCCCGCCTACATGTGATTGGAAAGATAACAGTTTAAGTATCAAAAAGGTATATGTGCGACTGAATATTTTTTCCTTAAATTGGATTGCTGAGTGACGACTAAACCGAGAACAAGGCGGAAGTGAAAAGTTGTAGTTTAAAACATTCTTGAAAGGCGAGCCTGCGTAAGTGGTACTCCTAGTGATTGCAAACTTATCAGTCTCACTCGTACAGATGTAAGTCAGTGCAATTGATTAAACGTTATACCAAAACAATTCGAGTTCGGCACCAGCGCACCAGTCAAATTATGGAAAGATTTCAGTAATCCAGGTCACGTGAAGTGAAAGATTGCGTCCTCGGCATTTTGCTGCGATGAGGTAATAAAATGTTACAATGTACAATATTGTCAATTTCTTTGCATAATTATCTTAGTTTAACAATTGTTTTACCACACCATGTATAGTGTAGTTCTTACCGTATCATGTTTTCGCTGCGGGTATGCGCTGGCGCATTGTTTTCGGGGGAATTATGCAAATCAGATTGTTGGCCGTTGGTTTTTGATTGATTCGGAAAAAACGCGCCGGGCACTATCACAGTTCTTGCCTTATGGTACAACATTTTGTGTATGAGTTTTCCGGTATAATTCCTCGTCGCTTGACCTGGTATATCGGGTGTCAAAAATAACAATATCTCAATTATTTGAATGTCAAATTATTTTAAACCTCTCATGGACCAAACTAAGGATATAAATATTCTAAGCAAGCCCTGAAAATACCCAAGCACCCCGCGAGTAGTGCTGTAGATACGAAATGCAAGTAAAAAATATACACAATGTTAGGACAACTAATCAGAACCACCTCGTGAATATCGTTGGAGCATACAGGGTTCTTCATGTACATGTAATTGAATGTAAGAAACTTTTACTCCTGAATAAGAAAACTTATATGTGAGGATTTACTAGAAAGGAATGGTTCAAATAGAATAATTGATACCGTTTGGTCTACATGTATTGCATGTCTTAGCTTAGGCATTAAATGGTGATATTTCGAAATAGGATTAGCAGCGTGTATGAAACGTCCCTTCGTTATTAGCAACTACTCTATAGTTCACGGCTCTATCAGACGGCTTTTCTTATTTGGGGCATGACCGTGATAGAGCAACGGGATGACATCGTCACCGTTGGACAACACCCTGTCGTCCGTCTATATCGTTATCGAAAAGCTTAGGCGCTGAATGGTGCAGAGAAAAATATAACTTTAACTAAAATAAAATCATGTGTACATGGGGAGGATACATATTGTTCGTCAGATCACACTATACATTAGTTGGGAAGGTTGATGACTTTCGCATCAACCGCTTTTAAAACTGTGACGAGGTCTCCAGTTCGACATGGGTTGGAAAGATTGAGATATGGGAGGGGCGGGTTTTCTGACATCGTGAGTTTTCTGATACATGTATTGTGGCTTTGTAAAGCTATTCCCAAGTTGACAGAAGGATTTATCACTAGTGAGAGCCCTGAATTTCGGAGAAGATTGATTTTCCAAGGCCCTTTCACAGAAATTTTAGCTTTGCAACTGAGTAATTCTATCTGTGTTCTTCGATCAGGTCGCAAAAGGGTGGCTGCTGCAATAATGAACCAATCTTTGCAGCAATCTTTTCACCCTTGGTCGAAAGGATCTTTGGGATGATGCCGATTTTGTTTTGTTGTTGTTGAAAATGCCAATTGGTTAGAAAGTTTTGATACAGTCATTTTACATCGATTGGCTTGGGATAGAACAAAAAAGACTTATCAAACTGATGTCCAAAACGAGCATGGTTGATTGGACCATAACTAACTTAGATTGAAATAGAAAATGATTGTATTCACTATCCAGCTTGGGTTTCAGTGAAAGATCTCCCTTTATAAACAGTATCGTGGTTCAAATTAATGTACCCGTCAATTACAGGTCGCCGGAAATAGGTTACCGACTCGCCGGCATCATTTGCTGCTCGTCGAGGGGCGAAAGGATTTTAGAGGCTGAAAAGCAGTTTTTCGCCCCCCCCCCCCCCCCCCCCCCCATTTACACCAGACACAAAGTATTCCAGCGAGCCTCCATTAAATTTCCTGCGACCCGTAACCAGCACATTCATATGAACACCACACTGATAATGCTCGAGACTGTTTTCGCCGGTCCCATTGAAACATAATAATCTGTTTTGTACGGTGTGCGATTTTGGTAATGCATTACAAATCGCGTTGACTTTTGCTGTTTGTTCAGGGAAATATGAGAGATGACAGCTTGTTGTAATCGCCAACCACCCTACCATTTACCTGATTAAGAGGAGGTTTCTACTGAATGCGATTTTTGCGTGATTTTTTCATTGTTTAGGTGCATTGCGGCGTGAAGTAAGAAAGTACGACCGCATGCGTTGTCGCAATGCGAGTTGACGCGATTTTGCATATACTTCGCATCATATGCGATTTTTGCTTTGTTTGGGTGCAATGTGGCGTGAAGTAAGAAAGCACTGTATACATGCATTGTCGAAATCGTATTCATTGGGAACCAATGCGACAAGCGCGAATAGTTTGCTTGGACGATATCGCGCGTACGTGTACGAATAAAGTAATTCCATGTTTAAATGGGACCATGGTTTTGAGAGTGTTTGTTAGGTTTATTAGCTCACGAAAAAAAGCTACACGTGACAGGAGTGGCCGTCACGTAGTTTAATGTAAGTAACTGTAAATTATAGTGTTAAATAAACTGTTATATATTTCATTGGAATTTTGTTACTATTGTAAAACATATTTAATCAGCCCAAAATTACCATGGGTATGGAAATGAGGACCGGATTTCCTAGAATTAAATAGGTTGGCAAGTGGAAACAGGAAAAGACCACAACTTTGAAGGACGGTTATTCAACTGCACTACAAATGACTAGAAATGTACGAGGTAAGACAAAAAACATTGCATAATTCGCCAAACTAATGTCCCCAAACATTTTTCATTCGAAAAACCAAAAGAATTCTTGAATATTTTATTTTGCTCTTAAATTTTCGCAAATTGCAAAAATTTGGCGGTTCGCAGTACAGTATTCACTCATATAGCTGACTGGCCTATTTTGAAGAAACATCAATTCGAAGAAAATAGAGGGCGATAATGCAGTATGCTGCTTGGAGACTTGGTGTAGTGATTGGGATTTGTTTTACATTATGTGTACAATGCACACCTAGCAAATTCTTGCTATGGTCAAAATAACCTCTTCCCTGATGATTCGATGAGCATGATAAGGAACTCGGGTTCATGGTCCGAATTCAATAAAAGTGTGTCCTGTTGCAAGAATCGAACGACCACTTTCATTTGCCATCCAGAAATTGACCTGGTTACCATGACAACCCGATGTTGTCCATCAAAACATTACACCTGTCGCAGCCGCGAGCAGATCATGTCACGCAACTAAAGGTGCAAGTTAGAGACGTCCCTTAATGGATCTTCTCATGATCTCTGGATGTAAAAAATGAACTCTTTACTCCGCGAGATGTTTTTCCATCATTGGTAATAAAGGCGGTAAATTGGTTACCGTAAATAGATCAAGGTGGTGGCTTCGACCTTATACATGGTACCATGAACTGCTCCTCATGGGCATACTATAAACCGCGAGATGTGGAAGGCGAAATCGCGAGATGCCAACCTCGGTGAGAGTATACCATGCGCCACAGGATGTATTGCAAATATGGAACCTGAAAAGGCGAACATTCATGAGACCGAGGCTGTAGTAGGGAGCTATCCTTGTTTTGATTGGCCCATTGAAACAGACTCCGCTGTGCGATGTGTGGAATTTAACCTAATTTATAGCCTAGTTTCGATTGTCGGATTATCCCGCGCTATTTTTAGGCATGACCAGACGTTCACCAGGTGCATGCCCTGTGTTATCGGTCAATCTTGTGTATGATGACTTGTGCCGCCAGGCGTAACGTGAAAATAATCTTGATACAAGCAGTATCCTGAACCTCGTGGTATATCCTAATAAGTTGCAAAATCCTTTGTGGTCAAGATGAACATGCAGTTGCATGTAACCTTTGTATTGTTTTCAGCCCTACTATCATCGAATGGAGAAGTGGACAGCAGCGTTAGAAATGGCCGGTGATTGTCATGGTCCAGGGAAGTAGAAAATCTTGTGGCAGAAAATAATGATTACTCATCTCGCCTTTTCGCGATTTCTCATCTCGCGGTTTATAATAAGCCCTCCTCATGACTTGAATTGAACTGGCACCGCGGTCGGCAGAAGATGGAGGAGATGTAGAACATGTTTTTCAGGTTTTGCGACCAGTTATACGCATGGGCATGAAAAAGGCCCCATGAAAGAGCACCATAGAGGTGTCTTGTAGCGCATCATGAGATACAGGTTTTTGATACTCCTACCTCGTATACAAAAATATTTGAAATATCGAGAGGCGGAGTACATGTATGAAAACAATTGGTACCAGGACTATATATGCTTGTAGTGGCGACTATCTGTTATAGGTGTCAAGGTTATCTTGACCACCAAGGTTTTCGCATCGTCCAGCTTCGTTTAGTGGGAGAATAGACCTAAAGGTTCAGGATGGTCAAGGTAGGCTATATAGGACTATGCGCAGGCTCAGAACGATGTCCACTATGCATTGCTGGCTCTATCTAGCCCATGATCACAAAAAGTAAATCGGTTCAATTTGACATTCGGTTTCTCAGGTGTAATAAAATCTATATCGGCATATTTCATATAGGTTTTTCGTCTTACATTCTATACTATTTAGTACTCGACTGCGTTGATATAAAAGTCACAGTTCGTTTCCGAAAACATGTGTGCAGAAATAATCTTGAGAGACATATTGCTAAATAATGAGATGATGGTTGCACTTGGATTATTATGAAGCTATTGAGAGCTAATAACATGGTTATTTCATTACGTATCGGATGCACTTTCACCCACACGCTCCCCCTTGTTCATTTGAAAATTGCATAATTTGTTATTTTTGTAACTAGTGTATATTCATTACCCTTAATTTGAGAGATGGATGTATTTCAGTCATCACCGGTGTTTTCAGATTCATAACCGAGTCACCATATTGACCGGAAGTGTCCTTTTGAATACCATCAGGGCACATTTTAGAACATGCAACTTCTGTGACGATACATTTTTACTAAACCGTTGTCGAAGTTGAAAATGTCCGGGTCCCCCAGGAAAAGGTGTCCGGTCCTATTGTATTCGAACGGATTATGATAGGTTTTGTAGAGGAAATGGCCGTCATAAGCTAAAATGTTAAAAGCGCCACGTAGAATTATATTTCAAGGACTTGGGGAGACTGGCCTCCTTGGTAGGCAACACTAGGAGAGAAAACTCCGAAATCAAACCGAGTAGTCAGGCAACCAGACTAGCAGACGGAAACTCCAAAGTAAAACCAGGGTCCGTTGGGTCAAAAGCAAAAGAGCCACGTTATCCCTAACGGTTACGTTAAGTATCCTTAAGGACGTTATCTCTTTCAGTTCATCCCATCAAAACTTTCATGATGAAACTTAACGGCGCCGTTAAAGATAACGCATGGTTTTGAACAACCCAGCCCTGACCGAAGACGGAGCGCATCGGCCGTACTGGCGTCTAACCGGGTGCGCACGCAAACAAAAACCAAATAATTAAAAAAAACAATCCCTATAATGTTCCCAGGATATTTTCTTCTTGGACATTTCAAACTCATACACCAGGACCCCTGCGCTACATTATGGTTACTCCCTAAAATGAGCCATGTGCTTGTTGGGCCTCTATAGCGGTGTGAAAGGAGTATACATGCATAACCAGTAGTAAGAATGTGGTACCAGCTACGAGTGGCGTGGCATTAAAACTTTAGTTACCAATTAGGACTGACAGCATTTGCGCATTAATAACATACCTTCAATCAGCAGTGTATGACCCTGATCATACATTGCTATTTCAACATAGGCTCGGTTTTAACAATTAGGTTTTAGCAGAGTCTTTCGACTCTGGTTTTAGCAAGTTTTGGGAAATTCTTTAATGGTACCCTTAACCATATGACAGCGGTAAACGGTATTTAAGTAGTATCAATGCGTATGATTTCACTGGGGATAATTCACAAGATCTATTAAAATAAATATTTTGAATATCCTAGTGAAATATTTGTCCTTTTAAAAATGGCATAGCAATTCATCATGTTCCTGAAATTGTGAAGGAAAAAAGTGGTCAATTCTTCATGGAGGAAATATTCTCAGGTTACCCATACAAAAAATAGGCAATCCCTGAATATTTGACATCTCGCTGCGTTATATATGGCCACGTCGCATTATTGATAATCTTCCCATCATAATTGTGGTGGCACCATACGATTCTGCCGTGATTGTCCCTGCGCACATTACAGCAATCTCACTCGACACGTCCATCGTGGCAATCACCATTGCCGGAAGACAGGTTCATCCGTGTCCATACAATCCTCCATTAGCCTCTAATCTTACCGCCCACATGGTTTCTTTCTGATTGCTTCGAACTGCCGAGTACTCTTACAAGCGAGCAGGAGGCTGGAGTGGAGGAATGTCTTTGACACTGCTACCAATTATAGGGTATAGATTAGAGAAGAATGAACAAAATGATACCTCTCTCATCATGATATATATACTATATATATATAGATTTTTATTGATAACTTCCAATGTGAACAAACCCAGGGATATTGCTTACAAGCATTAGCAGCCCTGGACAGAAGTAAAATTACAAATTACATTGGCTTAAAGGGACGCATAAGCAGGAATAACTGCACTGGAGCTCTGAGTGAGAACGACAAAAAGTTGCAGGAAAGCAGAAGAACGGAAGGGACCAAACAACATAAAAGGAGACTAATTTATATTAACAATAGTGCAAATATTGTGGATAAACCTGTTGACGCTAACCATATAGCCTGGATATTAGTGGCTTTTGTGAAATTAATGAAACTATAGAGTAAGGCCTGCAACTTGTCCTCAGTGCCACGCAGAGAACCATATTGGGTGGTAAAAGATGGCAGTACACTAATAGGTCATGGACAAGTGCGAGTAAGAGCTAGGGCAACTGAAGAAAGATGTTTGCTGAAACCGCGCGGACAGGGGAGATCAAAAATGTTCGAAAAATTACGGGTAAACAGGTGGTTCCTGAATAATGAGATCACAGCGAGTTTTATTGAAAAGATTTTCTTCCCTACGTGAAAGTTTCAATTCAGTAGTCACCAAGTAGCTTTTCCACCCTTTCATGTACACACAAGTGTTGAATTCGAAGGAGTTTCTTGTATAATAGTCTCTCACACCCTTTGACAAAGATAGCCAGGTTAATTGCACTGGGAAAAGTGGATTTTGTGAATCTTTGTGATATATACTCCTGTACGAAGACTGGATGGTTGCTGATTACTGTGTCTTCCATCATACACTGGGTTTCTATAACTATCAACATTCAGTAGGAATTACATAGGTAGGATCTCTTAAACGAGTTATATCACACATAAAAAGTATTTTTTCTCATATCGCCTCTGAGAAAGTGTAATCCAGTCAAGTGATTTATAGACTTGATTACCACCAGTACCTTGAATACAACTGCCGACTATCAGGCCAACCCTATAATGAATCTGGTCAAGTCTAGACAATGTACTAACATTTGCTGAATCAAATATTACGGCTTCATATTCCATACGGGGGGAGGATAAATGAGAAATAGAGTCTCTCCAAGTGCCGAAACTCAGGTTTTAGTTTGAGGGCTTTTTAGAGTGTTGCACTTGACTCATCATCATACTGGCTACAATAATAACTTAGCTTCTTCGGTTTTTGTAGGAGGGAAATCAATGCAAATCTATTCTCAATTTTTATCATAATTGGTCGCAAAGATGAGCACTCAACTATTCGGTCGTGGTTATATATTTCTATATTTGTTTGTTAGTAATCTTGTTAAAGCACTGTGTAAAAAGCTTGTTTTTGATTTTTCAAAATAATTATTTTTTATTGAGCATTATCAGCACAGTTTGTTTGCAGGGAATACTGAATATGTAATGAAATCATCCAGGCAAATGCAATCCGATAAGTTCAACGGTAAATGAATTGAAGCTAACTCAATAACAGAAAGTATTTTACCGTGATGAGTGCATATCATGTCGTTCATTGTATCAAAACGTGTCGATGAAGATAAAAAAATCACAGAATTTGATCTTTTGATTATTTCAACTGCATTTATTAACTATATTTTTGCACTCACTGAGTATACTGAGTCCACACTATTCAACTCTTAGGTAGGATTTTTGGTCAGGAAACCGGTCTAAACAACAGGTCCGTAAGGCCTATTGACTAGGCCTACATATGAATGGTATGAGAGCCTATTATTTATGTATGGCATTTGAAATGTCTGTTAGTCAACTTCGTGACGTTTTTGCACTGAAAACAGGGTATCATCAGCGGTCATAATGGTGTAAATCTACATGTGCATTGACAATACTCTGACCGTCGCTGATGCCCTGCCAGTTTTCGAAACGGTGCAAAAACCTCACTAATAGACTTAAAAGATTAATGCTCGAAATTGGCATCAATGCCGCGCAACGCCGCAACATTAGTGGTCTTGGTTCAACTCTCGGCCAGAGTATATGTCTGATGCGATGATTTATATAGGGCGACATTGTAACTTCCCTTCGGTGTCTCCGGTTTCCTCAGCTATATACATTACCAAAAGCCTTCTCTGATTGCTTACATAAATGATTACATAAAAGCATGCACTGTCACCGTATCACCTCTCGTCTCATGTTTAGCTCACTCTGCCGGTGAGCAGAGCGGGAAAGTCCCGCTAAATTTTCCATCTGCCCCACAAGTCAGGTAATGCTCCGATTCTCCATCCAAGAAATACTGACTCTCGATAGGACAGTCAAACTTGAGCTTAGAACCGACTTCGTAGTACAAAGAGTAGTGCTCAATTATTTTGTATCTGTTGGTTGGAAACTGCTCCATGCTGCACCCAGTTGCTGAAAAAGATGACAAAGAGTATGCAAGATGTTTTATTTTACATTTTTGACCCAACAACAATTTGAAGCCTTTGCTCTAGTCATGTTTCGGAATAACTGGTAATTTTCGTAGAATTTGCATCAGCTAGTTTAAATACCTGAAGTTTGTTGAAAAAATACTCCGCAATTCACTGTGTCCAAAGAGTGACTTATGGTGTGTAAGTAATGTGTGTTTCAATTCCCCTGATCACAACTACATTTGTACATTTGTTGTTACTTTTTTTGCATAAGACACGCGTGAGTTGTGTTGATGAACACCATGGATTCCTATTCTCTCCCCCCCCCCCCTCCTCCTCCCCCAAGGACTGTGCTGTTCTTTCCAAGAACCATGATGGGGATCAATGCTTTAAAGGACCATTGGCATTATTATCGACAATATGACCCAGCTGTCGGCTGCCGAGTCACCTCCTATTCTTCATAAGTTCATGTAGTTTCCATCAACAAAATTGCACAAAAAAAGGAAAAATTCGAAATCTGACTGTATTTATCACGCATAACACGAAAAACAAACCCTGTGCATGCATAGCCTAAATTAACATGCGTCAATCTGTAAAATTGATACACGCATCAATGTATGCACATAACGCGCGAGTAGGCAGCGCATAAATGTCGCAAGCATTATGACTGACTAGTAGCGTCGCCTGGCGTTAGAAATAGATGAAATACATGTAGATAAAGTTGCACTGCTAGCAAATATATATCAACAAACATCCATGAATGGGCAGCTTTTTACTGCAGTATGTTTGTTATTCTTCTGGTTCATCAATAAACTGTTTTTTTAACGTGTTTGATGCTTTTTCAAAATTGTTTCAGCTCTCAGATAGTAGAAAAACGCGCTTTTGTTATTTTTAGTACGCACAAGTCCTGGCGCGAAAGACCTTTCCCGCCACGTGAGTGCACGCCGAGATCCGAGTTCACGTCACCCCGGTATTACGACGCAACGTCATTTCCGTTATCGTAGCAGTAGCGGGGTAATCAAGCGCCATCAGCGTGACGTCGGAAAAATCTATATCAGCACCAAGATATCACAGGGTGGATCCATGGCTCCAGGAAGCGCCTTTCTAGTGCCTCGTTCCACATGGAAAGGATCGACGCATGGACTGGCCGGAGAGCTAACTCGGGTGAAGTCAGAGTCAACATCGGAAAAGTGTGATAACTCAGTCAGATTTTGAATTTCTTTTTTCTTTTTTGTGCAATTTGTTGATGGAAACTACTTTATGTAGAATAGGAAGAGACTGGGCAGCCGACAATTATACCAATGGTCCTTTAATGATCAGTAACATGTGTTAACGCCAATAACTGAGAAAACCAAGGCTGTAAAATTGCCGTGACTATTTTCAACCTTTTACAAAAATGCAATAGAATCTGTTTACCTTCGTACTTGATCCTGAAATATCCGGAATCTTTCAAAAAGTTTGACTTGAATAAGACTGACACCTCGTTGTCCCACGTATAATAGCTTTCACTCACGTAGTCGCCGCCGTTACTGCACAGGACGTACCTGTGATACCGACCATCCGTAGACCCTTTTGCCGCCGAGTCGATGAGCAGAAAGTTATCTTTACAGAATGCACTCAAATCGACGACTGTCACTTTTATGTTCTGACCTTTCTTTACCTGGATCTTCCACTCGCAAGTAGTATCCTTCGGGAATGCGTTCGGATACGATGGACTTTCGATGGTGCCGTTCGAAGCAGTCAATGTTTTGTTGCAAAACGAATGCTCTGGAAAAATAGAAAACAAATAACTTCCAAGTGAGAAATGTATCCATGCAAAGATCGGCAAGATTTTTTATGAGCTAATACTGTCCTATTGGCATCCGACGCGCGATCATAATCTGGACGCCCCTTCACAGAAAAAACTCGCGTTGAACGCAGCGGAAAACGCAACGGTTTCGGTCCAGATAAAGGAGTCACACCTAACGCATGAAACGCTGCGGGAGGCGTTTTGAAGGCCAAATATGGTTTCCCTCTGTTCCAATTCATTTTCCTATCATTTTCCATGCGTCCTCTTTAAAATCGGTTCTTTTATGATCTGGCCTTCTCTTATCGTACAAAACCCGATTCTTAACGACCTCTAGAATCAAAAGTTTCGTTAGCAATAGTATATATCGGCTCGGGTCGCTCAGGAAGGGCTCATGGGGGCAGGTCTCTGTGCTTTTGCTTACGGCATGATCCGCCGGGGGGTCCAGCAGTTGAAGTGGCTGAAACCACGTATAAAGAACGAGGCTCATTCAAGAGTTTGATCGCGCGTCGGACGCCGATGGTCACGAGTCGAAGTATGAATTCGGTATTAGTCGTTAACGTTAACCCCTTCACACTTGGTAGGGTGTGAAGTAATATGATAAGAAAATGGCGGATGTCCAAGCAAGTTTGACCGCTTGTGCATAGACTAAGGTGGGTGAGAAGCGGGACGCGGGGCGCGTGCATGGGGGTCTTTTTTCGAAAGCTTACGGATATCTCGTGTAATACAGGTGTTTGCTTTGAAATAAGAATTCGTCTAAGGTAAAATTGTGTGATTAAAGCGGCTATTGAATACAACTTAACTGGAATGTCAAAGCATGGCATAGTATATATTATACATTGTATTTTCTGCAGGAAAACTAAGACAATTAATTGAGAACTATGTGTATAATAACCATTTCAGTCCTAGCTTCTGCCCGTACTCACCAACGCAAATTGGCACGTGCCTATCCCAGGTTCTGTTTTCTCTACATTCTAGTGTGATCTCTCTTTCCAGAGTAGGAAATACGTAACCATGCTCACACCCGACCCTCATCTTGAAATGTGTGTGGATGAAGCCCACGTTGTCATTCAGTATCCGCGAATGAGGCGGAAGTATGGCGTCCCGAATGCCACATCCAATGGCTGAAACAGATCAAATGGCAGTGGATACAAAAGCATCTAGTTATAGTCTATTCATAAATGTTAAATGTGAAATACTGGTCCGATTTATTTGAAGTTTGGTTTCTGTTGATCCTTGCCTCAAAACCAAACAGGAGTTTAAGGTTCAGCATTCTCGAGGCAGATATAAAACAAATTCTTCAGCCAAGTCCAATGGTCATTTTGAGGGTCCCCTGGATAGGCTATATTTTGTTTCTGGATATTTGTCATTCATTCTTGGCACATGAGTATAGATTGACCAAAAAAATAATAACCTGAACAATTCATCCAGAATATCACAACGATCTAATCCGCGTACGGGACAAGTCAGCCCTCTTTACGTTTCACAATTCATCCAGAATAATCAAGACATAAAGCGTACAGAGCGGAAAATGTCCGAATTCAATGCTCTACGTCAATGTACATAAATGGTACCACGGTTACTTACATAAACTGTTTGTTGTTCGGTGTAGACCAATGAAAACTAAATTTCAAAGAAATCCGTCCAATAGTTCCCTCTCCGGCGACCCGAACGATGCGAACATACATGCAACACTTACGAACAATGGATTATGATATAACAAGTTACAGTATGTGGTGTTGATAATTATTATTCAGTCTGAATTTCTTATATGTATATGAATAAAATGCATCGCATCATCACAGTGACTATAAACCCAAGATCTCAGTTTTTTTCGGATTTCGATCGAGTTCTGTATCAGCGTCTTGACCTCACGTAAAATCTGTCATCTGTAAATCTGTAGGGATGCCGAATCTATGCATCGAATTTATCTCGTATTAGACACGCAGAAATGATGGGATGGTATACTCGTGGTTTTGGCTTGATTATCGATCGTATATACATGATTGATTACGTGTATTTGACAATGCCAGCTCAGGCTTATCGACACTCATGAAAGCTGTTTCATAGGGTTCATATCATCAAGATTTACCCTGCCAACGCCTTGATAAAGCCTGCAGCATACTAGCCGCCAACTTTGGCGACAAGAAGCGTTCGGCTGACGCCACTTGACGCCAAAGTTGGCGGCCAGTGGATCCCGGTCAGAGCACACCTGCCCAGAATTGGCGTCCAGTAGCGTCTTTTCCGCCATTTTAAAATCATGTGACATCAAGACGCAAGCTGATTGGCCATAGCCTCGCCGCCGACGCCAAGTCAGGCGGCCATCCGTAGTAGCACACCTGGCTTCTTCTTGCGTTCAAGCGCGGCGACACGCGTCAAAAATCAAACATGTTAGATATTTGGCGTTTAGTTGCGGCAAATGGCGTCAGTCAAGTCGCGTTCGCCGACGCCGTTCGTAGCAGACTATGGATTTTTCAGGCGTTTAGGACTCTTGCGGCAAAAAACGCCTGTGAACGCCGAAGTTGGCGGCTTATAGTGTGCTGCAATTACGAGGTAATGGTCAGAATGACGTACACCGTAATGTGGAATTATTTGGTTGAAAGTATCAGGCGATTTAGTGTGCTAAGTGATGTACAAGCCGAGATTATCATCATTTCTAAACAAAGAAAATGTTTGAATATGTCGATCTCTTTTTCCAGGACTGTACATACCTTTGTATTTGACGAAATAGCCCCTATCCGTCGCTTGACGTCCTTTGTTCCTCACTTGAAGAGAAAGCGTGTTGGACTCGCTTAAATAGCTGGCATTGGCCTTCAGAGAACCCCCGCACAGCATTACCGCAGGTCTGTTCTGGGAACGGAGCATGACGTAGCCGTGGTTGCAGTCGATTTTCGCGTCCAGAAATGACAGGGAAATCCTCTGACCAGGCAGTGCCGTGATGTGAGTAGTACAGTTAGCACGGTTATAAAGCGGGTCGGGGTAGTTCTGAGTGGTGAGTAACCCACTTGGTTCGGTCATATTCATACTGCACATTCTGAATACTAGAAGAGAGGAATAATGTCAGAGTCAGTCGTTTACAGTGCGTGGGGATTCGGACAGTGTCAGCAAGTCACTGTCCACTATGGTTACAACATCGCTAACAGACGACAAACTCCGGGAGATTCAACAACGAATGATTCCTGTTCTATGACGTTTGCTGGTAGATATTTTTGGACGATAACTTAAAGACATCTGTTGGTAGATTTTGATGTAGCTGTCTAGAATAAGTAGAAAAAGCAGTATTTTGGTAGACCAATGCCTACTTCAGGCTACAAAAGGCGCTTATTCTCCCATTTCTGCCAAAGAGTTGTGAAGATTATTGCATGTGATGTGTTGTGAAGCATACCAGAAAAGGAAGATATGATGGCAAGCACCTGGCTCAAAGTGTTCTATAAAGTGTCTCAAAATGCAATTAAAAAGAAGGCAGACTGTCCGCTATGGTTACCTGTGTCACTGTCATGACTGTACAAGTGTAACCATAACGGAGAGTCGTGGCAGTGCATGAAAATAACCATACCGGACACTCTGCCATCTCATATTGCATTTAAGTCTGGAAGTACAGGCTACACAACACAGCACATGCAATAATCTTCACAACTTCTGAAGATATGGTAGAAAAACGCAATTTGTACCCTGAATTAAGCATAGGACTTCAAAAACACTGTTTTCTATTTATTCAGGACAGCTACACCGATACGAACCTATTAACTGATGTGTTAACGTTATCATCTTGAAATATCTACCAACAAATCCACGTCGAGTGCCATAGAACAGGAATTATTTCAAATTTCGAGTTTTCAAATTTGTTTTTGTCGTCTGCTAGTGCTATGGTAACCATAGTTGACAGTGACTTGCTGACACTGTCCGAATCCCCACACTGGTTTATGTTACACGTATTTGGTTACCTCGACCCCAAAGCCTTTGTCCCTGATCAAAACGGCTGTGCTTGTTGTCAAAATCTACCTTATTGCTCAATCAAATGTTAATTGTGTAAAGATGTCGAGCATTTCGTTATAATACATTTTCATGGTCACACGATATACTATAGTATATATCTTGTTGATGGGATTTTCTCGTGCTTGTATTCAAAATTGCACATACACAATGTACTTGTTGAATCGTGTTGAATTTATGAATACGTGTATATAAACATGGTAGTTCTACAGGGAGGCCCAGAACCACCTTGTACCCAAGTGCCTTTTTATAAGTTGACAGTCAATGCACATGGCATGGTGATAGTTCATGTAGCATTAAGTGTATAAGTCAGTGAAACCTGGAACACATTCGAGGACATAATGGCTTGAAAATGTGTTCCTATGAAAGTACTTACATTCTTCATATATTCCATGAGTAAGATCCTTTGAATATTTACTCAGATATAGAATTAATAAACTTTATACATTAGTAATTTATGAATACAAAGTACATTGTATACATACCTGTGATGAGAAAAGTGACATTGTCTTTGAAATCCTCCCTTGTTCCGTTGATCACTTCATATGCGAAGCAAATTCTCTCTGGCTCTCTTCTATAGCCCGTTGGAAGGACGTGAAGACGTTTATAAGAGGACGCCGGCGTTCTACTCGTCAGATGGATAAGAGTGTGCAGCTCGCCCGATCTCCTTCCGGACCTGAAATCAATTAGCCATCTTCTTGCAATTATTTGACTGTTTGAAAGTTAAGAAGTCACAAAGGAGCATGCCGATCCACCGTCGTTGTGCGTATATCCATCCTTCACCGCCGATTCAGGCCGTCATTCAATTACTTTGTGTCGAGCAATTAGATTGGCCACCCGTTTATGATGGTGCGTCCGACAGATTACCTGGCGGGAGTTATCGGCGGTGAAAGGAGAAGATTTTAGGAGTGATATTCACCGCCGATAAGTCGGCATTCAAAGGAGAGTCAAACTCCTAAATTTAAATGACCATTGGCATTATTAAGGGCAATATTAGCCAGCTGTTGGCTGCCCTGTCACCTCCTATTCTACACATGTAGCTTCCATCAACAAATTGCACAAAAAAAGGAAAAATTCAAAATCTGACTGAATTATCGCACTTTTCCGAAAACAGAGATGTAAGATTTTGGTCCGAGAACGAGGTGGCAATTTGACGATAGATACCGTATTGCCTGTTGTCAGAAATGAAATGAAACCACAGTGTGTTTATCATGCCTGGTATGCCTAAAAATGATAATGAAAAACAACAGTTTGCCTTGATGACGCCAAACAGAGAAAAAAACCTCGTTATTGTTCTCGGATCAAAATCTTACCTCTCTATTGACTCTGATTTGACCCGAGTTAGCTCTCCATGCATCGACCCTTTCCACGTGGAACGATGCACTAGTAAAACGTTTCCTGGAGTAAGGTCTTGGTGCTGACATCGATTTTTCCGACGTCACGCTGATGGCGCTTGATTACCCCACAACTGCGACGATAAATGGAAATGACATTGCGTCTTAATAGCGGGGTGTCGTGAACTCGGATCTCGGCGTGCACTCATGTGACGGGAAAGGTCTTTCGCGCCAGGACTTGCGCGTACTCAGTGAAAATAACGAATAACGCGTTTTTCTACTATCTAGGAGCTGAAACAAAATTGGAAAAGCATCAGAGAGGTTTAGAAAAATAGTTTACGGATGAACCAGAAGAAGAACAAACATACTGCAATAATAAGCCGTCCATTCCTTTAAGGCATTACGTGCCAAATCCAGGCCCAAGCTGTGGAACCGACTGCCAATCAGCTTGCGGACACTGACCAGCGCCCCTGTCTTCGCGAGTCACTTAAAAATCTCTTTGCTCGACATAATGTATAGTGTAATGTTATTCAACATGCGCTTTCAGATCTAGGAGGCGGGGAACACGACAGCTAAAGTTCCGACCGACCAGCTGCAACAAATGGAAAACATAGGTTGCCAATGCTTGCTTTACGGTCATTTGTGAAATCAGTCCATATACTATAATATATTATGAGGGCCGAAATCTCCAGATCCGAATGTACATGCACATTAATTTTGTTCGCATCAGTAAAATACTACGATATTTAGATGTAGGCCTACCATGGGCTTGATGGGGAGCCATTTGAAAGTATAGATTTAACAATGAATACGAAATTTTATAGATGTTTTGCACGAAAAGCCTTGATTTCCGCTAATGAGCACTAAAGAACCAAAAACAAATTTTCACGAAAAAAAAAGCGACAGAGGACCAGGCGGGAAAACAACAACAATCTCGATACATGTATTGGGTTTATACTACCAAGAAGTTATAAAGAGGGATAAGTCTTAATAAATTCTTGATATTATCAATCGAAAAATGTATCCAAACTGTGTGTTGGAACGTTCGCGCGGAGCAACCGTTTTAATTGATTTACAATTGTACTGCATTTCAAAATCTTTTCAACACTGGCTAAGGTGGACAGTCTTTGCTATTTTTGTCATTTATTTTTTTGTTGACACAAACTTGTTTACACGATAAATCACAGTATTAGATTTTTCGAATATTAAAAATATGCCTTCGTCTTTTTCAAATTAAAGCCCACGTGGACACGGCTAAGCCAAAGAAAATATACAGAAAGTAGAGTAGGCCTTATGTTAAATTTTGGGAATTTGTAAGGATGGCGGCCCGTCAAGACACCTCTTGTCATTATCAAGCCGGTTGTTGTTTTTTTCAATCAACGAAATGATGATTATATATGTGTGTTACAGAATTTGACGATTCGTTACTAAAAACGGCATCTTTGTTACAATCTACATCCTGGCTTCTATTGTCCCAGTACTTTACCTGTATCGTTCAGTGTAGAATACTTTAACGTTGTTCAACGATTTTATGTCGCTCATACCTCCATTCATCTCAAAAGCCACATTGCGGCCACTTGGTATAGCCATACACCTTTCCTTATATGCTGATCGGAACGAGTACTGTATCTTGTATTTGAAATACACTGGGTGTCTGGTCGTTGCGCTAGAGGAGGCACCATTGTCTACAAAAAAAGGAATAACACGAATTGTTAGGGTATCGTACTTGGTTATACCATCCTGACTCTTATGCGTTTGCGTCACCATGCACTATCGAGCTCCACAATCTCAAAACATTGCGGGTCAAGATGTGGTTATACCAGAGTCTTTCAATAAAAAGAATCTAGCAATAAAATTTCATCTAAAAATGTGGCCGTTTTTAGAACGATACCAATTTCAATTTTCAATTTCAATTTCAAAACTTTCATTGAGCACCAATACATGTATATAAAATCTACATAGAGAACAAACACTAATAACACATTAGAACATAGTCAAAGTATATTAAAATGCATGTACGTGTAGTTGCTCAAAAGAGAGCGCCGAAGGCGGTGATGTTATCAAAAATGTCACTTACAAATGTACATAAAAGACATTGCAGTATCATTTACAAAAGGCTCAGATTACATATTATTAACTAGTAGAGCAACGAATGCAGGTTAATAAAATTTGAGACGGCGCTGGAGCGTTTTTCAAATAACGACATGATATTGTCAAAGTCTGATGCAGAGTGCCGAGCTTGAGATAAGACCGTTTTATCAATTTTTCTTTCTGATGGGGTGGGGGAGGGGGATAATGGAGTTTAATGCTTGCATGAAGAGTGTATTGAAAAGTGGCGCTTTATCTTCATAAATTGAAGAAAAAAAATGCCATAGATTTAAAATAGGTGACGATTTATCAAAAAAGTAAGTATTTCTCGATCCCGATGGCCGGGTGGTCGTAATGCGTCCGCCTCGTGAGCGGAGGTCGAGTGTTCGAGTCCGCGGCAGCTCGTTCCAATGCGACCGGTTGGCTAAACTGCCTTCTCGCCAGATGCCTGGCATTGGAGATAGGAGTTTGGAAGTAAGGAGATTCTCATAAGCCAATTCTGGCTGGCCTTTCAGTAATGGTGACACGATGATAAATAGTAAACTGTACTTTTGTACAGTGTATATTGATTTACAGTTTTCATACAAAAACAAAGCTTCTCCTCCATATATCTTACCTCCATATTCACTGCTCTTAAAGAGCTGATTTATTGAACGTCACTTATGTCTACTTTATACATTCTGCTATTATCTTTTACAGTGCATTCATTAGTTTCAGCACACCTGCAAGTGTTCTACGTGAATCATTACAATTATTTCATAATCACCAAAGGGGAAGATTATCGACGTTTCGCTTTTCTGTTATCTCAAAGAGCGATTACTATTACATGTACTGTAGTTCATTGAGAGCGAATTTCACTCTTTCTTTTTACATTCGGCCCCGCTTGTTGGAAAGCACGTTTGTCGTGCTTGCAGCATCAGGGTGGTTGTACATCAGTGCTCATAAGTCGACTTTCTAACCAAGTATTTCGTGTAATCTCGTCTTTCTATGGCGGCAGTCCAGCGCCACCTAACTACAAGTTCAAGAACTTTGCACTGTAACCTTTACAAAATTGGCAAAGATTTAGCCACCGGAAATTTGTTCAGCATTAAGTTACCCACTTATCTAAAATAGGGCATAACATCTATCAATGGCGACTTCATATGAGGTTATTAGTTCAGCCTGTCTGGCTCATGATGATATCAACACAAACTTCTTACGATGTCTCGGCAAATGATGGACCAAATTTAATGCAGTTTTCAGCATGATGTCAGAAGAAAGACAATTCGAATCATAAACATTCATGTAGGCAAGAGTTCATAAAGACTAGTCGTTATGAATTCTTGATGTTAGGAATGAGATTGCATAACATTTTCGTTATGTAATCGGCATCAACGTTGCGAAGTAAATTTCTTTATCTAGTGAATAGATTAGACTATGCCGTGAAATGGTGTTCTTGGAAAGAATGATCATTCCAAATCCACTAATTACCTTTGTGAATGTACACAAACTCGCCACGGTCCCCATACCGTTTGCGCTCCAACTTCATGAAACATAAGACGCTGCCGGACTGGACGCGGAAGATGTCGGGTGGGTCCGTTCTACCAATCTTCGTGGTCTCATCGTACACCTTAACGACATCTTCCCGTAAAATGTCCTCCATTTTGTCCGGGCAAACGGTATTTCCAGAGGGCCAATTAAAGAAGATGAGCGAGGAATCCGTCAAATTCAGTCTCATGATTTTGAAGACTCCTCCGTCCCTTCCTGGAGAAACGGTGTAGTTCCATGTCGTTGTCCAGAAATCATGACTGGTAGATGAACTAGCAGTGTCGTAGGTCACTACCTCTATGAAGAAAGGAATAAAGAATTGAAGTCAATGACGATGAGCATAATATCTTAAAGGGGTTATATAGGCAGCAGCTAGGTAGGCAAGATAAAGTTACACAAAGTTGCCAATAGAGGTCTCTTCCATCTCACAGTACGTCAAAACTTTTCACGCTTGCGCGGGGAATATTTGTAGCGCTGAGTCTAACATGCCAACGTGCCCTTACTGTGTATATTAGTCGCTTAAAGACAGCCACTTTAACCCCTCTGCTCCTGCCTATAGTCCCCCTTTAAGGGGGCTTGGCTTGCATATCAAGAAACGGACCAGTGAGTCTTGAGAATATAATACGTAGTACTTACCTGCCTCAGATCGGTGGGAAATGAAGAGCAAAAGCATACATATTGATGCCAGCTGCATCAAAAGGTTAGCCATTGTAGCCAGTGCGGAGCGCCGGCCACCAGTTGTTGCCTTCCTAAATGCAAGTCTCCGTTTGCGGCGGAAACCAATAATACCCGGTCGAAATCGTTAAATATCAACAGTCTAGTAACATAATAAGTTAAGTAGCATTGTTTCAGAATAATTGGGACGATTTGTCTGGGAAATGTACTAGTAATCTGATTGACAGATTGAATCATGTTCGTTAATTTCCGGGCGATAATTGCTTCCCAATTCTCCTAGGACCTTAGCTAGGACCAACATGAAATTCGATTCCTCCTCACAAGTCCGACGTCCCACAAGTCTGACGTCCTATAAGTCCGAAGTAACATAAGTCCGAAAGATATGTATTGTATGAACAAAAGTTTAAAAAGGCTGATATTTCTAGTTGTATGAATGGTCGAAAAAGTTGTTCAAGACCGAAGACCGAGTCGAATATATAACGTTATATCCTCTTCATTATGCTTAAGGAACAGTTGGCAAGACTTGCGTTATCTGAACATTTTGTCAACAGATAATCTGGACATTTTGTCAGCAGATGACACGTTCGCATTATCTAATGATCGTCGCCAGGTGAAAGAAATCATGCTTCAGAATTTGGGCATGGCTTTTTTACGGGATCACCCTTTTGTGTTTTATAAGATGTCGCACTTAAGGTACTTCGGACTAATGATGTCGGACTTGTGGAATGTCGGAAGTGGTATATCTTCAAAAAGATTTTTCCATGGTCGGTCTCATGATACTTCGCACTTGTGGGATGTCAGACTTGTGTGATGTCTCGGACTTATGGGGGGACACCTCAAATTCGTCTTTTTTCGACAGGCTGAGTTTTAACCGTACATCATAAGCAGAAGGAGACCTGTTATGCGTTTTAACCCGAAGTCTTTCGAACGCTTGAATTCCTTGATATATCGTGTACAGCAGACATCTATACGGAAGCCCATAAGGGACATTTTGAATAAAAATGCAATTTGTATTTTCTTCGGAGGTTTTAACTTTTTGGTTTTTTGGTTTTCACCGCGGTGGAAAGGTTTTCACCGCGGTGGAAACCTCGAAAATATTAACAAAACTAAACAAAAATGTTAAAAACCTCCGAAGAGAATACAAATTGCATTTTTATTCGAACTGTCCCTTATGGGCTTCCGTACATCGAGGTTGCATGGTTAAAAATATTTTGGCTGGTAAAATTTTTTCGACAAAAATCGATTTGTTGTAAATGATGTCATCTCTATACATGTAAAGACGACTAGTATAGACGATTTACAAATGTTTGTCCGCAGATGCGTTAGTTGGGTAAGTACGTTCCAAAACCATGAATTCATGGAACCACCCAAATTTGATGCTTATTTATATATCATGTAAATTAAACGATCTATAAGCTAAAAACAGTGGCCGAGCCCACGCATTTGCAGAAATTCGCTAAAAATTTTTAACAATTTGTGGACATTTTTCTTTTTTACTGCAACATATCGTTAAACAACAATTTTTGGGGTCGGGAGTAAGGGGGTCGCAAGCAGGAACCTGCAGAACTAAAAATCCAGATGGCAGCACCAGTACTAAAAGGTACACTTCTAGTGCATTTTCCATTAAAATTTAATTTTGCTGATTTTCTCCCTAAAAACTCATCAAAATAGAATTAAGGACCAATAAAACAACATTTTTTGGTGCTATTTCCCCATGTAGAATAATTAAGGCATGAAAAAATCAATAATCATTGACCCGGGAAATGGCTTTCTCATTACAACCACGGTCCACTTACCTGCAGGGCCCCCTATTGGCAGGTTTTGTTGTGCAGGTTCCTCATTGACTGTGACCGCTTCGGAGCATTATCATCACTCACACAACGTAGTGAGTGTAATGGTTACAAATGTATACACTGTATTCAAATTCATATATCCATCATATATCCATCATGTCCATCGAATCTGAAAAAATTAGTGCAGACCCATGACAATTCTGGTTCCGGTACAGTTTGTCGCATTCCATATTATGGGCCGCGCGTTGGCCGATCCTGCATTCACGCCGCACCGCACCCACAGTTACCACGTCGGACGTGATTTCCATTGTTTCCTTCCACGTGACGCAATTATTTCATGACGTCATGAGCCATTGACCATTCACACAAGTAGATTTATTCACACCGGCGCCACTGAAGTGCGGGTGTGGGACATCATGTATTCAAAAATCGTCTGTTAGGACATACAGGACAACGTCGGCGGAAACAGTTGTGACATTTCATTGCAGACAAAGCAAACGTCCTCTTCTTCTCGATTTACGCACATTACTTCAAAAAAGTCAGTTTTAACACTTCTAAATCCAGATCCAGTCACGTGATTTCTAGTAACTGCCAAACTCGACCCAGTGCCGGAACTGTGAAGTAATGATGTAGGTCACGTGGTCAGAGTGCAGGAGTTCCCGTACCGCCTGGCTATCCGATTCAGCATCCACCGTTCCGGAACGACATTAGCGCCTCTAGTGTCAAGATCGTAAATTTGCCATTCTTGATATTGGCGCCAAACGAATCCAAAAAAACGCGTTAAAACAATTAAGAATATATCAGCTACAAAAATTCGTTATTAACTACCTGGTGAAGAAACATACACAAATATCTAGGCTAGCAGGTGGAAAATTCAATTATTATTTCACCACAAAGAGCTGCTTCTGTCAGCAGATATGAGACAGCTACCGGGGCGGGGACTATTTCTTTATGAGGCCTTATTGTTATTTTATTTTTAGAGTCCAATGGGGGGGGGGTTGGGTGCCTTCCGATCCCCCAATGTACTGACTAAAACCTGTCACTTTCAGAGAACGGGGGAGGGGGTTTGGGGGACTCATCCCCCAATGTACTGGCTAAATATGTCAGAAGGACGGGGGTTTGGGGGGCCCCCCATGTCAAACAGTTGTGTGAGTTCACTAGAGCTTGCTCTTTACATATTATAGTGGTAAGCTTTGAGTGTGAAGCGTGTTTCTAAACTTTTGTAGAGTGGGGGAAATGAATATTTGGTTCTTCAATAGAATTCTCGTGACCATCAACATGATTCAATGCTTCAAATATTTTGGTGATGATAGGTTATGGCTTTCTTAACTGAAATCCATTAGATAACGCCAGCGTTAGTGTCACCAGTTTTGAACAATGGGTAGTAATTGTCAGGTAAATGTAAAACCAACAATTTTTTGGTATTGCTCTCTTTTTTGAAGACCGGGATGCAGCAGACTTCAATGTTAGCGGCCGGGCATGCATGTTAAAACTAATTCATAACTCACACAACGTAGTGAGTGTAATGGTTACGTGTGTCGCACGGTTCCGGTACAGTTTGTCGCATTCCATACGGGCCGCGCTTGCCGATCCTGCTTTCACGACGCACCGCAACCACAGTTACCATGATTCCCATTGTTTCCTTCCTTGTGACGCAATTATTTCATGACGTCATGAGCCATTGACCATTCACGCAAGTAGATTTATTCACACCGGCGCCACTGTCCTGAAGTGCGGGTGTGAGACATCATGTATCTAAAAATCGTCTGCTAGAACATACAGGACAACAACGTCGGCGGAGACAGTTGTGACATTTCATTGCAGACGAAGTAAACGTCCTCTTCTTCTCGATTTACGTACTTTACTTCAAAAAAGTCAGTTTTAACACTACTGCACAAATATAGAGTGGTCATAATGTTCCATTTGGATAGAGATTTGACGGACTGATTTGGAAATTCATTCCAACCATGCAACTGTTTCAGAAATGAGAAAAAGCTCCTGGGTGTCATGACATGCATGGTGTGTCTTGCCTCTGCATTTTTGTACTCAGGCATGTCAGAGGGTTTTCAATTTTCATATCATTGAAGAAATAATTCATTCCAATCTACAAGTATATCAATCACATCATTTATTTAAAAATCGTCTGCTAGGACATACAGGACAACGTCGGTGGAGACAGTTGTGACATTTCAATTTTCATTGCATAGAGATTTGACGGACAGATTTGGAAATTCATTCCAACCATGCAACTGTTTCAGAAATGAGAAAAAGCTCCTGGGCGTCATCAATCAATCAATCAATCAATACATATTATTTATATAGCGCCCCAATTACTCCGCAGGAGAGTATTCTGGGGCGCTATCCCTCCCGTAGGCAGCTGCAAATAGGTGGGCCTTCAGGAGGGACTTGAAACCTTCAATGGAATCGCCATGGTGGACGCTCGTCGGCAGCCGAGTCCACAGTCTTGGAGCAGCTGCCGAGAATGAGCGTCCACCGAGAGTTGGATGCTTGAACCGGGGAACCTCCAGGAGCATCTCAGATTCAGATCTAAGGCCAGAGCGCCCAGTTTTTTTTAATTGAATCATGGATCTGAGATACTCCGGAGCTTCACCAGTCAAGCACTTAAACACCAGGAGCAACATTTTGTACTGGATCCTGAATTTGACAGGAAGCCAGTGTAGCTGTGCCAAAACAGGGGAAATGTGGTCAAACTTGCCCACCAAACACACAACTCTTGCCGCTGAGTTAAAAACCCGTTGCACCTGGTTTGTAGCCCTGGCAGGTATACCATGGAGGAGAGCATTGCAATAGTCAAGGTGGGCAATGATGAAAGCATGTACCAAGGTCTTGGTCGTTTTCTCCGAGAGGAATTTATGGATTTGGCGTATCCGGTAGAGACCGTAGTAGGCCTTGTCACACACTTTGTTGACATGGGTATCCATCGACATATTGCTGTCAAACCAAGCTCCAAGATTTCGGACGCATTTGACGGGATGGATATCGGTATCTCCCACCCTGACTGATACAATGCTCACCTTCGCAATTTGCTGTCGTGTGCCGAAGATGGCAAACTCAGTCTTTGTGTCGTTTATCATAAGTTCATTTTCAATGTACCATGATCTGACATCAGCAATGCAACGCTCAATGGCTGCTACTGCGTCTGTCTGGGAGGTAGGTGGCAATGGTTTAAAAGCCAAATACAACTGGTTGTCATCAGAGAAACCGTGGGCAGATGGCAGATGATTAGCAATGAGGCTGTACAGTCTTGACACATAAAAAAGGAATAGCACAGGACCTAGACAGCTCCCCTGTGGCACGCCACATCTAAGCATGAAGTCCCTGGACTCGCCACCCTTCAGTACAACCCGCTGCCCCCTGTCTCTGAGATAACAACTCAGCCAGTCCAGCGCACGGCCACTCACACCGAAGTAAATGTTCAAAATTTCCAGTAGCCTAGAAGTGTCCACAGTATCGAAAGCAGCGCTGAGGTCTAGCATCACCAGTAACACCACTTCCTGCTTGTCCATGCTCATGAGGATGTCATTTTGCACTTTTATGAGAGCAGTCTCAGGTGAATGATTTTTCCGATATGCGGACTGAACGACAGGCAGTGGAGCAGATGACTCACTATGTGTGACCAGTTCCTGCACAACCGCTTTCTCCACCAGTTTGGAAATGAAGCCCAAGTTGCTCACTGGTCTATAGTTCGAGAAGACCCGATTGAGCCCCGGCTTCTTCAATATTGGAGTGAGAAGAGCTGTCTTCCACTGGTCCGGTACAAATCATGACACCAGTGACTGATTGACTATTTCAGTAATATGTAAAGAGCAATCTCTAGTGAACTCACACAACTGTCCTTCTGACATATTGAGCCAGTACATTGGGGGATGAGTCCCCCAAACCCCCTCCCCCGTTCTCTGAAAGTGACAGGTTTAAGTCAGTACATTGGGGGGAAGGCCTCCCCAACCCCCCCCCCCCCCCATTTGACTCTAAAAATAGAATTCCTTGGAGACGCTGAACAAAGGCCCCATAAAGAAATAGTCCCCGCCCCGGTAGCTGTCTCATATCTGCTGAAAGAAGCAGCTCTTTGTGGTGAAATAAGAATTGAATGCATGTCATGACACCCAGGAGCTTTTTCTCATTTCTGAAACAGTTGCATGGTTGGAATGAATTTCCAAATCAGTCCGTCAAATCTCTATCCAAATGGAACTTTAAGACCACTCTATATTTGTGCAGTAGTGTTAAAACTGACTTTTTGAAGTAAAGTACGTAAATCGAGAAGAAGAGGACGTTTACTTCGTCTGCAATGAAATGTCACAACTGTCTCCGCCGACGTTGTTGTCCTGTATGTTCTAGCAGACGATTTTTAGATACACTTCAAGACAGTGGCGCCGGTGTGAATAAATCTACTTGCGTGATTGGTCAATGGCTCATGACGTCATGAAATAATTGCGTCAACAACGGGAATCATGGTAACTGTGGTTGCGGTGCGTCGTGAAAGCAGGATCGGCAAGCGCGGCCCGTATGGATGCAACAAACTGTACCGGAACCGGAACTGTCATGGGTCTGCACAAATTTTTTCAGATTCGATGGACATGATGGATGTATGAATTTTGTTTACACTTTATAGACATACGTAATCATTACACTCACTACGTTGTGTGAGTTAATATTATATCCATCATGTCCATCGAATCTGAAAGAATTTGTGCAGACCCATGACAATTCTGGTTCCGGTACAGTTTGTCGCATTCCATACGGGCCGCGCAAGGCCGCGCTTGCCGATCCTGCTTTCACGACGCACCGCAACCACAGGTCTCGTTAGGGAGTTTTTCCCAAATGTACGCGATGATGACGTGCCCCATTAACAGGACGTAACATCTATTTTAAAATGCGTTTCCAAAGTGAATGCATGAGGACAACCCATTTGTGTCGTATATCACTGGAAACGCCCGATTCCCCTGATTCTGCAGGATGTTAAATCGGGCATTTTATTTCTTTAAATAAATCATAAGCGTCGCATTTGCTCCTAGCTCTGTTCACCATCCCAAATGGCAATATTGCCAATTGGGCCGGACAATCACGAAAAACCCCAAATATTATACATTTCTTCCTGAATAATTCTTACAGAGACCATTCTCCCATGAAAGACAGTTGCTTACGCTATACAAAAATCAAAAAAAAATCGAGGGTCAACCATTGAACTTTTGAGATATGTTGAATTTTGCACAAATCAGCGAAAAACGCACCAACTGGCACTGGACGGCATTTCAACACGGGGCCGACGCACATCCCAAGTTCAGTGTACACATACGTCGGCAACAACAGTATAAATGCGTAGTTTCTTGTTAGTCGCCTATTGAATAGCGCTCTAGGTTTCAGAAACTCCAAAAAACATGTCTTTGCCAAAACAACTGCTGAATCAACGCTGACATACTGTAAGGACCGAGAAATCAATGATTTTAGGAACTACGGTTAGGGGTTGGCCGCGCATGAATAACAAAAAAAACTCCCTAATGAGACCACAGTTACCATGATTCCCATTGTTTCCTTCCTCGTGACGCAATTATTTCATGACGTCATGAGACATTGACCATTCACGCAAGTAGATTTATTCACACCGGCGCCACTATCCTGAAGTGCGGGTGTGGGACATCATATTGTATCTAAAAATCGTCTGCTAGGACATACAGGACAACGTCGGCGGAGACAGTTGTGACATTTTATTGCAGACTAAAGCAAACGTCCTCTTCTTCTCGATTTACGTACTTTAATTCAAAAAAGTCAGTTTTAACACTACTGCACAATTATAGAGTGGTCTTAAAGTTCCATTTGGATAGAGATTTGACGGACTGATTTGGAAATTCATTCCAACCATGCAACTGTTTCAGAAATGAGAAAAAGCTCCTGGGTGTCATGACATGCATGATGTGTCTTGCCTCTGCATTTTTGTACTCAGACATGTCAGAGGGTTTTCAACTTTCATATCATTGAAGAAATAATTCATTCCAATCTACAAGTGAGTATATCAATCACATCATTTATTTAAAAATCGTCTGCTAGGACATACAGGACAACGTCGGTGGAGACAGTTGTGACATTTCAATTTTTATTGCATAGAGATTTAACGGACTGATTTGGCAATTCATTCCAACCATGCAACTGCTTCAGAAATGAGAAAAAGCTCCTGGGTGTCATGACATGCATTCAATTATTATTTCACCACAAAGAGCTGCTTCTTTCAGCAGATATGAGACAGCTACCGGGGCGGGGACTATTTCTTTATGGGGCCTTCTTGTTCAGCGTCTCCAAGGAATTCTATTTTTAGAATCCAATGGGGGGGGGTTGGGGGGGCCTTCCCCCCAATGTACTGACTAAAACCTGTCACTTTCAGAGAACGGGGAGGGGGTTTGGGGGACTCATCCCCCAATGTACTGGCTATATATGTCAGAAGGACGGGGGTTTGGGGGCTTCCCATGTCAAACAGTTGTGTGAGTTCACTAGAGATTGCTCTTTACATATTAGAGTCCAATGGGGGGGGGGGGGGGGGGGGGGGGGCCTTCCCCCCAATGTACTGACTAAAACCTGTCACTTTCAGAGAACGGGGGAGGGGGTTTGGGGGACTCATCCCCCAATGTACTGGCTATATGTGTCAGAAGGACGGGGGTTTGGGGGTCTCCCCCATGTCAAACAGTTGTGTGAGTTCACTAGAGATTGCTCTTTACATATTAATTTGCACTTGTATCACAAAAGTAAAAAATTATTTCTAATTGGTGACACTCCAGGTCAGGTGGTTGTAATGTTCCTCACTCGAAGACCCCATCATAAAAAAATTTCTTTCACGAAATGTTGCAACCACTCTCACAAACTGTCTTCCAGAGACACAAGTGTCACGACGTTTAGGTCTAAAATAATAAGCCCCCCTTTAGGAGGGGCTCTTAAGATACACGTGTGTGCGGGAGTAGATAATGTAAATGAATGATGAGAAATAAAGAGAGATTGTATATCCTACAAACAATTTTTTTTGGTATTTTTCAGAATTAACTCCGTTGAGTTTACCGATTTCTCCGCGATCTTCCGGTGGTGGTTGCTATCCCATTGGTTGAAATTAATTTAAATCTTCATGGGAATTCGCTACATCATATGCCTAAGAAATTGGCCAATTATATTAATGTTTTTATCAGAGAAATATCCGTCCTAAATAATGACAGAAAAGGGTGGTTTATTTCAATTTTGTGTCGACATGATCGAGGTCACGTGACATAAAAACAAAACAATCGCACACACCCGTCCAAAAAAGGCACTTTAAGAAAAACAAATACGTTTTTCCAGCTTAAAACCACACTGACGACTAAGTTATATTGGTCTACTGCCCAAATCTGAAGTATCAAATTGAATCACAAACTAGAACTAGCTCTATTTAGCTATAGTTGCGTGAAAAATTCGGGTGAGCGACGTACATTCTGTACCCTAGCGGCCAATAAATAAACTACTTTCAGCCGTCTGCTCCGGTCTCGTTAGGGAGTTTTTCCCAAATGTACGCGATGATGACGTGCCCCATTAACAGGACGTAACATCTATTTTAAAATGCGTTTCGAAAGTGAATGCATGAGGACAACCCATTGTGTCGTATATCACTGGAAACGCCCGATTCCCGTGAATAAGGTCAATCACAATGTATTACATTACCAAAACAAAAATGTGTCGGAAGGAACTATATGGATGGTCCCATCGCACCCCCCCCTCCAGCAGTATGACACAGAAGGGCTAGTTGACTGTTCACCGGGGGGGGTTTGGGGGGAGCTTCCCCCCCAACGCACTGGTAAAAACCTATGTCGACGGAGGGGGGTTTGGGGGGTGTCCCCCCATTGTAACAGCTGTAGTTGTTAGAGCTTGCACTTAACATATGCTCGTAGGGGGGTTCGGGGGAGCTCCCCCGACCTAAAGGGGGGCTCACTAAGTTCTTGACTTTACATATTAAGCCCCCCTCTTAGGAGGGGCTCTTAAGATACACGTGTGTGCGGGAGTATATAATGTAAATGAAGTGAAATAAAGAGAGTAAATATTGTATATCCAACAAACAATTTTTTTTGGTTTTTCAAAATGGCGCTGAATAAATAAATCAGACCAGTTGTAGCGCTGAATTATAAATCAGACCAGTTGTAACAGGTTACGAGAACATCTAATTTAAATCTTCATGGGAATTCGCTACATATGCCTAAGAAATTGGCCAATTATATTGATATTTTTATTAGAGAAATATCCGTAATAAATAATGACAGAAAAGGTGGTTTTATATCAATTTTGTGTCGACATGGTCGAGGTCACGTGACATAAACAAAACAATCGCACACACCCGTCCAAAAAAGGCACTTTCAGAAAAACAATTACGTTTTCCCTGCTTAAAACCACACTGACGACTAAGTTATATTGGTCTACTGCCCAAATCTGAAGTATCAAAATGAATTACAAACTAGAACTAGCTCTATTTAGCAAAAGTTGAGTGAAAAATTCGGGTAAGCGACATTCTGAACCCTAGCGGCCAATAATTAAACTACTTTCAGCCGTCTGCTCCGGTCTCGTTAGGGAGTTTTTCCCAAATGTACGCGATGATGACGTGCCCCATTAACAGGACGTAACATCTATTTTAAAATGCGTTTCCAAAGTGAATGCACGAGGACAATCCATTTAAGTGTCGTATATCACTGGAAACGCCCGATTCCCGTGAATAAGGACAATCACAATGTATTACATTACCAAAACAAAAATGTGTCGGAAGGAACTATATGGATGGTCCCATCGCACCCCCCCCCCCCTCCAGCAGTATGACACAGAAGGGCTAGTTGACTGTCCACCGGGGGGGGGGGGTTGGGGGGAGCTTCCCCCCAACGCACTGGTAAAAACCTATGTCGACGGAGGGGGGTTTGGGGGGTGCCCCCCCCCCCCCCCTTGTAACAGCTGTAGTTGTTAGAGCTTGCACTTAACATATGCTCGTAGGGGGGTTCGGGGGAGCTCCCCCGACCTAAAGGGGGGCTCACTAAGTTCTTGACTTTACATATTAAGACCCCCTTTATAAGACCCCCTTTAGGAGGGGCTCTTAAGATACACGTGTGTGCGGGAGTATATAATGTAAATGAAGTGAAATAAAGAGAGTAAATATTGTACATGTATATCAAACAAACAATTTTTTTTGGTTTTTCAAAATGGCGCTGAATAAATAAATCAGACCAGTTGTAGCGCTGAATTATAAATCAGACCAGTTGTAACAGGTTACGAGAACATCTAATTTAAATCTTCATGGGAATTCGCTACATATGCCTAAGAAATTGGCCAATTATATTCATATTTTTATTAGAGAAATATCCGTCCTAAATAATGACAGAAAAGGGTGGTTTATTTCAGTTTTGTGTCGACATGGTCGAGGTCACGTGACATAAACAAAACAATCGCACACACCCGTCCAAAAAAGGCACTTAAAGTAAAACAAATACGTTTTTCCTGCTTAAAACCACACTGACGACTAAGTTATTTTAGTCTACTACCCAAATCTGAAGTATCAAAATGAATTACAAACTAGAACTAGCTCTATTCAGCAAAAGTTGCGTGAAAAGTTCGGGGGAGCGACATTCTGAACCCTAGCGGCCAATAATTAAACTTCTTTCAGCCGTCTGCTCCGGTCTCGTTACGGAGTTTTTCCCAAATGTACGCGATGATGACGTGCCCCATTAACAGGACGTAACATCTATTTTAAAATGCGTTTCCAAAGTGAATGCATGAGGACAATCCATTTAATAAGTGTCGTATATCACTGGAAACGCCCGATTCCCGTGAATAAGGACAATCACAATGTATTACATTACCAAAACAAAAATGTGTCGGAAGGAACTATATGGATGGTCCCATCGCACCCCCCCCCCCTCCAGCAGTATGACACAGAATGGCTAGTTGACTGTCCACCGGGGGGGGGGGGGGGGGTTGGGGGGAGCTTCCCCCCAACGCACTGGTAAAAACCTATGTCGACGGAGGGGGGTTTGGGGGGTGTCCCCCCATTGTAACAGCTGTAGTTGTTAGAGCTTGCACTTAACATATGCTCGTAGGGGGGTTCGGGGGAGCTCCCCCGACCTAAAGGGGGGGCTCACTAAGTCCTTGACTTTACATATTAAGACCCCCTTTAGGAGGGGCTCTTAAGATACACGTGTGTGCGGGAGTAGATAATGTAAATGAAGTGAAATAAAGAGAGTAATTATTGTATATCCAACAAACAATTTTTTTTGGTTTTTCAAAATGGCGCTGAATAAATAAATCAGACCAGTTGTAGCGCTGAATTATAAATCAGACCAGTTGTAACAGGTTACGAGAACATCTAATTTAAATCTTCATGGGAATTCGCTACATATGCCTAAGAAATTGGCCAATTATATTGATATTTTTATTAGAGAAATATCCGTAATAAATAATGACAGAAAAGGTGGTTTTATATCAATTTTGTGTCGACATGGTCGAGGTCACGTGACATAAACAAAACAATCGCACACACCCGTCCAAAAAAGGCACTTTAAGAAAAACAAATACGTTTTTCCTGCTTAAAACCACACTGACGACTAAGTTATTTTAGTCTACTACCCAAATCTGAAGTATCAAAATGAATTACAAACTAGAACTAGCTCTATTTAGCAAAAGTTGCGTGAAAAATTGATCAGGGTTCGCCAGTCTACCTCTCTGGCTGGGCACCACCTCCACAGCTAGGAACCTCTCTGACCAGGCACCACGGATGCGCATGCTCCGTTTGGATCTATTCCGTTTCCGTTTTGATCACTTCCGGTAACGCAGGCATTTTGAAGTTGAGAAAAATATTAACTTAATATCGTATCCGTATTTCGCGTAGCTAATGCCTGAAATGCAGTGGCAGTGCCCAATCATGGCATTGATAGTAGTAAGGTGGATGCCTCATAGACATAGACAGTCATACTATGTACTGTAACGTACAATACCAGAAATCCCCGACCTCGAACTTGCGCATGCGCACTAATTACCATCTCGGCCGATCAACGCAGTAGTGCGCTTAGCTTAGGGCAATCTCCAAAAGCAGAGTTAATCAGGCGGTGGGGAGCATTACGCACTTTGCCGATAGCCCATTGGTTTCCTCTAATGTCTAGCTAATAGGCCTACTGTGCGAAATTTCAGTGAATTTAGTCAAAAAAATCCTTTGTCCACCTTTGTACCACCGCTTTGCATGCATTGATGAAGTTCAAACAGGGAAAATCAGGAAAATAAGCCTTTGAGGCGTTTTTACGGCTCAAAAACTGGCATTTCTAGCGATAATATTTTAGTTGCCGATAGATCCGCGAGAGGGCAATACCATCTAGTCATAATAACACTGCTTCTGGTGTTTTGGAACATTTTTTTCTTTGTCCACTTGCATGCCGAAATTGGAGGTTTTAATGATGTGACAGCAAAAAATTGAATTGGTCATTGCGAGGGGGTCACTAGGGAGCTTGGGGGGTTGATCTATGCAATATACCTAGTTTTAAATCGTGCTTGTTTCATGCTAATGTGAAACACCATCATTCTGATACTACTGAGATTTAAATTTTTCACTCTAGATTTTAAATGAAGTTTGAAAATTCATTTTTCACTTGATGATCATGCTAATCATGACTGCATGAGTCCAGTTTCCCTGCACCCAAAGTTTATTATTGATGGTAGCTTTCCTATATCTAATTGTCTAATGTAAAAAAGTTGGGCATTTTGTGTGGGGTGTACTGTGGTCTTGGCCTCTCCTACCTTGGGGGTGGGGGTGGGGTGGGGGTGGGGTGGGGTGGAGGTTGGTCTTGTTGGCATCCAGGTTTGAAATTGATGTAGGCATTCCAGTAATTTGATTGCAAATTTGTTAGATCCTCTGGTGAACAGTCATATCAGGTGGGAGCATACAAACAAGGGCATCAGGGACGCTGTCCTAAATAAAGAGGTGTCCTGATTATGATCACCTGTGTCCTCGAACACAAGACGTACGATCGTTTAGCCAAAACATACTGCGAGCCGTACTTTTATTATGGACTACTCGTTTTTCTCTCTTGTAATTCGGCAATTTTATATCAGATAACAAAGCGTAATTCAAACGGATACCGCGTCTCGTTGAGGCTGCCATTGTGATTGATTGCTGCGAGCTGATTCGTCAATGGCGGCACGTGACTGATTACACTGGTGGCCTCTATCGGACGGCGTTGGTCGGGTTTTTCTGGTGTTGAAATCATGAAATACAGGCCACAGGCACAGCACAGGGCGTCTCCAAAAAAGGTAATTCTGACAGAACAGAAGGGGTCAATACTGATTTGATTGCATACAATACGGGAAGCTGATTGCCTATACTGCAGCACAAGAGACCAACTTGTCACCGAGCAGTCCGAACCTGGAACCAGCTTCAAGAAGCAACAAGATCAGCTGAGACTGCCGAGGAGTTCCTGCCGAGTGCTCCTAGCCTCCCATCAGTAGACAACAAGCACGCCTTTTTTAATCAAGACTTTTTTAACCAAGACTTTTTTATCATCGCACCCAAGATTTTATCTCTCCGCACCGTCTACTCATGGGCAAACAACAACATGGTTCACAACGCGCAAGACTATGCCCAATGAGAGAAATGACTTTGAAATGTTCTGTAATTAACACAGTTTACCCAATATTGAACAGACTCAAAGTTTTATTTGTTCAAGTAATCAAATGTATAAGGCCAGGGACACATACAATGCTTTTTTCACTTGGTGGTGCCTGGCTGTGGAGGTAACCTGCTCTCGACCATTTCAAGAGAAATGACTATGAAATGTTCTGTAATTAACACAGTTTGCCCAATATTGAACAGATTGGGTTATTGATCAGTTTGGAAGAAACTTCTTTGAAATATTCAATATTGGGTGGATTGTGGTAATAACTTTATAGTCATTTTACTTAAAAAGTCAAGAGTGGTATTCATTGATTGTAGTCACAGTGTAAAATGTTCAATTCTCATCAGGAGGTTTTTATTAATAGATATGCGAATGTGTCCACTGAACAAAATTGTTGTAATTCAAATGATGTCTATTGATTGATTAATAAATACATCTTTAAAACTAAATCGTGTGGTCATTTCATTACTTGGACCCTTCAGCCTGGAAATTCTTCTTCTTTGTGTTCATTTCCATCTAACAGACTCTCCAGACTTACTAGTAATCAGAAGCGGAGTTGGTGTTCGTCAGCCGGTCAAGTCTCCCTCCTCAACGCTGCAAGCGTTGGGCATCTTCCCAGGATGTGCTCTACAGTCATTGGCTCGATCTGGGGGGTGTCGCTATCTCCTTACTCCTAGACAGAAGCCTGGAACAAGCTGGACATCGGGCAGCAAACCCAATATTAATGTGCTCAGAACTCTTCTCAAGTAATTATTGTTTCAGAGTGATCTATAGCCTATACCTAATACAATAGTGATGGTTTCGGGCAGGGCTTAGAGGAGGCTTATAGTAACGAGACTAGTATATAGCAGGCCCGGGAAAGCAGGGGCGTAGGTAGCAGAGGGGGGGGGCAAATGCCCCCTCCCCGAGGTCACCAAAATATGTGTTTTTGGCCAAAAGATTTCATAAAGGGTCATTTTGTCCCCCAGAGAGCCTTTTGCCCCCCCCCCCCCCCGCCAGACCAAAAAGCTAGCTACGCCCCTGGCCCTGTTGGTGTATAGTATAATTTACTCTAAGTAAGGGCAGGGCAATAAGGAAAAGTGCTATGCTGCATGTAGGCCCTATTATATTCTATAACAAAGAAACCCAATATATGATTTAAAGGTGCCGGTGTAATAGAATCAGATGCCCCCTGATATTAAATGCCCTCAACAATAGAACACCGGCACCATTCAATAGGACTCTAAAGAGGCCAAGACCCTTCATCCGAAGAAGAACAATACAGGCGGGCATCAGGAAAGGGAGGGCATTTGATTCTATCACAGCGGAACAATATATCTCCCTTTTCCCACAAGAACTAATATTCCTCACAAAGGAATTCTAGACTGGACTTAGATTCATGGGGACCAGCATTTCTTTTACACCCGCACGCGGAGCATGAGCTGAGCTACTACTGCACGCCAACATATCAACCAACAGCACCGCCATTTCTTCAAACGGTTGGAAGTGATACTGTATTCATACTACCAGTCACGTGTGGTTCCTGGTCAGAGAGGTTCCTAGCTGTGGAGGTGGTGCCCAGCCAGAGAGGTAGGCTGGCGGAGGGTGTTGAGTGCTAATGGCTGATAGTGTACAGGGTGTCCATGAAAAAAGTCCAAGTGTCATATTGGCTCCTGCTGGTTTTAGGGACTGACCTGCCCTTTCAAAGTGAGGTACTGCTCAGGGAGGTAATGGAGCATGTCTTCGGGTCTTATCATCCCATACCAGCTTCGGGCTTTCAAAGATACTTTGCAGTGCGAAATTGGTAAGAATGAGAAGTTGTCCGTCACATATCGGGAGACAAAACCGAACATCCCTCTGAATGTACAGTCTTGTCCGAAGTGATCAGTGAAGGAATAAAAAAGAACGATGCAAATCCCGATTCAATTTTTTTTCAAGCTAAAGATACACATTATTAGATTGTCCAGCTTTCAGAATCGTACCCACAATCATTCACAACACCCACAGTCAATTCAAGTCCATCACAATGTCCTCCTCGACTACATTCACGAACTCTGGTCCATCCACGGCAGTCTCCTCTTCTTCCTCCAAGATAGCATGTGGTCCAGCTTCGATTGGCCTTGGTCGAAACGATGCTTTAAATCAATTGACGATAACGTCCTCATCAACACCATCCCAGGCATCTCTGATGATGTTGGTCACGTCTCTCAGGCCGATGTGAGGGCAGTCTCCTCGTTTGTCCGTGTGGTCCTTCTTCCACGATTTCCATTGTCGCCGTACGTGACATTTGAAGGACTTCATGACTGCAACGTCTAACGGTTGTACGAGGGATGTGCAACCAGCAGGTACGTAATCCAGGCTGCCTCTCATGTCGCGGACTCTCGCCCGGAAGTTCTCTGTCCGTTGGACCCGATAATGATCGACGATTAACAGGAACTGGTGGGTCTCGTTGTCGGTGACGTAGGGTGATAGGACTTCATCTAACCAGTGGTGCGCCGTTTCCTCCCTCATCCAACCAGTTTCCGATTGGGTAATCTACATCTGCTGGTGGGTTGTCTTGGAGGGCTGCAAACACCCGGACGAAACCTCTTCTGGGGAAGGTGATGTGCGCCGGCAACTTTGCTCCAGCGGCTGCGATCCAGAGGGTGACGGTGTATCCCAGCTTCGCATTGGACCTGGATGATCGGACGTCTATGGCCTTCTCCCCCGTGGTGTTGGCCGTGTACATGGTTCTCATATCAAACAGGACAAAGGTTTGGTCCATGTTAAAGAAGAACCGCATCTGTATATCAAGACGATCGATGCTCCCAGTAACCGCATCTCGGAAGGTCTGGATCCTTGCAGCAGCATCAGCGGGGACGATCGTAGTATTCTTGGTCACCTTCCGTAGGGACACCTGGCGTCTCTTTATCAAGCACTCCACCCAGCCTATGGATGCGTTGAAATCCCATAGCTGAGGGCGACAATGCTGAATCCCTTCTCTGACATCTTGGGCTAACTCATTCCACCAGCTTTGCCACACTACCAACGCCTTATCTTGAATGTCGAGAACGGAGACTACGAGGCGACGCTCTCTCATCTGCTGCAGCCATTGGTAAAGCTGGTCCTAAATCTGTGGCCATAACAGATCACGGGGCTCCATTACCGTCTTCTTCCGGCCATGCCCTTGTTCTTGCTTCTGCTCGAGGTCCTCGATATTACACCTTCTAAACGTCTCCCAGGGGATGTTATAGTCGGAGGCGAACTCTCTCATACTGCGCACCGTACCGTTCACCAGTGCCTCCTTCTGGTCTCTCAGGTAGGCAAGTTTTTCTGTCACGGTGTAGCGCCGGCGTCGTTTTCTTAGCAGCTCTACAGCATCCATTGTCGCACAGGTTGTCTGCAATGTGGGTACCCTCAGTTGGGCTTCATTTATAGGCCTAAGAGGCCCTAGAATTACACAAGAAAACCACAAATCCTAGAAACTTCGATTCCGTTTTCTCCCACGTAGGCCTAGGGAGTCTAAATAAAAAAAGAGGGTTGTAGAAAAACAGAGGATGAGCTCCTCGTTTTTCTTCGGAATTTCGTGAATACTATCATTGCCTGAATCTCACTTTGCTTTACTAATGCAAGCATTCGTAGATTTTCCTTCAGAGTTTCAATAAGGACTTTTTTTGTTTTGGGGGGTTTGGATCAATCTAAAAGGTGCTTCAGTTTTATGAGACAACCTGTATAAACGGTCGGCGAGTGGCGTTACCATTTACGTCATTCCACATGCGCACTCATCGACCAGTAGGCCCACAACACTTCGAATCAATAGGGCTGCGGTAATAAGTGGTTTAGGGCAACCGTGACAGCTCGGCTGAGCCATCACAAGGGCCAGCGAAGTCACTCATTGGTTACCTCTGGTGAATAGACTCGAGAGAAGAGGCCGGGCCTTGAATATCCCAAAGTGGTGTTATTTTCATGAAACTACAGTATATAGATTTTTATTGATAACTTCCAATGTGAACAAACCCAGGGATATTGCTTACAAGCATTAGCAGCCCTGGACAGAAGTAAAATTACAAATTACATTGGCTTAAAGGGACGCATAAGCAGGAATAACTGCAGTGGAGCTCTGAGTGAGAACGACAAAAAGTCGCAGGAAAGCAGAAGAACGGAAGGGACCAAACAACATAAAAGGAGACTAATTTATAGTGCAAATATTGTGGATAAACCTGTTGACGCTAACCATATAGCCTGGATATTAGTGGCTTTTGTGAAATTAATGAAACTATAGAGTAAGGCCTGCAACTTGTCCTCAGTGCCACGCAGAGAACCATATAGGGTGGTAAAAGATGGCAGTACACTAATAGGTCATGGACAAGTGCGAGTAAGAGCTAGGGCAACTGAAGAAAGATGTTTGCTGAAACCGCGCGGACAGGGGAGATCAAAAATGTTCGAAAAATTACGGGTAAACAGGTGGTTCCTGAATAATGAGATCACAGCGAGTTTTATTGAAAAGATTTTCTTCCCTACGTGAAAGTTTCAATTCAGTAGTCACCAAGTAGCTTTTCCACCCCTTCATGTACACACAAGTGTTGAATTCGAAGGAGTTTCTTGTATAATAGTCTCTCACACCCTTTGACAAAGATAGCCAGGTTAATTGCACTGGGAAAAGTGGATTTTGTGAATCTTTGTGATATATACTCCTGTACGAAGACTGGATGGTTGCTGATTACTGTGTCTTCCATCATACACTGGGTTTCTATAACTATCAACATTCAGTGGGAATTACATAGGTAGGATCTCTTAAACGAGTTATATCACACATAAAAAGTATTTTTTCTCATATCGCCTCTGAGAAAGTGTAATCCAGTCAAGTGATTTATAGACTTGATTACCACCAGTACCTTGAATACAACTGCCGACTATCAGGCCAACCCTATAATGAATCTGGTCAAGTCTAGACAATGTACTAACATTTGCTGAATCAAATATTACGGCTTCATATTACATACGGGGGGAGGATAAATGAGAAATAGAGTCTCTCCAAGTGCCGAAACTCAGGTTTTAGTTTGAGGGCTTTTTAGAGTGTTGCACTTGACTCATCATCATACTGGCTACAATAATAACTTAGCTTCTTCGGTTTTTGTAGAAGGGAAATCAATGCAAATCTATTCTCAATTTTTATCATAATTGGTCGCAAAGATGAGCACTCACCTATTCGGTCGTGGTTATATATTTCTATATTTGTTTGTTAGTAATCTTGTTAAAGCACTGTGTAAAAAGCTTGTTTTTGATTTTTCAAAAACATTATTTTTTATTGAGCATTATCAGCACAGTTTGTTTGCAGGGAATACTGAGTATGTAATGAAATCATCCAGGCAAATGCAATCCGATAAGTTCAACGGTAAATGAATTGAAGCTAACTCAATAACAGAAAGTATTTTACCGTGATGAGTGTATATCATGTCGTTCATTGTATCAAAACGTGTCGATGAAGATAAAAAAATCACAGAATTTGATCTTTTGATCATTTCAACTGCATTTATTAACTATATTTTTGCATTCACTGAGTATACTGAGTCCACACTATTCAACTCTTAGGTAGGATTTTTGGTCAGGAAACCGGTCTAAACAACAGGTCCGTAAGGCCTATTGACTAGGCCTACATATGAATGGTATGAGAGCCTATTATTTATGTATGGCATTTGAAATGTCTGTAAGTCAACTTCGTGACGTTTTTGCACTGAAAACAGGGTATCATCAGCGGTCATAATGGTGTAAATCTACATGTGCATTGACAATACTCTGACCGTCGCTGATGCCCTGCCAGTTTTCGAAACGGTGCAAAAACCTCACTAATAGACTTAAAAGATTAATGCTCGAAATTGGCATCAATGCCGCGCAACGCCGCAACATTAGTGGTCTTGGTTCAACTCTCGGCCAGAGTATATGTCTGATGCGATGATTTAGATAGGGCGACATTGTAACTTCCCTTCGGTGTCTCCGGTTTCCTCAGCTATATACATTACCAAAAGCCTTCTCTGATTGCTTACATAAATGATTACATAAAAGCATGCACTGTCACCGTATCACCTCTCGTCTCATGTTTAGCTCACTCTGCCGGTGAGCAGAGCGGGAAAGTCCCGCTAAATTTTCCATCTGCCCCACAAGTCAGGTAATGCTCCGATTCTCCATCCAAGAAATACTGACTCTCGATAGGACAGTCAAACTTGAGCTTAGAACCGACTTTGTAGTACAAAGAGTAGTGCTCAATTATTTTGTATCTGTTGGTTGGAAACTGCTCCATGCTGCACCCAATTGCTGAAAAAGATGACAAAGAGTATGCAAGATGTTTTATTTTACATTTTTGACCCAACAACAATTTGAAGCCTTTGCTCTAGTCATGTTTCGGAATAACTGGTAATTTTCGTAGAATTTGCATCAGCTAGTTTAAATACCTGAAGTTTGTTGAAAAAATACTCCGCAATTCACTGTGTCCAAAGAGTGACTTATGGTGTGTAAGTAATGTGTGTTTCAATTCCCCTGATCACAACTACATTTGTACATTTGTTGTTACTTTTTTTGCATAAGACACGCGTGAGTTGTGTTGATGAACACCATGGATTCCTATTCTCTCCCCCCCCCCCTCCTCCTCCTCCCCCAAGGACTGTGTTGTTCTTTCCAAGAACCATGATGGGGATCAATGCTTTAAAGGACCATTGGCATTATTATCGACAATATGACCCAGCTGTCGGCTGCCGAGTCACCTCCTATTCTTCATAAGTTCATGTAGTTTCCATCAACAAAATTGCACAAAAAAAGGAAAAATTCGAAATCTGACTGTATTTATCACGCATAACACGAAAAACAAACCCTGTGCATGCATAGCCTAAATTAACATGCGTCAATCTGTAAAATTGATACACGCATCAATGTATGCACATAACGCGCGAGTAGGCAGCGCATAAATGTCGCAAGCATTATTACTGACTAGTAGCGTCGCCTGGCGTTAGAAATAGATGAAATACATGTAGATAAAGTTGCACTGCTAGCAAATATATATCAACAAACATCCATGAATGGGCAGCTTTTTACTGCAGTATGTTTGTTATTCTTCTGGTTCATCAATAAACTGTTTTTTTAACGTGTTTGATGCTTTTTCAATTTTGTTTCAGCTCTCAGATAGTAGAAAAACGCGCTTTTGTTATTTTTAGTACGCACAAGTCCTGGCGCGAAAGACCTTTCCCGCCACGTGAGTGCACGCCGAGATCCGAGTTCACGTCACCCCGGTATTACGACGCAACGTCATTTCCGTTATCGTAGCAGTAGCGGGGTAATCAAGCGCCATCAGCGTGACGTCGGAAAAATCTATATCAGCACCAAGATATCACAGGGTGGATCCATGGCTCCAGGAAGCGCCTTTCTAGTGCCTCGTTCCACATGGAAAGGATCGACGCATGGACTGGCCGGAGAGCTAACTCGGGTGAAGTCAGAGTCAACATCGGAAAAGTGTGATAACTCAGTCAGATTTTGAATTTCTTTTTTCTTTTTTGTGCAATTTGTTGATGGAAACTACTTCATGTAGAATAGGAAGAGACTGGGCAGCCGACAATTATACCAATGGTCCTTTAATGATCAGTAACATGTGTTAACGCCAATAACTGAGAAAACCAAGGCTGTAAAATTGCCGTGACTATTTTCAACCTTTTACAAAAATGCAATAGAATCTGTTTACCTTCGTACTTGATCCTGAAATATCCGGAATCTTTCAAAAAGTTTGACTTGAATAAGACTGACACCTCGTTGTCCCACGTATAATAGCTTTCACTCACGTAGTCGCCGCCGTTACTGCACAGGACGTACCTGTGATACCGACCATCCGTAGACCCTTTTGCCGCCGAGTCGATGAGCAGAAAGTTATCTTTACAGAATGCACTCAAATCGACGACTGTCACTTTTATGTTCTGACCTTTCTTTACCTGGATCTTCCACTCGCAAGTAGTATCCTTCGGGAATGCGTTCGGATACGATGGACTTTCGATGGTGCCGTTCGAAGCAGTCAATGTTTTGTTGCAAAACGAATGCTCTGGAAAAATAGAAAACAAATAACTTCCAAGTGAGAAATGTATCCATGCAAAGATCGGCAAGATTTTTTTATGAGCTAATACTGTCCTATTGACATCCGACGCGCGATCATAATCTGGACGCCCCTTCACAGAAAAAACTCGCGTTGAACGCAGCGGAAAACGCAACGGTTTCGGTCCAGATAAAGGCGTCACACCTAACGCATGAAACGCTGCGGGAGGCGTTTTGAAGGCCAAATATGGTTTCCCTCTGTTCCAATTCATTTTCCTATCATTTTCCATGCGTCCTCTTTAAAATCGGTTCTTTTATGATCTGGCCTGCTCTTATCGTACAAAACCCGATTCTTATCGACCTCTAGAATCAAAAGTTTCGTTAGCAATAGTATATATCGGCTCGGGTCGCTCAGGAAGGGCTCATGGGGGCAGGTCTCTGTGCTTTTGCTTACGGCATGATCCGCCGGGGGGTCCAGCAGTTGAAGTGGCTGAAACCACGTATAAAGAACGAGGCTCATTCAAGAGTTTGATCGCGCGTCGGACGCCGATGGTCACGAGTCGAAGTATGAATTCGGTATTAGTCGTTAACGTTAACCCCTTCACACTTGGTAGGGTGTGAAGTAATATGATAAGAAAATGGCGGATGTCCAAGCAAGTTTGACCGCTTGTGCATAGACTAAGGTGGGTGAGAAGCGGGACGCGGGGCGCGTGCATGGGGGTCTTTTTTCGAAAGCTTACGGATATCTCGTGTAATACAGGTGTTTGCTTTGAAATAAGAATTCGTCTAAGGTAAAGTTGTGTGATTAAAGCGGCTATTGAATACAACTTAACTGGAATGTCAAAGCATGGCATAGTATATATTATACATTGTATTTTTTGCAGGAAAACTAAGACAATTAATTGAGAACTATGTGTATAATAACCATTTCAGTCCTAGCTTCTGCCCGTACTCACCAACGCAAATTGGCACGTGCCTATCCCAGGTTCTGTTTTCTCTACATTCTAGTGTGATCTCTCTTTCCAGAGTAGGAAATACGTAACCATGCTCACACCCGACCCTCATCTTGAAATGTGTGTGGATGAAGCCCACGTTGTCATTCAGTATCCGCGAATGAGGCGGAAGTATGGCGTCCCGAATGCCACATCCAATGGCTGAAACAGATCAAATGGCAGTGGATACAAAAGCATCTAGTTATAGTCTATTCATAAATGTTAAATGTGAAATACTGGTCCGATTTATTTGAAGTTTGGTTTCTGTTGATCCTTGCCTCAAAACCAAACAGGAGTTTAAGGTTCAGCATTCTCGAGGCAGATATAAAACAAATTCTTCAGCCAAGTCCAATGGTCATTTTGAAAGTCCCCTGGATAGGCTATATTTTGTTTCTGGATATTTGTCATTCATTCTTGGCACATGAGTATAGATTGACCAAAAAAATAATAACCTGAACAATTCATCCAGAATATCACAACGATCTAATCCGCGTACGGGACAAGTCAGCCCTCTTTACGTTTCACAATTCATCCAGAATAATCAAGACATAAAGCGTACAGAGCGGAAAATGTCCGAATTCAATGCTCTACGTCAATGTACATAAATGGTACCACGGTTACTTACATAAACTGTTTGTTGTTCGGTGTAGACCAATGAAAACTAAACTTCAAAGAAATCCGTCCAATAGTTCCCTCTCCGGCGACCCGAACGATGCGAACATACATGCAACACTTACGAACAATGGATTATGATATAACAAGTTACAGTATGTGGTGTTGATAATTATTATTCAGTCTGAATTTCTTATATGTATATGAATAAAATGCATCGCATCATCACAGTGACTATAAACCCCAGATCTCAGTTTTTTTCGGATTTCGATCGAGTTCTGTATCAGCGTCTTGACCTCACGTAAAATCTGTCATCTGTAAATCTGTAGGGATGCCGAATCTATGCATCGAATTTATCTCGTATTAGACACGCAGAAATGATGGGATGGGATACTCGTGGTTTTGGCTTGATTATCGATCGTATATACATGATTGATTACGTGTATTTGACAATGCCAGCTCAGGCTTATCGACACTCATGAAAGCTGTTTCATAGGGTTCATATCATCAAGATTTACCCTGCCAACGCCTTGATAAAGCCTGCAGCATACTAGCCGCCAACTTTGGCGACAAGAAGCGTTCGGCTGACGCCACTCGACGCCAAAGTTGGCGGCCAGTGGATCCCGGTCAGAGCACACCTGCCCAGAATTGGCGTCCAGTAGCGTCTTTTCCGCCATTTTAAAATCATGTGACATCAAGACGCAAGCTGATTGGCCATAGCCTCGCCGCCGACGCCAAGTCAGGCGGCCATCCGTAGTAGCACACCTGGCTTCTTCTTGCGTTCAAGCGCGGCGACACGCGTCAAAAATCAAACATGTTAGATATTTGGCGTTTAGTTGCGGCAAATGGCGTCAGTCAAGTCGCGTTCGCCGACGCCGTTCGTAGCAGACTATGGATTTTTCAGGCGTTTAGGACTCTTGCGGCAAAAAACGCCTGTGAACGCCGAAGTTGGCGGCTTATAGTGTGCTGCAATTACGAGGTAATGGGCAGAATGACGTACACCGTAATGTGGAATTATTTGGTTGAAAGTATCAGGCGATTTAGTGTGCTAAGTGATGTACAAGCCGAGATTATCATCATTTCTCAACAAAGAAAATGTTTGAATATGTCGATCTCTTTTTCCAGGACTGTACATACCTTTGTATTTGACGAAATAGCCCCTATCCGTCGCTTGACGTCCTTTGTTCCTCACTTGAAGAGAAAGCGTGTTGGACTCGCTTAAATAGCTGGCACTGGCCTTCAGAGAACCCCCGCACAACATTACCGCAGGTCTGTTCTGGGAACGGAGCATGACGTAGCCGTGGTTGCAGTCGATTTTCGCGTCCAGAAATGACAGGGAAATCCTCTGACCAGGCAGTGCCGTGATGTGAGTAGTACAGTTAGCACGGTTATAAAGCGGGTCGGGGTAGTTCTGAGTGGTGAGTAACCCACTTGGTTCGGTCATATTTATACTGCAAATTCTGAATACTAGAAGAGAGGAATAATGTCAGAGTCAGTCGTTTACAGTGCGTGGGGATTCGGACAGTGTCAGCAAGTCACTGTCCACTATGGTTACAACATCGCTAACAGACGACAAACTCCGGGAGATTCAACAACGAATGATTCCTGTTCTATGACGTTTGCTGGTAGATATTTTTGGACGATAACTTAAAGACATCTGTTGGTAGATTTTGATGTAGCTGTCTAGAATAAGTAGAAAAAGCAGTATTTTGGTAGACCAATGCCTACTTCAGGCTACAAAAGGCGCTTATTCTCCCATTTCTGCCAAAGAGTTGTGAAGATTATTGCATGTGATGTGTTGTGAAGCATACCAGAAAAGGAAGATATGATGGCAAGCACCTGGCTCAAAGTGTTCTATAAAGTGTCTCAAAATGCAATTAAAAAGAAGGCAGACTGCCCGCTATGGTTACCTGTGTCACTGTCATGACTGTACAAGTGTAACCATAACGGAAAGTGGTGGCAGTGCATGAAAATAACCATACCGGACACTCTGCCATCTCATATTGCATTTAAGTCTGGAAGTACAGGCTACGCAACACAGCACATGCAATAATCTTCACAACTTCTGAAGATATGGTAGAAAAAACGCAATCTGTACCCTGAATTACGCATAGGACTTCAAAAACACTGTTTTCTATTTATTCAGGACAGCTACACCGATACGAACCTATTAACTGATGTGTTAACGTTATCATCTTGAAATATCTACCAACAAATCCACGTCGAGTGCCATAGAACAGGAATTATTTCAAATTTCGAGTTTTCAAATTTGTTTTTGTCGTCTGCTAGTGCTATGGTAACCATAGTTGACAGTGACTTGCTGACACTGTCCGAATCCCCACACTGGCTTATGTTACACGTATTTGGTTACCTCGACCCCAAAGCCTTTGTCCCTGATCAAAACGGCTGTGCTTATTGTCAAAATCTACCTTATTGCTCAATCAAATGTTAATTGTGTAAAGATGTCGAGCATTTCGTTATAATACATTTTCATGGTCACACGATATACTATAGTATATATCTTGTTGATGGGATTTTCTCGTGCTTGTATTCAAAATTGCACATACACAATGTACTTGTTGAATCGTGTTGAATTTATGAATACGTGTATATAAACATGGTAGTTCTACAGGGAGGCCCAGAACCACCTTGTACCCAATGTGCCTTTTTATAAGTTGACAGTCAATGCACATGGCATGGTGATAGTTCATGTAGCATTAAGTGTATAAGTCAGTGAAACCTGGAACACATTCGAGGACATAATGGCTTGAAAATGTGTTCCTATAAAAGTACTCACATTCTTCATATATTCCATGAGTAAGATCCTTTGAATATTTACTCAGATATAGAATTAATAAACTTTATACATTAGTAATTTATGAATACAAAGTACATTGTATACATACCTGTGATGAGAAAAGTGACATTGTCTTTGAAATCCTCCCTTGTTCCGTTGATCACTTCATATGCGAAGCAAATTCTCTCTGGCTCTCTTCTATAGCCCGTTGGAAGGACGTGAAGACGTTTATAAGAGGACGCCGGCGTTCTACTCGTCAGATGGATAAGAGTGTGCAGCTCGCCCGATCTCATTCCGGACCTGAAATCAATTAGCCATCTTCTTGCAATTATTTGACTGTTTGAAAGTTAAGAAGTCACAAAGGAGCATGCCGATCCACCGTCGTTGTGCGTATATCCATCCTTGACCGCCGATTCAGGCCGTCATTCAATTACTTTGTGTCGAGCAATTAGATTGGCCACCCGTTTATGATGGTGCGTCCGACAGATTACCTGGCGGGAGTTATCGGCGGTGAAAGGAGAAGATTTTAGGAGTGATATTCACCGCCGATAAGTCGGCATTCAAAGGAGAGTCAAACTCCTAAATTTAAATGACCATTGGCATTATTAAGGGCAATATTAGCCAGCTGTTGGCTGCCCTGTCACCTCCTATTCTACACATGTAGCTTCCATCAACAAATTGCACAAAAAAAGGAAAAATTCAAAATCTGACTGAATTATCGCACTTTTCCGAAAACAGAGATGTAAGATTTTGGTCCGAGAACGAGGTGGCAATTTGACGATAGATACCGTATTGCCTGTTGTCAGAAATGAAATGAAACCACAGTGTGTTTATCATGCCTGGTATGCCTAAAAATGATAATGAAAAACAACAGTTTGCCTTGATGACGCCAACCAGAGAAAAAAACCTCGTTATTGTTCTCGGATCAAAATCTTACCTCTCTATTGACTCCGATTTGACCCGAGTTAGCTCTCCATGCATCGACCCTTTCCACGTGGAACGATGCACTAGTAAAACGTTTCCTGGAGTAAGGTCTTGGTGCTGACATCGATTTTTCCGACGTCACGCTGATGGCGCTTGATTACCCCACAACTGCGACGATAAATGGAAATGACATTGCGTCTTAATAGCGGGGTGTCGTGAACTCGGATCTCGGCGTGCACTCATGTGACGGGAAAGGTCTTTCGCGCCAGGACTTGCGCGTACTCAGTGAAAATAACGAATAACGCGTTTTTCTACTATCTAGGAGCTGAAACAAAATTGGAAAAGCATCAGAGAGGTTTAGAAAAATAGTTTACGGATGAACCAGAAGAAGAACAAACATACTGCAATAATAAGCCGTCCATTCCTTTAAGGCATTACGTGCCAAATCCAGGCCCAAGCTGTGGAACCGACTGCCAATCAGCTTGCGGACACTGACCAGCGCCCCTGTCTTCGCGAGTCACTTAAAAATCTCTTTGCTCGACATAATGTATAGTGTAATGTTATTCAACATGCGCTTTCAGATCTAGGAGGCGGGGAACACGACAGCTAAAGTTCCGACCGACCAGCTGCAACAAATGGAAAACATAGGTTGCCAATGCTTGCTTTACGGTCATTTGTGAAATCAGTCCATATACTATAATATATTATGAGGGCCGAAATCTCCAGATCCGAATGTACATGCACATTAATTTTGTTCGCATCAGTAAAATACTACGATATTTAGATGTAGGCCTACCATGGGCTTGATGGGGAGCCATTTGAAAGTATAGATTTAACAATGAATACGAAATTTTATAGATGTTTTGCACGAAAAGCCTTGATTTCCGCTAATGAGCACTAAAGAACCAAAAACAAATTTTCACGAAAAAAAAGCGACAGAGGACCAGGCGGGAAAACAACAACAATCTCGATACATGTATTGGGTTTATACTACCAAGAAGTTATAAAGAGGGATAAGTCTTAATAAATTCTTGATATTATCAATCGAAAAATGTATCCAAACTGTGTGTTGGAACGTTCGCGCGGAGCAACCGTTTTAATTGATTTACAATTGTACTGCATTTCAAAATCTTTTCAACACTGGCTAAGGTGGACAGTCTTTGCTATTTTTGTCATTTATTTTTTTGTTGACACAAACTTGTTTACACGATAAATCACAGTATTAGGTTTTTCGAATATTAAAAATATGCCTTCGTCTTTTTCAAATTAAAGCCCACGTGGACACGGCTAAGCCAAAGAAAATATACAGAAAGTAGAGTAGGCCTTATGTTAAATTTTGGGAATTTGTAAGGATGGCGGCCCGTCAAGACACCTCTTGTCATTATCAAGCCGGTTGTTGTTTTTTTCAATCAACGAAATGATGATTATGCATGTGTGTTACAGAATTTGACGATTCGTTACTAAAAACGGCATCTTTGTTACAATCTACATCCTGGCTTCTATTGTCCCAGTACTTTACCTGTATCGTTCAGTGTAGAATACTTTAACGTTGTTCAACGATTTTATGTCGCTCATACCTCCATTCATCTCAAAAGCCACATTGCGGCCAATTGGTATAGCCATACACCTTTCCTTATATGCTGATCGGAACGAGTTCTGTATCTTGTATTTGAAATACACTGGGTGTCTGGTTGTTGCGCTAGAGGAGGCACCATTGTCTACAAAAAAAGGAATAACACGAATTGTTAGGATATCGTACTTGGTTATACCATCCTGACTCTTATGCGTTTGCGTCACCATGCACTATCGAGCTCCACAATCTCAAAACATTGCGGGTCAAGATGTGGTTATACCAGAGTCGTTCAATAAAAAGAATCTAGCAATAAAATTTCATTTAAAAATGTGGCCGTTTTTAGAACGATATCAATTTCAATTTTCAATTTCAATTTCAAAACTTTCATTGAGCACCAATACGTGTATATAAAATCTACATAGAGAACAAACACTAATAACACAATAGAACATAGTCAAAGTACATGTATGTTAAAATGTATGTACGTGTAGTTGCTCAAAAGAGAGCGCCGAAGGCGGTGATGTTATCAAAAATGTCACTTACAAATGTACATAAAAGACATTGCAGTATCATTTACAAAAGGCTCAGATTACATATTATTAACTAGTAGAGCTACGAATGCAGGTTAATAAAATTTGAGACGGCGCTGGAGCGTTTTTCAAATAACGACATGATATTGTCAAAGTCTGATGCAGAGGGCTTACTGGACTTTGCGCAATATTTCGCCAAAAAAGTATTCTACGCAACGGTCCCTAGGTGACTTTTCCTATTCATAATACACAGCCTGTCCATCCTAGATCGTGGTTACATGGGGAGTAATCGTTGTAAAATTAGGCCAAACGCAAAGACAGTTTATCCGGGTACCACTATGTTTACGATGCGAACAAGCCGTGTATGTCATTATCAAGCATTTTTTTCATTGAACATTTGCGGGTACAGCGTCACAGGGAGCAGCATTGAACGGTAAACAGGTTAACATCATATTCAGACAACGGCTTGTAACGGCCATACAGGAAACGATTCGTATCAAAAACCGACGATCACAACTATTCGCTTGCTGAGCGTATACATTACGCGCATACATTACATTCAGACAGTTGAGCTTCCAAGCTTTGAGAAATAACAGGTCATGTGCGAATTTGGCATGTAATTTTGGTAATTTACGTGAGTACATTTTCAACCCCGAAAAGTGTGATGAAGTTATGCTTTTATTTAGTAAAAATCGGCAGGCATGTCCAACAAGACATGTGTCTCAGCTGCCTGGGTGGGTGTGGGTCATCACTCAAAAGTCGTTCTCTGCAATGCATGCAAGCACTGCGTGTGTGTTTGATTTGTGTATACAATGTACGTTACCCTCTCTACTTCAAATGAATGAACCTCAGGGTTTGATTAATTAATTGTTTGTCGTACCTTCTTCGATCGAGGTCCGAACAAATTTTCAGGCTAGAGTACCGGGGTAAAACATAATGGTCGCTCCCCCACTTCGCTCGTTTCGTTTCGTTGCGCAAAGTCCAGTAAGCCGATGCAGAGTGCCGAGCTTGAGATAAGACCGTTTTAATATGTAAAGTCAAGAACTTAGTGAGCCCCCCTTTAGGTCGGGGGAGCTCCCCCGAACCCCCCTACGAGCATATGTTAAGTGCAAGCTCTAACAACTACAGCTGTTACAATGGGGGGACACCCCCCAAACCCCCCTCCGTCGACATAGGTTTTTACCAGTGCGTTGGGGGAAGCTCCCCCAAACCCCCCCCCGGTGGACAGTCAACTAGCCCTTCTGTGTCATACTGCTGGAGGGGGGGGGGTGCGATGGGACCATCCATATAGTTCCTTCCGACACATTTTTGTTTTGGTAATGTAATACATTGTGATTGACCTTATTCACGGGAATCGGGCGTTTCCAGTGATATACGACACAAATGGGTTGTCCTCATGCATTCGTTTTCGAAAGGCATTTTAAAATAGATGTTACGGCCTGTTAATGGGGCACGTCATCATCGCGTACATTTGGGAAAAACTCCCTAACGAGACCGGAGCAGACGGCTGAAAGTAGTTTATTTATTGGCCGCTAGGGTACAGAATGTACGTCGCTCACCCGAATTTTTCACGCAACTATAGCTAAATAGAGCTAGTTCTAGTTTGTGATTCAATTTGATACTTCAGATTTGGGCAGTAGACCAATATAACTTAGTCGTCAGTGTGGTTTTAAGCTGGAAAAACGTATTTGTTTTTCTTAAAGTGCCTTTTTTGGACGGGTGTGTGCGATTGTTTTGTTTTTATGTCACGTGACCTCGATCATGTCGACACAAAATTGAAATAAACCACCCTTTTCTGTCATTATTTAGGACGGATATTTCTCTGATAAAAATATTAATATAATTGGCCAATTTCTTAGGCATATGATGTAGCGAATTCCCATGAAGATTTAAATTAATTTAAATTAATTTCAACCAATGGGATAGCAACCACCACCGGAAGATCGCGGAGAAATCGGTAAACTCAACGGAGTTAATTCAGAAAAATACCCAAAAAAATTGTTTGTAGGATATACAATCAATAGTTACTCTCTTTATTTCTCATCATTCATTTACATTATCTACTCCCGCACACACGTGTATCTTAAGAGCCCCTCCTAAAGGGGGGCTTATCAATTTTTCTTTCTGGTGGGGTGGGGGAGGGGGATAATGGAGTTTAATGCTTGCATGAAGAGTGTATTGAAAAGTGGCGCTTTATCTTCATAAATTGAAAAAAAAATGTCATAGATTTAAAATAGGTGACGATTTATCAAAGTAAGTATTTCTCGATCCCGATGGCCGAGTGGTCGTAATGCGTCCGCCTCGTGAGCGGAGGTCGAATGTTCGAGTCCGCGGCAGCTCGTTCCAATGCGACCGGTTGGCTAAACTGCCTTCTCGCCAGATGCCTGGCATTGGAGATAGGAGTTTGAAAGTAAGGAGATTCTCATAAGCCAATTCTGGCTGGCCTTTTCAGTAATGGTGACACGATGATGAATAATAAACTTTACTTTTGTACACTGTATATTGATTTACAGTTTTCATACAAAAACAAAGCTTCTCCTCCATACATCTTACCTCCATATTCACTGCTCTTAAAGAGCTAATTTATTGAACATCACTTATGTTTAAACTACTTTATACATTCTGCTATTATCCTTTACAGTGCATTCATTAGTTTCAGCACACCTGCAAGTGTTCTACATTGCACTTGTAAGTACCTATTCCAATTGACTGTAACCTTTACAAAATTGGCAAAGATTTAACCACCGGAAATTTGTTCAGAATAAAGTTACCCACTTATCTAAAATAGGGCATAACACCTATCAATGGCGACTTGATATGAGGTTATTAGTTCAGCCTGTCTGGCTAACGCTGATATCAACACAAACTACTTACGATGTCTCGGCAAATGATGGACCAAATTTAATGCAGTTTTCAGCATGATGTCAGAAGAAAGACAATTCGAATCATAAACATTCATGTAGGCAAGAGTTCATAAAGACTAGTCGTTATGAATTCTTGATGTTAGGAATGAGATTGCATAACATTTTCGTTATGTAATCGGCATCAACGTGTACATGTACATTGTAGTTACACTGAGTTTTAGAATAAAACAACTATATGACAAGAAAGTTGGTTCAACTGGATATTTTACAGACTTGTAGTCAGTTGCACCACCTTTGCCTTACTGAGTACAGTGGTGAAATTGTACACGTTGCGAAGTAAATTTCTTTATCTAGTGAATAGATTAGACTATGCCGTGAAATGGTGTTCTTGGAAAGAATGATCATTCCAAATCCACTAATTACCTTTGTGAATGTACACAAACTCGCCACGGTCCCCATACCGTTTGCGCTCCAACTTCATGAAACATAAGACGCTGCCGGACTGGACGCGGAAGATGTCGGGTGGGTCCGTTCTACCAATCTTCGTGGTCTCATCGTACACCTTAACGACATCTTCCCGTAAAATGTCCTCCATTTTGTCCGGGCAAACGGTATTTCCAGAGGGCCAATTAAAGAAGATGAGCGAGGAATCCGTCAAATTCAGTCTCATGATTTTGAAGACTCCTCCGTCCCTTCCTGGAGAAACGGTGTAGTTCCATGTCGTTGTCCAGAACTCATGACTGGCAGATGAACGAGCAGTGTCGTAGGTCACTACCACTATGAAGAAAGGAATAAAGAATTGAAGTCAATGACGATGAGCATAATATCTTAAAGGGATAATATAGGCAGCAGCTAGGTAGGCAAGATAAAGTTACACAAAGTTGCCAATAGAGGTCTCTTCCATCTCACAGTACGTCAAAACTTTTCACGCTTGCGCGGGGAATATTTGTAGCGCTGAGTCTAACATGCCAACGTGCCCTTACTGTGTATATTAGTCGCTTAAAGACAGCCAATTTAACCCCTCTGCTCCTGCCTATAGTCCCCCTTTAAGGGGGCTTGGCTTGCATATCAAGAAACGGACCAGTGAGTCTTGAGAGTATAATACGTAGTACTTACCTGCCTCAGATCGGTGGGAAATACAGAGCAAAAGCATACATATTGATGCCAGCTGCATCAAAAGTTTAGCCATTGTAGCCAGTGCAGAGCGCCGGCCACCAGTTGTTGCCTTCCTAAATGCAAGTCTCCGTTTGCGGCGGAAACCAATAATACCCGGTCGAAATCGTTAAATATCAACAGTCTAGTAACATAATAAGATAAGAAGCATTGTTTCAGAATAATTGGGACGATTTGTCTGGGAAATGTACTAGTAATCTGATTGACAGATTGAATCATGTTCGTTAATTTCAGGGCGATAATTGCTTCCCAATTCTCCTAGGACCTTAGCTAGGACCAACATGAAATTCGATTCCTCCTCACAAGTCCGACGTCCCACAAGTCTGACGTCCTATAAGTCCGAAGTACCATAAGTCCGAAAGATATGTATTGTATGAACAAAAGTTTAAAAAGGCTGATATTTCTAGTTGTATGAATGGTCGAAAAAGTTGTTCAAGACAGAAGACCGAGTCGAATATATAACGTTATATCCTCTTGATTATGCTTAAGGAACAGTTGGCAAGACTTGCGTTATCTGGACATTTTGTCAGCAGATGACACGTTCGCATTAATGATCGTCGCCAGGTGAAAGAAATCATGCTTCAGAATTTGGGCATGGCTTTTTTACGGGATCACCCTTTTGTGTTTTATAAGATGTCGCACTTAAGGTACTTCGGACTTATGATGTCGGACTTGTGGAATGTCGGAAGTGGTATATTTTCAAAAAGATTTTTCCATGGTCGGTCTCATGATACTTTGCACTTGTGGGATGTCAGACTTGTGTGATGTCTCGGACTTATGGGGGACACCTCAAATTCGTCTTTTTTCGACAGGCTGAGTTTTAACCGTACATCATAAGCAGAAGGAGACCTGTTATGCGTTTTAACCCGAAGTCTTTCGAGCGCTTGAATTCCTTGATATATCGTGTATAGCTGACATCTATACGGAAGCCCATAAGGGCCATTTTGAATAAAAATGCAATTTGTATTTTCTTCGGAGGTTTTAACTTTTTGGTTTTTTGGTTTCACCGTGGTGGAAACCTCGAAAATATTAACAAAACTAAACAAAAATGTTAAAAACCTCCGAAGAGAATACAAATTGCATTTTTATTCAAACTGTCCCTTATGGGCTTCCGTACATCGAGGTTGCATTGTTAAAAATATTTTGGCTGGCAAAATTTTTTCGACAAAAATCGATTTGTTGTAAATGAGGTCATCTCTATACATGTAAAAACGACTAGTATAGACGATTTACAAATGTTTGTCCGCAGATGCGTTAGTTGGGTAAGTACGTTCCAAAACCATGAATTCATGGAACCACCCAAATTTGATGCTTATTTATATATCATGTAAATTAAACGATCTCTAAGCTAAAAACAGTGGCCGAGCCCACGCATTTGCAGAAATTCGCTAAAAATTTTTAACAATTTGTGGACATTTTTCTTTTTTACTGCAACATATCGTTAAACAACAATGTTTGGGGTCGGGAGTAAGGGGGTCGCAATCAGGAACCTGCAGAACTAAAAATCCAGATGGCAGCACCAGTACTAAAAGGTACACTTCCAGTGCATTTTCCATTAAAATTTAATTTTGCTGATTTTCTCCCTAAAAACTCATCAAAATAGAATTAAGGACCAATAAAACAACATTTTTCGGTGCTATTTCCCCATGTAGAATAATTAAGGCATGAAATAATCAATAATCATTGACCCGGGAAATGGCTTTCTCATTACAACCACGGTCCACTTACCTGCAGGGCCCCCTATTGGCAGGTTTTGTTGTGCAGGTTCCTCATTGACTGTGACCGCTTCGGAGCATTATCATCACTCACACAACGTAGTGAGTGTAATGGTTACGTATGTATACACTGTATTCAAATTCATATATCCATCATATATCCATCATGTCCATCGAATCTGAAAAAAATTAGTGCAGACCCATGACAATTCTGGTTCCGGTACAGTTTGTCGCATTCCATATGGGCCGCGTATGGCAAGCCAAAGCGGAATTTATTCAAGACTTTAGAATAACCATTCAAGAAGTTAAATATAAGTTCAAGAAGGAAATATATGTTCAAGACTAAAATATGTTCAACCTTGAATCAAATGTTTTCAACCTTAAATAAAATATGTTCAACCTTGAATAAAATATGTTCAACCTTGAATAAAATATGTCCAACCTTGAACAAAATATATTCAACCTTGAACAAAATATATTCAAGACTCACGTGACCATATTCAAGACTCACGTGACCATATTCAAGACGCACGTGACCACAAAATTGATGACGTAGAGCGTAGAATCTGTGGTACTTCTGATGCGTTCTGTTTCACGACGTGATTGATTGCCTGTATAGCCTAAACACTCAAACATGTCAAAAGACAACGAGAATCCGATACAGTGGTATGAAAGGTGAGAGGCATTGCGCATTTTGAACCTATAATTTGCCTGATATGTCTGTGAAACATGTATTGACTCTGACATTCACTCGGCATCCATGTCATGATGTGTAGGATTACAGTACATGTCAGGTGTAGGCGGCTAGGTACGTGTACAACCATGTGTCAAAACCTTCGTGCGAACAATTCGAGCTCCGAAACGCAACACAAGTACCATGGGTTCGGGAAAGTCTGGACGCGGGTTCGGGAAAGTCCGTAAAGCATCAAAACATGAGCAACTACGTCATCAATTTTGTGGTCACGTGCGTCTTGAATATGGTCACGTGAGTCTTGAATATATTTTGTTCAAGGTTGAATATATTTTGTTCAAGGTTGGACATATTTTATTCAAGGTTGAACATATTTTATTCAAGGTTGAACATATTTCATTCAAGGTTGAAAACATTTGATTCAAGGTTGAACATATTTTAGTCTTGAACATATATTTCCTTCTTGAACTTATATTTAACTTCTTGAATGGTAATTCTAAAGTCTTGAATAAATTCCGCTTTGGCTTGCCATAGCCGCGCGTTGGCCGATCCTGCATTCACGACGCACCGCACCCACAGTTACCACGTCGGACGTGATTTCCATTGTTTCCTTCCACGTGACGCAATTATTTCATGACGTCATAAGCCATTGACCATTCACACAAGTAGATTTATTCACACCGGCGCCACTGAAGTGCGGGTGTGGGACATCATGTATTCAAAAATCGTCTGTTAGGACATACAGGACAACGTCGGCGGAAACAGTTGTGACATTTCATTGCAGACAAAGCAAACGTCCTCTTCTTCTCGATTTACGCACATTACTTCAAAAAAGTCAGTTTTAACACTTCTAAATCCAGATCCAGTCACGTGATTTCTAGTAACTGCCAAACTCGACCCAGTGCGGAACTGTGAAGTAATGATGTAGGTCACGTGGTCAGAGTGCAGGAGTTCCCGTACCGCCTGGCTATCCGATTTAGCATCTACCGTTCCGGAACGACATCAGCGCCTCTAGTGTCAAGATCGTAAATTTGCCATTCTTGATATTGGCGCCAAACGAATCCAAAAAAACGCGTTAAAACAATTAAGAATATATCAGCTACAAAAATTCGTTATTAACTAACTGGTGAAGAAACATATACAAATATTTAGGCTAGCAGGTGGAAAATTCAATTATTATTTCACCACAAAGAGCTGCTTCTGTAAGCAGATATGAGACAGCTACCGGGGCGGGGACTATTTCTTTATGGGGCCTTATTGTTCAGCGTCTCCAAGGAATTCTATTTTTAGAGTCCAATGGGGGGGGGTTGGGGGGCCTTCCGATCCCCCAATGTACTGACTAAAACCTGTTACTTTCAGAGAACGGGGGAGGGGGTTTGGGGGACTCATCCCACAATGTACTGGCTAAATATGTCAGAAGGACGGGGGTTTGGGGGGCTCCCCCATGTCAAACAGTTGTGTGAGTTCACTAGAGCTTGCTCTTTACATATAATAGTGGTAAGCTTTGAGTGTGAAGCGTGTTTCTCAACTTTTGTAGAGTGGGGGAAATGAATATTTGGTTCTTCAATAGAATTCTCGTGACCATCAACATGATTCAATGCTTCAAATATTTTGGTGATGATAGGTTGTGGCTTTCTTAACTGAAATCCATTAGATAACGCCAGCGTTGGTGTCACCAGTTTTGAACAATGGGTAGTAATTGTCAGGTAAATGTAAAACCAACAATTTTTTGGTATTGCTCTCTTTTTTGAAGACCGGGATGCAGCAGACTTCAATGTTAGCGGCCGGGCATGCATGTTAAAACTAATTCATAATTTGTATTGCACTTGTATCACAAAAGTAAAAAATTATTTCGAATTGGTGACACTCCAGGTCAGGTGGTTGTAATGTTCCTCACTCGAAGACTCCATCATAAAAAAATTTCTTTCACGAAATGTCGCAACCACTCTCACAAACTGTCTTCCAGAGACACAAGTGTCACGACGTTTAGGTCTAATATAATAGCACAGGCGGCAGCACCTGCTGGTCGCGCCTTTATTCCCGGTAAGATAAGAAATGATCTGACTATGTTTACACACGACTACCAGGACAACAACTACCCTGCACATTTTGTACATGAATGTACACAAATCAATTTAGACAGATTAGTCATCAAAAATGTTGCAATTTCATGATTTTCAGCATCATGACGGACCTTATAGGACCTGATTTTAATTATGGCAGCAAATGATTATCCTAGCCGACCACTAGAAATTGTAAAACCAAGATCCAAGTCGGCTGTAGCCGGTCCTGGGGTGGGTGTCAATATTTGTCGGTTTTCATTCTCATTCTGTATTTCAGTATAGGCTATAGGCCTATATCGTAAATGTCAATGTGATATATTTTCACGGCATGCAATGGTATGTGCCATGTCAGAGAGAAGGATGGGGTGGGCAAAGCCCTACATGTCATGCGTGGTAATGTTTTGTGTTTATTTGAACCTGTTTGAGCCTTCAAATGGCTAGGTAAATCCCACGCTCAAGTTGCCCTTATATAAAGGGAACTGACACCGCCCAGCGGTTTAGCCAACTTTTCGACTTTCACCGCCCGAGAAAGTTAAACTTCCAACTTCCTGTTCGAGTTCTGATTTGTATCTCCGCCCCCAGTGCCCGAGCATGAGCAGTTCAATTTGTTATTATATTGAGAATCATGTCGAAAGTTCGCGTAATGGGGCGACCAAAAAAGGTCTCAAAAACCGATCAGCGGCTATGGATTTCGCGTGAGACGCTGGCGATATGGAAAGTAATACGGAAGGAGTTGAATTTGAAGACAAATGATGAAGTTGCCCAACATTTGGCCGACTTGTACTCCGAGAAAACAGCAGTGAGTCATGCGATCTTTCATTCATGGGTTTTCGTAGTAAATTCCATAGTAGTGACGTCACTCAATGATTGACAGCTAGGCGACATGTTTCATTAATGCCTCGTTCTGATCACCCGATACACGGGAAATGAAAACGAGGTCATACGAAGTGGCTGGGCAGTGTAAGTTCCCTTTAAGTAAAAACTTTGCCAATTCCTTTTACTAAATATCTTGTTATCTTCTTCCTGATTTGCAGTCTTCAGAAACCACCCTTGGTGCTAGTGTCTACCTCCCAGTCACTACAGTCAAGAAAGGTACAGTGGAACCTCCCTTAGCGGACCCCTCTCTATTAAGGACAACCTCTCTACTAAACTCAAAGACCCTAGTTTTTGTCCCAAAGTGGTTGTTTCCATTTGAACTCTCTAATCAGGATACCTCTCTATAATAATCTATTAAGGACATGACTTGTCAGTCCCATGGGTTTCCTTAATAGAGAGGTTCTACTGTATTTATAAATCTTACTCAAGGGGTTCAAAAGTAGCTGAACAAATCCTAGTCCTCCAAAAACTAACGAACTTGCTAAGTTGTGCCACTTGGGTAAGTTCGTTTGGTTTGGTCTTGTAAAAAATGAAAAAATATTGATTCATATTCACCCCTCCCCCATCTGAGTTTCTGAAATCGACAAAATACAGTTCTCCCCTGCAAAATGTTTGACGCAAAGAAGGGCTTTCCATCTACTTAAAGTGGATTTCACACAAGCAGTACAGTGTTTTTCCCGCACCTTAGTAACTCAGTTGGACGGTATCAAAGCAACTGATGCATCATCAAGTCTTACCAGCGTTTTGGAACCCTACCGCGGGCCTTATCAACCACATTTTCTTCAGGCCATATCCAGTTAACTTATATCAAGTGGGCACCGAAAAACTGCCAGACTATCAATAATATGATTTGTCTGTTTTTATGCACATCAGAAATATGGTATGTTGGCTGTATCTTATACTGTCATCTCTATTCACAGATTACGGTCCATCTGATTCTGGCCTGTTTGCTGATGAAGACATTAGGTTTATGGATGAATCTGGATCTATGCCGGTTGGTAACATTTGTTTGAGGGTTCATTTCCTAGTTCATTTCCTTGGAGAACCCAGGATTTTATGGATGAACTGGCAAGAAACACTGCTGGCTACCACGCAATAGGGCCCTGGTTCAATCCCTGGGAGAACCCAGGATTTTATATGTGGATGAACTGGCATGAGCACTACTGTCTACCACGCAATAGGGCCTGGTTCAATCCCTGGGAGAACCCAGGATTTTATATGTGGATGAACTGGCATGAACACTGCTGGCTACCATGCAATAGAGCCCTAGTTCAATCCCTGGGAGAACCCAGGATTTTATATGTGGATGAACCGGCATGTTTCAAGGAACTACAATACCTGGCCCTTCATACTCCTTAAAATGCGACGTAAAACCAAGGTTTTTTGTGTCTCCGGTCTATGCCAGGGCAAATATAAGACCCCACCAACTGAGGAACGTGGGTAGCTTGTGTGGACTCTTGCCTTAGGCAGAGTCACTAGGCCAATGAACCCATTCGACGGAATGGAGGCAAGGATGATTTTCAGTATGTTTCCTGTTGGCAACTCTTAAAATTTTAGGTGTGATAGAATTGAAATTACCACGGCTCTGTTTGGTCTCTATAAGATTGTGACCATCCACTGGTGTTACTACAAACTTTAGGGCAAAGCACCTCGAGTAAGGGCCTACGTTTTAGCACCGCCCTCCCGGTCTCAATTTCAGTACCGAGACCCACCAGTGCAGTGGTAATTCCTAAACCAGACATCATTGAATAATTAAACATCATTCCCTTACAGAATCTGCATCTGAAACACAGTAATGAGATAAAATCGTCCGTGTCGCCCTCAAGTCATTCCAAGCCTCCTTCTTCCCCCGTCAAGCCCATGATGTCGGTCGAAACTGTCCAGTCGCTCGTTGCTACAGTGCCCAGTCATAGAACGCATAGTTCAACATCGCTCCGATCTGATGGCTCCTTCTCCAAGATCGAAGACGAGGTGAGCATTCTGTGCGGTGAGATCAGTTCAGTAGTTCTAGCTCTAGCCTGATCAGATGGTTGTGTTCCTTGCCGAAGGAGCACTGCTGTTTTGTCATTGTGTCCTTGAGCAAGACGGTTACACGTATTCCTAAATGGCTTCGTCCTTCGAATGAGACGTAAAAATCACCGAGTTCTTTTACCTGGTGTCCATGCCCAGGCAAGCGAAGAATTCGACCGAGGATAGTGAGTAGCTTGTGATGGACTTGAAAATAGAGTGAGCTAATCAACCCAATTTGTACCAACCAACCGAATCACATTATAAATATGTACTAGATATGAATTTCAGCATTGCCTTTGTGTACCGGTAGACTGATATACAAATACTATGAATACCAAGTTTAAACAAATTTGTATTCATGATAACTGCACTACGGCATTGTGTATTACTGCATTTCTACTTTCCTGGACCATCAGTAATTACGAACAGCTATCCATTCATCTGCTATTTTAATTTGTCCGACCTCCTGCAATATGTTGTGCATTTCATGTGGACTTGCTAAAATATGCTTTGTTTTTGTTTCAGGAGATAATTGTGTTCACTGAGGCACCAAACAAGAAACTGTTTTGCCGTTTATGTAATCATGTGTTCAAAGATCCTGTGATAACTGCTTGTGGTGTGAGTATTTCATCGTTTAGTGTTGGGACACGATCTTACAAAAATATCTTATGTCGTTATGTGGAAATGAACATGAGATTTCTGTTGCGCTGTGCGGCGTGTAGATTTCCACGGCTTCTTTAAATATTGTTGCAAAACAACTCCAGCATCTGGTGACGTTGTATGATTGATTTCAAATGCCGTCACACAACGTTTCCGGCGCAATCAACTAACATAGCGAGAAAATGACACCACAGTATATAAGTAGAACTTACTAGAACCTCCCTAATAAGGACACCCTTGGGACTGTCATATGCTGTCCTTAAAAGTGAGACGTCCTGATTAGAGAGGTCGAATTGAATGGAAACAGCGAATTTGGGACCAAAACTAGTGTCCTTTATAGAGAGGGTGTCCATAATAGAGAGGTGTCCGCTAAGGGAGGTTGTACTGTAAGTGGTATGGACGTGATATTGGAATCGCTGTACTTGTTTCACCTCGTTAGTTGTTTTTCTGATATATTTAAACCAACCTTCTAATGAGTCCTAAATGGTCCACGAGTGGCTGCACTCCCCAGTGGATGCATTAGGCCTCAACGTCAATATAATACTTATCTTTTCTTTTTCAGCACACCTACTGTCGAAAATGTGTCACTTCCAGACCAAATGGTGAGTTGATGTCAGACATGAGAAAAAAATCTCTACCAAATTGGCATCGAAGCCGCCTGGTCGATACCTGGGTTGGGCCAGGGTTACAGCACACTGCCAAAACCCTGAGGTAGCGAAATGGTCAATAGGCAGAGGTTGCAAAGATTAGAGGGCCTACCCTGTTTTATTTTGGGAACAATAGACGATTTCATAAATTTATACTTCTTGACTGTTGTCGTAGTCCTAGCATTTTCTCAATTCTTATTCTCAGGAACCTGCCCGGTGGACAACAATGCACTGAACGTTGTCGTGGCCAACCTTGCTGTATCTGAACAAATCGGGGAGCTCTACATCCACTGCTGCCATGGCTGTAAACCCAAAGTCGCCGACTCGGGGTACGAATATGATGAGAGGGGCTGTCCAGTGACTATGAGGCTCAACAGTAGGAAGTAAGTCATGAGACAGTAGAGAGGTGATGACTCTGAATACCTTTGATACTGAATTCTTTTTTTGTAATGTACACCCCATTATTCCTTAGAGCCCTATAAATCAAAAATGATGTTCTTAAAAACGGCTTATTCATATTCCGCTTTGATTAATTTCCATGAATGGGTGAATTTCTCCAGCGATTAGATTTACAACTAAAAAGTTGAACCCTGTTGGGCAGAAATCGCATAAGTATTAGACTCGTGAAAATAAGGCGGTTTACAGTTTAAAGGTACTTACTGTAGATCACAGGCAGTTTGTCAGTGTCGTTTGATACTGCTTGGATTCTGGTTTCACCCAATATCATGCCCTTTGGCTGGCTCATTATAGAGACAACGTCTTGGATAAGAACGGGTATTGTGTTCAACAGCAGTGGTGGGAGAAGAGCATGAGCGACCGATCGCCAGCGCCGACAATTTGACAATCCACCATGGCACTCCTATACTCACTGAGCAAGTATACATGAATGCTACTCTCTTATACTATTTTCCAGTGACCATGAAGAAAGCTGTGAATATGCTCCTGTACCATGTCCTAATAATCCAAATTGTCCATTAGTTATCAAAAAGGTAAGTGTTTCGGCAACGTTGGTTCGGTTCAGGAATACGTCGTCATAAATTTTACGCCTGGTTTCACTTCAGAGAAACATGCGACCACCAATTCCTACTCACTTTGGACCAGAGGATAATGAAATGGCCTGGTTGATGCCATTTGGAGGCAATGGCAGCCAATTCATGCAGGGGTGGAACAATGTCATCAATAAGTTTCGATCACGTGCAAGGAGGATGGGTTCTCCTCTCTCTGACATCATGGAATTGTGCACCCTGCTCTGTTCATGACGTGATGTCTCTCCCAACATCATTCCATCATTGCGTCCTTCAAAATTGTCTCTGATGTGCTGATAAAATCTTCTCCGTTATTTAAGGATTTGGCTGCACACGTCCGAGCTTGTCAACACGTCCGATGTCCGCACCACAAGTACAGGTGAGTTTCGATATGGTTCTTCGAACCTTGGCCAAGTTTCATTGCGGGACGAAACACACCATTCGGTCCAAGTTTTAGTTGCTGTGTAGTTTTGTCCAGTTAAATAGAAATCCACTAATAAACAATGCTGTAGTGCAGTTATTGTGAATGCAAATTTGTTTAAATTTGGTATTCATAGTATGAAATTTCGAACCAACGGCGTAGGCCTTTAATGTGAGGAGCCTCATAGCCTAATGGTTAACAAAGCTGGCCACCAAACAATAGGGCCCGCAGAGAACCCATGATGGTATTTCTGAATGAATTGGCGTGGCTTTCAAGGAACTAAACTTCCTGGCTCTTCCCAGTCCTTCAAATGAGACGTGACACCAGGGTTCCTTGTATCTGGTGTCTATGCCAGGGCAGACAAAAGACCCCACCAAGTGAGAAACATGAGCAGCTCACGTGGACTCTACCTCTGACCAAAGCATATGAACTTGGCGAATAAATACCTCAATGTCGCTATTGGGTTTCTCACCAAACACCTCCTGGGTGGAGCTGTCAACTTTTCTGGTGATAGGACTAGGAGTACCTTACAAGAAACATGTATATAATATAAATACATGCAAGAATTGATACAGAATAGTCTTTGTTGATTCTTTGGTGTAAGAATCCTTGTATGATTCATTTCTTTTTAGCTGTGATTTCAATGGAACTCAGGAAGAACTAGTGGAACATTTAGAAACTTGTAAATTCGAAGGCATGAAAGATTTTCTCCAGCGCACAGATGACAGGATTGCCGAATTACAATTCTCCGTCAGCCAGAAGGACCAAGAGATCTGTTTCCTGAGGTCCATGTTGGGGAAAGTGTCGGAGAGACTTGATATGTTGGAGGAAAAAATTGGTAAGGAATGTAGATCTTGAATTCGAAAACCACTGTAAAACAGCCTTTTCAGCAATCTTAAACGTTCAGATTTGGTGTGATTTTGCCACATCGTGTGCTGTGCTAACTGATAGCAATTGCCAAAGATATCGAAACCTATTTCAGGGGCATAGCAAGCGAGGGCCGGGGAATGCCTTCCCGGAAGTCACCAAAAAATGATTTTGGCCATAAAAATTTCGAAAATTGTTACATTGCTCCCCCCCTCCCAAAGATAATCCTTTACCCCCTGCGTGTGACAATCAACAATCACTTTTTTTCATGTGGCCTTCCTTCGTTAACATTGCAGAGACAGTTGAAGACAAGCAGATCAAGAACAGATCAGTTGTTCAGGAAGAACTTGCTCATATTAACAATCGGCTCAACCACGATGTAGCAATGGGAGGTAAGAAGCAGGTGACATGCTGTAAAAGTTGCATTAAAACTTGGTACATATGCTCCCCCATGAAATGACACCTGGGAGACCAAATTTTGGTCTGGCTAAATTGTCATTTCACCACATGCTATGTCTCCCCAACTAGTCTAAGGGCTCGACCATCTCCAAATATTTATTGTTGGTACATGTAACATGTGTAATGACGATACATGACATATCATATTTGCTTTTGATTTGACGTTCTTTTCAAGGTCACAGAGGTCAAATAGCATAAATTGGCCGATGGTGGCACGTTTCGTTATGACTAGAGCTATTGCCTAAAAACTTGTTACAGTGGTAGTCCTATGTTGTGAAGCCTTGGGGCTTATATCTCTAGGGGCTACGGGCTTATATCTCTAGGGGCTACGGGCTTATATCTCTAGGGGCTACGGGCTTATATCTCTAGGGGCTACCGGCTTATATCTCTAGGGGCTACGGGCTTATATCTCTAGGGGCTACGGGCTTATATCTCTAGGGGCTACCGGCTTATATCTCTAGGGGCTACCGGCTTATATTTCTAGGGGCTACGGGCTTATATCTCTAGGGGCTACGGGCTTATATCTCTAGGGGCTACCGGCTTATATCACTAGAGGCTACGGGCTTATATCTCGGGCCATTTCATATCTGTACAATGTCGTCTATTTTCCTTTCACTTCAGCGTATGATCCACAGCAAATCTTCAAGTGCAAGGGTACATTCGTCGGGCATCAAGGTCCAGTCTGGTGTCTGTGTGTGCATGGTGATTACCTTTTCAGTGGTTCGTCAGATAAAACCATCAAGGTCAGTAGTCAAGAGGTCTCATCTGATCTGAGAAATTCCACCGTGAATACTGTAGACCGGCAAGTTTTCGTTGCCGTTTTTTAACCTCAAAGTAAAAATAAAAGTCACACATATTTTTGTCATTGGAAAAACTTAACCCTTTGAACCCTGTGGGCAGCTGCAGCGGCCTCAAACTTATATGAGCCCCACCCTAGAGGCCACTATAGCCGCCTGGCAGGCCTAAGGGGACCACGACTGCCCGAGTTTATTACAGAGATTCCTTTAGTTTCGTTTAACATTCTTAGGAGAACCTGTGATTCAGATCTCAGGGGCCTGGCTGGTGAGAACAGTTTCACCAATTGATATCGGACTAAAAACCCCAACTTCTTACTGGACTTTCGTCAATGTACATGTATTTTTTCCCTTTCAGACATGGGATCTGTCCGCTAACTACAAGTGCCTGAGGACAATGGAGGGTCACACTGGTATCGTACTGGCCTTGACCGTGTTTGGTAACAGACTATACAGTGGATCACAAGATACAACAATTATGGTGAGTTGACCATTTTACTACTTTGTACAATGGCCTAATACTTACGTACGGTGTGTGAATAGGTAAGTTGTGACCATCCAAAATACATTTCCAGTGCAACCTCTCTTAGCGGACGCCTATGTAATCAGGACACCCTCTTTATTACGGACAGTGACATCTCTCCAATTTCACCTCTGTGTTCAGGACATTTCCCTGATATGAACAACTTTTGTCACTCTCAGTGGTGTGCTTAAAGGCCAACGCTGTTCATTAAATATTTGAAATTTGTAATTGAATTTGAAAATTTCTTATTGTGTAAACACATATTGGATATGAATTTCAACAATGTCATTGTGTTGGCAGATATACAAATACGATAACTACTGAGTCTTGGCAAATTCTTGTGCATAATAACTGCACTACGGCATTGTGTATAACTGCATTTCTATTTTCCTGGAGAACTAGCAGTTGCGAAAGGTGTGTTAATTCACAGAAAACACACTTATAAAGATACACAACTTTTTTCCTCAGTCGCCATATTGAAGACCACACACGTGATACATTACACTACATAGTGTTTCAAAACATTAAACTACATAGTGTTTCAAAACACTACACTACATAGTGTTTCAAAACACTACACTACATAGTGTTCAAAACACTACACTACATAGTGTTTCAAAACACTACACTACATAGTGTTCAAAACACTACACTACATAGTGTTTCAAAACACTACACTACATAGTGTTTCAAAACACTACACTACATAGTGTTTCAAAACACTACACTACATAGTGTTTCAAAACACTACACTACATAGTGTTTCAAAACACTACACAACATAGTGTTTCAAAACACTACACAACATAGGGTTTCAAAACACAAGCTGAACACAGTGTACCAATTAATAGAGGTTAAGTCCCCCTGGTCCGCGTTTGACGCTTGATGTTTCTTGCAGGTTTGGGACATGGAAACGCTGCAAGAGATCAAAGTGATCGAAGCTCATGAGAATCCTGTGTGTACGCTGTGCTGTGAGAGAGACATGCTGTTTAGTGGATCGCTAAAGGTTATAAAGGTGGGTACAGCGAGGCAAGGGGCCTCATAGCCTAGTGGTTAACACTGCTGGCTACCCTGAATGTAGCCATGGGAGAACCCAGGATTATATTTCTGGATGAACCGGCGTGGCTTTCAAGGAACTAAAATTCTTCACAGTCCTTCAAATGAGACTTAAAACCGAGGTTCCTTGATTCTGGTGTATGCCAGGGCAGGTTAAAGACCCCACCAAGTGAGAAACATGAGTAGCTTGCGTGGACTCAACATCTGGCCGAAGTCAGTGTCACGAAGTCAGTGTCATCTCATAATTAGGCAAAAAAATCTAAATTTTGTCACGAGAAGTCCGATGTTTGGCGCAAACGCAATGCAATCAGGGTCAAATAAGCCCAAATCAAGTAAAGCAAGGTTTGTCCCTAATGATGTATTGCCTGTACAGAACACATTGTTATGTCTGCTGATGATTTTCACATCATATTCCATCATATTCTTATTATCTTCTTGGTTCCAGGTGTGGGATGTACATACCCATCAGTTGAAACGTGAGATCTCGGGTCTGAACCATTGGGTGCGAGCTCTAGTCTCGTCGAACAATTACCTCTATTCGGGCTCGTATCAAACAATCAAGGTGAGATTATCTTTTCAATGCTGTCTTCGTAATCAAATGCCAACGTCAACTTGCATTGCGTAATTCCAGCACCAGTCCTTGTGAAGGGGGAAAAGACTTTACGTAAGGTGGGATGTTTACAGTTTCAGCCAATCGATTACTCTGTGGTGAACACCCGTCCGCCAGCAACGTGTCAGCACTTGTTATACCATCAGTCAGCAGAATTCTATACATTTGCTTTAAAAAAAATAGAAAAGTTTGCAGCACCGCTGAAAGAGTTTAGATTAGAATACAGGCCTTCATTCATTTCATGGGTTTTCTCAACAACGATAAGTTGTAAACTAAATATTTTTGCATTTATTATTTTCAGATCTGGAACATCAACACGTTCGAGTGCGTGAAGATGCTGGAGACCTCTGGTGGCAGCGTTTATTCCATGTGCATCACAAACCACCACATTCTTTGCGGCACCTACGAAAACTGTATTCATGTAAGTTTCAACTTCCAGTTTTCAGTCTTAAGGTGACCCGCAAATGGTTGCTATGACCTACGACAATTGCTGTGAAGAGCAAAAGTTTGGTGCCTTCTTGGCTGTGCGATTTGCGAAAATTTCCAGAAAAAAATAGAATTTTGCGTCAAATTTTTTTGAGGGGATTATTAAATTTCTTGCCGTATTTCGTATGAGAAGATGTTTTCACAATTGTTATTTTTGCGAATCGAATTTTTTTCAAAATCCTCAAAAATAAAATGCCTGCAAAAAATTTGACAGTTACGGTATCAATTTGAAAAGCAATAATTTTCACAGTTATGTTTACAGTATCGCTGTGATAAGTTGAAATTTCTTGTTTACATTGTCATCTCTTTGTTGTGTTGTTTCAGGTTTGGGAGCTGGACTCCTTTGATCAAGTAACCACCCTAGTGGGTCACTCAGGAACTATTTACGCTCTTGCTGTTTTACAAACTCCTGCTGGTATCAAAGTATTCAGTGCGTCGTATGATCGATCACTCAGGGTAAGTCTCCTTGTCTATTCGCTCTTTTATTTGTGCCGTGATGAATCGGCTTCGCAACTTGTCGAGGAGCAGTGAGGCGTCCCATACCACAGAGCTGACTGGCCACGACAACAAAGTATTGTAAACTGGACACTCGGCCTATTTTTGGTAACTAGGTCAGCTGTCCTGTCTGTAAGTGTAAGTGACCACAATGGACTGAGGATGTCCGCATCTTCATCCTAGAATTCATCCATGCCCCCTCCAGACGCGGACAATTCCAAGAACACCCAACTCGCCAGAGAGTCAACTTGGATCCATAGACTGCGCACTATGTCACCTCTCGGTCTTAACATCAAGGACAATAAGTCCTGATAATCGGAATTCCGCTCTAGATAGCGTATCTACCACATGTTCTTCTACCACAGAACCCAAGAGTTTTTTGGTCACAGATGTGTCCTTTGGCCAGTATTTCTCTCTATTCTTCATGCAGGAGCAGGTCTGAATCATATGAGTTTGAGTCTCTTCTCCAGTTGCACATCAACATCAAGCAGTAGTCCTATTCTGTGAAAGTGTTTCTTTCTGTTTACAAATCTGTGGCTAGATGGCACCAGGGGCTTTCGTATTATACCAATTACTTGGGGCTTACGTACTCATTTCTTTTCTTGAGGAAAAATGTCCACAAATTGTTTCAAAAAAACACTAGACATTAGTATTGGACTTAGAAAAAAGGAAATGTCGCTACTAATGATCCGTGACGTCTTTTTGTTTTGTAAGAGATGTGTAAGCTTATGAAGGTTAATGGTATCCTTAATCCTTAGGTTGATTCCCTTGGTGTGTTCTCTATGAAGGCTTAATAGTGGCTGATCATGGAAGATTAGTCTGGAGCCAAAGACTAATTCTTTACCTTACCAATGGCAATGTTTTTTAATCATCAGCTCATTCCTTAGGCAAGGGTACCCAATTTGCGCATTGTCGCCAGGCATATCCACCCATTTTGCCCTTCAGGACTGCCATTGCAACGAGGCCACTTATGTCTTATCCAAGTCATGTCCACTGTAGCTTGCTTTACGAGTTGCCTTTTGTTGGATATATGTCTTTTCTAAAAAAGGTTTGGGCAAAAAAGTGCATGTCTGTCATTTCCATGCATTTCTTTGTTGACTTCAAATCAATGATGAAAATCCCCATTTGCTCTGTGAATTAGTGTAGAACTAGCTGTAAATTGTTACTGATACTGGTAATGCAGGTTTAAAATTTTAAGGATAAAAGATTCTGCAAGATATTGAATAAACGGCCATGTGCTGGCACAACTTTATGTTATCTCCATCATACGCATTGAAGCTGCTCCAGCCTGTCTCTCATCGATTTGACTATACATGTCAATGCCAGACTTGTGACGTAATAAAATTGGCAGGCGAAAGCCCGATTCAGTGATAACTCGAAAATGGGTCTCCTTGCCTATTGTTTTCGCCTGTTAGTGGGTCATGATAGTTACAAAAAATAGCACACTGATATTCCATACACATGCTAAGTGGCCATGAGGGTTCATTTAGACAGAAAGAAACTGAATCATGTGCTATTGTCATGTTGGTTTTGATGTGACTAATGACTGCATTGCTATGACATGCATGTACGAAACGACCTCCCGACTCAGATTTCGAATCAAGTAATTATCTGATTGGAAACCTGATGCGTCCATTTGATTTGTGATGCCTATAAACCTAAGTGGTCTGGCGATGTATTGATGCAAGCGACAGTTTTCTTTGGTCTTAAACCCCCTTGGCTGTGTAATAACGTTTACAACCCCCAGAAAATTGTTCATTTTTTGTCCCCCAAAACGTTCAAAATATTGCCCCCAAGAAAATATACAGCCAGTAAGGTACCCAATGGATATCAGTGCATGGACGCCATCTGCACCCCACAGTATGTAATTGCTCGTTCGGCAAAGAGACCATGTACAGTAGAACCCCTCTATTAAGGACACCCATGCGACTGACAAGTGCTGTCCTTGATAGAGAAGTGTCCTGATTCGAGAGGTCAAATTGAATGGAAACTACCAATTTGGGACCAAAAGTAGTGTCCTTAATAGAGAGGTTGTCCTTAATAGAGAGGTGTCCGCTAAGGGAGGTTCCACTGCAATTGGCCAACCACAGGTCTGGGCAGGAAAAGTCTTGGGCAAATCAAGTCGTTTGCCAGCTGCTTGAAATAGGAATCAAACCAGGTTTACTTGTCACGATCACAGTGTGACATTGGATCCCATCGTCTGTAACGGAACCAATTGATCAATTCCGATTCTGCCGCTGTGTCCACCTATAATTGGCTGCCTCATCTTGTTCCCTTCATGTATGTAATAACAGTAGAACCTCTCTATTAAGGACACCCTTGGGAGTGACAGGTGCTGTCCTTAATAGTGTCCTGCTTATTAGAAAGGTCAAATTGTATGAAAACAGCCAATTTCGGACCAAAATTTGTGTCCTTGATAGAGAGGTTGGAGTGACAGGTGCTGTCCTTAATAGTGTCCTGATTATTAGAAAGGTCAAATTGAATGAAAACAGCCAATTCGGGACCAAAACTTGTGTCCTTGATAGAGAGGTTGTCTTTAGTAGAGTGTTGTCCGCTAAGGGAGGTTCCACTGTACTTTGAAGAGTTGTCTCCTCTCCATTGATGTTTTACCTGTTGTGGCGTTGTCCATGACCTTTGGCAGCGGCGATCGATCTTACAATTTTGCTGGCAGCATAATTTCATCTTCGTGTAACGCTGTGTCAACACAAAGTGAGATTTTTCAATTTCTATCAATGCACCGCACAAACTTTATTGTTTATGAAAAATCCAACGCAGATTGCTGTAAAAATGTGATGGAATCTCACCTGTTCGGTATTGCTTCCTGCACTCATTTGTATTCAATTTCAAACCATGATCAAAATCGGGCCTAAACTAAATGTTTGTCAAATCCCATCTCTGCGTTATTGGTTTTCGAATCAAATTCTTCACGTGCGACAGACCCTGTGTGTCAGATAGTCACCTACAGCATTTTGGCAATGTTGGACCATCACTGGCCCCTACGGTTTATTGTATTCCCTTTAGAAAAGCCTGAACGATGTCAGATTGATGTCATCCTGACACCGGCGGATTTCAAGGGCCGAATTTACAAAGGGTGTTTAGCTTAAAACAGCGTTTAATGTCTGAATAGACAGAGTCAGGGCCTTGCAGGGTTTCTTCATGAAAACCGCATTAGGCCCTGAAACTGATTATGTGGAATTTACACGCTTCTAACTCTTAAACACCCTTCGTAAATTCGGCCCCAAATGTTTTTCAGATTCTTCTGTTTGAGCAGCACAGAAATTCGCGGCTCTATGTATATATCGTAGTGGTCAACCCCCCTCATGTGAATATGGCACCTGGGCATTGGCAATTTTGTCCCTTACAATGTAATATATCAAAAAAACACATCCAAAGTCATTGAACCCAATGATACATGTCGATTTCACAGTCTCAATCTAGAATGTAATAGGAGACATCTGGCATTCATTCTAGTTAACAAACTTACTACTGCAAATTGACATTGGGTTATATCATCCCCAAAGGGGCGAATGTCAGCTAAAGGGTTTTAAGACAGAATACACAAACGCCTTTTCAGATTTAAAGGACAGTTTATTGAAAATACATGAAAGGAAGATGCAAATGAAGCGAGTGACCTTACCCTCCCCCCCCCACGAGATGCTAATCGTCGGCTGTGTCGGGTGCCTCGGCTTTTTTTCCATGTGGGCGCCAATTTTCTTCATTGGATACTTCAGAAAAAAAAAGTTTTCACAGTTTTATGGACTTCTTGAGTTATCCGAGTGCATTTTATGATGGTTTATTATAAAATGGTGCAGAAAGGTCTTTACAATGACCTCGAAAAAAATGAATTATTTCAAGAGAAGAAATGGTGATGTTGAAAAAGAGTCAAATTCAAAACAGTCAGGAAAAACACAAGTTTGCTCAGTCCCATTGGAAGTGAGCTCAGTCCATGAATTGGGTCCTTCCCTGTCGTTCACCAAGAGTTTGCAATGTTCCCTGTCATTCTGGTGGTGAACGCTCTGATATTTGTCCATCACCGGCAATCCTGACTCTGAAGGTTGATTTAGTGTCATCTCCTGCTTATGTTGAGCGAGGGAGGGCTTAGAGATGACATTTGAAACCTACTTGTAGGAGGTAAAGGTTTCCATCACGAACCCTTGGTCTGATATTGTATTATTAAGAGTTGGTGTTACTGGTGTTACTGGTGTTACATCTACAAAGAGTAAGTGTTTCCCGTGTTATAAAGAGTTGTGGTTTCCTCTGTTCTAAACAATTGGTGTTTCCAGTGTTATAAAAAAAGGTGTTTCCAGTGTTATAAACAGTTAATGTTTCCAGCCTTATAAAGACTTGGTGTGTATCCAGTGTTCTAAACAGTTGATGCTTCAACTTTTCTAAACAATTGATGTTTCCAGTGTCCTAAAAAATGGTGTTTCCAGTGTTATAAACAGTTAATGTGACCACCTTATAAAAACTTGATGTTCCCAGTGTTATAAACAGTTGATGTTGCCACTTTTCTAAACAATTGGTGTTTCCGTTGTTCTAAACAATTGGTGTTTCCAGTGTTATAAATAGTTAATGTTTCCAACCTTGTAAAGAGTTGATGTTCCCAGTGTTCTAAACAGTTGGTGTTTCCAGTGTTCTCAAAAATTGGTGTTTCCATTGTTTTAAACAGTTGGCATTTCCAGTGTTATAAACAGTTGATGACAAAGTCTGTGACAGATGATGTCTAAACTCATGATGGTGCTACGAACTACAACATTTAAAAATGACCTTGACCAAAAGTCTGGAATAAATCCTCAATTAACGTCGACGCCCGACTTGCTCAAGATAAGCGCGGAGGATATCCATACTATAGGGATCAACGACAGCACGAGGGTTGCCACGGGCACCGGCAGGGCCACCAAAATCCCCTGAAAAGATAAAGATAAACTCTCATCATTAAAGATGCAAATAAATTGCCGTTGAAAATAGGTAAACATTTTTTATTTTTTGGCATGTGCAGCAGACATTCCTTTGAGGTCAGGCCTTTGATTCAACACCACCGTCGTCAGAAGTAAAGCCTATGCCATTCGTTACAAATTCAAAATTTGTAATTGAATTTGAAAATTTCCAATTGCATAAAAATGAACTGATATGCTACAACATTGTGTATCAACTCAATTTCCAGTTTCCTCGGGCACCAGTAAATATGAACACAAAACACGCTTCACTCCCCTCATGTTCTCTCAACCTAAAATCCAGCGACTTTATTATTCATTGAGCTACCAGTCGACTCTCGAATGACACAGCACGTCCAGACCTGTATCAGAAGAAAGGTCCTCAGCAACACTACCGATGCTGACACCTGGAGTCTCTGGAAATCACCACAGTCCCATTTTCAACGCACCACCCTTGAAAAGTACCTTCTGCCGGTCCAAAGTTGCGCATTTGTAATTTGCCTTGGTGCGAACCTAGCAGCTAGTGAAAAATTGACGGCTTACAAAAACCGAGGAGCCTGGTCATCCTGTTCAGTGAACTCAGTGTCAAGAAATATCAATATTCGACCACACCCATCTCAGACCTGGCTAAAAAGAGGGCCAGCAACAAGAGGGTTCAATGCCAATGTTCAGTCAGTCTGAGCAAATTTGATGCTTCGCGCCTTCTCTTATCTTTTTCAGAGGTGTTTCTATAATAACCGTACAAACTGCTAAAACGTTACCAGATGTGTCGTCAAACATAAGAATCTCCGTTAATTCTCGTAAATAATTTATTGTTTCTGTTGGCAAATATGTTCTATTATTTAGTGGGGCAAACGAGCATCTGATAGACATTGATAGAGTCGTACAACACCTTTGTCAGGTACAATTAGGTTTTACTGTATCAAATGATGTTCCAGGCAGGCATATTTCAGGCTTTTGTTATAAATAGGAAATGACATCTTAAATTGGTTTCTATGGAAATCAAGGCAAAATATATAAAAAAGTCATTTCCAACCTCTCTGCCACTTAAAAACAAATAAAAACATGCTTTTCTCACTCAGAGGCACCATGCTTTGTCCTGATTAGAGAGGTCTAGTTGAATGGAAAAAACCAGTTTGGGGACCAAAACTAGTGTCCTAGATAGAGAGGTTGCCCTTAATAGAGAGGTGTGCGCTAAGGGAGGTTCCACTGTATTGTCCTCCATCTTGGGGTGAGATCATATCTGTTGGCGAGGATAGAGTTCACAGCAGTACCTGTCCTCTGGCCGATGTTTTCATGATCAAGTAATCAAGACGGCCTTGAGAACATCTCCCCGGCACCCGCTGGGATGTGAAGCAGAATATGAACCATCTGTCTTGACTCGGGGTAGAGGTCAAGACAATTAGTCGCCCTGAAGGCTAGTCATGTTGTTCTGATATCATTCCACCAAGAGGTGTGACTAAGGATGTCTCCGTGGAAGACAATGCCAGGTTGTGAATCAAATTGGACAACCCCCAAGGCAGTCACATTTGTCTCTATAGTGATTATGAGACAGATTAGAATTATTGTAGTATACCCGGACCTCATCAGTGCTGTTTCGCTACAAGCTATAATCCACTCCTTACGGTTGTCTTTCAGGTTGATGTATCAGTCTAAGAACAGTGATTGAGGGTTGGCTACGGTTAATTAACATTCATGTTTGAGATTAGTTGCATTGTTTCTGGTCGGTTATGCAGGTATATATGTGATTTGTTCAAGTGCGCATAATAATTTAAACTAAAACTAAATTTTGAAGTTTATTTGATGATGAAAATAATTAAATGGGACACTCTGGGGAAAATGTGGTTCAAGCTGCCTGGTGTGACTCAGTCAGTGGAAACGATGTTGTACCTATAACTGAGTCGATCATCACGCCGATCTTGCAGACATACAGACTGACTTATACTGATGTTTGCATTTAATTGTAATTACATGTAACACGTGCAAATGTCTGCATCAGATTCGGAAAGCGTTTTTCCCCGATATTTTAGAAGTCAAGATATGGTTATCACACACTTCACCCTTAGGGATCATCTCCAGATTATTGACCATAAGTGAAAAATAACAGCTTTTCATTGGCATTTGCTATTAAGCGTATATTTGTGAATGATTTGGAGATTATCCTTTTGTCTGTCACATACTGGATCCACTCACCAATAAGATCACCTCGGGAAAAGTCAGAATTTTGACAGGTGTCCAAATTTGGACAGTTTGCTGAACCTGTCCAATTTCTGACTTTTCCCGAGGTGAGATCCTAAGCCCAACAATACCCGATTTCTACTACCGGCTCGATGGGTAGAGCCTAAATAAGTATACCTGTCGCAGCCGTAACAGGGGTGGGATATCTTGTCTTCATTTCTTCCCATTGGTCTTTAATTGTAATATGAAAAGTTCCGATGTAGAATCTTGACTATTCATGACGATTACGTCGTTAACCTTTGAATAGATATCCCCCCTTTTATGGCTGCGAAAGGCCTACTATTATGTCCGGTTGTTTAGGCTCTACCCATCGAGGCGGTGGTACAAATCGGGTATTGTCGGGCTTGGGATCTTATTGGTGAGTGATCCAGTAGTGTCTATCACGTAGTGTCTATCACATAGTGTCGCTGCAAGCCATACTCGGATCCTTGTTTTTGTCAGAGTGATGCATCAGTCAAAGTTTATAATCAAGGCCATGTAGAATTAGCGGAATGAGCGGATTCTGGGCTTCAATCACCTGGAAAAGCCAGTATTTGTCGCGATGATCGTCGCCATGCCTGAACTCTGAAGACGAAAGGAGGTACGGTAATACAGCGCTGCGCACGGCTGCCGACTGAACTAAACTCTCCCTACAGACCAGTTTTCATGCCCTCATTGTGAGTCATGGCTTAACAACTAAACTAAACTGTCCCTACAGACCAATTTTCATGCCCTCCTTGCAAGTCATGGCTTAAAGACTGTAAAAAGCGATTTTCAAATAATCTTTGTGGCGTATCGAACAAATCAAAACTTAATGAATTCACTAAGTTCCATTTTGTATGAAATCATATCATATTTTGTACAGAATCCGCTCATTCCGCTAATTCTACATGGTCGTTAATCAAGGATAATTTGAATGGAGTTACCTGAGGAGATATGGCGGATTTTCATTCAGGTTGTCAATGCGTGCAGTGATTATGAGTTATGCCATCTCTGATTGATAAATGTTACTGCCACGATCATATGTATCGCAATTCAAACAAACGTGAGAATTTGCAAATTTACACTTACAATTTTATTGTCATTCACGCTGAGGTGTCAATTTTGTTTTGTGATTGTCATTGACGGTGAGGTGTCAATGAAAGTTGATCCAGAAGTATTAAGGTAGCAGGAAGGGTTGGGCGTTTGTGGTTTCTGAGTCTGAGGGGGTTGGTGTCTGTTGACTGTGCTTTAAGAGAGACTAGGCATGGCGCCAGTCTCTCTTAAAGCACAGTCAACAGGCATTTGGTCTCAGTATTTGGGTTTTGATTGCCATGACTGTACCCCTGTAAAAGTCAGAGGAGGAGAAGTTTGGAATGATGAAAGCATTAAAGAAGAAGAAATGTTATTATTGAGGAAAGCAAAATTTATTATGAGACTAGAAGGCAGTGTCCTGACTTAATTATTTTGAAAATGGCGGTCTGAACACATTAAAAGGTGGAACATGGCATTTTATCGACTTTGAAGTGTTCCGCAGTTAAAGGGAGACTATAGGCAGCAGCTAGGTAGGCAAAATAAAGTCATACAAATTTGCCAATAGGGGTCAGTCATATCTCTAGGCATGGCGCCAGTCTCTCTTAAAGCACAGTCAACAGGCATTTGGTCTTAGTATTTGGGTAAGTACAGAATCAAGGCAGCTCAGAGAGCAATGATTGAACGATGCTGTGGACAAGTCCAAGGATACTGCATCAGTCACGACCAACTTCTCATCAGAAAGCGTCACCACCAGCATATTCAATGTTTAGTTCCAACCTGTACCAGTCCAATGCACGCCTGTCATGGTCAGCAGTGGTCAGCTTAGCGCGATATGGAACATTCTTCCGAAACTCAAGCGAGGGAAGTCTGCTCATTAGCCTATCTCGCGCACTGCTCCTTCTTGTCAAACATCGTAGTGAAATCGTGGTACAGTGGGGCGTCCTCGAGGATTGCAGCTGGTCGGACAGACGTGAGGTGGAATGTGGGCGGCTGCACTTCTTCGTTGATGTGCGATGGCAGATAGCACAGTTGTTGCGTTGCATGACAGCTGAAAGTGAATGTGATATCATAGAACTGAGGCGTTTGCAATGAGACTATAGGTGAAGTAGAAGCAAGGAGTGAAATGGGCCATCTTCCAGTGACTAATATACAGAGTAAGGGCACTGGGTGTTGTTAGATTTAGCATTGAATGTATTCCTCGTACAAGCGTGAATAGTGTGGACATACAGTGAGAGGTGAGAGACCCCTTCTTGTAACTTTATCTTGGATATTATATTAGTATTGAACTTCTAGCCATGGAATATGAAGAAATTGAAGTTGTAGGCATGGAATATGAAAAGTTATTCAACGGTGAAAGACATTATTCCATGAGGCTTTGCCGTGATCGCAAAGGACGCGACGTGATTGGTTCACATGCTAATGAGGTATGATAATGATAATTACCTCTATAATGCTACTTGGATAGCGACTGTGTCGTTGACTGGAACAGTGGTCAATGTCAATGTGTGCCTGTAATGTCAATGAAGTATGATGAGGTGATGATGATAGTGCAATTATTAAATATTGGCAAGAGATCATACTGCAACATAGGTCTTGTTTTTGACAGATGACTGTGCGACATTCCCATTGGGTCTTGTTAGAGTCAGCGCTGCATGTATTCCTTGTACAAGCTTGAATAGTTGTGACGGACTTTGAGGGGTGAGAGACCCCTATCGGCTACTTCGTCTAACTTTATCTTGCCTACCTAGCTATGCGGGATTATACGGTTCATGTGAACTTGTTGACATCCACATGATCTAGTGCTGTTATTGGTCATGGACATGGTACATGGTAGGCCTAATCATCATGGCTATATGTTTCAGGAAAAGCTCGGAGTAAAATGAACTGCCGATGAATAATGATGTTGTTCATGTTTACCATGTTTACTAGTACATAGCCATAGGGTATGCACTGGCCAGTGCACTTTCTGCACGTCATCATGGTCATGTACGTGATACCTTGCATATTTTGTTTTTTGAATGCGCATGCTTTTTGGGCAAAATCACTTGTACCAACACTAATGAATAATGTCTTCTTATCCCTATGACTCCATACACAGTGAGGGCATTGTCCCATTCCCATCAAATGGTAACTTATTGTACCGTATTAGGGTGGAAGTTGGGGAGCAGATACCTACCGTTGCACGCCTGTCATAATCAGTAGTGATGAGCTTAGCGCGATATGGAACATTCTTCAGAAACTCAAGCGAGGGAAGTCTGCTCATTAGCATATCTCGCGCACTGCTCCTTCTTGTCAAACATCGTAGTGAAATCGTAATGGAAAACGTCTGGCTTTGCGCCAGACGTTGAGACTAATAAGTGAAGAACTAATAGGTAAAGAACTTCTACTTGCGCGAGACTGCTCTGATAAAATTATCATTGCAGAGACTACGGTGACGTACACATATATTTTTTACAATCAAAAATGCCCTCAAAAGACGACATGGAATGATTATTTTATTGATATTTCCTACTAGATACCTTCCAATTATCACTTTATACAAATAGATCGGCGTTAGGTCGCATGCTTTTCTTTCCTGGTGACACTATAAAGCAAAATAGTTGCAACCCCGTAAATGCGCTATAAGTCCAATAATAAGTGACGGTGACCCGTTATAAATGTTTCGCCAGCTTCGCTTTTTTGCCGCTACGCGGCGCGTTGGGCCCTTGCGTCAAGGGACAATAGTATCACTTTGGTCTTCTTCTTTAGTGTTCAATTTACTTTTTATAGCTATACTACTGCAGAACCTTGCCCATGTCTCTTATAAACCTGGCTGACTGGTTCCTCCCTTGATCTCCATAGCTTTGTCTCCATCGATGTACCGTTTGGCCTTGTGGCCAGTCTTTTCTCTCGGACTCCCAGATCCAGTGTGGGCAGTTCCGAAGCGTCTGGTGTTTGATCTAGTGCGTTAGCAGTCCAGACCAATTCCAGAATTGGAAACATTTTTTGTGTTTCCTTTTCAGGTAACATCTAAAATTGATATGTCCAATTTTGGAGCTATGTTTCCTGTTTGGGAAACATTTCAAAATAACATTAAAAACCTTAATAAAGTCACTGTTATACAGTGTTAATAACATCTGTTTTCATGTATATGGTTGTCAAACATAGTATCTGATCTGATCTGATCAGCAGCAGAACCGGAATACCGACGCACAGCACCGATAGATCAGCATGGCATTGCACTGGCATCTTCCAGATTCAGTCGTGTTCGTCTTCTTGAGGTGGGCCTAAAGTCTGCAGTGGCCTGTTCTGAGACGAAAGATCAGGTGGTGGCCTCTCTTCGTTTTGCTCACTGTTTCGTTTGCAGGGCACTATCACTGCGATGGGCTTCACAATCTGAACAGCCTGCGGTGCGTCATCAAGGAACGATTGATAATTTGAGAGGAGGTCTGACTTATCAATTATAGATAGACACATTGCTGGGCTGATGAATTGAACTGTCACTGTTGGTATTTCAGGTTAATGTGCCTTAAAGTGGCTATCCACGAACCTCTTTCAATTTTCTTATCACTATTTAAGCAATGTACCAGTGCTTGTAATGATTTTCTTTGAATCCCCTCTGACTTCCGACATTGTCCTGACTTCTTAAACATTTTTGGCTCACCGTAGGGGAGTCTATACAATACCGCAGTGTCCGTCGTCGTTGTATCCTATTTCTAAAACAGTGGCACGTTTCTTAACCCCCGAGGCTGTGAACTTGAAACTTTGTACATGTGACCCCCTAGGTCAGATGACCTCTGACACTGAATTTCAGTCCGCTCCGATTCTCAACTTGGCCACCAGGGGGCCAAACGTGGAAACGTAAGAAGTGTGTTATCTCCCTTGTTAATGATGCGTTTTCAATAAAAATTTTATGGTAGGTACTCCCAGCAAGGATACATCACATATCATACAGGTTTTTGATTGACGTTCTTTTCAAGGTCACAGAGGTCAAATGGCGTAAGTTGGCCGTTGGGCTGTAACTGTGGCACGTTTCTTAACCGCAATGACCATTTATCTCCAATTTGGTACACATGTAACCAATAGTCATGTGATCTACATCTAACCACAACACAGTATATGTCACATGGATTTTATATTTGACCTACTTTTCAAGGTCAATGAGGTCAGATGGTGCAAGTTGGCCGATGGGCTGCAACTACGGCATGATTCTAAACCACAATGACCATTGATCCCAAATTTGATACACATGTACCCTATGGTCGGTGATCTCAGGTGTCGAAGTTCGATTCGATCTGATTCACCATTTGGCCACTAGGGGGCCAAGTCTGAAAACCTTAGAAATGTGATTTTTCCTTAACTATGGTACTTGCCTGATTGCCTCCAATTTGATATCATTTGATACTGCCAACCCTATAGGAAGACCACCTCATGGTCTAATGATTTATGTAAAAAATCATATAAGAATAATGGAGAAACGATTCATTACCAGCAATGACTTTGAATCTATATCTCTTTGCATCCATCCAAAAGACTCTAACACAGTCATCCATGTCATTGCAATCTACACAGCACCAAGTTGCACATTTCAAAACCTGGTCTATTATAGACTACAAGAATGCCTCTCAACATATGAACCAACCGAAAGATACCTCATCATGGGCGATTTCAACATGAAGTCAATAGCCAATACTGAAAACTACAATGCAAAATTAGAAACCTACATGCTTCAAGGATTTAATTTCACACAGCACATGACTAAAAACACCACAGATTTTGACTCAAAGTTAGACCAGGTCTTCACCAACACTGCTTTATCACATAATATTGAACTAGTCGATGTCATCGACAATTATTGGTCAGATCATAAACTAATATATACCGCCCTGTCCTACTACTAGCCACTCAATATACATATATGAGTACACCTAGCTACTAGGCTACATATCACCTATTCATGTATTGTACATAATTTACAGTGCGCAACATTGCTTTTAACTACGGTGAGCACAATGGCCCCTGGCCGTTTCATTGATATTTCAAAGTTGAACATGGGTGTCAGTCCAGTCAGAGTACAGTGGCACCTCTATTAAGGACCCAAATTGCTTGTTTCCATTCAAGTTAACCTCTCTAATCAGGACGCCTCTCTATTAAGGACAGCATTTATCAGTCAAGAGGGTGTCCTTAATATAGAGGTTTTACTGTAGTTTTAGCATATATTGACTGATTGAATGTTTCGTTCCAGCCAGTGGGTAATTTTTCTGTTAAAGGAGCAGGTGGCTAATACTTCAGTCTGCTTCAAAAGTGAACTATTTTTCTGAAAGTGTTCAACATTTTTCCACTTTGTTTCAGCTCTTGAGATAATCGGAAAATGTGCTATTCATTTCTTTTAACAGATGACGTGCCTGCCGATTTCGGAGATATTATGACACAACATTGTTGTCCCAGTGTGCGGGGGGGGGGGGGGGTAATCGTAATCGTACCAGTCACATCAGCTGAGATTTGGATCTGCGATCATCACAAAAGAAGTGATTTTTATTACCCGATTCTGATGAAACATTAGCAGTACCCTCAGTCAGAGTCCATTGTTCGTGATACACATTTATGGACAGTTCGCACATGTATATTCTTCAAGTCTCCTTTTGATCATATCGATAGTCAATTTTGAACTCCTTGTATGCTGCATCATGTTTGGCAAGCCATTTGGTGTGAATCATTAGGCTAATATTCAAACGTATCGAGAACGGACCACCTCATCAGTGCAGTTACATGACATCCCTACAAGCCATTTTAAGCACTGATTCTTATTGAGCATGACTTTCCATCGTGACTCCTTAATGTGCCCCGCAAAGCAACAATATTTGTTGCTGTAACCTGCAATCAAGAAAGCATGCCGCAAAATCTCGTGTTTGTGGTGGTTATTGTTACACGTATTATAAACAAGCAAGTGCTTGGGCTCCTTTGCGGGTCGACTGATGCATCAATGACAAAGACTTGAGGCAAAATCCCCGAGAAGTCTCGGGAATGACAAAGCGCTTTAGGCAAGGACCTCCATGGACAGCAGTCCCAGGGGAGTGCCAAATGTTCCTCTGCCAACTACTTCTTGGCAGCCAGTTGAGAAAGTCATGATAAATCCTTGATACCTTGGAATAATACAACTGTTGATTTTCTGTTAAATGTATTTGTCGAATGTCGATTTTTGGGCTATATATAAACAACACTGAAAATGTTGTGAAATTTACTGCTCAAATCAAAAGCGTTTTTCAAAAAAATGAAAGTAAGCTATAATTTTATATGCGATGGTAGAGTGCTGCTGATCAAGAGCGTTCTTGTGCCTGTCAATAGATGTTGAAAAAGTATAAAAATTGAATTTTTGAAAAATGTTTGTGTCCATCTCCCGGCAGTGACAGCTGATACCCCAATCAGTTTTCACAGAGATCAAAAGCTGCTGCAAGCCAACACTTTCATTTTTAGCTCTGATGACAGTTTTCTTTTTCCATTTTAAAGCCATTGGTTGCAGCTAGACTGACAAAATGGTTATTCTGTATCTAATATTAGTCTACATTACATATCACCCAGGTTCGATTTGACCTACTTTTCAAGGTCATGGGGCTCAAAATCTTAAATTTCACTGATATGTCACACGTTTTGTCATTATTTGTCAAAAGTCTTAAAGGGGTATACGCTGTTCGTTATTACTTGTGGTCCAGTTAAATAGAAATCCACCAATACACAATGCCGTAGTGCAGTTAATGTGAATTTAAATTTGTTTAATCTTGGTATTCATAGTATTAATCAGTCTACAAAACGGCAATGCTGAAATTTATATTTAGTATGTATTTTCACAATTGGACATTTTTTAATTCAACTACAAATTCAAATTTTTTAACGAACGGTGTAGGCCTTTAACGTTGGTATTTGTGCATGATATATAGGCATCTCAATTATATTTCAACAAAATCAAAGTTGAAAGAGACCTTCCAGATACTCTCCATGTTGTGTGCATTGACCCAACTATTTCAGTTTAGTGCAAGGCCCTTGGGCCTATAGGTGAAAAGTATGTTTTTCGTAATTATTATTATTCAGTAGTCACCTTGGCAATATTGGATCACCCCTTAATGAAAATGTACTATTCGTGTTAATAAGCAATGTGTCCCGAGCAGTGACTGTCAATGCTCTCACTCAAAAAGTGTCTATTGGAACTGTCATTCTTAAACATCACATCGCATTTCACCAAACAATTTCTTTCAACGACCATCGCTGACCACCTACTATTCCTGTTGGCAGAATGCTGGATTCTTCATTTTACTTTGATCTCAGTTCCCTGTCAATGTGTTGTGCTGTCCATGGCTCAGAGCATGTTGTGTAACCCTTTGAATATTTCTTTGGTCGTTAGAGCATCTTATTCCCGACAAGCTGCTGTCTATACCCTTCATCTTGATTTCGTTTGGTACGTGTATCTCCAGAAAGGGGAACTTGAGCTTGGTTGACCTTTCATGTGGCAAATATCGTACTCCAGTTTCATCAATCATGACTGCTTCATTAGCCCTTTCACTGCTGACTCGATTTCAGGCTTGTGTCATGCCGTGCTGGCACAATTTTTGATAGTTCTAGCATGACCTGTACGAAACTGCTTGTGCAAAATCCATCGAAGATTATTTGTAGAAAGTTTACATGGATTCTGTTAAGTTTTCTGCACTAATTGGTATTCATTACACAATCAAAAGAATCGAAATAAAAACAAGAGTAGAGAATATCAAAGGTAGAAATGAAAATTATCGAAGAATCCGATTTTCTGGTACTCCAAAGTATAAAAAAGGGTATTAGAATTACACTTTTATCAATAGATTCCTTGATGCTCTACCACGCCATTGATTAAGTTAGGCAGTGATCACAAAACCAAAGATGCAGTCCAGTCATTTGCCTAAAATGACTGAGGTCACAGTTGACGCATGTTGACACAAGGCCTTTGTTCGACCACAGCCACAGTCAGAAGCGAAAGAGAGACAAGAAATAGGTAATAGGGCCAAGCTGGAATATGCATCAGAGAGCTTGGTCCCATCCAATCTAAGATTTTGTATATCTTGTATTTTGTATATTTTGTCAAACGACCATGCATCTTCTTTTTTTGAATATATTCAGAAATGGTCTGATCGGGGAAACTAAACACATTTCATGCAATATTTTTCAGTCATTGAGTATGAGAATGGTATTCATTGCATATTTCAACTATTTTTGTTAGAATAATACACATTATTGGTTGTTTCGGAACTTGTAGGATATAAAAGACAGTACAGTACATAACAGATTCGACATCATATTTGTGTCTGCCCAGCAGTGGACTGCTGGGCTGGTTGGGACCTGCTGGAAGATAAACACAAATATATAAAGTTGTAATGTTATGTAACTGCTGGGCTGGTTGCGACCGGCTGGAAGATAAACACAAATCTCAGAAAAACACAAATCTCAGAAAAACTGTGTCGTATCTATTGGGGATGAGTCCCAATAATAATCAGTGCTTATCATAATTGTGATGTTGGCAAATGATGGAAGGAAAACATTAAAAGTGAGAATGAAGAGACATTTTGATAAGCAACTCACACATCTAATGGAAAAAGCTGCAATCACTTGCTTAAGATTTTAATTTAAACGTACCATGACTATTTTTTTACACCCTGTAGCAAATGTCTTTCCTCTTAATAGGACAGATTAATTTCAAGACTAATGGATGCTTTAGCTACATTAGCCGTATCTGCATCAAGGGATGAGATTAATTGTTTGATATGATGTCTTAAAGTTCTTGGTGCGGAGAAAAGATTCTGATATTCGGCTGAAGAATTAACATCAAAGTTTAAACTCCATTGTTTTGTTCCCTCTTTATAGGTAAGTTGATTCAAAGTGTGCATGTTTAAAGTATGGTGCAGACCCTCGGTTGGAGAGATTCATTACATTCAGGTTCCCAACGGTAAAAAGATCGCTCTTATTTTATACAACACCAAACTGGACATACCATAGTGTAGAAGCCATGCAGTGACGTCATTCAGATGTCTGTCTTGGACATCAAACCGTTCCTTTTCCCTGCTGACATCACTGACAAAGTGTGCCATATCATCATGGTTGATGTCACCATCCACATTTTCATTACTGCCATTTTTGCCCAAAGTGCACCCTGTGTATCAATGATGTCAATCGATGTAAATTTTATGTCCAAAATTTGCATATTTTTTGTGATGACGTCATCTGTGTGATCACAGCATCTGTAAAGCTATTTTGTACACCACCTTGGCTCACTCACCTGCACGCTTGAATTCTCTGTGGGACCAGAGGTCTCTGTAACTGCTGGGCTGGTTGGGAATGGCTGGAAGATAAACACAAATATTATGATAAATATGCTATGTAATGTAACTGTTGGGCTGGTTGGGAATGGCTGGAAGATAAACACAAATATCATGATAAATATGCTATGTAATGTAACTGCTGGGCTGATTGGGACCGGCTGGAAGATAAACACAAATATCATGATAAATATGATATGTAATGTAACTGCTGGGCTGATTGGGACCGGCTGGAAGATAAACACAAATATTATGATAAATATGTTATGTAATGTCACTGCTGGGCTGGGCTGGTTGGGACCGGTTGGAAGATAAACACAAATATTATGATAAATATGTTATGTAATGTAAGTGCTGGGCTGATTGGGACCGGCTGGAAGATAAACGCAAATATCATGATAAATATGTTATGTAATGTAACTGCTGGGCTGATTGGGACCGGCTGGAAGATAAACACAAATATCATGATAAATATGCTATGTAATGTAACTGCTGGGCTGGTTGGGACCGGCTGGACGATAAACCTTATCAATGGCTTTTCCGGACCTGGTATTGAAAGAGTTATATTTAAAGACAGTCCAACGCTGGTTTTTATGCCATCAGAAATTTCTGAAATAGTCAGATTACATCTTCTTCTATACTTGTTTTAGCCTTTTACCACTTTGTCTCTTCAGGATGGAGTTAATCATACAGAATTCTGTGGGTGCTTTGTTACAGATGTTGTTGTTGATGACAGATTAACAAGACTTATTCGGTTCCTTGAACTGTGATCAGCTGTGATATTTAAAACCCTACCAGCGGTTGCCTGCAGGAGATATTGGCTATCAGTTACCAAACACAATTATAGCAATGGAATACTATGATATTGACAATTCCCTGAGGCGTAGGGCTGAAATTATATCTATTTGTCTTGGCAAACAGTTGATGGTGTAACTCGGGGGCCAGAAATTGAGACTTCGCCAAACAAAACTAACCTCAGGTGCAGAGAGAGCCGCAGCAGCGCGTACTGCATGGCAGACCTTAAATACTGTAACCCTGGGATTACAGTCTTTGTTTCAGTTAACATCCCTTCTCCTGTAGGGCAGTTTTTACAAGCTGAGCATCAACTAGGGCATTATCAGCTCTATAGACAATATGGGGCAGCTCTATTGTAAGTAGGAGGAAACCGGAGACCTGGGAGGAAACCTTCGCTGTCGAAGAGAGTCCCCCTATAAAGTATACCGGTGTCGACTGGGAATCAAACCTGGGATCTTCGCTTTAACAGTTGCTGATGTTTCCACAGTGCCGATTCCCACAGCCCAAAATGATCAAATCATTCAAATTTGCTACACTATGCTTTGTACTTGTTCGCCCAATAAGTGATTCGCAGGTTCTTTCTTTTGACTCTAAAGCTACTTTTGCGAGTTAGCTTTTCCTTCTTTTGACTTTTGGCTATTAGAGCTCTCCTTGTATTTATCTGCTCACTTCATGCGAGGTCACTGTTGATTTAAAGGAAGTTGTTTTGCTAACCTTTAGGAGATCACGAATCAGTCTTTGATGATCCAGGAGGTTGGAAACAATCTTCCTTTGCGGGCTTTGATGTCACGTCAGATCAAAGGGGTCAGAAAAAGTTGATGAATTGGGGAGTTTCCCGGTTTAAAATGCAGGATGGATGATTCATATAAATGTTCCAACAAATAAAAACAGACGACTTGGCAAAAAATTGGGGTACGCACTGAAGTTCCCTGAACATGGCTTGTGCATTTCAGGTACATGTAGGCCGACAGTTTTATTTCATTGAGCGTATTTGGTGTCTAGTGATTTTTCAGTAATCCGGTGCCACGATCCTGCTGAAAGGCATTTTTGCCTGAAAAAACCAACATGTCTCATGTACTACTTGTTACTTTAACTAGATTTATTTGTAATATACTTAACCAGTATTAACAGTCCTAAAGCAGTGTCAGTTTCTACATATAACAGAAGAAACAAATTTGGCAAGTGTCAATAACTGCTGTGCTTGCAGGAACATCATAAATAAACCAACAGATGAACAGTAAGAATTTCTATCGGAATCCGATGTCAAGTACCTTGGGCCTGGCCTGAATGTCACTGCACACTTTGACAGATTATAGAGTCAAATCAGGGAAATTAACACCTAGGGCCATGCCAGTAAATTGATTTCATCCTTCAAAAATTCCTTTGCATTTTTGCTGCTTTGAAAAATTGACGAAATCTCGGCAAGTCGGCTGAGATTGAACTGGTGATTTTGTTAGTTCCGCCTGAGTGACTTGTCGTGCTCACTGGAGGCAGTTTTAGTGATATTTGACGAGATCAGCACCATTATGGGATGCTGAAGTCACCATTTGGTGATGAAATCTGCTCGATGGATTCAAGTTCTTTCTAATCATCATTGGTTTCTATTTATGATAGCTATTGCATGGCTTAGCTGTTTGTTGAAAGGAGACTAAGGCAGGTCTGGTAGGTCTGATCAAGTTAAGTGAAGGGATGTTGTCATGAATACGCTTTTCCACTTCAGTTTACTTGTTCTCCTATATAGAAGCCGGTGGTCACCAAATGTGACCGCGAGTAGTCATGATTATTTTCACAGGTCTAACTAGGCCACTTAAGTGGTATATACAGTTGTGCTCATAAGTATTCATACCCCATTCATTTTGACGGCATTGGCATAGTATTAATGAGATGACCTATCAAATTGGTTGCTATCATTCTACATACCATCCTAAACATCTTAATTGAAAACTTTCGAAAATTTTCAAAATATCTTGCAAAATATCACTATCTCAAAATATCGCGAAAAACCAACTTTTTCCAGTATTGAAAAGATTCATGAAAAACGTCTTGAATATGAATGTACATTATATTCAGAGAACAAACGTGAAGAAACCGTTCAAAAATCTCTTTTCATTTCCGTGATATTTGACTATATCGAAAATATCGAAAATATCAAAGTTTTGATATCTCATGAGATTTTGGGTTCATCTGGTAGCCCTTGACAAGTAACCTTCACTGGCAAAGTTTCACTTCTCAATCAGTCTTCCTCACCGAGATATTCCACAAAGAAGAGCTTTATTCGTGTTTTTTTAAGGGTTGATATGCTCACTGATGGTCAAATATCATGAAAATGTGGCAAGATTTATAAAAACATCCTTCAATATCCATCTAAGGACACACCATACTTTCAGTGCCCAGCAATTTTTTACAAATATCATTGAGTTTTTAAAAAGTAGGGTTTTCATGATATTTGATATTTTGATATTTTCACGATAATTTGAAATACTTCGAAAAGCTTTTGGCAAATTCGAGATATTACCACTGTTAGATGATATGCCATGTAGTGAAAGCCGAAATCAGCTCACCATAGGAATAAGGTAAAATAAACAGGGGTATGAATACTTATGAGCACAACTGTAGGCTTGTAAATGAGGCATAGGCCTTGACAACAACATTAGTCCTCTTGGCGTGGCCGCACGGACGAACTACATCGTGGTCAGTAACAATTGCCAAGTCAACATGCAAGTAAGACATTGCCAAGAGTCGACAGTGGGGATCGCACCAGGTACCTCATGACCGCTAGTCCAAGACCTAAGCCACCTCACCAAGACGGCTCCTACAGATACACGGTTAACACTGACCGCTGCATGAACTATTACCTTCCATTTATTCCCACTGGCCTTGACGACGCCAAGAATAGACGTGATTGATAAAGAGTAGTCTTCATTAATTCTTGACGACACCCATAACAATTTCCGTCAACCAGAAGAAGCATCGTTGTGACAGAAAAGACAGTTAGACGAAACTTTCTCCCCCATTGACAGCATCATTTGTAACATTATCTGATCTCGGCGATAAATAAATAAAACAGAGTATAAGTCATGGCAAGCAAGGCCACATGTTTCATATTTCTTGGTTTACGGGAATGAGTCGCTAAAACTTATACACGTATGGTCACAGGTGGTCGAAATAAAAATGAAAGGAAAATTGAGACAAAGATAAAAAGTCATGGCTCTACAAAGCACATTTTAGTACATCCCAGTAGAGGAAAACAACAATAATGTAGAAATTCCTATGTTATCTCAGGTCCTCAACCATGTTTTGCTTTTAAAGCCCCAGAATTCAAGGGCGGCTATTCCGTAGACCAAGCAATAAAAAACATGTGGCCTAACATGCCTAAGCCATATTTGGTTGTACGTCGGGTTACATGTGATGGATGACCTTCACGTGATACATTGATTTGATTTGATTCAATGAGATTAAACTGAGAGTGAAATCATCTTATTCTCAATAAGTGGCTTTGAAATATGCAGTTCCTGGCTTTAGTTGACACACTATAGCAAATCTTTGGGAACAAAGTATAATCCATTTTCCCTAGCCTGGCCCCAGTAGGAGGATTTGTTATATGCGACCATGTGGGTGAGACTTGTTACAACCATAGACCACATTCAAAAGTCGGGTAAGCGGAAAATAACAAATCCTCAATACAGGTGCGTGCACTGTCAAGATGTATGCAAAATGTTTTGTTATGACCTTCTGGCCAACTTTCGAATGTGGTCTATTCTGGTGACTCAAAACCAACAATTCACCACCTTCCTCAAGCTAACATTTCGGACTCCTGCTTAGGTGGGGTGAGGGTCACTCGGTTGATTTTATGTCGCAAGAATAATAGGTCGCCCAACTGGTTGATTAGGGATGATCAGAATGGTTAAAACGAAGTTCCTGGCTTTGGTGGGCAATATTATCAAACATTCAGCATTTGGGTCTTGGTTGGAAAGTAGTATAGCTTTCACCGTAGTAGTAGTAGTAGCTTAGTATAGCTTTCATCGTAGTATAGCTTTCACCGAGACCACGTCTGATTCTCTGATAGCTCGCTCGCGGCAGCGACGTGACGAGATTTACGTCGTAGCCAATCGTAATCGGTTGACATGATGACGTCACAGACCTACGCTAGTTCGAGCAGGGCGTAACCGTGTTCCACGATCACCAGCAGGAAAATTTTGCCTCTCATTTACAATGTAGTAATATAGATGACACTTGCTTTCATACGATGAAGATTTACTACTGCCAATAGCGCTTTGTGTTTCCTGCGGTTTCTATTCTTGATGACAAGATGAAAGGGTAGTGGGATTAAATCAACTTACTTGTAAGAGGAAAATGGATTATTTGTGTTATAACATCATAGATAATACCTTTTGTGGCATCACTGCATTAATAAGAATATTTGGAACAAAGAAATATTCACTGCGCAGCATTTATATCCGAGATTATTGCTGCATTTCATTTATTACTGTCAGGATTATGATGCTCTTCCCTGTTTCGTCTTCCCATGTGGGTTTTATGTCAGAGCCTGACAGGGTGATGCTGGATGGTGGTTTCGTCAGTGTATGCCCGATCCAGCTCCAGTGCCGATGGAGTATATTGATCTCAACTGGGTCTTTGTTTGCTCTTTTCCACAGGCCCTCGTTTGCTACTGGGTCTGTCCATTTAAGGTGAAAGATCCTTCACAGGCAGCTGTTGATGAAGAGTTTTTTCATTGCCGTTCCAGTTGTTTACCATGTCTCTGAGCCATGCAGCATCACAGATTCAACATTCGATTTGAAAATTCTCCGCGTTGTCTTGGCGGCGGCTATCTTTCTTGAGTTCAAGATGTTCATTAGGATGTGGAACATAGCTCGGGCCTTCTGGATTCTGATCTCAGTGCAGTCCAAGTCACAATTGACATCCATCCTGCTTTGCGTCAGTGACGTACAACACTCACGCAAGTTGCACACCAATGACCCACCAGTGACACGTTTATCTCTCCATGTTACAAGTATATAACGTGCGACTTATGAGACCCTACGTCACTGACGCGATTTACGGGGTGTCAAGTGTGATTTGGACTGTATCATTGTCTGTGCCTCCCAGTTGGTTCGTGACATTTCCCAGGTAGATAAAGGAGTCAACCACCTCAATAGGTTTATCTCTCAGGATGATGGGATTTGCCTTGGCTGCGTTTACTTAATATAGGAGCTTGGTCTTGCCTCCATTGATGTTCAGACCAGTAGGTTTTGAGTTGGGAGTCTAGCGTAGTTGTCTTTTCTTGCATTTTCACCTGTTGTTGTGAGAGTAACGCTATAAAGTCATCCAGTTGGATCCACAGTGTCCATTGGATACATTTTCTTTTGCTAAAAAATCTCCTTGCTCATCCTAGAGTTTGGCATCAACCGCAGTTTCAGGCCTTTCCAGTATCACCCTGTTCAGTACTTTCCCCAGAAGGAACAAGAGCATTATACCTCTGTATTTTTTACTCTCCTTCGTGTCTTTTTGCCAGTCTGCTGGGAATTCTGTGCTCAAAAGAGTGCGGAGCTCATAATCAGGAGTTAGGGTTTCGACTCTCGGATGGATCACCACTGTCCCATCTTTGTGTCCTTGAGTAAGGCACTTAGCTTTGTCCTTTGTATGAGACATAAAACTGAGATTTCTTGTTGTCTATGCCAGGGCAAGCAAAAGACCCCACCAAGTGGCAAAAATGGGGAGCTTGTGATGGACTCTGCCTCTGGCTGACGATTGATTCCCTAGGCGGGTAAACGCAATTGGTGTCTAGCATAAAACAACATCTCTCCTTGGAGGAGGAGTCCTCCCTGCAGTGACCTGAGTGCCTTGTACTCCTCTTTCAGGTAATCCAGCCAAGTTCAAAAAGGCTATGGGGGAAGGGATGGAACAAGAGTCATAATTTTCTGTAGATGTAGGTTATAATATGTATCAAATTGCCTCAGATTTTAAAAGACAACAATTCATTTTCACTCCCAGTGGTTGGATAGTTTTGGATATCTTTCCCACATGCGATCATGTTTCGAAGGAAGGACACCATTTGAGTGGTTAATAACGTAATATCCTTGACAATTTGATATCACTGTTTTGAGATCCCCAGGCTCGAGAAGTTTTGTTTCTTGTGTGGGCCTACCTGAAAAGTTATATTTCAGCGGATCAAAAGTGTTTGGAACACAAAAGCACTGCCTAGTAAAATGATTTTAAACATTTTTTAGAGTTCATTTCTAAATTTTAGCGGGGGCTTTGCTCAAAGAAATAATCGACCCACTCTGGTAAACAGTATTTGTATTCTATTTGTGGGGGGTCTCTTGGGTAATTGCTGTTATTCTCTGTTTGATCAAGTTATGGTATCAGAAGCCATTGCCCAAGTCTTATTTTCCTCTGATAATACCTGACAAAAGTTTCTTTTCAAAAGCTCAGCTTTCTTTCGCATATGATCACCGAGTATGACGAACACAGGTGCATGACTAGCATTTGTAATTGCAGGGCAGGCAATGTTTATTGCTGCGTTAAACTATAGAAATATGTGACAAAATCGGACATCCCTGTAATATTTGCTGCAAAATCTACCTTGTTTGATATTTCTCCCTGTTGCTAGATTTTAATTGCAGGCATCTGCAATTTAATGGCAGACCTGATAGAAATCTGTGACACCTGTTGCAATAAAATTCACTTGTCTGCAGTGCAATTTAATGGAGAGCAACAGAATATGTCCTTTGTATTATCACCGGTTATTGATGCTTTTTGACAACTATCAACAGTGTCGATTTCCTTACGCTCGAGCTGCTATTGATTTAGTCAACCGTATTCTCATGGTGTAACTTTGTCAAAAGGCCTTTAAGCTACCAGTAATTTTGTTCTGTTCTCTATTACCAGACATGTTTTCAGTTCACTGGATATTCGTTTCCTTGTCAATATCGATGTCTTGTTAAAGCTTGCAGCACACTGGTTGCCAACTCTGGCGTCCAAAGGAGTTTTTTTGCCGCCAGTGGTGACTTTAGGTCTGGGCCGGGTTGTTCAAAAGTACCAAAGTCACATTATCCCTAATGGGAGTATAGATTAGGGAGGAATGAATAACTCAATATAACCCCATAAATCGCATGGTGTTCAATTGTAATTGACCCCCAGCCATTTGCAAGGGTTGCCATTAACCCTTTCAGGACAGAATATTTTTTTCCTAAACCTCCGCTCGAGACTGGATATCTTTCGAGTTTTTTCGTCCAAAATCGAAAGTTTTTGAAAGCAAAATATCGGCTTTGCATGAATCGCCATTGGCATTAATAGAAAAGGTATTCCCCAGGATGTCGGGAATCCCCTCCGAGCAGTTAAAAATGCGGATCGGCATTAGCAATGACTGGAAAACCGATGTAGTGAAAAGATCGTCGCTCTCGCATTTCTGCAAGACTCATCCAGAACGGAGGTATTGCGGTGCTCGCAATTTTACGAGACTCGTCTTGAAAGGGTTTAAAAGGCACAACCATATGGCAAAAATGATACCGCTCTCATCTTCGTACTTGCTATTATAACTGAGTTACTTTGATTTTTGTGAAAGGGGAAAACTATGCAAATTTATATTTTCCGTTTTCTTTATTGATCACGTACATGTAGATGGGCACTCAACCTTTTTAGATTTTTCAAAAAAAATACATTTTTAATCAGCCCGATTGACACATTTTGTTTGTGGGGAATATTTAGTGCGGGGTTGTGATGAAATATTTCAGAAAGAAGCAATCTGATAAGTTTAACAGATGAATGAGAGCTAATATAATTACAAAAAGCCTCCTATATTCAAAATTAGAACTAAGTGCTAGTCTCTCTACCAACAGCTAGTTAAACATTCTTCTTTAATCCATGCTTGCTAATGGTTACATCAAGTGTCCTAAAACGACGTTATCTCTTTCAGTTGAACCTATTAATATTTTCACGTCAAGACTTAACGCTCCTGTTAAAGTTAATGTTGTTTTGAACAACTCAGTCGATAAAAATTCTCCAGTTCTATGCGAGGAGTGTGCCAGGATCCTCTTGCTGCCAATACTGGTAGCAAGAGGGATCAGTCAAACTCCTCTGGATGCCAGAGATGGCAGCTAGTGTGCTGCAACTTTAGGAACAGGAGAGCCAAGTAATGTAAAAAGACATGCCATACCAATAAAATGCATCAAAGTTGTAGCTGGTTGATAAACAGCCTTTGAGGTTTAAGTAATAGGAAGTTGCCATTGATGCAAGAGGGAATTTATGCCAAATATCGTCCTGCTTCTAAAGAAATAGAGTAAGATCAATAATGCACTTTATCAGAATGAGTAACAGACTCAGATTTGACCACCTAGTCTCCAGCACGCTTAAGATTCCCATATTTCTCATAATATATCCTGGCAATAACCATATTTGGACAGACAATGACATAGTAGAACTGACATCTAACATGGCAAATCTAGCCATCTTCCCTCATTCTGCCTAAGCGTGAGGTTGAGTTCCTGGAATTTGCTCTCACAAATTAGCAGGCCAGTTCTAATGAGAAAGTGCATGTCCGGAAAAATCACATCAACTCGTGATTAGCTTGTGCAGTGACTGAGCAAATTGAGGAGGGATGGTTGATGCTTCTGTGATATAAAACTTAATGACTGATGGCAACACGTGAACAAAAATACATGTAGTTGACTGATGGCAACATATTAACAAAAAAGTTGACTGATGGCATCATATTAACATAATAGTTGACTGATGACAACATGTTAACAAAATAGTTGACTGATGGCATCATATTAACATAATAGTTGACTGATGACAACATATTAACAAACTTGTTGACTGATGGCAACATATTAACAAACTTGTTGACTGATGGCAACAAATTAACAAAATAGTTGACTGATGGCAACATATTAACAAAATAGTTGACTGATGGCAACATATTAACAAAATAGTTGACTGATGGCATCATATTAACAAACTTGTTGACTGATGGCATCATATTAACAAACTTGTTGACTGATGGCAACATATTAACAAAATAGTTGACTGATGGCATCATATTAACATAATAGTTGACTGATGACAACATATTAACAAACTTGTTGACTGATGGCAACATATTAACAAACTTGTTGACTGATGGCAACATATTAACAAACTTGTTGACTGATGGCAACATATTAACAAAAATAGTTGACTGATGGCATCATATTAACAAACTTTTTGACTGATGACAACAACTCCCAAGTACTGGATGTAGAAAATTTCCCAGAAAATATGAGTTAACATTTTCCCACAGTGCTCATTACCTCCTTTATAGCCGATGGCTGTAGGTGACATCATCTATCCTCTAGAACCTTTAGTCAGATATCCAATGTTTTGCTTCCTCCTTCAATGCCTGTCATGTGTAATGGGCTCCTTATCCTGGCTGAGGTTGGCTGTTGGGACCTGACAGTGGTCTTGTCAGATATTGGTTTTCGCTGAAGTTTTTCCAAAGTCTAGGTCCCAATGGTGTTTTTATGGCAATCAAGACAAGTTGATTGACTGGATGTTTTGAACTGATAGTGTTAGTGCCTCTGTTGTTCACCTCGGAGATTTCTTCAGTGAATTTCAATTTCAAACTTGATGACATTATTAAGGCTGACTCCGCGAACTTTAAGTTATCATTCACTAAGGTTTAAATTTTGATTCGAAATTCTTTGCAGCAGATCTCGAAATTGCAAGAAAAATCCAAGTCAGAATTTGAAATTTTGTTCAAATATTTAAGCTTGATGTGAAAGTCTTCATCGGTGAATTTTAAACTTCAGTTCAGATGGTGGGAAGTTTGTCACTATGAAATGATGTTTTTAGTCCACTTCTCCCGACCTTCGCGTTAAGCCAAAATATTTTGGGAACATTTCAAAGACTGCTTGAGATATTGGTGGCATATTAAACTTTAATAGAAACCAAGGTGATGAATATTTTTTTATTACAGCAGTTGTACCCAGATTTATTATATTATTGTTATTGTTGTGTGAACAAAAAACGTTAAGATTTGAGTTGTTTCATTGACAAGAACAGAACCAAGGTGACTTTAGAGTGCTGGACGACCTGAGCATTTTTTCTTTGTGTCATTGGATGAGTTAGATCAGAACCCAAATAGCCTGTGATCAGTACAAAAGACATGTCCTTCAAACATACGCTTAATCCTCTAATCCTCAACGTTTTTCTTTCATTCATTTCAAGATTGAGAAAGTTTGATACCAGTATAATCTCTTCTATACAAAATTTTCAACTTTTTAACCTGATTTCTGGTCGTTTTTCGTCACCCTTCGTCGAACCAGATTATTTATACGACAGGATTTTCCTCACCTTTCTTTCTCAAGCTATAAGCCAATAGAGTGAACAGAGTTTATTCATTCATAATCGCCGAGCTATTTAAAAAACAAGACAGATCTGAACTTCCATCGTCTCATTCAAAGGACGAAACAATTTAGGGTTAAGTATCTTGCTCAATGATGGTGGGTTGAAACATTGGTGATCCTTCCAGAAGATAAACCCACAATTTCCTGATTATGAGCCTGACACTGTTACAACTACAGTCCAAGTCACAATTGACATCCTTTCTGTTTTGCGTCAGTTATGCGCAACGTTCCACGAAGGTTGCGTGCAACGCACGACTTACGTACGCTCTTGGTGGCGCGTCAGTGACGTGTCATTAAGGGATGTCAATTGTGATCTGGACTGTATGCTACTGATCTCTCAGTAAAGAGCATTGAAAATAGAATAATGATTAGTTGAATTGGGGACATGACTAATTTACACGTTGACTTTCCAAATGTTAGGCCACACGCGGATAGTTATGTCAAAATGTAGAACAATTGACCTAATCACTTGTAGAGTTGTTGCCAGAGTTGGAGCCTATGCTGAAAACACCAATTGGTGCGTTACAGTATTGGCATGGAGAAAGCTCATCCCTGCCTTGGAGGGGAAACGCTGACTGGAGAACAACTCCTCCTAGGCAGAACCAACGCAAAAGAGGAAGAAGAACTTGCAGAGTAGGTTGATTGGTATGATTACCCATCCGTGATATTTTCATTAGCAGGGCGCCTGCCATTCCGTTAACAAATGGCACATCTAATCACGATGAAATTTACGCTGCAACTTTTTGCACCCAGCGTACTGACGCATCACGTCTTTCAGTTATCACTTGCTTTATTATACAGTGGAACCTCTCTAGTAGGCACCTCTCTATTAAGGACAGCCTCTATTAAGGACACTGGTTTTGGTCCCAAATCTGTTGTTTCCATTCAAATTGACCTCTGTGTTCAGGACACCTCTCTATTAAGGCATCATAGGTCAATCCCGCGGGTGTCCTTAATAGAGAGGTTCTTATGTTTGTCTGTTGGTCAAGTTCCCTAGGGCAGATTCTGCGGGAAAACAACGAGTTGTTTTACACGTGTGCCTTTTTATGTTATTTGCCTGTTCTATTATGCTGTAGTTGTCCACTCATCTAGCTGTCAACGTGACAAGACATATAGTATTGGTCCCTTTGTTATGTAAATCCACCCTATGAATATTCTGGTGGTTATCTCAGCAGACTGCAAGTCCTGAATTTCTTATAATGATGATATAGGGTATCATCAAATGATGGAAATGACGGGGTCAGGGTGGTGAATCTCTGTAATTGGGTCGGTGATGTTGACGATTGTTTAAAACAATTATGTCCTTTGCTATAAGAGTCATTTTATTGCTTGATATTCTGCATCCACCAAATCAGCTAAAAGTCGCCAAGACTAGTATTGCGCAATTATTGACAACATAAAGTTACGTCAATTTTTATCAACTTTTAGATTATGATGTAATAAGCCACATGAACACCATATCTAAGTATTCTATCAGTCAACTTGGCAAATATGATTGAAAAATACACTTCTTGAATCTTTGCAAACGAAAATGGCAAAGGAAATGTCACAAAAATCTTGATTTCCTTCAGTTAAGACTGACAATCTTGAACAGTTTCGGATGACAATTGTAATTGTTTGATTCATGGTTTTATGAAATTAGCCATTCGGATATTACCCCATATCATAGCCGTTCTCGTATGGCCAATCACTCTGGTAGATTGATTGCATGTAACGTGCCAAATAATTTGTCATTTTGTTGAAAAATTACTTCAGGCCAAAAAATAGTTCATAGTCCTTCTTGATGGCTCTAATAAGTATTTGTCGGTAATTATCTCGAAGACTGAACTGTCACATATTTTCTACCAGTAGATTTTCTTGTATGAATTTGAAATGTACCAAAACACAAAGTGAACTTAATTGTTAGTGCAATCTCAAAACTGTTACCATGTAGTAGGCTGGTTGATGGTGACGGTGTTGTTGAGTTGTTAGTGACAGTACATCTGTAAAAGTGTACCCGGTACCCAGTTTGATGCTGATATTGAACAAGAGACCTAATGGAAGATGATGATGATAGCCATTATGTGTGACGTCTTTTCAGACCTCTTTGATTGAAAGCATCACTATTTTAGGAACAAGAAAATTGTTGCCATATCTTTTTTTCGATATTCAGTTGATGACGATTGGGCGGTGAAATGTCTCTTCAACTCTTGGCTACATATGTCTCTTCAACTCTTGGCTACATGTTCCATGCAATAGGGTCTGGGAAGAATCCTGGATTTTAGTTCTGAATTAAGCAGTGTGGCTTTCAAGAAACTAAAATTCACAATCCTAATGATTGAGACTTAAAACAGAGATTCCTTTTATCTGAGGTCTATGTCAGGGCAAGCAAAAGACCAATAGACTCAATTGGTGTCTAACCGTAGTGGCACTTAAAAACGCTTATCCCGCCTTAGGAGGAATCCTCCCTGAAGACTATAACTCCTCCAAGTGCAGAGCGAACGCTGTAGAAGAAGGAAATGGCATCAAATGACCATCTCCTGTTGCGATGAATATTCAGAAACAGTAATATATCAGTGAAACGAGTTAACAAGTACATGCACAATGGAACCTCCCTTACCGAACACCTCTCTAATAGGACACCCTCTCTTATGTACGAGCTTTTAGGTTCGTAGATTATCGCAAGGTCAATGAAGATAAATATGAACACTGATATTCGTTGTTTGATCCATCCTTCTCTGGTCACAGCCAGAGCCTATCTGGTCCCGAATTTTTCCGAAGTTGTGTCCATTCAATTTGACCTTGAGTCTCTGATCTGGACACCTCTCTTAGAAGGACAGCACTCGTCAGTCCCAAGGGTGTCCTTGATAGAGAGGTTCTACTGTATTTCAAAAGGATTACTACTCATGCACAGAGCATTCTTGCAGTTGCCCATCGCTCACAGTTCAGTGCGTTTGAACGAAGTGGTATAGCCTAGGGCCCTTGTGTGTCCTGTGATGCTGGTACCCTTGGGGTACCAAACTTTTCTTATGATCTGCAGGAAACTTTAGGAAGACTACCATTACTGTTGGTGCCTTGAGGGTCATGATGATACTCTAAAATCTCTTCTATTCATGAGACCATTTCTATTAATTTCGTCAAAGGTTCTTAATTGCGATAGAAGTGTATATGACCATTTCCGTTAAAACCAACCACATATAGCAAAACATAAAAAATGATATTTCATAACAGCATTACTTGATAAAAATCATCAAAAACCTCAAGAAGCAGATGTCAACTGCCCAAAAACGCATTATCTCTGTCAGTTAATTTCAAAACTTAAAGTAAAATGTTTAAGCTAAAACTAAGGACTCTGATTAGAGCTACATTTGTTGTAGCAATATCTTGAACAACCCAGCCCAGCAGTTTAGAGCTAATTAACTAAGTTGGTGAGAAGTCCCTCGTGTGTAAAGCCCGTTACACACGAGGGACTTCTCACCAACTTAGTTGGAATTTTAATTCATAACAGTAATCCTGACCAGGTAACTGATACTTTGCCCGACTGGTTGGAGTTGCTGGCTGCACTACCGACTTGTTCTATTTCTCCACGACATCTTTTGTTTATATAAGGATTTTTTTGTTTATATAAGGAGTGTGGGGGAGAAATTTCCCCGTGTGATTCAGTCAACAACATAGTTGGGCCATATTTTGACTCTTTATCTTCATAGGCGCCAAGGCTGTACCTTCTCATAATCCACGATTTTGCCCAAAACCTCCTGTTATCCCATCGATTTCTCCTTTTCCTCTTTTCACTGATACTTTTTACAATAATAATAGATAAAATCTTCTTTTTCTTCCTCTCATTGTACACAACAAAATCATTGGCAGCCATGTTTCTAGATCTAAGATTTCCCCGCCAGAAATAATAGATATTTGCACTCAGCCTTGACCAAGGTTTTGGCCTAAATATAGTGCAGGACCTAAATATTGCTGGGATTATGTCTTTCGTGTGAGTGGGTGAACAACTCTCAACTTCCAGTCACCTGTGCACCTGTTCTTAATTTTAAAACCAACTAAGTTGGTGAGAAATCCCTCGTGTGTAGCGGGCTTAACGGGCTTTAGAAGCAGTTCAGAGTTAATGTTTTCAACAACCCAGCCCTCAACTTAAGAAGTCATATTAAACCTGTTGCTTTTAGAAGCAGTTTAGGGTGAATGTTTTCAACATTCCACCTCCTGACTTGAGAAGTCTCCAAAAAGATTTTATCAGAAGCAGAAATTTAGAGCTAACGATTTCAACAGCCCAGCCCTGGACTAAAAAATTCATAAAAAAAACCTATTGTCGTTTGCCACAGTTTAAGTTAAATGTTTTGAACAACCCAGCGATTGACTTTAGAAGTCATCTAAAACTTTCTAACAGCTGCAAAAAGGGAATTAATTATCTTACCTTGCGTCCAGCAGACTACACAGATCAATAAACTCACAATCAGCATAACCTTCCCTGTCATGTTCTAGCCGTCTCGGAGCAGAAGATGAGAAGTATACGATCCAACCACTTGTTGACTTTCTTACTGCTTCTGTCGTGAGCCACACGTGCTATTTGAACTACCGTTAGGTATATCCCATGATGCACTGCAGGATTGTTACTCCTGGACGAGATGTTGTCTAAGATATATCGTGTTTCATTAATGGTGTCATGTTTCGATGCGTGCTGATGATATTTTTAGTTGCTTTTGTGACATCATTCATCTTACAAAAAAACCTAAAAGGTTTTACTGAGAGTTTGCTTGTGAGGTTTCACGTTACAAATCAGATCTTCATCTCGAAATTCATTCTAAATTGTGTCAAGTCAGCACATCGAAAGAACAGTGATTAAAAGATGCAAGAGTTTTAACTTTGGCCACATTGTATGGACAGTTCAAGGTGGGAGAAAGTAGGGGCATGACAATGAATATTATCAATTACACTAATTGGATGATACCTTCATATAAGCTTACATCCCTTTGGCTGAGATAAGGCAAATAATATCATATTGTGACTGTCACGGCAGATATGAAGTCACAGTGCTGCAAACTGAGGCTCGCCAAAAAATATTAGACTCACAAAGATAAAAATTGCCAAAAAAAAATTTTTGATAAAATTAACTTAAGTTGTTTGTAATTTGCCAAAATTATGATGATTTTATTGGGGTTACAGGTGGATTGAAGGCCTCAGCCCTGTGTTTTTGCCACTACTTGGTAACTCTGTCTTGCACGGGTGAGCTATGAGATGGAACTCGAGTGTGTATAGGTCAATCTGTCAATTTTGTGATAATAAAATTTTTATATAATTCTGTGTCGCTACAATTACCCGGTGTCAGTTTTCAAACGAGCTTTCTCTGCAGCACTGACAACAACAAAAAACAAGTCTTGAACTGTTGACTTTTCAGAACTGGATTGTCATGTAACTTTGATCACAGATAATTAGTTCAAACACTATCTTGGCCATTTTGACTTGACTGTAATGATTATCCGATAGGCTGTTTTTGCATCAGTTAACTACTTCACTACTGTAGCCCAAAATTCTGGTTCGACGTGCAAAGACTGACGTCTCCTGTACACAGTCTGATGACGTCATTGCCAGGAATGATGCTCAACCGAATAACGTCAAAAACGTCCGGTAGTGACGTGGTTAACCTCTTGAATCCCAAAACTTGAAAATCCTGGGATCCCAGGGTGGTAACGTGGTTGCGAAATTGGGTCTGATTTTCACGATGTATAGCGCCCGCATACAACCGCCAAAGTCTGGTACCGAGGCGCCATCTACCCAGGCATGCTCTGACTGACCCTACTGTACATCAAACATGCTAAAACAAGCAATAAACTAGCGTCCCAGCTCAAGGGAATAAAAATATCACTGAGACCAACCTGTCGGTCGTTGGGAAAAAACGTTATTTCAAAATGACCAACTGGTCAGTCACCGGGATTCAAAAGGTTAAGGTAGCGCATGATCATGGAAATTACGGACTTCACAATTTCGTTACTGCTGTCTTTCAAAACTTTGATGGTCATCTAATATTTTTGCATTTCCTATTTTGTAGGTGTGGAGCATGGACAATATGATCTGCACACAGACGCTCGTTCGCCACCAAGGCAGTGTGGCATGTCTAGCCATCTCTCGGGGACGCGTTTTCTCTGGGGCGGTCGATAGCACAGTTAAGGTAAGAACGTCAATCCCATGCTGCTATGGCAGAGCCCAAAGTTGACTTAACAAAACTGCAAATTAAAGTGGCCGCAACTATTTTCGGGTTTACCGTATATTCGAGCCCACTTTCCTTAGTGCCAAAGAAAAATGTTTGAAATTGTGTACAGAGAAATTTTTTGAAGTTCATCAGAAATTGAATGTATTTCCCATAAAAAAAAATTCTGTTGACTTTTGTGATGGAAAATGTATAAAAACAAAATTAAGTGCTTTGCCATAATGAATTTTGATTCTTATCCTAACTGCCAGCTGGTGCAGCTGCACTAAACTCCATTTGGCATTTGATTCTCAAATTAGTTTTAAATCTCTGGCATTCTGATGGCATCAACTGGATGATCGCTAGCTGCAGCAGTTTATTGTTGAACGATAAAAACTTTTAATTTCAAGACATGTTTCCACAGGAATAAATGGAAAGTGGATTTTGTTGTGGATGATTTGCTAAGGATGATAAATTATTTCCTAAGAATGATCCCAAAAAAAGTACTGCCAATCTTTAATTTACCTTTCGAGAAATGAGATTTATAGCAGTATGATAAGAATGATATACTGGTGTCATTGACATATCTCATGAACGCTGCCAGCTAAAATCATGACATTTTCGCTGCGGATACTTCACATCACATACCAAAGTTTTTGATTTGACCTACTTTTCAAGGTCGCCGAGGTCAAATAGTGTAATTTGCCTTCATCATGTTTATTAGCGTCCAGAGCATATCTCCTAAACTGTCCAAGTTAAAGGCTTTTTATTTTGGGTGGTATGATGACCTATAGTGCAATTGTGCCTTTTAGCAGTTTGATGATTCCCTCCTACAATCAGTCAAGCAGGTGGCGCTTTGTCACAGACTACTTTTGGCTACATTGGCTAATATTTATAAAGACTAGTAAATGCTTTTACTACAGTTTTCTACAGAGATGGCTGGTGAAAATTTACATGAAAAGCATTTACTAGTCTTTTATAAATATCAGCCATTGTATATCTCATGAATGCTGCTCCAAGCCCACTTCTCCATTATCTCACCTTGAACCTCAATAGGCTGAGGGGTTTTGGTCGATTTGTGTTACTGTTTTCATGTGGAGTGGAACCTCCGAAAGTAAGGACACTAGTTTTAGGCCCAAATTTGTTGTTTCCATTGAATTTGACCTCTCTAATCAGGACACCTCTCTATTGAGGAGAGTATTTGTCAGTCCCGAGGGTGTCCTTAATAGAGAGGTTCTACTGTACTTGTTATGAAGTTTGCATTGCTGATGGTAGGCAACAAAGTTCAAATGCTCATAGTCCCACCAAGGAATGCAGGTTCCCCATTTTTCATTTCCCTGCACAATTAAAAATCCAGATGGCAGCACCAGTACTAAAAGGTACACTTCTAGTGCATTTTCCATCAAAATTAAGTTTTGTTGATTTTCTCCCTAAAACTCATCAAAATAGAATAAAAGGACCAATAAAATATTTTTAGTGCTATTTCCCCATGTAGAGTAATTAAGGGATGAAATATTCAATTATCATTGACCCAGGAAATGGCTTTCTCATTACAACCACGGTCCACTTACCTGCAGGGCCCCCTATTGGCAGGTTTTGTTGTGCAGGTTCCTTATTGCTTGCTTATTTTATAGATCTTTTTGAAATTTAATCTTTCCGTTTCAGGTCTGGCAGTAACCACACGATGCTGATGTGATTTCTAACAGTATTAAAACAAGCACAAAGTCTCATGGATTCTGTCTCAGCTAGTGAAAGAAGGAAAACTCTGCCCAAATGGGGCCGACTCTTTCGTGGTGGTAGAATTGAGCTACAGTAGCATGGGGTAGTTCTTTTTTCAGTTGGTTACCAAACAAGATAGAGTAACATGGGGCAGTTATTTGCCAGTTTGTTACTATGAAACATACATTTAACATGGGGCAATATTCTTTGCTAGTTGGTGAGATAGAAAACTGTAGTACCATTGACACTTCTTTGCAGTTAATGATAAACGGAAGAAACAGTAACATGGGGCAATTATTTGCCAGTTAGTAAAAACAATTGTATGGTAACTTGGGGCAGTTATTTGCCAGTTGATATAAAAAGATTATGCTGATCACAAGGGACTCTTTTTTTCCCGTAGTTGTACAGAATAGCTGCAAAAAGATGGAACTGGTAAAGAAGAAATATATGGTTACATGGGGCAATTCTTTTCCAGTTGGTAGAAAGGAAAGGTACGGTAAAATGGGGCAATTTGTCATCTGGTAAAAGAGAAGTCTTCAGTTACGCCGAGCTTCTCTTTGCCTTTCTGTTTCCAAACTTCTTTCGGAGATTATATTGGAAAGTGATTTTGAAAATTGTGAAAATGAACACTGTATTGCTTTAAATATGTATATTTTACAAATGTCATACTGAAACACATACAATTGTGTAAAGATTTTTCAGTGGCAAATATTTTGGGAAGAGTAACTTTTAGAAATTGTGAAAGTGGCCTCTAGATTTTATAGAACAAATATTTTATTGTACTGAAATCTCGGTAAAGTTGGGAAAATATCTCCTTCCATTGTTTTATTCAGAATTCTTCAATCTGTGATGAGAAAATTAGATGGATTGGATGGATTTCTACCATGATTGATTTAGCACATCAAATTTTAGCATATACGCGTTCAACTTGCACCAGGAAAATGGAAGGCACATCTGCAAATGAAAGCAAAAACAGTGGAAACTCTAGGTATCCTACTCTATGTATGTTCAGAAAGGTTTTAAGAGTGTATGCTACCTACTTTAAAGATACTGGCAAAAAATTTGCAAGTGAGCGCAATAACTCAATTTGGGGCCAACTTACAAATTGGAATTGTTGCCTGACTGATTATTTGATAACCATATATTTTGTATAAATTGCATAATCACTCTTTAAACTGTCTCTTTAAAGGGTGCGCTGTTCTTAATCATTGGTGGTCTAGGAAAATAGAAATGCATTTATACACAATGCCATAGTGCAGTTACTATTATGCATACAAATTCGCTGAAACTTGGTTTTCATAGTACATTGTGTATTTCTATATTTGCTGAAAGTTCAGTGCGTGTATATCTTGTTGGAAATTTTAAAATCTTGTTACAAATTTTAAAATCTTGTTACAAATTTTAAAATCTTTAACTTACAGCGTAGGCCTTTGAAAATTGTTCTGTCCAGAGGATCACAGTGTTTTTTTCATCTGGTTGGTACACCCAAGCTTAATTTTTAACATGGCCTTTACATGTAGCTGTACATCATATATCAAGTTCAATCCAAATCATTGCTCGCTTATTTTCTATAACTGCATGTCGAGTTGGCCTGAAAGCCCCAATTTTAATATTCCATCATGTCATTTCTTTGATAAAGCTTAGCAATTCTTTACTTACATTTACATGTATGTCAATTTCACCCTGTGTGGTTTTAGCTTCTTTGACAGAAAGGTGGAGTCCAGCGCCTTTTTGTGCCAACAGTTATTTTTTTTATTCCTTGATTGTAATGGTCGTTTTTGCTGTGCGCGTCAACACACCAGACCTTGTACCCTGACTACTTTGGACAAGCAGATATTACTGATGCAAGCAATGCAGTTGTTAGTTCAGATATGGATCCGAGAACAGGTTGTTTCTCTGGTTTAAATCATCAAGTCAAATTGATTGTTACCAGGCATACCAGACATTGAATATGCATGGTTTCAGTGCATTTTTTACGACAGGCAATGCAATATCTGTCATCGTCAAAATGCCACATTATAATAAAAATGAGTCTTTTATATAGCGCAATTCCGTGACACTATAGTTCTCGCTCAAAGCGCTTTGGGATATCATATTATTACCCCGGTCTCCACAGAAATTAATCAGAGGTTTCAAGGAGCAACCAGAAGGTGCTCACTTGAACTCGACCAGTAGGGGAACTAAGCAGTGACTCGGCCGGGAGTCGAACCCACGACCTCCTGATCATGAGGCCGACTCTCTTGCACTGCACTACCGCTGCCCCGTCAAAATGCCACATTGTTCTCGTTGTCTGATAAACATCTGAACCTCACAAATATCAAAACTTGTTATTGGCAATTGTCAATTGCTAGTGTTTTTTGGAGCTGGAATTTGGTTCGTTCAGGCCATTTAAAGAAGCAAAAAAGAAAAGCTTAAACTGCAGAGTATTATTTTTTTAACTGCTACTACTTTTATGTGCGGTGCAAAAATGTATAGTCTTTTACATAATGCATGTGTATTAAACTGGGTTGTTGCTACGCCCCCCAATAGTCGAAGTTGTGTAAAAAAAACATCTGAAAACATCTGTCTGGCTTTGTGTAGAAACATCATTCAATGAATACAGGAAGTCATATGAAAGTAGGATTGACTGCCCAGAGAAAAAGGTATTGCCCTCAAATATCGGAAATGGCCATTTTTACTGATCTGTAAATACGTTTTTACTGATCTGTAAATAAGTATATTATAACATACTATAAAAGACAATACGCTTTTGAGTTTGAACAACTGGGCCAAGGCAGGTGGTGATGTCACTTTTTTTTCGTTCCTGGGTACGCCACCAAGGACCTATAATGCTTGAAATGTACGCAATGTATAAAAATGAAATGAATGATGAGTGAAGTTTACACTCATATACCGCAAAATTCAAAATGACTTTGCTCTACAGGGTGGCCCAGAATTATTTTCCCTCACACAATGGATACACAATAGAATTCTATTGTCCAGAGGAGAATAATTCTGACCCACCCTGTATAAATGCAGCGCTTCAACAACATTGTCTGAACAGCTGGGTTTTTAGCCCACGCCTGAAAATGGTAACAGTCTTAGCCTTTTGAATATCATGACTGAGCTCATTCCAAAGTCTAGTCACCAGCACAAGGAAGCTCCTGCCACCGTACGTCTCAAGGCGATACCCGGGGACCATTCATTTATGAAGACATAGGGTTCTTTTCTCGCTGATCATGTAGTTTTATTTATCATTTATTCATCTGTGAAAAACAAATGCCTATGTCTTCAGAAGAAAGGATTTAAATCCACTGCGAAAGAAATTCCATATGTAAAAATGTACCGAGAAATTTCACGCCATGACAGAATGTCTTAACGTTGAAGTTGGTGAGACGTAGCCTAGGGACACCACCTGGGGCCAAGGTGTATAAAAAATGAAACGAATCAGTCAAGGAAGTGCCTCTTCAGAATTATTGACAAGCTAAATGAGGATTTCTAATAGCAAATAAGATTTGTATATGTATTCTAATGAAATGATAAAAATATAGTGTATATCTGATAAACAATGAAATGTATATATTTTCAGAAAAATAATGATGATAATATGTATATAACTTTCTCTCTTGTTTTTGCTTTTCTGAGTCTTAAGTCAATAGCCGCGCGTACACCACCTGAAAATGGACCACCAATCTTGGTTCACGAACCAATGCCGCACCATCGAAAATCCATCAAGCGCGTACACCACCGCTGCAGCTAGTTATAAAATCCGGCAACAGATGGCGCGCAAACAATAAATTGCATGTGCAGAAAGCGCCATTTCAAAGGTGCCGCCTGTCGCCGAACCATCTAACAAGCTAATTGCCGATCCATGAGCGCGTACACCACGACAAAGCCGAGCTTTTAACAAGCCGGGCGAATTTGGACCATCAAGCTTAATGGGACAAATTCGCCCATCAAGCTTGATGGGACAAATTCGCCCATCAAGCTTGATGGGACAAATTCGCCCGGCAATTTGTAGAGGCTTGCCGAACAAATTTGTCATTGGATTGCCGAACAAATTTGTCACGGCAATGTGGTGGTGTACGTGCAATTGGTCCACCAATATTTCGTGGTGTACACGCAACTTATGAATTTGGGAATACCCATTAATTTTGGGAATACCCTTGGGGAATACCCGTGAATTTGTGTATTCCCCATGGGTATTCCCAAGTTTCTCAATCATTTTCAATAGGTTATCAAGTAGGTTATTGTGAAATATCTTGATAGTGCTCTATAGATTGTCAAGTAGGTTATTGTGAAGTATCATATGAGATAGTCCTATACGCCCTCTGGCTGATACGGGTTCTATGACCATGACACCAGGACTGATATGGCTCTGCCCATATGATGTGGTATTGAGGACTCCTCTGATGGTATAAACTGTGTACTAGGCCAGCCAGTACAACCACAGGACATAATATTGAGGTCTCTTCTCATGGTACACCCTGTATACCAGGAGAGCCAGTACAACCACAGGTCATAATATTGAGGACTTGTCTCATGGTACACCCTGTATACCGGGAGAGCCAGTACAACCACAGGACATAATATTGAGGACTCGTCTCATGGTACACCCTGTATACCGGGAGAGCAAGTACAACCACAGGACATAATATTGAGGGCTCGTCTCATGGTACACCCTGTATACCAGCAAAGCCAGTACAACCACAGGACATAATATTGAGGACTCGTCTCATGGTACACCCTGTATACCAGCAAAGCCAGTACAACCACAGGACATAATATTGAGGGCTCGTCTCATGGTACACCCTGTATACCAGCAAAGCCAGTACAACCACAGGACATAATATTGAGGGCTCGTCTCATGGTACACCCTGTATACCACCAAAGCCAGTACAACCACAGGACATAATATTGAGGGCTCGTCTCATGGTACACCCTGTATACCAGCAAAGCCAGTACAACCACAGGACATAATATTGAGGGCTCGTCTCATGGTACACCCTGTATACCACCAAAGCCAGTACAACCACAGGACATAATATTGAGGGCTCGTCTCATGGTACACCCTGTATACCAGCAAAGCCAGTACAACCACAGGACATAATATTGAGGGCTCGTCTCATGGTACACCCTGTATACCACCAAAGCCAGTACAACCACAGGACATAATATTGAGGACTCGTCTCATGGTACACCCTGTATACCAGCAAAGCCAGTACAACCACAGGACATAATATTGAGGGCTCGTCTCATGGTACACCCTGTATACCAGCAAAGCCAGTACAACCACAGGACATAATATTGAGGACTCTTCTCATGGTACACCCTGTATACCACCAAAGCCAGTACAACCACAGGACATAATATTGAGGACTCGTCTCATGGTACACCCTGTATACCAGCAAAGCCAGTACAACCACAGGACATAATATTGAGGACTCTTCTCATGGTACACCCTGTATACCAGAAGAGCCTGTGTATGAGGCCAGCAAGAACAACCACAGGACATGGAATTGAGGACCCATCTCAAGTTACAACCTGAATGGTCGGACAGCCAGAAAAAACCACAGTGCACAGTATTGACGACCCATCTCATGGTACAACCTGAATGGTAGGACAGAAACAACCACAGTGCACCGTATTGAGTACCCATCTCAAGGTACAACCTGAATGGTAGGACAGAAACAACCACAGTGCACCGTATTGAGTACCCATCTCAAGGTACAACCTGAATGGTAGGACAGAAACAACCACAGTGCACCGTATTGAGGACCCATCTCAAGGTACAACCTGAATGGTAGGACAGCCAGAAACAACCACAGTGCACCGTATTGAGGACCCATCTCAAGGTACAACCTGAATGGTAGGACAGCCAGAAATAACCACAGTGCACAGTATTGAGGACCCATCTCATGGTACAACCTGAATGGTAGGACAGCCAGAAACAACCACAGTGCACCGTATTGAGGACCCATCTCAAGGTACAACCTGAATGGTTGGACAGCCAGAAACAACCACAGTGCACCGTATTGAGGACCCATCTCATGGTACAACCTGAATGGTTGGACAGCCAGAAACAACCACAGTGCACCGTATTGAGGACCCATCTCAAGGTACAACCTGAATGGTTGGACAGCCAGAAACAACCACAGTGCACCGTATTGAGGACCCATCTCATGGTACAACCTAAATGGTAGGACAGAAACAACCAGTTTACGGTATTGAGGACCCATCTCAAGGTATAACCTGAATGGTAGGACAGCCAGAAACAACCACAATGTATGGTATTGAGGACCCATCTCAAGGTACAATCTGAATGGTAGGACAGCCAGAAACAACCACAGTGCACCGTATTGAGGACCCATCTCATGGTACAACCTGAATGGTAGGACAGCCAGAAACAACCACAGTGCACGGTATTGAGGACCCATCTCAAGATACAACCTAAATTGTAGGACAGCCAGAAACAAACACAGTGCACGGTATTGAGGACCCATCTCAAGGTACAACCTGAATGGTAGGACAGCCAGAAACAACCAAAGAAATTTGTACCGAGGACTCCTCTCACGGTACAACTAGACTAGTTTGCTGGGACCGAGTACTGCAGGACATGGTTTTGCAGACCTAGTTTGCTAGGACAGAGTACTGTAGTACATGGTTTTGCAGACCCGGATTGCTAGGACAGAGTACTGTAGTACATGGTTTTGCAGACCCGGATTGCTAGGACAGAGTACTGTAGTACATGGTTTTGCAGACCCGGATTGCTAGGACAGAGTACTGTAGTACATGGTTTTGCAGACCCGGATTGCTAGGACAGAGTACTGTAGTACATGGTTTTGGGACAACTTGTATGGAACAACAGCCAGAGCAACTACAGGACGGCAATCGCTGTGACCCGAGATCAGCATCAAACCAAGCTATCACTGGTTTTATTTGCAGACGCGCGACCTTTTTACCCCTTACGTTGCAATAGAAATTGCAGGTCGTAGCGACAAAAGGCACTTGTTTTCTGGGCTCTTCAGGGAAGAACCACAGTACCTGGAGTCAATAATTCGGGACTCGGCTTAAAAATTCCCTTCCAGCATTTACCAATTTGAACAAATCAAGCAACAACAATGATCTAGGCGAATAAACTTTTATTCAAAACAATCACAGAAACATTCAGTATATTTCAGGGCTGTTTTTAAAGTTCACTAGTTTTCGAGCCCTGAAATGCGCACCACATTTGAGGATACCATGATTAAGCCATGCACAGCTTTCAGTATTCCCAAACACATAATCATTCCTCGAATAACACTATTCGAATTTCCATGATGATTGTCCGGTTGAGTGACAGACTTTTGCATCATACCCATCCAAAATACACTCAAGAGTTGAGCAAATACTCAGCCACAGCTCGGCCTGTCACATTTCATTTGCACGGTCAAGTAATCTCATGCAAACCACAACAATTTAGTTTATAGATTCTCAAGATATGTCCGCTCACAATTCACTCGCAGTTGCATCCGCCCTGAAGTACACCGATTTCTTCATGTCTTCCGCCCTACGTTTCTTCTCTTCCACGGCCTCGTCGCGATCTTTGAACATTTTCCAATAAGGATCTGGACGCTGGACATCCATTACCATTAACCACGTCCTGTAGTTCTTCAAGAAATCGCCAAATTCAGTGTCGAAACGATCAGATCTTGCATAATACGGGACGTCTCCTCCTCGTTCCTGTCAAGTAAAAGAGCAGAAGATATTGAAAATTTTTATTCAAACCAACGTAAACAACAATAAGATAATACACTTTATTCCAAGATCAAGCAGCGGCGTGTCGAGGAGGCCTTGTAGATTTACCCAAGGCGAGCCATACATTTTCAGTGCATACAGTGGATGCACTGTCAATACTGAGCGCACTATGGTATTCCTGGTTTTTCACTTGGCTTGAGGTTACCCATCTTTGTGTAAAACACGTGACCGGACACTGGAAGCCAAGGCCCCCAAATCTTGTTCATGACGAGTGAAATGCCGTCAAGTACCAGTCTCTGTACAAGTGAATGAAGGAGACTGGTTAGAGAGTCTACACTTGCATGCCTGCTGTTGATAGGAAAAGCTGTTGGCGTTGTCATTGCAAATTCTGCACAGGCCCTAAAAAGGTACGCAACTCACTGTGTGGTCTGCAAGGAGTTAGCAAAAGTCCTCACCCTCCTCCCCTGACCAGAGCAAACATGAAAAAAAGAGAGTTACCTTACCTTTTCAACTATAAACCTCTTTGCTTGCTTGATTCTTTTCTCTGTCAATCGGAGGAACTGTTCGTTGGGTTTTATGCCATGTTTACTCATGTAGATTATGATTGCCAGCATGTAGTCGAAGTCCATGTTAGAAGCCCGAGAAAAGTGACCCATCACCTCAGGGGTGGGCTCAATGCCAATGTTCTGGAGTAGAAGTAAAAAGTCAAAGACAGGTGCAACAATCTCATTGGGCTCACTTTGGCATTCGTCAGAGGAATACAGATACAGTCTGCTCTTCTGAATTTATTCTGATCAAATATGGAGCTCATTTACAAACGCACAACATCAATTTTCATTGAAGCAGACGGCAAACTTGGAGATTTCTACTGAGTATCAACAGCAGAGCTCTCAAAATACGGAGGTAATCAAACTCATACTGCAAGGCGATTCCACTCCCTTGTATTGGGGCATCAGTCGACACGGGGTTTTTCTGTCGTCCTCGGCAAACTAGGTTGTAAAACAGATGTGATAGCCTTGAAGTCAGAAGCGACTCCCCAGTCCCATTCAGTGCCTTATGCATCATATTGCGTTTTGATATCTTTACACCATATATTCGTTGTCGAGACCACATCAAATGATGTTGTGGGTTGTGCGCTGCCTGCTGGTCCACCTCCCCAATCCAGCTCCAACTCCAAGTTTTGCTCACAGGGGGAGAGGGAGTCAAGTCTGTGCGCAACCTCTCTCATGTCCTAAAGGGCACTGCAGACAAGCAATTTTTATCACAGCAACAATTCATCACTTAAAAAGATTGCCTGTCTGCAGATAAAATCACTTGTCACAGTGATCTACTATGTATGTGATCTTCAGTATATGATAAGATAAAACAAGTCGATTGATTTTGTCGCAGGCACCTGTGATAATCTGCAGACAGGCGAGTTTGAAACGCAGTGATCCTCTATTGAAGGAGAAGCAATCATTGCCAACTAACCTGCATATCATTCAACAATACAAATGCCTCTTTCTTCTTGCGGCATGTTAGGGCAAAGATAGCAAACGTCTTTATATCAGGTGCCAGGTTAAAGGTGACTAAATGGTCTAGTACTGACTGAAATGAGAGGAAAAGGTAACATTTTTTTATCTGTATATACACTTGTTTCATGTCTGCCAACTCAGGCCACCCTGACTGAAATCTTACTCAAGGAATCGTGGAGTAATCACACGCCCATGAAAATACCAGAATCAACTGATCAATAATTCAGTCACGATGTGCAACATAAAAAACTTGCTGCGTCATGATGCAATGATTTCACAATGTCATGTACCATGGACGGTTTCAATAATGAAATTTACTCCCATCAGCATCACTATCAATATCTTTATAACATTGAAGAGATTTGCTTTATCTCCACAGGGGACATAAAAAGACAAAACCATAACTGTTTTTAAAAGCAACTAACCCTAGCTGTCAAATAGTCTTGTCTGAAAACACGTTTCCTCATCAAGATATTGAAGAATCCCGTATCTGGGACGACTTTCAAATCTCCCAATGTCGCAACGAGCATCTCTTCCACACGAGTATCAGATGGCATCACATCTAACAGAATAGTCAACGTCTTTATATCAGGTGTTACGCCATCGCGCTGCATGTGAGCCAACAGCCCGGGGACTCCCCCAACCAGCTCCAAGCGGTCAGCAGACGTCTTGATATCCGATACTGAAATCATCTGGCTGGTATCAGGATTAGGGCTCATGATATCTGGGATCTTCGACAAACAATTGGAAGAAACCTCCAAGAAACTTTTGATATTTTTTTCAGTCATTTCGCTGCTACCTTTTTGTCTGGTTGTCACATTTAGTGAAACTTCCTTGTTCATGGTTGAAACATCCTTGTTCATTATTGAAACATCCTTGTTTATTGTCGACTCAGTTTCTGGAACATTTTCGTTTATCGTTGACTTCTCCCCGCTCGAAACCCCAATACGTTTTTGAAGATTTCGTTCAAGTGATATCTGCTCCTGGTCCATTTTGTCGCCACTAGATATAGATGTTGATGCACCGCCCCCTAGGAGTTGATAGAGGAACTCCTGGGAGCCTACGCCACAGTCCCTCATGGCTCTCAGCAGAAGGTTATAATGGGTAATCGATGGAGTCAGGCCATGTTTCCTAATAGACCGGAAAACCTGCAATGACAACACAATAAGAGTATTAACAGGTGCTTGCGCTTGTGCTCATTCACCTTAAAAATATTTGATCATAGGCAAGGGGGGGGTCGGGGATACAAATGATCCAACTTTTCAGTAAAAATCTTTGAATATGGCAGTCAAAATCCCCAGTGCTAAAAGACATCTTTCGGAGAGAAAAAACTTCCCTCAGGTAAAACAACCTCCCCTGCAGAAATTCTGGCAACTGCTGATCCAGAGGGTATTGAACCACTCAACCAGTGTTGAAGTGTACAAATCAAAGCAAAAAACGAGGTCCCAAATTCACACTGTGAAGATGTCTTCAGCATTCAGTGATGCTTTAACACCATCATCTCACCTCGACAGCATGTTTGAATCCCGCCGCCCCATCCGATATCGCCCCCATCAACATGTGACTGAACGAATCGTGATCAATCCTCCCGCGCTTCTCATACAGTTCGTCGGCCAGCGCAAACGTCGCCTGCAAGTCGCCGAACATCGCAAACGCTTTCATCATAGCTTTGTATGTTGTTCTGTTGGGAAGGATGTCCTTCTTGGCAAGTGTCTCTCTGAACCGATCGGCATATTTTCGTCCCGTTGCTTTATCTGGGCAGTTAGCACAGGCGTTAAAGAGGGCAGTGTAGGTGTGGTCGTGTGGTGTCAACTTGTATGCCAACATCTGAAATGTACATATAATCAAAGAAGATGATTATAGTTTTCCAATATGCAGTGGCGGCATTCCTAGTGGGTATTGTGGGCCCAGTGATGCCACTCTAGTTGCCTCATGCCCGCATCTCCACTGGAAATGGCATCCCTGCATGCGTCCAAGCTCAAAACGCACAATCCATGAGCTTACATATTACATTTAACAAAATGTCTAGTTTTGTATTAGGTTTAAAGCAAATTTTATAATGAACAATACAATGATGCCTTTCCTATGCCATAGTCGGTATTAAGGAATTGATGAATCATCAAGTATTACGCAAGTCTCTGATATTACGAGCCCTATTGTCCACATGTTCAGCAGGCCTAATCTCGCTAACTCATCTGCGCCAGACTTAAAACAGGAAATGAGAAGGTTCATTTTCACCGCCCCAGAAAATGTAAAAAGCAGGCCGATATGAATCACTGGTCGTGTGAAATCCACTTCACATAAAAGCAAAAGTGATAGGCCCTGATCAGTAGATTCTATACCTTTCTGAATAGCCTGAAAGCGCCTTCTGGATAGCCATATTTGGCCAAGGCATCAATCACGACAGTATAGGCAAAAGCTGTGGGCATCACTCTGTCTTTCTCTATCATGGTTTTCTCCAGGAAGTCCAAGGCTTCAATAACCTAGAATTAGAACAAGAAAGATTAATTTCTAAAGTTACCGTCTTGAGTTTATAGTCTGTTATCGACAATAGTAGTACACTCCGGAAGCAGTGGACCAGCCTTGTCTTGTTGCCTGGTGGAGGAAGGACAATCAGGATGACGATATGGACTGCATAGGAGTCAACAATAGTAGAGGCCAACATCCAACTTTACACTTTAACACCAATGTATTCTGAAATCTTTCAAAAGTACTCAGATGAGCTGCTCAATCACTGCTGCAACCTGAGCACTTCAAACTGTTTAGTGTTAACCATTTATACACCTGCGTGGAGTAAAGGAGACTTGTCTAAAGTCTCCTGCCAACAGTGGGCATCACACCAGGGAACCTCATGACACCTAGTCAGAGACCCAAGCCAGTACACCAACGGGGCTCCTTCGACATGAGCACATTATCATTGAGTGTATACATGTACATGTACATGTTCTTTTGAGTGTATACAGGTTCCATTGAGTGTATACAGGCTTTTTGAGTGTATGCAGGTCTTTTGAGTGTATACAGGTTATTTTGAGTGTACACAGGTTCTGTTGAGTGTATACTGGTTCTGTTGAGTGTATACAGGCTTTTTGAGTATATACAGGTTCTTCCGAGTGTATACAGGTTCTATTGAGTGTATACAGGTTTTTTGAATGTATACAGGTCTTTTGAGTGTATACAGGTCTTTTGAGTGTATATAATACAGGTTTTTTGAGTGTTTACAGGTTCTTTTGAGTGTATACAGGTTCTGTTGAATGTATACAGGATTTTTGAATGTATACAGGTTTTGAGTGTATACAGGTTTTTTTGAGAGTCTGGCATTCTGCTTTGCACGTAGACAGCTTACAGTAGCTGGCCTCAAGGATCCTTTTTGAAACCATCAGGTCTGATGATTTCCAGACATTTTGATATGACAGCTTCTCGTCGTGTACTGACCTGTCCGTCCTTTGATAATTTCTCCAGGCGCCGTTCATACCAGTTCTGCTCGTGCCTCCGGTTGTCTTTCGATAGTCGAAGGTGGAAGTCGTCGTCTGCTACTGCACCTTCCTCCGACCTCAACCTGAAAAAATGCACTCTCAGTTTTACATCACACATGAAAGCAGAAACATGCAGCGAACGATGCGTTTCTGACAAAAGTCATATTCAAAATGTAGTCATCTTAACACCTTCACCTGCTATTTTCTGGTAAATATTTTACCCAGAATGAACGTCAGTCGTCTCAATTTCATCAAGCTAGAAGGTTGATTTTTCCAGTTAACTTCTACCGTGAGACTACATATCAGACAAACTTGGATGTTTTCAATATATTACTCGTGTTTTCTTGTTAATAACGTCAATCTGGTTTAGGAGCAACGACTTTGCGGGAACTTTTGTTTTAGGTGAAATGAGCACCTTAAAATTATCTTGATAATAGCATTTTCCTCTGCCCCCAAATTATTGCCACAAATTCAATAACTAAGTCCTTTTCGGATTTGTCCAACGGACAAGTTACATACCCTGCATTTGCCTTGGTGATGGGACCTGGCCGGAGGAACGTCTTTTCAAAGTCTTCAGCAATGGTGCCAAAAGCATCAGTAGACTCTTGGGATACTGGACTTGAATTAGAGAGTTGTGGTACATCATCTGATGCACCAATGTTGAGGTGTATCGAAGAATTTGAAAATTCATTTCCAAAAGTTTCGGTCTTTGAATCTATTGATTTCCATTCCGTTGTTTTCCGTGAGTGCAGTGAATTTGCATCAAAGTTTCCAAACTTATCCGCCATACCATCGACTCCTAAAATCTTGGCAGTGGCATCAGCTGCTTCCAAGTTCACAGACTTAGATGATGATCTGGAATTGCGGGTTTGAGATTTCGCGCCTCCACCAGATTTAAGCTTATTAGATTTGGCACTCCGTTCTAAACCAGTCGAGCTTCTATTACTTTTAACCGACTTCCTCTTAACATCACCACTGCCCTCCTCGACTGAGGGTAGCATCCCAAACCGATCATTTTCATCTAGACTTTTCAAACACTCTGATAAGCTAGTGTCATTCTCCACTTCCAATTCTGAGAAATTCCTCTGAATTTTCTCCCGTCCGAACAGAGTTTTGTTGCTTTTCTGATATTTAATCCTCTCTCTTGCACGCCTCGTAAAAGGGAATGGTTTCTTATCCTGAGAATCAGTTGCAAGACATGCACACTGTTGAATTGGAGGTTTATACAATGGACCCGATGACGTTAAAATCCCCCAACTTCTGTATCCCAAATCCTTCCATCGCTTGCAAAGGAAGGAGTCGATTCTGGAGAAGGATCCTCCTGGCATGAACTTGTTAGCATGGTTTGACAATCTCAACATCTTCAACATCTGTAACAAGGAAATGGTTTGATAGGCGTGATAGGTGATCAAGACGAGTTTTAGGACAGAATGGTAAAACGGCATCAAGACAATATCATGGTAACAGTGTGTGCACATGGGGCAACAAAGGACATGAGTGAATGGATGGAAAATGTCATTAAGCAGTGCCGTGCCAGTGCAGTGACGGAATCCGGGAATGTCAAAACTGACAATGGCATGGTCACCATGCCATCTGGTTACTGGTAATGGCTTGCTTTTCATTTTCAATAATTTTCATCTGAGCTACTTTTCAAGGTCTCATAGAGTTCAAACTCTATAAAATCTGTATTATTATAAATAGCCTATAAGAACATTGAATTTGGCCTTCAATGGCTTCATGGTCACCACATACTGGACAATTGCCAATTGGTCCAACTCTCCACCCGAATACAGTAAAATTGGAAATACTGACTATGGTTAGGACCATAGGCCTACACCACTCATCCAATCCAGTAGGTTAGCCCAGAGCTGAATAGGCATTATGGCATGATTATTCTTTGTTACGGGATCTCTATATCAACCAGTTCATTAGAATTTAAAGCATACCCAACATACACAAAGATGTTCTAAGAATCATGAATCAACCGAATAAATTACCTGATCATGAGGAAATCCGCCAAAAGGACAGTTACGCCATATCCATGACTTGCATGCTATGAATGAATGGCCATGTGCGGTCAATGCAAATATTGGGGAATTCCCGTTTGGAATTCCCATCACGCGCGCGATTTATTACATCTTCTTTTTCACATCAAGGGTTGTGTCGTGACGTCGCCAAAATTTATAAAGCGGGAAATATGAGTAGGGCCTAAGCACTTTTGAACGCGCGCGGCGCGACAGCAATATTCAGTATTATCATGATATGGTTTATGGAGTTATTTTCCTGCTCGAGGTTTGTTACATTATTTTAATGGAATCGTTGAATTTATGAAGACTCATATGTAAGCAATTCAAATAGCAGTGGCTGTGATAAACCGTAGGCCTACAACATCGTAATATGCAGCTCCAGTTCGGTAGTGTTTTCACATGAGAGATATGGATTCACCCTGGTGATAAGCCTTGATTCCATTCATACTGACTGGGGATAAATTATTCAATGTAAACTCGAGTGACTGTGGTCATCTGAGTGATAAGGATTCATGCTGGAGATAAACCATTCAATAATCTGAGAACTCAACTGACTGATGTCACATTATAGATATGGATTCATACCACTGGTGAAAAACCATTCAATGTGAACTCAAGTGACTGTGGTCATCTGAGAGATAAGAGGGATATATTCATAATGGTGATAAACCATTCAATGTGAACTAAAGTAACTGCGGTCATCTGAGATAAGAGGGATATATTCATAATGGTGATAAACCATTCAATATAAACACAAGTGACTGTGGTCATCTGAGAGATAAGAGGGATATATTCATAATGGTGATAAACCATTGTCACATTAGAGATATCGATTCATACTGGTAATAAATCATTCAATGTGAACTCAAGTGAATGTGGTCATCTGAGAGATAAGAGGGATATAATCATAATGGTGATAAACCATTCAATGTGAACTAAAGTAACTGCGGTCATCTGAGAGATAAGAGGGATATATTCATAATGGTGATAAACCATTGTCACATTAGATATCATTAGATATATGGATTCATACTGGTGATAAATCATTCAATGTGAACTCAAGTGAATGTGGTCATCTGAGGGATATGGGTTCACACTGGTGATAAACCATGATTCAATGTGAGCTCAAGTGACTGTGGTCATCTTAGGGATATTGATTCATACTGGCGATAAACCATTGAATGTGATCGAACTCAAGTGACCGTGGTCATCTTAGGGATATGGATTCACACTGGTGATAAAGCATGATTCAATGTGAACTCAAGTGACTGTGGTCATCTTAGGGATATTGATTCATACTGGTGATAAACCATGATTCAATGTGAACTCAAGTGACTGTGGTCATCTTAGGGATATTGATTCATACTGGCGATAAACCATTGAATGTGATCGAACTCAAGTGACTGTGGTCACCTTAGGGATATGGATTCACACTGGTGATAAAGCATGATTCAATGTGAACTCAAGTGACTGTGGTAATCTTAGGGATATTGATTCATACTGGTGATAAACCATGATTCAATGTGAACTCAACTGACTGAGTTCATCTGAAGGATAAGGATTCATAGCCTACTGGTGATTAACCAGTCCGCAGTGCCCATTCGTATTTCCCGCGTATGGTGACGTCACTATTGTTTCGAAATCGGAACTTGGACCGAAACCAATTCTAACAACCAATTCAACAGGAAATTTGAGAGGAGGACGTAAGTAAAACACCTAACACAACTTTAAGTGTTATTTTGCTATGAATCCCTTCATTTTGTACTCTAAAAAGTGTTGGAGATTAGGATATTGAACGTAGAATCAGTATATCAAATAAATATAGTTTAAAATAGCCCAGTTTGTCGCAATTCGAGGTTTAATCGTCAGTCGCATCGTTGGGGTAGCCCGAGATGTTGTGGGGATTCCCCTAGTCTAATGAACCATCGACGTATATTGGATGAGACAATCGGATTTGTTTTTTTCTTTTATCGTCTTAAGTTTTAAGACTAGGGTTCCCCTGGTTTTCCGTAATTTACTCCTAAACCTAGTGTCCTTAATTGAGAGGTTGTCCTTAATAAATAGAGAGGTGTCTGCTAAGGGAGGTTCCACTGTATTAGTGCAATACGATAGTCACACAAAGTTGTTAAAGCGCAGCGTTTAAATAATATCTACAAGTTGTCTGAAGAAACATTGGGTGATTTCAGTTTTTAGATTTAGTTTTAAAACTAAATGGGACACTAAAACCCTTGATTAAACCAGCATTGAAATGAAGTGGGTTTTAGTTTCATCCTATTTCAAAGTCGGTGTTTACTGGTTTTAGCTTGTCCAGTTTTAGCTTAAAACTAAGGGATGGTTTTAGTGTCAAAAACTAACACCGGGACTAAACTAAAACTCTCCAAAATACCAGAAATGAAATCAGTTCTGGTGTTAGTTTTGACACTCAGATTTAGCATTATCCTATTTCAAATTAGGTTTTAGTTTCACACTGAAACCAATTGGAACACCAAGGTCTGATCTTAATCCCAGCTCGGTGTTATATTTGGAAGTTTTGTAGTGCATTTTGTATTACCAATAAAACTAACACCTCAGGCATTAACACCGAGTGGATTTCAAAGTTGGTGTTGGTGTTAAGAAGGGAAAAAAAATCATGTTGTTCGTACCATTTCAAGAAGTAGTTGCATGTATTTTGAACGCTGATGGGAATGATGATGGACGTGAAAGAAGACGACCAAATTTCGTTCGACGACCAGCAATGGTAGCGGTTACTATAGGGAAACAACAGTAACAACGACAACAACATGCATGTTTGGTTTTTCCAAGGTTTTATCTCTGTCCATCTTGGTGTTAGTTTTACCTGCAGGGGTAGAAATTAAGAATAAAACTGACACTAACAGTAACACCCAACACTAAAACCAAAACCACTTTGAAATCACCCAATATATCCAATATATATATATATCAGTTGTCAGTTGTTGAAATTTTTGAAACGTTCGGAAATTTCCAAGTTCAGTGTTCAAATTTTGAACAAGGAGCAGGTAGATAACTGCATTTGTTGGTTTGTGACATCGATAACATAAGTTCAGGAGCAAGGTATTAAAAGCTCTTTTCATCCTGACAAAGTATGTGATAACTGATGAAGTATGAATGATAACATCACTGATCACATACTGACAGTTCCAACAAAGATAGTTAACCTGATATACTGACTTTATTCACAAGAATAGCTCAGAGTAGTTGTTTTACTTATATCATTTCACTCCTAGGTGGCCAAACTTGCTTCCTGCTGTGCTGCCACCTCGGATGCAAAATATGAACTAACTTTTTGCGGGAACTATTGTTTTATATTAAATACGCACATTAAAATATCATGAAAAGAGCATTGGGGGTGTTCTGCCCCCAAAATGTTTTCACGAATTAAAAAGCCCTGTTTTGTATTTGGCTCACGGCCCAGGACAGGTTATCTAATTGTTAAAGTTCAAATTTCAAGAAGTATCATGAATTTAGGCTGCTATTGTTTTCTTGTCCTTGATCTTGGAACATTCTATGAGTGTTATTGATATGATTATTTTTGTTCCAGTTTCAGTAACTGTTTCATGATCGTTTTCTCAATATATTTAGAATTTAATACGAATTTGTTTTAAAACTTTTTTTGAGAGTATGCTTATCAATTTTATTGACAATCGATGTAAAATCAATGCCATCTTCAATTTTTCAAACCCTGTTCAATACTAACAATAGCATATATGCATGGCCCCTTCAAATTTTTCAAAAAGCGTAAAGTCAGCATTGCTGCCACAGGCCCCCTTTATCCTACGCTTTTATTTCTCAACTCATTCATTTCATTTGAATAAGTTGCTAGCATAACTCAGATGAAGTTGACCAAGAAATATGTTTCATCCCCAAATAAATAAATCTTGATCTAAGTAGTCTACTATAGTAAGTCATTTTAAGAATCCTTGTATGTGGGATAAACGTATACCACCATTATCTCCTCAAAGTCAAAGAAATGTTCCTGCTGTGGCGTATCAAGAGGTGCCCCACCTGGCATGCACCCTGCCCCCCCCTTCGTTACTGAAAATCTTTAAAATTAAAACATAAAACTGGAAATGTGCGTCTGCAGTATCTTTGACCTCACCTGGCCCTTGGAAGGCATAAGGTAAGCACCGTTACATGCAGGGGCGGAGCCAGGAGCTGGGAAAAGAGGGGGCACGTGCACTGCATTTCTCATCGCAATTCCTGGTGTTTTCCAAAATTTCATGGTCAGTTTCATGTTGCATGCTCTAAAGATGAACATTGCAATCATTTATCTTGTAACAAAGGTTTCGCCACTGAAATATGACATGGAGCAGCTCAAAACGAACTACCCAGTCCTTCTTTTAGACTTGGTGGAACTAAAACTGTTTGTGTGTGTATTTGACAATTCAATTTTATAAATACATGTAGTCTCATAGTAGAATAGATATGGGGTGATATGAATTCAATAAAGACTAGCGAATGCTTTTACTTCAATTTTGTACAGAAAGGCCTAGTGTAAATGAACGTGGAGTTTTAGAAAAAAGCATTTGCTCGTCTTTATCCTTATCACCCATTAAGACGAGAAAATAAGCAATTGTAACTTGTTAGAACTTGACTCTCAATGAATAAAATATCATAAGATATATACTCAATTCTGGTTTCATTTTCTGTGGTAAGTATGTGAAATTTTCATAAATGCATATGACTTGATGACGGTTATTCTAAGATCGCTTTGACAGGAAATCATGGAAGTTGCTCGTGCGAAAACCGCTTTTTTATTACAAAGCGACGCTCTGATTGGGCTCTTTTTTTTCCACTGCTACAATCCGTCTGAAGGGCACGGATTTCATCAGGGGTTTGAAATATCACGAGGTGGAGTATATTGCAAATCACTGGTTATGTCAGGATGGATGAGTGCACTTCAAACAAGCCTAAGAAAAAACCCAAATCATGGCTTTAACTTGTGACAAACCATGCTAAACAATTGTATATGGATTTATCTTGACAAAAGGTCGGGATGCATGCAACAGGGTCCAATTTAAGCGACACCCTTGGGCCCTCTAACTCTATTAAGAGCAGGAAGTTGTGCATGTACAACTCCATATCCCCTTTAAGACCCAAAAGTAATCCTAAGAACTTCAAGATTCCGAACATTCAGTTCTGGTTCTGCGTTATCTTTTAGCCTTGCGGTCGATTGCGTAGAAGTGAGGTGACATTATGACAGCTATGTAAACGTGTCAACAATGGCAAATAAGAATATTGATGACTTACCGAGTACACCACCGGATCCAGGTGGCAAACGCGACATAACAAAAACGGATTTGATGCGGAAACATAACATGGATGCTGTGGAACAGGACTTTCTGAAAATCAAGGCAGAGAACGTCTCCCTGTATGGAAAGATTCGAGGCCTGACAGCATTAGGTAAGACTCCACATCTTGTTATATAATAATTTTATTGCTCTAATAATGTATACAGAGATACTATGGCAAAATATGAACAAATACAGTTACAAGACCAAAAAATAACAGCAAAGATGTGCAGAAGAAGTTCATAAATTGTTCGCACTGTGCTTGCTGTGCCTCTGGTGAGAGTTCCTTACATCCCAGACATTTTTTAGATATTTTCCTATTTGAGTTATTAGGGCTTGTGTTTCGAAGTTCAACAAGATTTTACAAATTTTTTGGGATCTCACAATCCCTCAACATTAATATTTATGTTGGCAGTTTATTCCAGGTAATCTGTGTGGATTTGTAAATATATTTTGTACATTACATAAAGAAGTCTGTTTCATTACATATGTGTACATATCTACCTATATCTTTTCAAGCTGGTTCCCGGCCGACCATGTTACAGAGGCATGGAGAGTTGGTGTGGGTAGCGATTCTCCACTGTCTGACGTCATGGAATTGGCCGCCAATATGGCACACCTACATGTACATGTAGCTGTGTTTATGACGTGACATCTCTTGTGACGTCATTCTACCAGTATGTCCTCGAAAATCATCTATACGATGAATGTTAAAAATGAAAATGATTTTTTTTTGGTTCATGTAGATCACTGTTTAATACATGTAGAACAATTATTTAAATTTGCAGATGTTGTGTTACATATTTCAAGTCCAAATTAAGAATTGTGTACAAAAAGTGTTGTAAAATTTCAGAAAAAATCTGAAGTTAAGGGGAGGGAGCCTTAAATTGTCCTTTCACAATATAACATTTCCATTACCTGTTGACAGTAGATGATAACACTTTTGAAATATCATCTCTAACGCATTTTGTTCGCTTTTAGTACCTGTTGGTGTGTTTATTTCAGAACGAATGTATGCCCGGGCAAAAGGTGAAGCCAGTACCTACAAGCGCCTGTATGAGGAGATGCTGGCCAAAGACTGTGGACCTGAAAGTGACATTAGCCAGGTGCAGTATAGAATCTTGATTACTCATGTAACTGTCAATTTCGATCATCTCACTGATGATGACCAACAACATTGCAGAAAGCTACTATAAACTGTGACATTGTTGTGCCTCTTTGTTTTTGTAAATCACGAAAACGTCCAAAATTGATAAAATTTTCACGGTTTTCGTAATCGAATTACAAAATTGCTGTAAGTTTTTTCAATAGAAAATATTTGAAACCCACACACATGTCATTTTCTGTTGAAGATTTCCATTTTAGAGGCCTCCTTTAAATTTTGGCCACAGAAAAATTACAAGTAACTTAAACAGCTTGCCGTGTCAAAATGACCCCAAATTAGGTTGACTAGTGTAAAACCACGTCCCCTAAATATGCTAAAAAAACCCTGTTATGAAGATATTAATACAATTGAAAGGCCTGCCTCTTGCTAGAGGATTAAATTCTGTGAAGCAAGCAGTTGCTGCCAGTGCGTGAAGGTTTTTCTAAAACTCTACATTTCTTATCCAGGGCAACGACTCGGCCACAGTCTCCCACATGATACAAGGCGAGGACATGACTGATGCCACTGACATGGGGATCACCAGCCATGATCCAGAGATATTCATTCTCGGCGGTCACGTCACAACTGACGCCGCAGCCGGCGAGGGTGACCCTGACGGTCTACATGATTCTGATGACGAAAGCGCCCCTGCAAGTTTCCAGCCCAACTCGCATGAATCATCTGCTCCGCAAGGAAACCCCCCAAGCGCTCACCAGAGTATGAATTCGGAGGCTCATGAGAGCATAGAGGAATCCTTGCAGGTAAAATGATACCCTCTACTCGGCTGTATAAGACCAGATCATATAGTTAAGATAATGCCAAGCTGAGTTAACCCCAAGTTAAGATAATGCCAAGCTGGTTAACGCCAAGTTAAGATAATGCCAAGCTGAGTTAACGCCAAGTTAAGATAATGCCAAGCTGGTTAACACCAAGTTAAGATAATGCCAAGCTGAGTTAACGCCAAGTTAAGATAATGCCAAGCTGAGTTAACGCCAAGTTAAGATAATGCCAAGCTGGTTAACGCCAAGTTAAGATAATGCCAAGCTGAGTTAACGCCAAGTTAAGATAATGCCAAGCTGGTTAACACCAAGTTAAGATAATGCCAAGCTGAGTTAACGCCAGGTTAAGATAATGCCAAGCCGAGTTAACGCCAAGTTAAGATAATGACAAGCTGAGTTAACGCCAGGTTAAGATAATGCCAAGCCGAGTTAACGCCAAGTTAAGATAATGACAAGCTGAGTTAACAACAAAACTTGAAAAACCAGTGGGTCCGGTTGTTCAAAAGCTTGAAAGTCACGTTATCCCTAACGATTACGTAAAGTATCCTCAAGGGCGTTATCTCTTTCAGTTAAACCCATTAAGATTTCACGTTTAGACTTAACATTTCAGTTAAACCTAACGTTGTTTTGAACAACTCAGCCCAGGTCCCGCTTTTGGCTTGTCGAACGTGATGTATTTTTATGTCCACGAACTCGATATTTAGCTTTTTATATAAAAATGTCTTGCAGATCATACAGCCAAACACGCGACACCTGAACTCCCAGGAGCTGAGGGTGGAGATCCCTGCAGACATGGCACCCTCTCCATCCCTCTCACCCGATAGCATGATGTTCCAAGCACAACTGATGGGTATCGTGAAATCAGACCGCAACAAGCTGAAGAAGGAAGCAGCAGATGCAAAGGTAAGATCTTCGAAATCTCTGAAATATTAGCAACCATTTTATTTCCTGAAATTGCAGTTGAGCATAGTCGCTTGAAAGGCCTACATCGTTCGTTAAAATTTTTGAATTTGTAATTGAATTTAAAAATGTCCAATTGCGAAAGTACATACTCAATATAAATTTCAACATTGCCGTTGTGTAGACTGACATACAAATACTATTGAGTACCAAGTTTAAACAAATTTGTATTCACTATAACTGCACTACAGCATTGTGTATCAGTGGATTTCTATTTAACTGGACCACAAGTAACTACGAAGAGCGTACCCCTTTAAGGAATTGATACATAACTGGAGGTATTGGTTGTCTCACCAAAACCGTGAGGGTGGAGCTAAATGTAGACCAAAACCATGGCGTCGCTGAGGTTTTGGCCAACACTTTAAATCCATCGCTGAATTCAAAATGTGGCTTTGTGCTTTTACATTGTAAACTGGTTCATTAAAAATCGAGGTGTTAAGCTCACCTCCAGAGATCATCACCAAATTTTTATCGCAGTTACATGTAATGAAGACACATGACATGTCTCGCCAGTTTTTGATTTGACCCATATTGTACTTTTCAAAGTCACAGCCGTCAAACAGCTTATATTGGCCGATGGTGGCACGTTTGGTAACTACTGGAGCTATTGACTTAAATATGGTACATATGTAGCCCTGTGTCATGAAATTTCAATCCGGTTCGATTCCTGGTTTGGGCACCAGGTGGCTTTAATCGAAAACAATAACGTGTTTGTGAGGGAGGTGAGTAGAATGGCCTCGGTGATTTCATTTAGAAATCAAACTCGACATAATTTTTCTTTATGCAGGAGAAGCTGCGTGAATTGACGGAGGAGAACGAAAACCTACGACAGCAACGGACTATAATTACGGACCTGGAAAGAGAGCTCAATCATCTCAGGTTTGGACCCCTTAATTTAGCAGCCCTTAATGTTTCTTGGACCATCAGTTATTACAAACGTTGCACCCTTTGAGTGTTAAAACAACCCCAATATATTACAGTGGAACCTCTCTCTTAGGGACAACCTCGGGACTGACAAGTGCTGTCCTTAATAGAGAGGTGTCCTGATTAGAGAGGTCAATTTGAAGGGAAACAACCAATTCGGGACCAACACCAGTGTCCCTAATAGAGAGGTTATCCTGAAAAGAAAGGTGTCCGCTAAGAGAGGTTCCACTGTCCTGTCACTGTTATTTCCGGTAGGAATGTGCCAATTTTTCGAATATTGCTGATTCGTGTTTCATATTTCAGGGCCAGAAAAGACAGGGATGGCTCGCCTTCTAGCAGTGCAGGCGATTGGGTTCATGTTCCGGTAAGTTTTTTAAAATGACGTGTTTGTTAACCCCTAGAACCCCAGTGGCCGGTTTTCCGGCCCAAACAAGACTGATATATACCCCAGTGGCCGGTTTTCCAGCCTGAGGGGATTCCCCTGTTTATAACACTGTTTTACCGCGTATAAACCCAGCCCATCAGCGAGCCCGTAGTATAGACAGCTCGGGAGAAACTTCAATCGATAATTCAGCAAGTTGTAGACCAATTTTCCTCGGATTTTTGCCAAAATGAGCCGTAGAATGAGGACTCTTGATGAGGTAATGGATGTCATTTTGAGTTCTGAATAAGAGAGTGTGTTAGGTGATGAATATGGCCCAGAAAGTGACTTTGAAAGCGAACTGGGCCTAGAAACATTCCAAATACAATAAACATTGAGAGTACACCACTCGATTACTTCAGTTTATACTGGGGTGAAGAAATTTGGGATTTGATGTTGACTGAGACAAACCGGCGTGCTCAACAAGTACATGCTGCACACCCCAACAAGTTCTATGCTAAGAATTTGATAGATAAACCCCTTACTCTACCAGAATTGAAAGCCTTCTTTGGTCTGAGGATAACAATGGAGCTGTTGTTTTGGTATACAAGGATCGATATGAACAATATTGGAGGTCCAAGGACACCTTCCTTGCTCATACGCCTGCCTTTTCTAAAGTCATGCCAAAGCACAGATTCATTTCCATTTGGTCTCTTCTGCACTGTGTGAATGAGGAAGACCCTGGCCTTGACAAGCAGGACAAAATCTACAAGACAAGACCAATATTAGATCACATACTTCCAAAGTTCAGGCATTACTTCGTACCAGAATGCGAACTCTCTTTAGATGAGGGAATGATCCCGACAAAGAATAAACTATCATTCAAGCAGTACATAAAAGTTAAGCCTACTAAGTGGGGTATCAAGTCCTTTCTACTAACAGATAGTGAACATGGTTACATTTGTGATGCTGAAGTCTACACAGGAAGGAGACCTGATGCAGAAGAGATTGATGGACTTGGTGTCATTTGGAACTTGGTTGTCCGCCTGATTCAGCATTACGCTGCTCAGAACTACGCTCTCTACACTGACAGATTTTATACCACTGTGCAACTGGCTAAGTACTTGCTTGAAAATCATGATGTGAGGCAATGTGGGACTGCTATGACCAACAGGAGAGAATTTCCAGGAGCCCTGATCCATAGGAACAATGAGCTGCCCAGAGGACACTTTGAACTTTTATTCAATGGAAATGTTGCCACCATTGTCTGGCAGGACAAAAAGCCGATTTACTTTGTCACTAGTATCTACATCTCTGCCCCTCCTGAAAATGTTCTCAGATATAATGCCACTGAGCACAGAAGGATAGCAGTTCCTTGTCCTAAAGCTGTCAAGGCCTACAACTCCTACATGGAGGAACATACAAAAATGATCAAATGACGAAGTTACAGAAGTGCAGACGTCATTACAAATGGCCAAGATGGCTTGTGATGAAGTTTTTCATGTGGGTAGCCTACAATGCATATGTCCAGATGGGATATGTCAAACCCCATGGTGTCCCAGGCATGAGAACATACACTTTCCACTTCTTTATTGAGGCCCTGTGTGAAGAACTTGCTAAGGATGTTCGAACTACAGAAAATGCACATGGTGACCGGAGATCACAGGAAACCCAGAATTTGAGACGACTCAAAACTGATGAAAATCATGGGGTAGTGGTAATAAGTGGTAATAAGGAGTGCTGATTGGAGTACTAACCATAGGTGTGTAGTCTGCTGTGAGAAGTACAAAAGGGAGAAGGCAGCACACCCTAGAACTCAGGAAAAGAACTTGCCTAAAAGGTGTAAGACTGTCTTCAGGTGCACATTCTACGAGGAATACTTGTGTATCGGGAAGCCGGATCACAAATGTTGATTTGATTGGCACAACAAGGCCCAAAAACAAGCACCAGAGCATAGAGTAAGTTCATACCTTTTACTTGATACCAAATATGTACATACAGCTTTTAAAATGCATCTTTTACAGGGCAATGAACATGTTTGTCTATTTCAGGATATGTGCATACAGCTTTTAAAATGCATCTTTTACAGGGCAATGAACATGTTTGTCTATTTCAGGATATTTACCCCCCCCCGGGTCGCCGGGGTGGGGGGACAGATTAGTATGGGGCGGCGGGGTTCAAGGGGTTAAACGTGTTAATTTTTCAGACATGACATCTGAAAGAAAATGTGAAAAAGTGCCCTCCCGTGAAAGGGCGGAATGAAGTAACTCACTTTGACAACTCTTTCCAAAAAAAATCGTTGTTAGTTATACTTGTGTTAATTTTTCAGACATGACGTCTGAAAAGGTGCGCTTCCTTCCAAAGGTGCATTCTAGCTGGTACCTGAACCACTTTCAGAAGTTTTTGAAAAAAAGGGTGCTTCAGATGTTCCCTTAAAAAAAAGGATTGCGTTGTCATCGAATCCAGTGTAGTTTTAGTAATCAGCAGTCAGTTGGCCTGTGCCACAAGAATCAGAATCAACGAGCCCTCTCATTTTCAGTAACATTTCCGAGATTCTGTACTAGGATGGAAATGCTACATTCTACCACATTAATTGAAAACATGAGGAGTTTTGAAATTTTCTTCATTCCTCTTGTGTCGTGTGCTCAGATGAAACAATGAACCTGGAGTCCCAAGCAGAATCAGCGATAGTTCGATTTCTTTATTTAGAAAATGATGTCATTTTGATGTCACGTATGTGCATGCGTAACACCGCTCGACAGAGGATGGCGTAAAGCGACAATATCACTATCGCATGATTCACTTGACTACGAGTTTTTATCGTAAGTTGAGTAGGCCTGCCGAATATTCTGGGTCTAGTTGTTAGAAAGTATGTTTGCTCATAACTTCATGCTGACATGTTGTTTCATGTGCATTGATGTACATGAAACAACATGTCAACATGATGTTATAACATATTTGGTACAATAGCAGCTATAGGTCATGAGTTAAGCATCATTATGACCTCCATTTCTCATTTGCGTATTTGTTGCAGTACATCATTGTAAGTACAGTAGAACCTCTCTATTAAGGACTCCCTCGGGATTGACAAGTGCTGTCCTTAATAGAGAGGCGTCCTGATTAGAGAGGTTCAATTGAATAGAAACAACCAATTTGGGACCAAAACTAGTGTCCTTAATAGGGAGGTTTTCCTTAATATAGAGGTGTCCACTAATGGGGGTTCCACTGTAATAATTTCAAAGTGATAATCGATTGGGTAGTTCGGTCTTTTTACATGTTACGATTCCTTTCATTTCCCACACCTCAGGCGACACCAATGCAAAGACGAATGAAACTGACTAATCAGTGCATGACTCGTTATTAAGAAATTTGCGTGGGACTTTGAACAGAAACACATCCTGTTCATGTTCCATCCTGTTTAGTATATGAATTGGAAATGTTCAATTGCGAAAGTGATACTGAATGTAAACATCAGTATTGCCTTTGTCTAAACATATAAAGACTACATAAATACCAAGTTCAGTAAATTTGCATTCATGATAATATCACTACAGCTGTGTGTATAGCTATTCTGTTTTACTTGACCAACCGTGAATATAAGAAAGGTGTCATCCTTTATAAGTGGTTGCGGAATAAGTTTGTGTAATTCTTGTGCATTTCTTAATGCAGAATGAAAGGACACGCGACATGGAACTACCAGTCGGGGCAACGGGCCGTGATTCTGACGACATCTCACCAGCTCACAAAGCAAAGATCCATAAGATGCAAGAGAAAATGGCCAAGGTAATAATACAGAGAGACAGTTCTTTTGTAAACTCTTGAATATTTGCATCTACATGTAGTTATTTTTGCGATTTACGAAAAATGTCTTTAAAAAGGAAAACATTTCTCAAAACAATTTATGATTTTTATTTCTTCAGCGAAAATTTGGCGACTTGAACAATATTTGTTTATCAGTTTGTTATAAACAACTTTACTTTAAAATAATTAAACTCACTAAATCGAAATTGACACCACATGAGAAATAATTATGATAGCAGTCAATAGATGGCAGTCTGACAAATAACATGGTACCTGCAGTCCATTTTGCCCAAAAATGTGGCTTAACAGGTACATGTACTTGAACGCAGTTCTTCTTTTGTTGAATTTGTAGATCATTAATGTCATTAATGCCAACCCACATCCTCTGCGCGAAGATTCACTTTATAGGAGTAAAGGCGTTTGAAGGATCACCAAGGTAAAAATGGTGATGATGATGGTATTACAAAAATGTTGACTTAATTTATACATCCGCCTTTCAGCTTCACCGTGCCAACCGTGAGTGGGAAGAACACTGCAAACGTATGGCCGAGGACCACAAGCGGAACGTTGCGGGATTGAAACAGAAATTGGAAGACGAGGTTAACAGCAATGCCGGCCTCAAGGAGCATGAACAGCGCCGCCAACGCGAGATGGAGAGCCTCTTCACAGCCATTCAGAGGCAGCGCAGCGAACATGATGTACGCACACCACCAAAAAAATTTTAAGGCGATTCGCACAATTTTCTGGAGAAGATAAAATTTTCATAGTTTTTTTATTTTGGCAGACGACAAATTTTTTTCATGATTTTAAAGAAAATGATATATATTCACAATTCTTATTTTGGCAAATGTCGGCAAAAAAGACATTTTGTTGTTTATAGTGTTCCCTATTGCAGAGGACACGCAACTAGATATAGTTGTACAACTACATATGAAAAATTATGTAGTTGTGCAACTGTTACACAAAAAAACATGTAGTTGTGCAACTGTTACACCAAAAAACATGTAGTTGTGCAACAACTGTTACCCAAAAAAACATGTAGTTGTGCAACTGTTACAAAAAAAACATGTAGTTGTGCAACTGTTACAAAATAAAACATGTAGTTGTGAAACTGTTATGGAAAAACTGGTGCATTTTATGCAACAAAATTCCTGCTCAAAATACCCCCCCCTCCATGTCGATCATATCCTTTCATCTATCTGTAGAAATATTAACAAATTTTCTTTGTTACCATTTAGGTCAACCTGGAACGCGACCTGCACATGGAGAAGCAGCGTTCAGCCTCGTACCTAGAGCGCTGCCTTGAGTTGGAGCGTGAAGCCAACAACTGGCGTGAGCAGGTGAGAACATTGGAGTATGACGCCAACAGGCTAAGGGTGAGGACACCTTTGTTTTAAACGTCTCATCTCGTTGGGACCGAGCCTTGGGCTGACTGTTGCGTTGCCTGCTTAGAAATGTCTCCTTGTTTGTTGCGGTTATTAAGCGTTAGCATCGAAATTTGGAGTTCTATTCCCGCAGACATTTGTGTTACACTTGATGCATTCAATGATTTGGCAAAACTCATTAAAGGCCTACTCCGTTCGTTAAAAATTTTGAATTTGTAATCGAATATGAAAATTTTCAATTGCGTAGATGCATACTAGATATAAATTTCAGCATTGCCTTTCTGTAGATAGGTAGGCAAATACTTTAAATACAAAGTTTCAACAAATTTGTATTCATAATATTAACTGCACTACGGCATTAGTGGATTTCTATTTAACTGGACCACAAGTAATTACGAACGGCGTACCCCTTTAAAAACTCAATATTGTTACATGTCTTTCATTTTCCTAACAGACGCGATATTCTCAACATCTCCTTGCCATTATTGCTCTTATGTTGTGACGTCAGGTTACATTATACCTGTCATAATTGGACAGAGAGTTCGCCGCAGCCATAGGGACATTTACACTTTACAAGATCAGATCGTTCATGATGTCATGAATGATGTCATCTTGAAATATGTACTGCATTTGCACAGCACAAAAAAGTGAGCCAGAAGTAAAGAGGTTCCAATTTTTGCCCATAACGAACCTGACCAGATCACATTCGGGGGGGAGGGGGAGGGGGAGGGGGGGGAGGGGGAGGGGGGAGGGGGGAACAGAAATTAACACTAAAGTCTTATTGCTTAGTCAATGTTGCTTATAGTTATTGTGTAAACATTGTAAATGTGTTACTTTATGTGCTTACATGTACATGTATGTCTGTGTTTAAATCCTTTGTTGAAAAGTTTCTTTTCAAGTTGCTTGAAATTGATAACTGGCTAAAACAGGGGAGTTTATCGGCGGCGAATGATGACACAACCACATCACTTTGTTCGTCATGCGCGGGTGCCTCTGAGAACATTTGAAATCATTCTGAAAACAATGTTTTTGTTTTCATGGTCATTTTGTCTGTCATGTGTGTTTTTAGCTTAAGAGAATAAAGCTATGGCTGTGTGACCGTAATGACATTCCCGCAGACAATGTAGCGCGTGCACAGCATGGAAATTTCAGACTGATTTTTCCAAACTGTGTGCTGAACCTACTCATTCACAACAAACTGCTTCATTCATGGACACATAGTTTGTATTCATGTAGCCAGCGTAGCAAACTCACTACTTGGGTAGTTATAATAAAATGCACTAGTCTTCCTCTTTTTGACCTTTAATATGCTGTTCAATATTACTGTTATAAGAAATGATTATCATATTTATACACTTAAGTACAGTGGAACCTCCCATAGTGGACACCTCTCTATAAGGACAACCTCTCTATTAAGGATGCTGGTTTTGGTCCCAAATTGGTTGTTTTCATTGAATTTTGACCTCTCCAATCAGGACACCTCTCTGTCAAGGGCAGTAGTTGTCAGTCTCGATGGTGTCCTTAATAGAGAGGTTCTACTGTATTAGAGAAATTATTATCAAAATTAATACCCCACCTCCCAAAATGAAGCTGTTGGGTGGAAAGTGAGTGGGTCAGTTTCACCCCACTTTATTGGGCCAATGTTAACCTTTGGGACTGACAAATGATGTCCTTAACTGAGAGGTGTCCTGATTACTCAGGTCAATCTCAATAGAAAGGGCCAATTTGGGTCCAAATGCAGTATCCTTAATAGGGAGGATGTCCTTAATTAAAGGTTCCAATGTACATCCTAAGGCCTGATTCCACTATGGCCTTAACCTGCTGCAGGAAAAATGTGTTCAGCCCCAGCAGCTAATTGGTAATTTGAATGACCCATTTCGTGCCAGTGGGTAATTTGAATTACGTAATACCTACTTGGACCAATCCTATGAATAAACCCCTGAACAGCGGCTGCAGCCCGAAAGTGCCAATTAGAATCAGGCCTGTAGTCTTATAGCTCAGTCCCGTGTGTTGATTCTTGTGTAGGTGTGTTGTCTTCTGTGCAATTGTCCGTCTACAAATAAAACCTTTAATCTTGTTTCCTCTACAGACAACGGTGAATGTATTAAAGCGACCAAAAAGTTTTTCACAGGCGTTTGATTAATTACAGTGTCGGTCATTATCTTATTGGCAATTGTAACTGACCACAGAGCCTGTGGAATGTGGTAAATGACAATCATTTCCTGCTGTACTGGATGCTGTGGCTTTTGAAACATTTAATATATACTTTTACCAAATATAGCATAACGTTAGTTAATAAAAAGGGGCCATCAATAATTAGGTAGATAATTAAAGTAAGCAAGCGCCCAACCACCGATGCTTTCGGACCACCCTTCCCCTGTACGCTCTGGCACCGACCCCACTTGGCGCATACATGCTTTATAGACGTCCCCAAAGGTACATTTAATTACATATATAACACATTTTGGCCATAATATCTTAACTGTGGGCAGAAGAACTTGTCAAAGACACAATGATCCAAACGAAATGAGGCATTGACATGCCTTTATTTGCCTATTAAATTTATAACTATTTCAAATGTTTTGCACTAATATTTCTCTACAGGAGGACAGGCGTAATATGGTTGAGAGCATGACATCCCCACAACGGGCCAGCAGTGGAACTGTGGACAGCCTGAAGACCCAGATTGAGGTCCTCAAAGTCCAGGTTTGTTAAGTCAATAGTTAACTCAGGTTTTGTCCTTTTTGCATTTTACATGTTTGGTTGCCTGGGGCAACATGTACTTCCTCCGCAGTAAAAATGACTTTATTTTATGCTGGATATCAATTTGATTCTCAACTTTGCCTTTATTCTCTATTGCTGTCAATAATGTAATCTTCTGAATTTGATCTGTACAGGGTGTTGTTAACTGAAACATCTTGGCTATAACATGTTATGAGCCTATGATTTTGATTGGTTCTAATTTCAGGTGACCACGTACAAGGAAGACTTTGACACCGAGAGGAAAGAGCGCGAGAAGCTTCTCCGTGAAAAGAACGAGTTCCAAGAAACCATCAGCAACGTTCTCGAGGAGAATGACAAGTTGAGGACGGAGGTAAGTACATGGAAAGTACATGGAAAGTACATGGAAAGTTGTTGGAAGTTAAGTGTTATAGTCTGGATAGGAATACACTGTGGAATTACATGTAGAAGATACGGAGACGGATTTTACGTGCTTTGTCGTCAAAAGATAATACCGTCAGATCGGGCAGAGTACCATTGCAGTGTCCTTTACGTCCTGACGTCTCCACCTGTCACCTGTGGTGGTTGTGACGGCCCCTTTGTTAGCCTTGTTTGGTTGTCAAGTGAGAGTTGGAGCAGGGTGTTTTTGCGCTAAAATGGCATCGGGGTGTCATTTATGGTCGGGAGAGGTTTTGGCAGTGCTTATACTGTCAAAATGAAACGGTTTCGGTGTAGTGATGACCTCATCAGGTTTGTTTATATGACTTTAAACGGAGTGGAGTAGGGCTGTGTGCCTACTTGGCCCTCGACAATCGATCTTTTCTTTTTACATCGCATCATCGCAGAACGTGTTGTGATTTTCGTTTCACTTGGTTTCCATGTTGTTGCAGAATGCCCAGAAGACTTCAGAGATTTCCAGGCTCAACAGCCAAGCAGGCGGCAAGGAACATGAAAATGTGGAACTGGTAAGTCAAGATGACTTTTTCTTTTGCATCACTTTTGGAGAGGATTAGTATAGTGCTACCAAGGAGCCTCATAGCCTAGTGGCTAACACTGCTGGCTACCACACAAAAGGGCCCGGGGAGAAGCCAGTATTGTATTTCTGCATGAACCGGCATTGCTTTCAAGGAACTATTAATTCCTGGCCTTCACAGTCCTTGAGACCTAAAACCAAGGTTCCTTGTATCTGATGTCTATGTCAGGGCAGGTTAAAGACCCCACCAAGTGAGAAACATGATTAGCTTGCGCGGACTCAACCACTGGCCGAGGTCAAAATCAATAGGCCTGGCCGAAGTCAGTGTCAGTAGGCCAGTAAACCCAATTGGTGTCTAACCGTAGTGGCACACAAAAACGCTTTTCCTCCCTTGGAGGAGGAATACTCCCTGGAGAAATGTCACCTCCAAGTGCAGAGCGAACGCTGAAGAACTCTGACGAAAATAACACCTCAGGTGCAGAATAAGAATGATAATGGTCTGTCTACATCAAACTCTTCCTCTCTACATGTATTGATTCTCTATCTCTGTCCCGATGGCCTAGTGGTTCAGGGGAGTCCGCCTCTTGAGCGGAAGGTCAAAGATTTGAGGCCCGCTGGTAACCTCCTTCCGATCCGCCCACCAGCTAGTTAAATATAGGGTACAAACTGCCTTGTCACCACGCGCCTGGCATTAGAGTGGAGTTTGGAGTTGGCAAGTTAGGAGTGTCCCAGAAGCCAAAGCTGGCTGGCCCTTTTATTTTGGGTGACACTAAACAAACCTTTTTTTACTTCTTGTAATTGCAGAAGCGGAAAGTCAGTTCCCTCGAAGGCCAGGTCCGTCATCTCCAGTCGTTTGGTTCCCAGGGACAGTATGGAGTTAACCAACGCCCGACTGCTCCACCTCCGCAAGGTATGTGCATGCGCCTTAAAGGGGTACGCCATTCGTAATTATTGGTGGTTCAGGAAAATAGAAGTGCAGTTATACACAATGCTGCAGTGCAGTATATATTATGCATGCATATTTCCTGAAACTTGGTAGTTATAGTATTTGTATATTTATCGGTACAACAGCATTGCTGAAATTTAAATTTAGTACGTATTCACGCAATCAGAAATTTTCTAATTCAATTACACGTTACAAACATTTTGACGACTGGTGTAGGCCTTTAATGATGTGACCTTACGCTGTGCCTAACTAAAAAAACTAAAAATAGCATAATTTGACAGCAGAAATGAAAACATCAATGCCTAAGCTCTTCGTAGAACTTTAAGTTTTCATAATCGCACCAAATCAACCATTTTAGAGGCATATTTTGCAATTCCGAGAACAGCGTGAAAAAATGTCTCGATTTTTTGCTCTGGGCACTTTCAAATCCCTGACTGATAAACCTTTGTTCCAGGTTACTATGGAGCTACCTACCCAGCAGGCCCACCCCAACATTGGCTCTGCAAGAGGTGCTCCTACAGGAACGAGGCTGAGAGATCCTTCTGTGAGATGTGTGGCAACGTCAGGTACAACCAGTACGACTACCAGTCACCGCGGATCGTCCCCCATGGACCAAGCCCGGTGAACCTTGGGGCACCGCCTGAATACCCCCACATCGGCATGTCCAACCGCCCGGGTGACCTCCAGACAGACAACGGCTAAGGTATGTAGGAGCATCCATTCATAGTATGTATGCACCGAGGGGGAAGGGAGTTGATACCAAGGCATAAAGGCCGAGTACAATTTGGGTTAAATCTTAACTTGACGTATGTATCTCCCCATAGTTCAATTTTTTCTCCCACGCACTGACTAGCACCTAAATATTGCCTACTTTAAGTATGGTAATCATAGATTGTCTGCAAACGCAAAGTCCCATATCAACTAGGTATATGCGTACTGTGATAATTGGCAATACTTAGCACAGCCACATAATCAGCATGCGGTGCATCTCGACGTTACTGAGAGCATTGGCCCGTCGAACTTGAGAATCTTTGCTAATAGTGCTGTTGTTGTCAATAGCTCTCGGGCATAAGTCGGTTGACATGTGCAGGTGCTGTTCAGGGAGAGAGGTTCCAAAATTGTGGGTTTTGGACCGCATGTACGAAAATGGATGCTTTTTTCGCTACACTGAAACACATATAGCAACAAAGAACTGGGAACCATTTTCGACTTACATGTAAGGTTCAGATAGGGCCAGCCAGATTTTGCTTATGTGATACTCTTTACTCCTTATCTCTCGTGCCAGGCACCAGACCCTTTATTTTCAAAACTAGCTGGCTGTATTGGAACGAGCTGACGATGGGTCTTAAACTTTCGACCTCGCAGTAAAGTGGGCCATTGAGACCAGTCGTAAGAAATATCAAATTGACCAAAGTGGATGAAAAAACTTGACTAATCTTGACTCCTGGCCAGCCGTCGATGTCGCAATCTGCTTGAGACTCACAATTAATTGTGGCTGGTGAGGAATCTTTCTTAATTCTGCATTATTCTTCATTGAAAATGTTCGTGGACTATAAGTTGTGATATTTCTCTTTAACCGATATCTTTTTTTTAAACTTTCAGTTGGCTTGTTGACACATGAAAGCGTCCAAACCAAGAATGTCGTCATGACGGTCATTTAATCTAACACATTCGGTGTTCCTATAGATTGCATGCAAATGATTAGTGTGTGTTCACTGATACTTACATATATATAGAGGTCTTATAACATCATCAGCAACCTCGTCTCTGATCAGTATCATATACAGAGGTCTCAACACCAGACACCTGACGTATGACCAGTGTCATGAATATGATTGTCCATCCAGTGTATCATTGCTATCATTGTGGTTACAATTCATGATTTGCCTGCAAATGCATGCGTCCACTTTCCAAGGTATTCCTGCCTCACTTCATGGTGGTGGGAAACAAAAGCGCGTCGAAGGACTGTTCCCTCTCAAGTCCCATCATCCGATCAGACCAGGATGATCTAGCACAGCTGTGTGATGAAGTCCCCCAGATGATTTCCGCAGCTTCATCAAGCCCTGCCCGACCTTCTGCCTCGATGAACTTCTCCGACAGTTTCGATTACACAAACCATAGAGCCTGAAGAGGAGCAAGATCTATTGCTGGGCTTCCACTAATGTACAATTCAAACTTCTTGTATGTAGAGGGCGTTTCTGGATGCATCAGAAAATGTACGCAGACATTCTGACTTTTGTCATGTTTATCTGTTGCGCCCTCTACACTGGAACTCTGTCGCTTGCATTAGCGCTGACCCAGTGGTAACTCTCGCTAATCCACCTTTAAAGATCAGATTTTATGAATAAATGTGCCCTCCTTACGATGCAAGTAGCCACCCACTGAACAGACACAGAGCTATTATGTCTTTGCATGTATGTGCAGCATAATAGTTCTTTGTCTGTTTCATAGGTGGCCCCCCTAGTATTTCAAGGAGGCCACATTTCTTCATACAACTTGTCCTTTAAACCAACACTCCATTTAATGCTGGGAACTAACAATGAAAGAGATGCGAGGAGGATAACTTGAAAACCTAAACTGAAAACAAAAGTGATTACGATCTTTCATGAATTCATAAAATCATGAATTCATGAAAAATTGTCTAAGTTTCAGTTCTGCATATCTTCCTTGTTTGTGTTCCATCCACAAATCTGCTGCAAGATCTGTTTCAAGCAACAGTATTTGGAAAAGAGGAACCGAATCTGTCTGATGTAATTTGTTTTATGCACTGGCCAAAAATCAAAAATGCGATCACACATTTCCATATTTGGTTTGTTCAGTGCAAGACAACTCTGAGGGTGGTTTCGTCTCCAGTTTTCCAATTCTGTTTAACGCGTCCCATTTTGGTTGACCTCAACCAAATCCGATTAAGAAACTGGAAAGCAAAGCAATCAAGTTTGTTCAAATTCACCATGCATTGACTCAGAAATGGGAAAAGACATCACATGATGTTTGTTACATGAGAGATGATATCTCGATTGATCCAGATAATACATGTCAATCGATTCAGACTTAATAAGTTGATCAGGAAAAAGTTTTTTTTCATGTTAAAACAAAATTGACATGTGATGTCCTTTCCCAGCCACTGCAGAAATGGAAATCCAAGCCATTTCTGAGAAAGTGTTGGTTAAAATTTTGCGCAATGCATGGTGATTTGAAAAACTGATTTTGAATCTAGTTTTGGTCAGTTGTTTCTGGCAACTTCATTGCTGGTAGAAGGAATGGGAATTATAAAATGAGAATTCATCAATTAGAACCTGGAAAAACATCCAGTCTTTGTGCATGAACATTTTGGCGAATTCTATTCCCCTTAATTTTGTTATTCAACATTCTCCGAAAAAGTTACTAGAACTGCAGACATGCAAATCGAAACCACTTACTGATAGCAGCCAAAAAATGGAAACTCATAATTCTGGTAGGCCTATATACTTTGCGATTTACATATTTACATGTGATTGATGTTTTATTTTGTTTTCAAACTTTTTATTTGGTGCTTTGACAAACATTAGTTATCTCCATTATAACTCAGATTTTACAAATTTGAATAAACGAAAAACTGAGACAAATATGAAATAATTCTTTGAATTTTGCCAAAAGGTTAGCTGTGATTGCTTTCAACGCTGTTTTGCTTATGTTTTTGCTTTGTGCATAAATACCTTAAACCCTTGGTGGTATATTTCCGATGTTCAGCCGAGAAACGCGGCTCCAAACTCAAAATACGCCAAATGCTACTGGGGATCAGTTCCAGTGAGTTTTCCGATCTCCCCAATTTTTCTTCTTTTTTGTGGGGACATATTGTTCCGTTGGAAATGTCACTACCGATCCCCGGCCCAAAAAGGGTTGTCATGTTGCACGTTATGTTATTAATATATGCTTTAGTTGTGATGCAATGTTCCATAGTCATTGGTCAGTAACTCATCGGTTTAATGTTGTTTTTTGCTCGTATTCATTGAGATAATTTACAAATATTCCTTAGATAAGGTAAGTGGTACAATTATAATAGCCCTTTCCCTGTGGAGCTGGCAGTGCATAATGCACTCTGAGGCTATAATGGTACCAGGGCGGTTACAGCACTGTGGAGCTGGCAGTGCATAATGCACTCTGAGGCTATAATGGTACCAGGGCGATTAGCCCTGTGGAGCTGGCAGTGCATAATACACACAGAGGTCATAATTGTACCACTTGTGCCACTTGCACCACCTTACTTTACATGTATTAATATTGAAAGGCAAAAAAAGCTTACGTACTGAATACATTGAACGTGAGTTCCTGAACATGACACAATTTTCTGATGAGAGATTTTTTTCATTGTTCACTTTTCATGTTGTGTTTCTTGCTTTGTTTCATCTTGATTGATTGAATTAAAAGTCTTGAATATTCATAAAATTGTCTTCAAAGATTAAATCCAAACCAGTACATATATCTTAACCTATCCTGAAAATTTTAAAATCCTACGCCAACCTTAAAAACAATGACATTGATGACATCCATATTGTTAATTGAAATATTTGATTGTCATCTTTCCATCTGGTGGCAGTTTCTCGAGTACCTTCACCATTCAAGATAATTCTTCCCTTAATGTAGTTACATCATTGTATATGCAATGCGCTTAGAAAAAATAAAATTATATTGCTCTGGCAGTGATATAATCAAATTGTTGCTTTGTGTGTTGTAATTTCCGGCTCAAGGGTCAGTCAACTGGACTAATATTTCAATGGAACACAATCCCATATACATGTATGAGAGATATTCAAAAAATGGGGTCATTTTGTTGATTTTTGCTTTGATTCCATATGAGATTCTCTTCTGTGTGTCGCTGAGAAGTAGTGCTGTATTTGGTAAAGTAGGAATCTGACTGGAGCAAAGATGTGGGGCAAAAATGGTGGACAATGTCACATTCTGCCTATACCAAAGATGGTTGACATGTCACATTCTGTCTATACCAAAGATGGTGGACAATAACACATTTTGTCTATACCAAAGATGGCTGACAATATCACATTCTGTCTGTACCAAAGATGGTTGACAATATCACATTCTGTCTATACCAAAGATGGCTGACATTATCACATTCTGTATTTACCAAAGATGGCTGACAATATCACATTCTGTCTATACCAAAGATGGTGGACAATATCACATTCTGTCTATACCAAAGATGGCTGACATTATCACATTCTGCCGATACCAAAGATGGTGGACAATATCACATTCTGTCTGTACCAAAGATGGCTAACAATATCACATTCTGTCTTTACCAAAGATGGCTGACAATATCACATTCTGTCTTTACCAAAGATGGCTAACAATATCACATTCTGTCTTTACCAAAGATGGCTAACAATATCACATTCTGTCTTTACCAAAGATGGCTGACAATATCACATTCTGTCTGTACCAAAGATGGCTGACAATATCACATTCTGTCTATGTACCAAAGATGGTGGACAATATCACATTCTGTCTATGTACCAAAGATGGCTGACAATATAACATTCTGTCTGTACCAAAGATGGCTGACATTATCACATTCTGCCGATACCAAAGATGGTGGACAATATCACATTCTGTATTTACCAAAGATGGCTGACAATATCACATTCTGTCTATACCAAAGATGGCTGACAATATCACATTCTGTCTATACCAAAGATGCTGGACAATATAACATTCTGTCTGTACCAAAGATGCTGGACAATATCACATTCTGTCTATACCAAAGACGGCTGACAATATCGCATTCTGTCTATACCAAAGATGCTGGACAATATCACATTCTGTCTATACCAAAGACGGCTGACAATATAACATTCTGTCTATACCAAAGATGGTGGACAATATAACATTCTGTCTGTACCAAAGATGGTGGACAATATCACATTCTGTCTATGTACCAAAGATGGTTGACAATATCACATTCTGTCTATACCAAAGATGGCTGACATTATCACATTCTGTATTTACCAAAGATGGCTGACAATATCACATTCTGTCTATACCAAAGATGGTGGACAATATAACATTCTGTCTGTACCAAAGATGGCTGACATTATCACATTCTGCCGATACCAAAGATGGTGGACAATATCACATTCTGTATTTACCAAAGATGGCTAACAATATCACATTCTGTCTTTACCAAAGATGGCTGACAATATCACATTCTGTCTGTACCAAAGATGGCTGACAATATCACATTCTGTCTATGTACCAAAGATGGTGGACAATATCACATTCTGTCTATGTACCAAAGATGGCTGACAATATAACATTCTGTCTGTACCAAAGATGGCTGACATTATCACATTCTGTCTGTACCAAAGATGGCTGACATTATCACATTCTGTCTGTACCAAAGATGGTGGACAATATCACATTCTGTCTGTACCAAAGATGGCTGACAATATCACATTCTGTCTATACCAAAGATGCTGGACAATATAACATTCTGTCTGTACCAAAGATGCTGGACAATATCACATTCTGTCTATACCAAAGACGGCTGACAATATCACATTCTGTCTATACCAAAGATGCTGGACAATATCACATTCTGTCTGTACCAAAGATGCTGGACAATATCACATTCTGTCTATACCAAAGACGGCTGACAATATCACATTCTGTCTATACCAAAGATGCTGGACAATATCACATTCTGTCTATACCAAAGATGGTGGACAATATAACATTCTGTCTGTACCAAAGATGGCTGACATTATCACATTCTGCCGATACCAAAGATGGTGGACAATATCACATTCTGTATTTACCAAAGATGGCTAACAATATCACATTCTGTCTTTACCAAAGATGGCTGACAATATCACATTCTGTCTATACCAAAGATGCTGGACAATATCACATTCTGTCTATACCAAAGATGGTGGACAATATAACATTCTGTCTATACCAAAGATGCTGGACAATATCACATTCTGTCTGTACCAAAGATGGCTGACAATATCACATTCTGTCTATACCAAAGATGCTGGACAATATCACATTCTGTCTATACCAAAGATGCTGGACAATATCACATTCTGTCTGTACCAAAGATGGCTGACATTATCACATTCTGCCGATACCAAAGATGGTGGACAATGTCACATTTGCCCATACCAAAATGCTGGACAATATAACATTCTGTCTGTACCAAAGGTGGCTGACATATCACATTCTGTCCATACCAAAGATGCTGGACAATGTCACATTCTTCCTAGACCAAAGATGGTGGACAACATCACATACTGTCTATACCAAAGATGGTTGACAATATCGCATTCTGTCTATACCAAAGATGGTTGACATGTCACATTCTGTCTATACCAAAGATAGTGGATATATAACTTTCTGCCTAGACCAAAGATGCTGGACATATTGTTGTATAATAGTTATCTGGTCTACATCTTACAAATTTGCGTAACCTCTCTAATGTGTATTTACCAACTTTAAATATTTATCCTCTGTATGCCAGCTGGCATACCCTAGACGATGTAACACGTAATGGAGAAATAAACGTATAAAAGACATATCTGTGTTCTGGTTCAACTGCTGATCATCACGTGGATGTTCTAACAATCTTTCGCAAGGAGACGCTCACTCGATGGAATATAACAATATCACATTCTGTCTATACCAAAGATGCTGGACAATATCACATTCTGTCTACACAAAAGATGGTAGACGATATCACATGCATTCTGTCTGTACCAAAGATGGTGGACAATATCACATTCTGTCTGTACCAAAGATGGTGGACAATATCACATTCTGCCCATACCAACGATGGTGGACAATATCACATTCTGTCTACACCAAAGATGGTGGACGATATCACATTCTGCCCATACCAACGATGGTGGACAATATCACATTCTGTCTACACCAAAGATGGTGGACGATATCACATGCATTCTGTCTGTACCAAAGATGGTGGACAATATCACATTCTGCCCATTCCAAAGATGGTGGACAATATCACATTCTGTCTGTACCAAAGATGGCTGACATTATCACATTCTGTCTGTACCAAAGATGGTGGACAATATCACATTCTGTCTGTACCAAAGATGGTGGACAATATCACGTTCTGCCCATACCAAAGATGGTGGACAACATCACGTTCTGCCCATACCAACGATGGCTGACAATATCACATTCTGTATGAACCAAAGATGGTGGACAATATCACATATATATAGATAATGTCAGGATGAGTCCACTTAGGCATGATGAGGAAGTATTGTGGCTTGGTATTCCTTAGACCATTGTCTATCGCCACAACGATGAAAATTGTATGGTTCCTCCTAGATATAATACAGTTTTGGAAAACACCACCTGCATATAGATCAGACTGTGCCGAGTGTAGGAGCCCAGAGGTTGCCCCAGCACAATCTCGCCAATTTTCATGCCGATCTTCCATATGTTTGCAACTTCAGAACAGCCACACTCATCCAGAACTGCTTTTGGACTACAGATGACAGGATAGTCCCAGGGTTGATGGTCATAATGAGGTCAGTGCAGACTAGGCCCAGTAGCTCAATCGGCATTAGAGACAGCCCCAGCAACCCACAACAGCTGAACTAAGCGTTCTCTCCATCAGTTAATTTCATTCACAATAGCAGCGTTAGGACTTGATGCCAACATTTCTGCTAGCAGCGTTAGGACTTAATGCCAAGATTTCTCCTGATGCCAATTGCGCTGCTCGGCCCTAGCCACTAGCAGAATCGCAGATTGATCAGAGCTCAAACATACTAGGCAACTTGGACAATGCAGCTTCATGTGAGGCTGTGGACTCCCTCTGCAAAAAAGTTCGAATCCAATAGATGAACGAAAGGAAAACAGCTATGATTTTTGTCGACATAATTTAATTTATGTGTCTAAAAATTTACAAAAGCTATGCATGACCATATTTTTATGATGAGAGCTTTCTTATTGTTGAACAAAAAAACTTAACCCCCACCACAATTGATTGGCAGAAAAATACAGCACATGTCCAGAAAATGTAAGCAGAACAAATTGGACAGATTGTACGCAGCACCCAATGCCAAGCAAATATTGATACCATCAGCAGTGTATGACCGAAATATCAAAATGCACTGTGATTCTCACACCATTTCTAATGGAGCAAACATCTCAGGCAAGGCTACAATGATTGAATAAATGCTCCCCTCATTAATAAAGGAAGTTGCCACCAACAACCTCAAGCAGCAACTATTTTTTTCTGGACCTGGTCCATCTCAGGTAGATTTACGTAATATTTGGCAAGAACCATGCAGCTGATAAGGATGCATGTGGCTATAGCACATGTAGCAGCAAGCAAGCAAGATATATACTGCTGGTCATACACTGCTGATACCATGTAGATTAGTTGTACTGTAGACCCCAACTTGGGAAATTGTCCCTGTACACCTACACTCTGGGCACCAGGCGAGATAAATATAACATGAATGATGCTGTAAGGTTCGAATCAGCTAAAACAATGAAATCAGAGTTTTTGTACATTCTGAGAAAACTCTGCCATCGACACAAAATATGCATTTTGAAATGAGTCGAACAGTTTTATGAAAATCTGATGAGCTGAACTGGTAAAATATAAGGCCTGAAGTTGCCTCCTGCCCATTTCCTTCAGCAAAGTGGCCATACCGAAACTGCCTGACAACGTTGTTGGAGACAGCCTGGTGGAAGGATAAACAGCTATCTACAGGCTGCTGCTCAGAGTTTTTGTACATTCTGAGAAAACTCTGCCATAAACAGCTATCTACAGGCTGCTGTTTTGATTATACTAATAGTATTTATGAAGACTAGACTTTATCAATTCCGGATTTATATCTTGATTATACATGTACAAATGCACATGTAGCACTAATTGGAGTAAAAAAATATTTCTTGAAAACATTTTGTACACCTCATGTTTGGTTTTAGCATGGTACTTCTTAAATATAGAATTATTCTTTCAGTGAAGTCACAACTTATGAATACTAAAAAGTACAACGTTGATAAATATACAGCATATCACAAAAAAATGGTACTTTTTGTACCTTATTACTTATGTGTCCTTGAATAAATATTCTACTCTACATGGACAGCACAAGTAGTCAAATATAACATTAACAAGTGTCCAAGTATATGTAGGATAACTATATGACTTGGACAATTCTGTCATGATGGCCTTGGATGAAATTTGGAAATATTGAAATACAGTGGAACGTCCCTTAACAGACACCTCTCTATTAAGGACAACCTCTCAATCAAGGACACGAGTTTTGGTCCCTAATTGGTTGTTTCCAATCAATTTGAGCTCTCTAATTAGGACACCTCTCTATTAAGGACAGTATTTATCAGTCCCAAGGCTGTCCTTAATAGAGAGGTTCTACTGTATTTGTAAAAACACATCCGCTCTTAGGACAATTGTATTTCTTCATAGCAAGTATGGGAAAGGTTCTTGTCCTAGCCAGCCGGCCTATCTTCAGGGGATTTCTATTTTTGGCTTTTCAGCCAAAACATATAAAAAAGTAATTCTCTCCAACAAGCACCATTCTTCCTAATATTTGATTCGTAAATCTGTAAACTAGAAATTGCGGTGGGTCTCAAAATTATATTTAAGAAATTTTTTGAAGAAATCGTCAGAGTAATTTCTGCTCAGCGGACCAAAACGTTGTGGATATTTACTTCTGGCAAAACTCATAGGCACTGGAAAAGTTGATAACCAGCCATCATGAACAAAAACAGGAATGGCATGGATTACTGCTGAGCCAGCGGTATAGTGCATAGCAGAGAAGCTTTTTGTGGCGCTGGCAAATGATAATTATTGTTCCAATAATTGGGCTGGTCAAGTCACTCAGGTAATATGATAACCCAACGTTGGCTGACCTATTCATCCAGTGGCTAGAATGCCTGACCATACATGTTTACAAATAAAAATCAAGGCTTTTTCGCGGCAGCATGCAACTTCTACAGTTGCTGTAGCATGGAATGCGTACAAGCAAATTGATAAACATGATGATAAGTATTTCATTTTCGGGAATACTTTAACGATGAGGGCTTCTTTAGCCATAACTGGTGGCCAAAGTGTTCTTGATGATCTGGCTAGAGATACTTGACTGACCTCTTGTCACAAAGCTGTAATAATGCGATCGCAAAAAGTATTGTTACACAGCCCTAGGCAGCCCGCTTTAGATGACACTGTGATAGAGCTGTACTCTGTTTCTTCAGCATTGGTTTACAGGCCTACCCTAATAAGATAACCTAGTATTGTGCAACGCAACTATCTTTCAGTAAATGTGATATTGTCACATTCCAGAGTTCAACTACCTTTAGTCAGATCGATATGAAAAACACTTTACCGGCCAACTACAAATTCACTTTTTAACAATCGTTAACCTTTTCGAAAAACAGCTATAACATCTATTTCATGGTGATGGCGTTGTCAATGGGTTGTTCAGCTGAAAACGAGGTCGTGTCGTGTTTAATGGAATCAGTGTAAATCTCGTCGTATTCGGTATTGGACTTGTCGTAGGCGCGACAGGTGTTTCATGGAAGACGTAGATATCGGATGTTATACACTGGAATGTGATGACGGCAGCTACCACGATTAAAAACCATGTCTTATCTGAGGACTGAAATCAAGAGATGAAATGTGATTAGTCCAGATATCATCCAGGCTAATCAGATCTGCATTCTGACGGGCAACTACCATACCGATGATCTGCGGTCAGGCGATTTCTTGATGTAGAAAGGGATTTTCTGGTGCTCTATTGAAAAATCATCGCTGAGTGCATATAAAATCTGTCATCGGCAGCTCGTCAGGAGGGAATTGCCTGTCAGTTCGGAGGTCTGAATACCCGAGTGGATATTGTAAATTGTGATCATTTCTAAAAATCAAGGGCTACATGTATCACTAGATAGCAGTAATTCAATCTCATAACCTCATTTGTCCATTATCACTCACTGACTCAGTGTGCTCAGTCGATTTGGCCACGTCTTCTTTCCATATCTTAACTACGGCAAACGCAACAATGCATCACTGCTAAATTCAGCAGAGTGCCAAAATGTCCCGGGTCAGGGACTGCCTTTTGGTTTTTGATGGAACCACATCGGTTGATAACTTGAGGAGAGAAATGACCTACCAGATCACCGTTTCTGTACCACCAACTCTGAAAAGGGAATATTTATCATTAGGCCACACCAACATTATATTACACAAATCGCACTATTTGCTTATGATTTCAGCCTTTTGGACCATGCTGATGGAATGTGCTTTTCAATTTCAACTGTTTATTTCAGGAAAGCCGGCACTCTGATTGCTATTATACATAGGTGCATTTGGGGATAATGTTCCACTAAGAACATTGTCAAATTTGAAATGAAATGAAATGAAATGAAATTTATTGGCCAAAACACAATCTTTGCATATAAGGCACGAAACACAAATACAAATGTACATCACTATAAAAATATCAAAACAATAAATTTACAATAAACCACAATCCCACGTTGCTATCGTTACAGCACAGCTAATCAGAGGTCTAAAAGCGCTCTAGTTTTTTTAAGAAAACAGAGACATATGCGTTATGAAGACACAGTGACAGTAAACACACAAATAATGCGGCAACTGCATGTACATGTAATTTCAAACAAACCAAAAAATTGTAGTAAGTACTATGATTATTTACAGGACTAGAAATATTTAGGAACGTATTCAACATTTACTGTGACTGTGTATCTGCCAGACTCAATTTTTAATTTGTGATTACTTGTCCTAAATCTAGTTAAATGAATTCGATCAATGGTCGGTAGCATCGTTGATAGATAACTTTCATATGTGAAAGATGATTTGAATTGTCTGTAAAGACGGAGTTTGTTTTTCTGTGCAGGGTTCCTGAGAAAACTTCTCAAATTAGATGAGGATCTAACCGGTCCTATGGCACCAGCTGCTTAGACTTCTCAAATTCACAACCCCTTCCCGTTCTGAGAAGGGGTGAATATCATCAAATTATCAAATTCCTAGTCTTTGATCAGGACTCTCAGCAGAGCTTGTTTTGATTGACAACAGACACAGACCTGTGTCTCTCCTTGTCTGTGTCCTTCCGACCAATCCCATCCTATGAAAATCTGAAGCTGTCAGTTCTCAATTTCAGAGGGAGGGAAGTTCTGATGAATTTGATAAGTTTGCTCAAAATTTAGAATATTTTTAATTGTACAGGATCCCTTATTAATTACAACTAGAAACTTTGCAGACAAACCACTTACCACAGTGAGTCCAACAATAGCACTTACTGAAAAGATGAAGAGGAAATATAAATCAGATTGTGGAAACCAAAAAACACGCGACCTTTTTGCTTCACTCAAACATTTGTCCAAGGCGGTTTGTAATGTGTATCACTGCAGGTTCCGGTAAAGTATCTCATGAAGGCCCAAGGACTATACCTTGAGTGTGTTGAGCAGTTTCATTTCAAGAGTTTTAGTCCACAGCGGGCCACAGTGTTTATCCCATTATACCCTACGTCGAATGTTTTTTATAATCCATTCATCTCGATGTTGGATCAGATTTCCTTGTACATCCACTTACAAATTTGTGGGTGATTCAGCAAGAAGCCAAACTTGATACTTACTGACAATATTGGTTGCTAGTAAATAATAGGAATCATTTATGGAGCCTCGCACCACACACAGAATAAAAGTTATCTGAAATAACAAAATGAATGTTAAAGGGACAATATAGGCAGCAGCTGGGCAGGCAAGATAAAGTTACACGAAGTCGCCAATAACTAAATAAGGGTCTCTCACATCTCACAGTGGGTCGAAATGATTCACACTTGTATGAGGAATATATTAGTGCTGAATCTGACATGACCCAGGGCCCTTACTCACTACTGTGTATATTAGTCACCTGAAGATGGCCAAATAGCCCCTCTCCTCCTACCTATTATCCCCCTTTGAAGTAAAACAGGTTAACTCTAAAAGACGTCATACAGTGGTCTTTTCCTAGTTTCCTGTTGTTCCGTGAATGACGCCATGGCAATCTTTAACACCTCCCTGGTTCCTTGACTTCAAAAATGTTTTTCTCAGTGAATTTGCATGAGAATTTTTCTGACAATTACTAGAGTGACTGAAAATATGGTCAAATCGTGCAAGACAATGTCATACAGATACAACGAAATGTTCAGTGCTGCAAACAACTCCCCACTTGACTTACCACCATCATAACTGCAGTCAGTACACCAATCATCTTGGTAATGAATACCTGGAAAACAATAGGTTCTGTTTAAACTATACACCAAGTACAGTACAAACTCTATTGTGGACACCCATGGGACTGGACAGTTATGACCGTAATGTAGAGGTGTCCTTAACATGGAGGTTATGCCATTTATATTGTCCAAAAAGTGGATTCCTTCATGTGTATGAACACAGGGGTCGTGAAGCCTAAATATTACATATTCCATTTATTTTTAAATATTAACTATTTCAAATAATTTGATGCCATTTATATGCGAACTTGAAGTTACTTTATTGTAATACCTTATGGCATTTCTAGTGCAGGTAATATTAATTTGCCAACATTGATATACTGTATGCACTGTGCAGGTTGTGTTCGTACGCTACATACTACATAGCCAGCTTACATCCTTAATCATTCGTATAAAAGCATTTGATTGAGCTACTTCACATCAAGCTTTGTAATTAGAGCACAAGGGGACAAACAACTCAATGGACTGCAATTAATGTCAATAGCTTGGCAATGTGACGCACAGTGAAGATAATTAAACGAAACATTTGGTTTTAATTAGGAGAGCAACGGACATTAAATTCTCTACCTGTAATTAACTGAACAAAGTCTCCTTTTATGTTCATTAATTACGCAAACTTCCCACCTGTTAGGTCTATCTGACAAAGTCAGTGACACGGGAAGCCATTGTGTTTGTTTACTGTCCAATTGTAAGGTGATTGGACCGAAAAGTCACCATGGCCGTGTCCGCAATTCGGAGAAATGAGGTAATGAAAATCCGAGAGATATTGTGAAAATGAGAGGGATTTTCAAGATTTCTGATCATCTTGGACAAAACTATAGTGTCATCACAGTGATCGGAACGAGTTTACAATCCCCGTTCACACCCCAAAAAAAGGTCATCGGTTGACTAACCAAGCACCACTGTTCAATGGATTTATAGTTGAATGCAATCAAACTACGTCATTTCCGATCGGGGATTCTAAAGTTTAGCCCAGTGATCATATCAGTGTTAGGCCTACTCATACTGTAACTGTTTTTAAAAAAAAGAAAAAGTAAAGAAGGTCAACACCTTTTCATCTCTCAAGACCTTATTATTTGTCCGATCGCGGTAAAATTGATAAAGTGCAACATGCAACATGCACGAATATTCCTCAACTTACCAAAGTTGGTGAAACTTCATGATAAATTGCATTTTCATTAGGAGTAGTTGGATTACTTTCTGCTCGAGTTCGGTCTGCCATTTTGGACGATGAAAACTGTCACATGATTTCTACTCTGACATTTTTGTAACACGATTTCCCATTGGACAATCAATAAAGTTGAACCTCGAGCCTAGGTATTTTTTCTTGGGTACGAGGTTGAGATATCTTTCACGTGATTTCAAGATGGCAGATGACAAAACTGGGTTGCTCTCGGGAGGGAACAAAAGTTCTGTACCATCTTCGCCCTCTGCTGGCCCTTCAGATGATGCTCTGTACCATGACAGCGGTCAGACTCCAAGAGCTGTAAGTGGACCATTGATAAGCAGATAAGTCAAGTGGGAGAAGTACTGTCCCCGGACAGCACAGCCACAGGGCCACCGGTGTAAAAGAAGAAAATGTCCCCCTGGAAAAGTGTCCGGCCCTATTGTATTCCGCTATCTGGTTCTATAGAGGCCATGACCGCCAATAGCTCAGAGATTAAAGCGCATAATATAATCCATTGTTTCCCGGACATTCTATCCCAGGACATTTTAAACTTCTACATCGGCACCCCGGGCTGGGGGGGGTTGGCGGGGTTAAGTGCACGACATGGTCTTTGACAATGGTGTGGTGCAGCAGCCCTGTTGGGGGGGGGGGGTGGCGTGTCACATTCATGCATTTGACATTGTTGTTGGTCGTCCGCAACCCGGGGGAGAGTCTCTTCTGATGATGTGTAATGCATTTGGCCTTGCAAAAAATGTGTTACAGGGATGTTTTGTAGGTCGTCTACTCATAGCATGGTCCATGCAGGCGCCATGATGCTGTGTCAAGACATACAAATACGATTGTTGTTACCTGCCGGCCGACTTACTTTCGAATGTTGTCTTCGCCAGTTTCAACGACCAACCAGATCCCAAACAAAACAAATGTGCACACTGACTCGGAACACATCAGAAAGCCTAAAGCTAAGACATGTAAGATGAAAATACTTGGGACAACATCGTAATCATAATCGACTGTGACCCTTTGATCCAGGTGAAATGCATTTGAGTCTGATGACTGGTCATTGCCCAAACATTGATTATCAGTATACCTGATTCACCAGATTGGCCTACACTAATGTGTTGTTAACAAATTCCCAACATTCTATATTTTTCAGAAACTGCTTCAAATCGGTTTTGTGGTCCTTACAGGTTTTATGGTTGGTGTAAGTATTTCACTGATTCATACTCAGAGTTTGTAACCAAATGACTGTCAAATGTCTTGAATCTTGGCATTGTTGTGATATATCCAAGTTAGGCATTTCTAAGACATTTCCGGGACTTTTGTTGAGTGTCGTCACACATGTCACAAGAGATGTAGAGGTATGCATTGATGTCTGACCAAGTGTGCCAGCTGTGGATACCGTCATGGTTGACGTTGCCTCTCTAAAATGCCATTGTTGTGACAACAAAGTCGCCACTTGGGCCTTTCACTAAAGTTTGAAGTCCAAAATGGAGTCTTTTTCCTTGATGACTACATGCCGCACGACTCCTTTTACAGCAGAGGGAGCATTGAAAGATTTGTGAGAGCTTGCCTTGTCAGATTGATAGTTTTTCCCATTCACAATGTCAATGAAATACCAACCCTTGAGAGATGTCTCCCACTGAAACAGACTGAATGAACTGAGTACTGTGAAACGGCTCGAGCTAGACCAGTGATGGAGAATTAAACAACCAAATTTTCACGAAATCTCAGTCCTATATTAGCTAAGTTCTCCACTATCCGTTTTGCCTGGGCACTGCATCCAGATGAATTCATTTTTCCATCTTGACACCTGCAACCTGGGAAAAAAGTGAGCACCCAGCAGACAGATTCATGCAGTTGGGAATTTTTCTTTCTCAATCAGTTCACCCATGCAGAATTTTTTGCCAATCTGGCAAAACTAAGTGAAGTCTACATTGTGTCAAATATAATATAGTTTAGTCCCTGACCAATGAAATTTTGAGCGGAGAATACTAGTTTTTTCAAGTTAAGGGTTACAAAATTGAGGGTCATGGGCCAAGTTTCATGCTTTGAAAGACACTCATCTCAAGCCCTGCTGCAGTGAAAGTATGCAATGGAATTTGTTGTTTTATTTAGATGTCTTTCTCTTTTCCAGTTGAGCATCATCCTAAGTATAGTCCGAGGTGCCCAGCTTCGTCAAAATGGAGGATTGTACTTCATGCTCGGCATAAGCTTGATTGGCTTTGTGGTGATAGAAGTACTAATGGTAAGTGCTGTGTTTCATTGTGGTGTTGGAGTTCATTGGAAACTACCAACTTAATTTATTGAAAACAATTGAAAATTGAAGTCAAATGTTAATTTGGTATTTTTTCACGATATGGCGTATAGGAAGAACCTATTATTGTGTCATCTTTGCTTTATAGAGGGAGGCATCACGCTCATGACAAATTCTGCTTGTTGTGTGTGGAAAAAAGGGAAAAACCGAACTTCGAAGACACTGATAAAACCTGCTTGGGTGCAGAAGTGCCAGGAAAATGTACTGGTAAACAGCTTCTGTGCAATAACTTGCTGGTGACAAGATCTGACAAAATTTTTTTTGAAGATCCCTGCTACATGCAGTAATTTAGTAATAATTATATTTATACTTTAATGGTTATTCAAGATCAAAAGTGTAACCCTTTGTTTTTCTGTTGCCTATTAGTATTACCGTTACATCATTTTCATAACACGAAAGTTAATTTTTATCGTTTCATTTTCAGGTTATTTTCATTCGAAAAGGAGATCTTCCCAAGAGCAAGACATGGTTTGTGTATTTTATTGGACTTTGCGTCATACTTGAAGCCATATTCACTGATGTCCTGCTGTATCAGTGAAATGCATCATACTTGAAGCCATATTCACTGATGTCCTGCTGTATCAGTGAAATGCATCATACTTGAAGCCATATTCACTGATGTCCTGCTGTATCAGTGAAATGCATCATACTTGAAGCCATATTCACTGATGTTCTGCTGTATCAGTGAAATGCATCATACTTGAAGCCATATTCACTGATGTCCTGCTGTATCAGTGAACATTTTTCATTCCGATTTTTACTTGGAAAATTAAAGATGGAGGAAGTCTTCCTTGAACCCTTTCATCAGGAGATGCTTATTAACTTTTCTGCATGCCTTTAGGCCAGGTAAAAATAAAAAAATGCTTCTTGTCCAGCCCTCCTCGATTTTGGCCACTGTCTGAAAATAATTTTCGTTTTACATTTTTCCACCACTATATTTACTTTTTGAGTCAGATTACACATGTGCTGCATGCTGACAGCTCTGCCGTTATATGGGTATGATTCTCCTCGATCCTGATGATTTTAAATCACGATTCAGGGGATTTCATTCAATCTGGTAGGTTTTGTTTAGTGGATATCCTGTCTACCGGCAGTTCCAAAAAAATGTCCTTTCATCCCGATTTCGAGAATAGGTTGGACAAGAAACAATTTAAAATCTATACCTGGCCTAAGCGTCTATTCTAATAAAGGAGCCCTGGGAATGCTATTAACACCGGTGTATCAAATTACCGGTTTGTAGTTTCTCAGAGAATCCTTCAATGTACAGTAGAACCTCTCTATTAAGGACACCCTCAGGACTGACAAATGCTGTCCTGATTAGAGAGGTCAAATTGAATGGAAACAATCAATTTGGGACCAGAACTAGTGTCCTTAATAGAGAGGTGTTCGCTAAGGGAGGTGCCACTTTTTTCATACAGTTGAATAAAATATTATGTAAATTATTTGATTCATTCATACGCCCCTACGCTCCTGTCTCTAACTTCTTATTAAAGGCCTGTGTTGTTTGTTAAAATTGTACTTTCTTGTGCCACAAGTAAATAGAAATAAACAATGCTTTCTGTACAGTAAACCAGAAATAACTACATGTTTGTGATGAAAATTGAGCTACTACAATACTGTATACCATATTTCGAGAATTGATAAAGACTGCTCTTTGTTAATTCTTGAGTACCGGTATAGTGTATGCATCAGCAATCTTGGATTTGTATTCGTTGTGTATTTACCTATTGAAAAAATTTCAAATTCAATTTCAAATTTTGTACGACTGACATAAAAATATGTGTGAGAATGTTACCTGTAATGCATTTGCCAGTAAATTTTGGTAGCAAATGGGATATTTAGTCAACGGCCAAGTAAGCCAATTTACCAAACTTTAAGCTTTGAGAATATTTTACAGTTTACAATATCTGGTTATGCGAAGCCAGTGCTTGCAAGTGTAATGTATTTCTAAAGGTGATTATGTCAAGATTGCAACAACATTTGAAAAGTTTTTCCAAGGTTGAAAAACACACTGCTGGTTTGTCCTATAGAAAACTAACAAATTGGAAAACATGTGTGGATTGAATTTGTGCATGCCCCACAGGTTAATTTACCTCGCATGCATAATGTCATATTGTCCATGTATCAGATGAACACAGTGTATTTTAGACAATTTACCAACAGCACACATTTTGGATGTTTTTCTTGTGAGGTAGCCATTCTCCCATGCCTCAAGAAGCACTATCGAGGTCAGTCTGCTCGGTATTAGGTTGGAAGGCCTAATAAGATTCTCAGCAATCTGGGGGATTCATTCTCCAGGGTGTGTCCCCCTGCTGGGAGAAATTCTATTGTTTTCATTAATCACATGTAGTAACTGAAATGAAGTCAAACTGCATGTATTCATATCTACTATTTTCCTTACTGCAACCATGATTCCTACCCATATTTATCATCATTGTCTTTTCAAAAATGTCCAGAATTTCATCCCTTTCGTCTTTAAAGGGGGACAAGCTATAGGCAAGAGCTAGGCGGTCAAATTGGTTTTCTCTAGGTGACTAATATGCACACTTGGGGACTGGGTCTTGGATTGACCTAATAAATAAAACTACTTCTTATCTTACACAAACAGTGCCAATGTACTGTGAGATGGCAGAGACACCTATCTGCAGTTGTGAGTAACTTAATCTGACCTACTTAGCTGTTGCCTATAATTTAAGTATTGTACACAGATCAGTAAGGAAGAGTCTGTTGTGTCCTAAATCTAAATCTATTTATAAGTTATACCAGTCGCTGTATATGTTTGATACACTGACTGGTTTGTACATTGTACATGTACATGTACGTCATATTTAATGTATAAATCTTATTACTATTTTCATCAATTGTTGGTTGTTTATTTTCGGTTTCGTCTGATGTGCTATAAAAACCAATCACAGGGTCACACTCTACAGTCAGGCAAGGATCAACATTATGCAAGTTGTCGCCAATGCAGGGAGTTTTGGCCTTCACACCCGCAGAATCAATTTCCCCCTCATATCCGTGTCACCGTAGCATGATTTACGAGCTTACACCCCGGGATAATAGGAACAGCTGCGTCTTTTCTAAAAGCCCCAATTTTGAAACAATAGAGCTGAAAGAGGTGTGATTTGAACTGTCAGTGCCTACCTGCAGTATAAAGGGGCTTTAAAACATCTCCATGGACACGGATATGCATGCCCCTTCTTTGGGGCTCCTTCGGCCACTGATGAAGAGAGGCAGGGCCTTTAGAGAAAATTGGGAATAGGTGCCGCGCCTGCTCAATCTCTCTAGCTGGAACACTAATCAAGTCTCCAGCCTCAAAGATTTTGTTAAGTTTCCAATTGTGTGGATATAAACCCAGAAATGACATGCCGATCTACCGTCATTGTGCGTATAATCAATACTTCACCGCCCATAAACTCCCCCCTGGTCGGCCGTCAGAACGGCTGTTACGACATTATTGGTAGTCTTCGTGCATTCCCTTCCTTTCCCACGCGTCTATATGGCGACAACACTGACATTACACTCGTGGGTGTCGCACGAGACACGCGCTGAAAGCCATCGTAGGTGATGGAAGACCAGGTCTTCAATGAGTCATAACGGTTATTGCTTAGGCGGTTCCAGGGATGCTGACCTGACACAAATGCACTGTGCGTGTTGTATAGAAAAAGGGTAAGCTGATCTTAAAGCGAGGTTGGCAATATCAATTCAGGCGGTCATTCAATTACTTTGTGTCAAGCAATTCCATTGGCCACCCGTTTATGTGTGTGCGTCTGACGGATTTCCCGCCCTATTGGGTCAGCGGTGAAAGGAGGAGACTTTAGGATTGACATTCACTGCCGGTAAGTTGACGTGAGAAATGAAGCAGAAGACACTTCGAATTGATTCTTGAAGAGAATCGTCTGACTTAGCATGGAATCACGTCTCCCTAATCTCTTCCCCTGTAGCCCCTCTGATATCAGAAGGGCAGAAGACACTCTCAAGGGTGCTGTCAAGTGGCCTGTGGTAGAGTCCATTCTTTCCATTTTCCAAGGTAAGTTTTAGGGGCAGACAATAGCAACAATTCATTCCATCCTGAGCTAGATATGGTTCATGAGTTTTTATCAATAGGAGCCAGGCATTGAATGCTGTTTTCATCTCTCAATTCTAATTTGATGGATATTTGATGGCAGATGATGGCGGTTGTTGTGGACAGACTGATGTGGCACGCGTCAAACTACATTCCTATCTTTTTAAAGCTTTGATTGGTTAACACAGAAAATTTATCATCCAAAATTTCATAGAAATCCGATGGATCTGGAGGGCTAAATATGTAAAATGATCAGATATCTTACTGGTCACCTTTTTAGCTCACCTCTTAGCAGAGGTGAGCTTATCCCATACCGTGGCGTCCGTCGTCCGTCGTCGTCGTCGTCGTCGTCGTCGTCGGCGTCGTCCGTCGTCGTCCGTCGTCCGTTAGCAGGGCACGTTTCGTAACTGTTAGAGCTATTGAGTTGAAACTTGGTACACATGTACCCTTATGTAATGACACCTTGGAGACCAAGTTTTGGTCCGATTCGTTTCATGGTTTGGCCACCAGGGGGCCAAACGTTAAAAGTAAAAATATGCAATATCTCCCTTAATAGTAGTCGGGAAATTTTGAAAAAAATATGGTAGGTACTTCTAGCAAAGGTGCATCATATATCCTCTGGGTTTTTGATTTGACCTCCTTTTCAAGGTCACAGAGGTCAAATGGTGTAAATTGGCCGTTAGGATGTAACGATGGCACGTTTCTAAACTGCAATGACTATTGACACCAAATTTGGTACACAATTGCCCCTTAGTCAGGTGATCTCAGGAACCGAAGTTTGGCCCAATATGATTCACCACTTGACCACCAGGGGGCAAAATCCAAAAACCTTAAAAATGTGATTATTCCTTAACTTCTTGCCCGATTGCCACCAATTTGATATCATGGGTACATCTAACCACCATACAGTATATGTCACACGGGTTTTTAATTTGACCTTCTTGTCAAGGTCACAGAGGTCAAATGGCATAAATTCGCCGTCAGGCCGTAACTATGGCACGTTTCTTAACTGCAATGACTATTGATCACAAATTAAGTACACATGTACCCCTTGGTCAGGTGATCTCAGGTACCGAAGTTTGGTGCGATCTGATTTGCCGTTTGGCCTCCAGGGAGGGGGCCAAATCCTAAATTCTTCAAAATGCCATTATTCCTAGTAATGACTTGCCCGATTGGCACCAATTTTATATCATAGGTACATCTAATTCTAACAACCATTCAATGTGTCACCAGGGTCTTCTTTGATTTGACCTACTTTTCAAGGTCACAGAGGTCGAATGTACTGTAAATTGGCCATTTTGGGGAAATTGTAATTGCTTGGACCTACATCAAACCTAACACTACATGACACAATACCATGCTCTTTATCCATCTTTCCTCCACATGAGGTGAGCACAATGGCCCTGGCCATTTTTACAAATCTATGTTGAATATAACACCTTGGGTGCCCATGGGTTTTATGATATATCCCTTGAGGTGCCTTCTTTTAGTCACTTTCACCACTTTTTGCCCCTTGTAAAACAATTTGATAAGATATAATTGTCTGGAGTCTTGCATTAGATGCCCAAAGAATTTTACTTTCAATTGAAACGAAGACTCCATATCATTATTTGTGAACCACCATGGCAATGTGAGTCGCATGTTGCACAGAAGGTCAGCCTAAAATGACACCAGGACATAATAGAAGAAATTGATATACTCAGATTTCACAAAAGGCAGACAAGAGTGAAATGAACAACCAGTCCGTCTCAACCTGCCAAGCTTGGAGCGACATGCGACTCATTTTGCCATGCCATGCCGTCGGATGCAAAGGCAGGCTGAAATCGTCGAATGCCATGGGTGACCTATTGGTGATCTCCGAGCACAACCATGAAGCTGACCACTAATCGAGATAGCCAAAGCCAGGGCTCAAATAAACGTTTAGCTGCAACAACTGACAACAAACCAGGAAACATACTCGCTGAGCCACTGCAGGATTGGGAAATGCAGCTCAAGCTTTTCTGCCACAACCTGATACGTGCACAAGGACAATTCGCAATGAACGAACCCGTAACGTCCCTGTTGAGCCCAACGACATACGTGATTTGGTTATTCAAGGTGACTGGGCATTAACTCTATGTGAAAATAGTGAAGCTCAGCGCCGATTTCTGCTATTCGACAACCGCGATGGCAACAACAGATCATTTGTTTTTGTTCCGATGAACAGTTACAAACGCTTGCCAATGCTGAGTTTTGGTTTATGGATGGCAATTTTGCCATGGCCCCGAAGAACTTTTTGCAGTTATATGTAATACGTGTACCAGTTGGCAGAATGAATGCAAATCGCACAAGATGCAGTTGGTAATCAACCCAGAAAGAGAGCACGCAACGCAGTCATCGAGCAACAACGCCACCTACAAAACCTCTGCTTGGATTACGTTGGTGAAATCAAAACTATGGCTCAATTCTTTCGTGGCATTTGACATTGCATTCGTATTTCATACGTCAACGAGTAAGAACAGACAATTCTCAGTGACTGATAATGTGATTATGTCTTGCATAAGTGTGTATCATGAACCGTGTATCCGAAAGACTTACAAATGGACATCAAGCCTGTTCTGAGGGTTTTTCCTTTTGGCATGTTTGGAGTAACTTTAAAATTGAAGCCCAGTAACCATGTGCTTGTCTTCACACCATTTTTGTGAGAGTTTGTTTCTTTGTTTTAAAAAATATTTCACTCTCAATTGTGAAGGATTTCCGTTGAAACCCTGATGTACATACATGTGTGCTTTAATTATCAATATCACAGCAGATGATCTGTAACAGTAAGACTTTAAAATGGACTCGTCACACAATTTGTTCCGAGGGCTTTTTCTTTTGGGGTACCTTGAAACCCTATGATCATAATGTGCTTGCATGTCTTCGCACTCTGTTTTGTGAAGATCTGTTTTTTTGTTTTAAACATGGCTTCACTCTTTGTGAAGGATGTTTTTACTTTTAAAAAGTGTTTACTAAAAAAACACGGGGCTTAAATCATTCAAGTGGTATCACCATAGATATTTCCGGCCAGATATTTCGCTCATAACGTAACCAAATTTAGATAACGTATGGTTTCAGGGTTAACAAGGCATCAAGCAGAGTCATCTTGGTTATTTTTCGTCAGTTTGCTCTAGACTAGTGGATAGCTCTGGCCCTGTAGACGCTTTTGAAATTGTTTTGTCTCGTATCATTGATTTTCTAGAATACTGATAAATATATGCAATAAAGAACCACAATAAAGAACAAATTCTTGTTCTTTTGATTCAATTTGAATATTGTGCCCTTTGTTTTCATAGTCGTCGTAGGTCAGAGTTGTTGTCAAGTCTACTGTCACGGTGAAACTGTAAAGGCTTGCTTCCACTACAGCTGAAGCGAAATTTCAAATTATGCAAAAATAGCAAACTGGAGTGGCAAACCACCGAAAAAAGTGCTAGTGTAAACAGGCCTTTACCGTCAGGAATAAGCAGAATTCATATTCCGACGCGAGACTGCCCCAATCAAAGACATGTTGCTGACAATTTGTTGATCCATCCCTTCTCATTTTGTCAGAGGAGTACAGACCAACTCAGGTGCATCTCTCCAACCAAAATGGTGTTCGACCAAGGACGGGCCTACACTCGCCAAATAGAGCGATGATCAAAAATATTGAGTTGAGAGCTGAGCGTCAAATTGGACATTATTATCTCTCAAATCATATTGGGCAATTGTAAAGCAAACTTGTACATGTACAATGAAGAAGGAAACCGGATACGACAGAGGAAACCACCCACTCTATGACATAAAGTGCCGGACAGACCGGGAATTGAACACGGGACCTCGGAGGTGTGGTGACAGGCGCTGATGTTTCCACTGCACAGCCGGCACTCCGACAGCCCTATCATGCCTAGAGCCCTAGAGCGATGATGTTCCTCCCTTTAATGACACTTTGTTGGCTAATAAGATGGAACCCTTCCTCTGGAAATGAGGCAATACTGAATACTAGTAAATCAGTACAACTAATTTGGCTGTAGTGTGAAAGTTAATTGGGTCCTCTTTGATAGTAGTCATCTTTTTTACCCGTTGTCTTTTTTACCTAGATAGTTGTCTTTTTTTCCGTTGCTTTTTTTACCCGTTGTCTTTTTTGCCGTTGCTTTTTTACCTGTTGTCTTTTTCCGTTGCCTTTTTTGCCTGTTTTTTGCCTGTTTTTTACTGGGCTTTTTTCCGTTGTCTTTTTTTCCGTTGCTTTTTTTACCGTATACCTGGCGGGACACATTTGTCAGGTGTTTTAAGTGTGACCTTTCATAAAAATCCCCATTTTGTTTCAAAAAGATAATAGCCACAGTCGATGGACCCCCCCCCCCCCACCCCTCCTCTGATCTATGTCATTAGGCACCGAACGGTTGGGCGTTAAAGACATAGATGTACGTCTGCAGGCACCCAAGGTGTTAAGATAAAAAATATGGAATACCAGAAAAAGACCAAAAAATTTAATTTGCATTGCTGTCTAATGGTTCTTGAATGGAAATTTGCATTGATTTACCCTTCATGTATTTTGATACATCCGCACAAACGAAATGATGACCCTTTTAGACAAAAACATCCCAAATATAGGAGTACAGTAGAACCTCTCTTAACAGACACCTCTCTAATAAGGACACCCTCTCTATTAAGGACACTAGTTTTGGTCCCAAATTGGTTGTTACCATTCAATTTGACCTCTCTAATCAGGACACCTCTCTATTAAGGACAGTACTTTTCAGTCCTGAGGGTGTCCTTAATAGAGAGGTTCTACTGTGTATAGGAGATACAAATGACCCGGATATTTCATTGTTCAGGGCCAATAGAGCCCATGTAGATGAAATGATAATATCATGATGATGATGATGATTAACTGTGTGCTGCAGCTATGATGGTAGTCAAATGACATCCCGCAGCAGCAATCAGTCTTTTCATATGTCTTCGGCCACCTGACCTTATCCCTCAGGCAATTGAGTTGTTTCTCTGAGAGAGGGGTACGAGTCTGCAAGTAGATTTGGGCAGTGCACCTCCTTGTCTGGATTTGTACACTGTGTAGAATACATTAACTCTTTGCCTGCCAGCACTTTTTAGCAGTGGTGAGCTTATCCCATACCGTGGCGTCCGTCGTCCGTCGTCGTCGTCGTCGTCGTCGTCGTCGTCGTCGTCGTCGTCGTCGTCGTCGTCGTCGTCGTCGTCGTCGTCGTCGTCGTCGTCGTCGTCGTCGTCCGTCGTCCGTTAGCAGGGCACGTTTCGTAACTGTTAGAGCTATTGAGTTGAAACTTGGTACACATGTACCCTTATGTAATGACACCTGGGAGACCAAGTTTCGGTCCGATTTGTTTCATGGTTTGGCCACCAGGGGGCCAAACGTTAAAAGTGAAAATATGCAATATCTCCCTTAATAGTAGTCGGGAAATTTTGAAAAAAATATGGTAGGTACTTCTAGCAAAGGTGCATCATATATCCTCCGGGTTTTTGATTTGACCTCCTTTTCAAGGTCACAGAGGTCAAATGGTGTAAATTGGCCGTTAGGATGTGACGATGGCACGTTTCTAAACTGCAATGACTATTGATACCAAATTTGGTACACATTTACCCCTTAGTCAGCTGATCTCAGGGACCGAAGTTTGGTCCAATATGATTCACCACTTGACCACCAGGGGGCAAAATCCAAAAGCCTTAAAAATGTGATTATTCCTTAACTTCTTGCCCGATTGCCACCAATTTGATATCATGGGTACATCTAACCACCATACAGTATATGTCACACAGGTTTTTAATTTGACCTTCTTGTCAAGGTCCCAGAGGTCGAATGGCGTAAATTCGCCGTCAGGCCGTAACTATGGCACGTTTCTTCACTGCAATGACTATTGATCACAAATTAAGTACACATGTACCCCTTGGTCAGGTGATCTCAGGTATCGAAGTTTGGTGCGATCTGATTTGCCGTTTGGCCTCCAGGGAGGGGGGCCAAATCCTAAATTCTTCAAAATGCCATTATTCCTAGTAATGACTTGCCCGATTGGCACCAATTTTATATCATAGGTACATCTAATTCTAACAACCATTCAATGTGTCACCCGGGTCTTCTTTGATTTGACCTACTTTTCAAGGTCACAGAGGTCGAATGTACTGTAAATTGGCCATTTTGGGGAAATTGTAATTGCTTGGACCTACATCAAACCTAACACTACATGACACAAGACCATGCTCTTTATCCATCTTTCCTCCACATGAGGTGAGCACAATGGCCCTGGGCCATTTTTTAAAATGGTAGGTACTTTTTGGCACTTTGACCCTTTTTCAGCGTGTTCCAGAGAAGTCACAACCAGGGATATAACAATGAATTTGATAGCAGAAGAAGGAACAAGATCTCTATTAGTAATTTCGAATGGCGAACTCCTTTAAAGGATCGATTTTTGAGTCAGTTAACAAACACTCGAAATGGCAGAAACAGTATTTTTTAGTGGACATGAATTAAAATGATAAAATCACCTCCCTGAAAGTGTTATACCAGGAGTCAAGTTCAAATCTACATTTTTTTGTAGTTTACCTAACTACCACAAGGGAATCTCAGACTGTCCTCTCTCAAGGATAGTTCGATATATTGAACCACTAATAATGCGTCATCAATTAGATTATACATGTATTCGTTTTGGTCCTTCACGCCCCGCTGGCACTAAACCTGTCAAACCGGTTCTCTTGAATGAAGAAGCACCGGTCCTTTAGAAAGAAAACACAGGCATTACCCCAGTTCTGTATTGTCAATATGAATAACCAGTATGGAGATGTCAAATTTGTGTATTTATCAAGATATTCACATTGTTTGGTGGATTAAAATCAATTCATACTCTTCGATGTCTGTTTCACTGCACCTTTACTCGAATTACTTGTCTACTGTTGCATGCTTGGCTGTGGATGAGTGTACAACATATCGATGATTGAGGATGAAATTGACTTGAACCTACTCCCAGCAACTTTGCTGTGCTTATGACAAGTGGTCATGCAATTTTTATTGCAATACAGTGCACAGGAGTGAAGTGCATAACCGGCAGGTTCCAACACACCAGCTAGCAACATTTTTCTTCACTGATCCTTCAGGTTAAGGAAATTTAAAGACATTCATTATAGGAAACGTTTAGAAAGGTATGTGGGTTTTCAGAATCATTTCTTTGGCTGATATGTTTCATAGTTTATATGCTTTGAGGGATTTTAGTTGATAGCTAATTTAAAGGTGTGTATATGTACAATGTTTAATGCCATGGGCTGGCTGGAACTTGAAATCCTAAACCTATTTGAACTCTTTCAAAACAAATTTGATGCCTGTTTCAAGGGTGGGAATTTGCTCTACTTCTTTATACACATGTAGAAGGTTGTGGAAGTTGGGAATTGGGGAGTTCCCACGCATCATTGAGTCTGCACCCTGCATCTTTAAAGTTCCGCTGTACTCCAAGGTATTATATCAGAGTTTTCCTTCTCCTTGACTGGTTGCCTGCCAGGGCTATAAAAAAGTTTTAGGAGTAAACTTTTATGAGTCACAGATGATATGGGTTTTTTTGTAATTAGTTATTCTTATTGTAAAATTCACAAGAATATTTTTTACACAAAGAACATTTCAATGACAATTTCTGTTTTACAATATTTTCCTTTTTTCTGAAGTGCAGTGTGCAAAGTGCAGAAGTACAAAAGTGCGAAATTGCAAAAAGAGACTTGGTCTTCCCCTCGATACTCTTAAAAAGTTTGCCCATTTTTCGGCAAATTCTGCTCCATTTTTGAGGCATTGAGGCATTTTTCAATATTGATTTTAAGTTATATTGTCTGTTTTAAGATGCTGAAAGTTTAATTGGTAGGGTATTGTTTAATTATGTTTTGTTTATATATTCTTTTGTTAAGTTTAATATGTTCTATTGCAACATATTGCCCTGGATTTCCAAAAATGATTTCTTTGATGCTAAAGTGTGGGACATTTAATTGTTGACAGAGGGTTAGCCAGAGAGTTTTGGTGATATTATGATGATATGTTATGGCGAGTTACAACCCTAGTTGTCTGCCTTTCATTCAGTTGAGCCAAGGTGGATGCTTGGAGAGGTAATAAAAAAGAGAAAACCCTGAAAATATATCATATCATATCATATCAATACCGGTGTCGTAACCCTATTGGGTTTTTGCCGGAGGTATGGTATCCACTATAGGCTACTGTTCACCTTTTGGGATCTTTTACTTGCCCTGGCATAGACACTCCGGTACAAGGGAACACAGCTTTTGGTCTCATCTGACAGACCCTCGAGTATTTCATACCTTAATGCACGTGTTGTGAAGAGATAGGAATTTTAGTTCCTTGAAAGGCACGCCGGTTCATCCAGAAATACAATCCTGGGTTCTCCCCGGGATCGAACCCCGGCTCTATTGCGTGGTAGCCAGCAGTGTTAACCACTAGGTTATGAGGTTCCTCTATATTTTTTCATAGCGCATCTACATGTAAAAGCCATCTTGACTACCAAGTTGTTTTTGCATTTTATCAAGATACTCTATGGCCACGTTTAAAGTGCAACCATGAGGTTCAGGATGACCTAAAGCTGGAAAACCATGAAATGACCAGGAAAATCCCTAAATACCCGTGGTAGCCACTATTTCTGGATATGATCCTCAAATCTGGACAACCTATCAAGATGTGATGATGAATAACTTATATCAGTGCCAAAAGTCAGGTCGTGATTCGGTGAAACTCAAAGATTCCTTGAATCATGTTGTGAAAAAAACTGATCTTTCACCACCATGAAATCTATAGTTCATTAAAGGACGATCTCATGAAATTTGGGGCAATTTTGCAGGGGGAAATTTTACTAGGGGGGAATTGTCGGGGGGGGGGGGGGGCAATTAGCCGGGGGGGGGGCATTGTCCTGATACCAATTTTTTTATGTTGTGATTGCACCTAAGGACTATTGGGATTCGGGATAGAGGAGAAAATCGTCAGAAAATCAAGATCAAGGTGCAAGCGGGAAATTGAATTTGCCAAATATGACAAGTGTGACTCTGGATCAAGAGTCACGCTCAAGCCCCTGACCACAAGTCTTGCATTTTGTCTCTCAGAGGCATTGTTTTAAATAAAGTGCCTCGAATAACAAGCAATGTTATTGGAAGAGGAGCCGCTACAAGATCCAGGCTGGTTTTAGAAATTCTGCTTTGAAAATTTCTTGTGTGACCGACGTTAGGTGAAAACAGGGCTATAATTCATCCATTTACCTTTTAAGGTGGCTTGGAAAAACCATCATATTTCTTATTTCTGAATGCCCAAAAAATATTTTAATACCTCAAGTGCTTGACTTCAAAACAAAGAAGTCAAGTCGAATAAAAAACAAATAGAGTTTTTAAGTTGAGCACTCGAGGTCTAAGTCGGGCGGTCCAGTTACAAGACGAGCACTCGATAAATTAAGTCAAGTGCTTGAGTTGTGAGTTGAGCACTCAAGTTATCAAATCGAGCGCTTGAGTTATAAAAAAAAATTGGACAATAGAAAATTTAAAAGCTATGTGATGGCCTCTCAAGTTACCGTAAATATAACTTCGACCCCCCCATTTAAAAAAATTTTCTTTCTTTATGTTCCTATCTGCCAGCCTTTACCATTTAAATGGAAAAGTGCCACTGAAGAATGCTTGAACTGCGTAAATTGCTGATTCGTCATGGGCATCAATGAGCAGTCAAGGGTGACAGCGCACGTCCTAAATTTGTTTCGCAAGGAGAAGAAAAACTGAATTGAATTGATTTGAAGTGAATTTTTTAAGCGAAGTGTGGGCATGATTTTGGGCGGGCGGTTTCTGAATGAAAAAGAAGCAATTCAAGAACTTTTGAGCGGATATCCTCAACACAGGAAATTTCAATCAGACAGTGTACCTGTAGCCAGGATTGCTCTTATCAGTGGCAAATTTAGGCGAATTTTTGCCCGAGAGATATGTTTTTTCAAAGCACCTGACGCAAAGAAGCAATTTACTGCTTCTAACTTTTCAAATTTAACACTCAGATGCTCCAAAAACGCATGTGTAGCTCTTGAATTTAAATTAAGGGTACATAGAAGCCAGTTAACTTCAGGATGACCCCAATTGAAATGATCTTCTTAAAGTCCTTGATCTTGTTTCCATTCCCTTTTAGTCTTTATTAAAGGGACAATAAATATAGGCAGCAGCTAGGCAGGCAAGATAAATTTGCACAAAGCCGCTAATAGGGGTCTCTCACATCTCACAGTAGGTCGAAATGATTCATGTTTGTACAACAGATATATTTAGTGCTAAGTCTGACATGACCAAGGGCCTTTACTGTGTGTACTAGTCACTTGAAGATGGCCAAATTGGCCCATCTCCTCCTGCCTATAGTCCCCAATTAAGTCTTGGTGGAATAGTTAGGACTAAAATGGGCAAATTCTAGCATATCAAATCCCAGCAAGTTTTCTCTTAAGACACAATTATTTCCTCAAAATAATATCATAAATACATGTAACCTACACGTATATTATGTTATCTTATAGAGCCCTATGTTTACTTATCTGAACTCATGATTCTCATAAGTATATTCTTTCAAACCAACATTCAGCAATAAATCCATGACTAACTGCCTGAAAAAAGTAGGTCCTGCAAAGGTGTTGGCCATCAAAAATTTGTAAATATCTATTCATGTTGATTTAATAGTACTATTGAACCTAGTCTTGTACACAACAAAAGCCATTTCTGCGCCTACAGTTATGACAAGTATAGCTGGAGTATTTCTGATTGACAAAGATGTACTCTAATTTCCCTGATCTAGGATCAGTTGATTAATTGCTACGACATCAAAACAAAGGCCAAGTCGAAAAACAATGTCATGAACATCAAACAAATTGTTGTCACCAACCAATTGTAAATTGAACAATTTGAATGGCATCAAACAATGCATTATATGTCACATATGTTACGTCACGCTCAATCACAACGGTCTAATCCGCGGACAGGGACGGTCATAGACCCCTTGTTTCATAGTCTAAGGGTTGACCACAGGTACCACTATTTTGTCTTAAACTTAAAATCTTAAAACAATTTGAACACTTTCAAAACGAAGTGTAGGCCTACCTCAATTTCAAGGATGGGAGTCAGTTCTTTGTTTTCCAGAGAAGTCTGGCCACCCTTGAAATTGGCTTTCACTTCACACTGAAGGAGATCTAATTGCTTTTAGGATTTTAAGGGTTGACCATAGGTACCACCATTTTGGCTAGACCTCCAAATCCTAAAGCAATTGGAACTCTTGAATTGAATTGAATGCTCATTTAAAACCCTGGAGGTTGTTCTCTGGAAAACAACGAACAGACTCCAGCCCTTGAAATGAGCATTCACTACGTTTTGAAGGAGTTCTAATTGCTTTAGGATTTCAAGTTCTAGCCAAAATGGCGGTACCTATGGTCAACCCTTAAGTTCTAGCCAAAAACATTCAGACTGTTCTTGGATAGATGATACTTGAGTGTTTCAAGATCTGTAAAAAAATATTTATTGACTGTCGTACAATGCTTCCTTGGCTGTGCTACATACGACTAATGAATGCCTTTTCTGTTGAACCGGGCCTACTGCATGGTGTTTTCAGTGCACGCCCGCCTGTATTGAAGTTGATATCGCAGGGTGTGTTATGAAAATCGTTTTTACTGATATATAACTTGAATTCATTCAACTGTGACGCCCTTTCATATCATGGACTTTATTTCCACATAAATGGTAACCAGTTTCTCTGGTGGCCGACGACATTCTTAATACACAAGAATAGACCCGCTATATTTCTGTATAGAAGGGTGTAGGTCGACCCAGATTTTGCCATTCTTGGGGAACAAATGAAATGTATAGAGGATTAGCACTGTCATAGCAGTGAATCAGTTAGGGTGTCACATGTGAACTAGCTATCATTTCGAGTGTCATGCCAATGGGTGGATAGACCTAGACTGGTTTGGACATCTCGACTTTTAGAAATTTAGTTTTGGATTTATCTGCATTTCATACGATTCTGTGAAACTTGGTGAGTTTGCCTGCAAATATAGTCAGTTATTTTTAAAGTGATATTTATTTCTCCCACATTTTGTACTATACAGGGGTGGAGCTGGCTTTTTGGTCTAGGTATTGGGGGTGAAAGGTTCTCGGGGGGAGGGGAGGGCAAAAATAAACTTATTGAATTTGCCATCCCCTGCCCCCTTCCTCTAGCTAAGCCCTTGATAAGCTTTTAGTTTGACAGCTTACAGAACAATCTCTCAAGTGAGCAGGTTCATGCCATATTTTGTCTTTACCTTCAGAACAATCTCTCAAGTGAGCAAGTTCATGTCATATCTTTGTCCATACTTTCAGAACAATCTCTCAAGTGGGCAGGTTCATGTCATATTTTTGTCCATACTTTCAGAACAATATCTCAAGTGGGCAGGTTCATGTCATATCTTTGTCCATACTTACAGAACAATCTCTCAATTGGGCAGGTACATGTCATATCTTTGTCCATACTTTCAGAACTGTCTCTCAAGTGGGCAGGTTCATGTCATATCTTTGTCCATACTTTCAGAACAATCTCTCAAGTGGCAGGTTCATGTCATATCTTTGTCCATACTTTCAGAACTGTCTCTCAAGTGAGCAAGTTCATGTCATATCTCTGTCCATACTTTCAGAACAATCTCCCAAGTGGCAGGTTCATGTCATATCTTTGTCCATACTTTCAGAACAATCTCTCAAGTGGGCAGGTTCATTCATGTCATATCTTTGTCCATACTAGTCTTACAGAACTGTCTCTAAAGTGGGCAGGTTCATGTCATATCTTTGTCCATACTTTCAGAACATTCTCTCAAGTGGGCAGGTTCATGTCATATCTTTGTCCATATTTACAGAACTGTCTCTCAAGTGGGCAGGTTCATGTCATATCTTTGTCCATACTTACAGAACTGTCTCTCAAATGGGCAGGTTCATGTCATATCTTTGTCCATACTTTCAGAACAATCTCTCAAGTGGGCAGGTTCATGTCATATCTTTGTCCATACTTTCAGAACAATCTCCCAAGTGGCAGGTTCATGTAATATCTTTGTCCATACTTACAGAACTGTCTCTCAAGTGGGCAGGTTCATGTCATATCTTTGTCCATACTTTCAGAACAATCTCCCAAGTGGCAGGTTCATGTAATATCTTTGTCCATACTTACAGAACTGTCTCTCAAGTGGGCAGGTTCATGTCATATCTTTATCCTTACTTTCAGAACAATCTCTCAAGTGGGAAGGTTACTTTCAGAACAATTTCTCATGTCAGAAGTTTCATGTTATGTCTTTGTCTTTATTTTCAGAACAATCTCTTAGTGGGAAGGATTGACAAAAGAAGTCAACCATGGCTTCCTATCAGCTGCTCCTAGCAGCAGCTTTTTTAGTGACACTGCAACTAACCCATGCAATCTGGGATCCACGTTTCAAAGGTAAGTTAGACTTATTTATTTGTTGGAATATGTATTTTGATTAGCCTCACCTGCAAAATCCTACTGATTTTGAAAGCTTCATTGCAAAGGAGTATAAAATTCTGTCCTTTAATTCAAGGATTTTTCAAAGCTTCGTTTTTCTGAACTATAAAGTTTTGGGGTAACACCCCCCTTCCACACCATTGTTCTTAGCACTCCACTCCCTATTTGGCCAGCAGATGATCCAGAGCATTTATTGCTGCAAACTACATGTATATGTCGTTGAAAGGCCTGCAGAGAACAGCTCGGTACTAGAGGACCAATGACATTATAAAGGGCATAATTATCAAACTGTCGGTCAAAGGTGCCTAGTCACCTTCCATTTAGGAGTAATAGTTGCCTTTATCAAATTGCACACAAAATGGAAAAATTCAAATTCTTACTTTATCATACTATTCCAATTTCCACCCTCACTGAACCTCTGTCCGGCAATCATCTTTGTGCAAAGAGTTTAAACAAAACTTGAAAAACCTTGAAGACTTTCAGAAAAAATAGTTTACTAAAACAAGAAACATTTTGAAGTAAAAAAGCTGCCCACTCCTTTAAATGATTATTTGTGTCTTGTTTTCAGCGTGTCAGCTGTTCAAAAGAGATGCAAACGGCAACCTTCAGAATGCTACTCAAGCGGGAGTCACAATACCAGAAGCACGTTCACAGGCTGGTGAGTGTTCGTTAAGCAAACAATGAACTGTAGATGGAACTAGGTGGCAAAAACAGTATTCTGATGTTTTTGTCCACACCCTCAGAGCCCTACATGTAGGTGTACACTTATAAACTTTTAACTTTTAATCTTATCAGATTATACTGCCAGTAGTGTGCGAAACTGTTTAGTGCCCTGGCCCTAGGCCTAAATATAAACTCATATCAAACTTGTTAATATTCCCTTTTTGCATGAATCGGGTTGAAAAAGCCACAGAACACCAACCTTTTACCGCAAAAACCGTACATTCAAATTCTTCAAAACTTACGGTATATGAACTGGACACCGTCTTTTACAACAACAAAAAAGTCCCCAGAGTCCTACATTCCAGCGTATATTTGTGCGAAAATGCATGAAATAAATATCGCATGACCTAGGAGGTTGATCCGCCCGTGCCATAAAAATATCTGGATCTCACGAGAAATAATCCTGTGCAATCTCACACTGTCCAGACTCTGACTCTGAAGTTGATTCAACTAGCAACCAAAACTCTGAAGAAAATTTGTCAGGGTGAAAATATCCTTAGAGACAAAATTAATATTTCGGGAAATAACGTATGGGGACAAATCATCTGAGGTTGAATTATCCTTGTTTACAAATATCCTTGGAGATGAATTATCCGGGGATGAATTATTCCAGTAAGAAATATCCGGTACGAGTTTATGTGGTGACGTTAATAATCATGTGGCTAATTTAAATCATATGAGATGGAACCATATTATTTATTAACTCTACACTTTACAGGTATACAGGTCATCATAGTTCTTCAGCTTAAAGGCCTACACCGTTCGTTAAGAAATTATAATTAATAATTGAATTTGAAAATTTCCAATTATGTAAATACATACATGTACTTGATATGAATTTCATAATTGCTCTTCTGTAGACAGATATGGAAATACTATAAATATCTAGTTTCAACAAATTTGTATGCATGATAACTGCTCTAGGGAATTGGGTATAATTACATTTCTAATTTCCTGCACCACCAGTTATAATAAGTGACGTGTCCCTTTAAGACACCCTCCTAGGCCATGCGATATTTATTTCATGCATTTTCGCACAAATATACACTGTAATGTAATGAAGGGCTCTCGGGACTTTGTTGTGTTGTAAAATACAGTGTCCCTTTAAGACGCATCCTTTTGAGACATAATTTAACGATTATGTTCTGGCATATATACAAATCCCCTCACTCCTTTTAGACAAATGCAGGGCACGAGTTAAGCGTTCATTCTGGTCTCCTTTTTTTCAGAAATTGATAATAACCCATCGAAGTATTGTACTGAGTTGCTGGTAAATGGTATATGGGACTCATCATCAAATAACACGTATATAAAGATCGCTTATCGAAAAGATTTCAATCCGAATGACGAACGATATTTTGAAACACATTTTGTGAAGAATACAGGCATCGATCCCAGAACTGCTCTCTCTATCGATAAAGATCCAACTGTTAACTCGAAAGTGTTAGTTTGTGTGAAAAAACTGATTGATCGAGATGTAAGTATGGACTTCTTTTGACGCAAGAGAAAAGGGGAGATCTAGATCTATGAGAAAGGGGGTCATATAACCCAGGGAACACTAGATCTAGGAGAAAGGGGGTCATCTAGCACAGGGAACTCTAGATCAAGGAGAAAAGGAAGATCATCTAGCCTCAGAAACTCTAGAACTAGGAGAAAAGGGCGGTCATCTAGGAGAAAGGGGAGATCATGTTGCAAAGGAAACTCTAGAACTAGGAGAACGGGGGTTATCTAGCACGGGCAACTCCAGATCTAGGAGAGAGGGGAGATCATCTAGCATAGGAAACTCCAGATCTAGGAGAAATGGGATAATTTAGCATGGTGAATTTCAGATTGAGGAGAGAGTGGTGATCATCTAGCATTGGGAAGCTGATCGGAGGGCCTGGTGGTGACCTGAAAAAGAAATATTGCATTTCGTTGTCCAACTGATGGAAATAATATGATGTATTACATCATTTGGGTAATTGTCGAACAAACCTGGCTGTTTAACAATGTTTAATATCTTTTTTTTTAATTTAAAATTTTTTAAAAATGTTTCTAAATTTAATTTAATTTTAATATCTTTTTTATTTCATTCACAGGGCCCAACTGAGCAGTTTATCGATGATATGGATGTCCTAGAGATAAGAGGTATGCAATGTGAAACAAGGGATACTAAACAGCCGGTGAGTTACTAGGCCTACATGTTCTTCTGTCACTATATCGCAAAATTTCTCCGTACATGTTTATATATACATAATTTATTTCTAGGTAGATATCAACAATTGTCATGAAATTTTCACAGATGAGTATCACCCTGGAGAATAAATTCCCCAATGCTGAGTATCATATCAGGCCTTCCAGTTTGCTGAGCTTGCCTGTCCTGGGAAAGGAAAATTTATTTAATAAACATAGAAAAACTGTGCTGTTGGGTCTTTCAACGAAATATTGTTGTGTTTATCTGGTGATAAGGTTCTTCAAGCATGATTTGCATCAAATAAGAGAAAAATGCACTGCTGGTTTGTCCTATGGAAAGAGAAAAAATTGTAAAATATGCATGGATGGATTTTGTGCGTGCACCACAGAATAGTTCAATAGTTCAACCTCCATGCCACCTACTCAAATGGTATTGATCATAGCGAACAAGCAGTTTCCCTGGAAGTCTTACGAATGAAGATTGTTATAATTGTTTTGTTGCTGATATATGATTTTTTTTATTCTTCAGCTTGAATATTTTTCCCTCTCCATCACTATGGACGATATCAATGACAATTCACCGAATTTCACTTTCCCAGTTAATGGCTCCTATCAAGTCACAATCAAAGAAGTAGGTAGACACTTTTCAGTTCTTCATGTCTCTATTTCAGTTTATTGGTAGTGAGGTCTGCACTCTCTTGATGAATGTCATTAATTTCAATGAACCAGCATTCACGAATGCAGAATGATGTAAATATACTCTTTATGAACCAGCCATTTTGCACAATGTTGACTGGGACATTTGCCAGTATGAATTATGAACCTCAGTTTCAGTGACAAAACTAAAATATGCAAATAGACACGGACAGTATGGTTATACATGTATGATATAGAACTGTGAACTTTAGATTCAGTCACAAACTAAAATATGTAAAGATGGACTCGGACATAGTATCGTACAGAACTATATGATTTTTAGATTCAGTCACCCAAACAGTGTGGATATATCATTTATGAATGAGCCATTTAGTAATGGCTTGCAAGAATACAAGCACCTGAGATCATGCTTAGCATTTTGACACCGAAATATGTTGCTCTATTATATATGTGAAATCTTACATCATATACTACATTACATCATGAAGGTCATGTATTGTTGTTTCAGAATGAACTTGGAAGTTTGATTTACAATGACATTCGTTCTATCGATAAAGATGCCAACAAAAACAGGACCGCCTTCTACAAAGTAACGAGGATTATGAATGTAAGTATTATTGTCAAGTTATGCTGAGGTAAGCAAAAAAGGCTCCTCAACTAAATAACCCCTTCAACTCCACTGGCGGGTTTTGTGTCTTCGATTTGTACCTGAATTTACAGGGTGACCCACAATAAATTGGGCAAAATGACAAGAAAGTGGAGGGATAGTTCTACGAAATTTAGGCCAAAGCATGCAGGACCTAGGGAAGCAACCCCATCCAAGCTAGAGCAACAAGAGAGTAGAGCTTATCAGTACCTTTTATTTCATGCAAGAATCATCCATTTATGTCAAACATCGTGTCAAAGTATAAATATTTTACAGACGTTTTACCATTTTTGTGAATTTTGGTCCAGGTACCTGGCGGTGTTGGGGGTGCACTTGCGTCTGTGAGCCCGGGGTTCAAGCGGTTGACATTTCTTTAAATTTCATTCTGAAGTCTATTCCTTTTAGTACATATAGTTTTTCATTCCTTTATGGTTTAATGAATTCCTCTGAGAATTTTCCAGCATAATGTAATAGACGGATATCTGATGATGTCATGGCAAATTTGTAAACACGATCTCTTAAACGAGGTTTCCAATAAGAAAAATTGCAAAAACCGTCCGCCAGTGGAGATTTCTCTTGATCACATAAGGCCACGTGTTTTTTATTTCTTGGTTTACAGGACCGACCGACTTGCTTTTTGGGATTTTGGAAAAAAAAATATCTGAAAATCATCGATTTTTTATTTTATTTTTCGCCCGACCCATCACAATAAGATAAAATAATGAGAAATAAAATAAAATCTACTGTATAGAGCAGTGTGATAACCAATGTTTGTGCACTTTCACAACTTATCAGCCATCTAGATGAGGGAAATAGCCCCGACTTAGACATTGCGCCTTGTTCTGAAAAAAAGTGAACTTTGATTCCAGCAGTATTTGGGTGATTTTATTTCTTCCGATCATACATAGCTATTTGGGTTATTTTTATTTTTTTTATTTTATTTCGACCACCCGACCATACATTTCTAAAAGCTCTTCCCGTAAACCAAGAAATAAAAAACATGTGGCCTAATGATACTTAACCGATGATGTACAGCTGTTTTTGTAACAAAATCGTATCCAAGTTTTATTGTAAAATATCCTGCAAATCATGAGAGAGGCGAGAAAATCTCCTCGTATCCAAGTAAAACCAACAACTATCATTCAACATGGACACAGAAACATAGTTTTGCGTGACGTCCGATATCTATCTATAGAAAATGGATTAGCTGTTCTACTAAAAAAAGACAAGGGGCATTTTGGGCTGGGTGCTGCACTCTTCTAATTTTATCTGGAAGAAATACTTAAATTTGTTTACTACTATGTTCAATTCTTTTTAAATATAGCTTTTGAAATCATAACATGTCATTTTCAAATTTTTATGCAATTGTGATTTTTTTATTTCAGAAATATCTGACAAACTCCACTGGATTATTCTCCATTCCTCGTCCAACCATTGGAGAAGTGTATACGGCTGCAACGAAATTGATTGATTTTGAAAGAATTAAAGCAGATCCTGTCATTTTGGTCGAGATCACTGCGGAAGTAAGTACAAATTTTCTTCGGAACAAACTGCATTTTTATCACCCATAAAAAAAAGAAGTAATCTTAATAAGTAACACCCCACAGAATCATTTGCCCAGATTGTCGAGAACCAGACAGGCCCTCCAACTTCCACACAATTTTTTCTGAAATCCGAGCAAACCGGTTTGTGACGTCGTTAGTGCCGAGCACTTTTCTGGGAAATATCCACCTTTGAACACCACAACTGCTAGTTACTGATTGACCAGTAACAGATTATTCTAAAACACCTGAGTGAGAATATTTCATTTTCATAATGGATAATGCATATAGCCTCGTTTTCACCACAGAGGTTTGGATGAGACAACCCAAACCGGTTGGGTCACTGCAAAATGTGGAAGCATTTCAAAAGCATTTTAACCACATTATTCGATATTTAATTTGAGATGTTTTAGAATAGTAATTGATACTTCCCTGTCGGTATTGATTGTCTTACACAAACCCCTCGGCTGGAGCTAAAATATTGGCAAAAACCCAGGCGAAGGTTAGACAACCAATACCTCCAGTTCGATATCAATTCCTTAGACCCGGATGTTTTGCCTGCTGAAATATACAATAGGGTAGACCAAGGGGCTGGCTTGAGTTTCGTCAGAATTACATGCGAGAAGAAAATATCAAAGATAAATTTCACACAAACAACGTTTCAGCCTACTTTTTACGTTTTCTCGGGCAGTGAACGTGAACCATTTCATTTCCTGTATGCAAGGCCGCCGCAGATCAGTTAGCAAGATATGACCAGATGAACAAGGGAATAATATGGCCTGTAATATACAGTAGAACCTCTCTATTAAGGACACCCTCGGGACTGATAAATGCTGTCCCTTATAGAGAGGTGTCCTGATTACAGTAGTTGGTTCGAATGGAAACACCCAATTTGGGACCAAAATCAGTGTCCTTTATGGAGAGGTGTCTGCTAAGAGAGTTTCTACTGTAGGTCCATTCAGAAATGTGCATAAGACTACCAGATGATGCATCAAATGCTTTTGTATCAACTGAGGTGTGGTAACCAGATTTTAAAACCGGTTTTAAGAACGTTTTAAGCTAAAACTGGTATTTGACCTCCCAATATTTTTTTGGTTAAAACTGTCTTGAAACTGTGAGTGCGTTCGATTACTAATTGTCCTAGACATGTCCGACCTCGATCTGGGGGCTCCCAAGACATGCGTACTATGAGTCACTAAACGAACGCATGTGAGGTTTCGATTCCGAAGATGAATTTATCGCCAGTAACCTTCAGCTTCTTCGCCATCGACACCATGTTGCTGCAATGCATTGTGGGACACTTGCCCAAGTAACCCCATCAGCGAGGAGGGTTAGAAGGGCATGCCCTAGACATGTCCAACACCACTTTTCGAACGATGATGGACCAGGTCCAACTACTGACTTCCGGCAAACTACCACACTTGGACATGTCCTAGACAAGTAATCGAACGCACTATGTCTTTAGACAGATTTAAGACAAGTTTTAAAACTCTGATAAAACTTTGGAAGTTTTAATCTGAACAGAGAGCTAAAAGTTTTGTAAAATGCACTACCAAATGTACATGGTCGGTTTTAAGTCTTAGGACTTAAGACTGTGCTGAGGTCAAATATCAGAATAAAACCAACAGTCATGTTTGCTCTACCTGTAATAGTTGCTGTTGCTCAGCAAAGAGGAGACAACTTTGTAAGAAAGCCTGCCTTCAGCGGAGAACCAATTGAGAGGCATTTGAGACTAAACCAGCGCATGATGCATGAGAACTGATTCAGTGAATCCTTGAGTTTTAGCCTGGTTTTATATTAGTTTTATCTAAGGTGTTATCTCGATTTCAATCTAGTTTTAATCCTAGGGCAGTTTTATGTAGTCAAATTAAGACCGAGAGTTGGTTTTAAACTGAGATAACTTGGTTTTAACTCTGTTTTGTCTTAAACCTAATACTTGACCTCACCCTTTGTATTACTTGTAAAAAGTTCACTTCAAGTATTCTTTATTCAGTCAAGATTTGATTTGCATGGCCATATATATTTTCTATTATGTGTAAACACGAATATCAGAAAATGTGGTGTCGGAAAAATTACTCATTTGTTTTCAATGAAGAAACACTTTCTTTTTAGGACAACCACGATGGCAACCCCGCAGATCGGAACACAGCCACGACCACCCTCACGGTTACAATCGAGGATATTGATGACCAGAATCCCGCTTTTGTGATCAAGGGCTGCACCCCTATTCCGAATTCCTTGGACCCTGAGAACTGCTTTGCTCCAATTTACGAGGCAACGTCACCTGGGAAGGTGAGTTTTAAGTGTGTTAGGCCTCAAGCCGGTGAATACCGGGTGTAGTAGCAAAAAAGTTAATGCTTCAAACTTATGCCAGTCAATTTACAGTTCTTGTGTGATTGCATATTTTTCCATTTCTATTTTTGAGGTTGGTGACCCGCTCACCATCAGCCCAGAGCCCATCAAGGCGAAGGACTTGGACACCTTGAACTACAAAATAATATATGGGATCGCTGGAGGTAGGTTTAGCTCTAGCCAGCTATAGTAGAACCTCCCTTAGCGGACACCCCCTCTATCAAGGACACTGGTTCTAGTCCCAGATAGGCTGTTTCCATTCAATTTGACCTCTAATCAGGACACCAGTGATGCACTTATTTCTTTATGTTTTGAATAAATTACGCGCGACTTACTGCACAGGACCTACACGCTGGGTCAGTGTGTCAATGATGTGAATTTAGGGATGACAATTGTGGTTTTGACTGTACTGCCATGTCATGTTGTCATTATTAGATAAAATATCCAATCACCAAGTTTTTACAGTGCAATGCGCTGTTTACAGTGCAATGCGCTGTTTACAGTGCAATGCGCTCTTTACAGTGCAATGCGCTGTTGGTGTGGCGCAGCGAAAATAACAGCGCCTGTCACCACTAACATCAGCGGTTCGATTCCGGTCCTGATACACTCAGTGCTAGAGAGGGTTTCTCTCTTTGACAGCGTAGATTTCCTCTTGGGTTAACAGTTCCCTCCTACTTGCATCAGTATTGTTAATAGAGCTAATAATGTCAAGTTGATTCTCGGCTCGAAGCTCAATATTCAATTTTTCTATCAAGTGTAAAAACTTGGTGATTGGATATTTTATCTAATAATGACAACATGACTTGACACACCAAACTCTTTGCAACTAGACCTAATTTCATCTCCTTTCTACTGACCTTAGATCATATATATTCATTTAGGTGTGTGATCAAAAAAACAATTCGTCTTTCTTGGTGTGTGTGATCACAGTGGATGGAAAGTGTATCAAATTCAACTACTTATTTTGTTTTAATAGGGTACCAGCAAAGCTACTGTCGCTGTGTGGCGCTGACTGTCACTAGGGTAACACTCCATGTGTCCCAGCCCCAAACTCCGTGCAGAGCACGGGTAATTGCTAGTTACAACCTAATGACAGAGCTTGATGTAAAATATTCTGAGTTTTGACATCATTTTGACGCATACCCCAGTGATAATTAGTGCTTTCTATTGGGATGCCAATAACCTGGCGTGTATTCACTTTTAGCGGACCCGACGACATTCAAAGACGCTGTTGCAATCAACTCAGAAACTGGTACGATGACCATGGTAAGAACTATTGAGAGGAAAGATGCGCCCAGTGGATTCACTGTGATGATCTCGGCTTCAGAGAAACCAACGAACGAAACATATGTCGCCAGGCGTAAACGTCAAGCGATAGAGTTAAAGACAACAATAGCTACCGTTCTTGTCAAGGTCCAACCGACCAATTCAAATCCTCCTGTTGTTACCGCGACATCTGTGACGGGTTATGTTCAGGAGAATAGACAGGCAGGGACCGTGGTTTCGACGACTACCAAGTTAGATGTCAATATGCAGTTGAAAATAACTGACGCTGATCTGGTAAGTGTTTATCAGAGCTATCCTGTCATGTGTTTGCACGTGTGGTGACTGTCGGCTATGTCACACCAGTTTTTGACATTGCGAGTCTACATCATTAAGCAAATTTCCTAAGTCCAATTTTGAGAAAAGTTGCCAACAAGAAGAGATCGCCATCTTTCATAAGAACCACGCATTTTTATTCGACTTATGTCCTTTGTGCTGTTGATCATTTAAATTATCAATGCACAGTTCCTAGGATAGATGGCGACACTGTCTGTCCGCTCTTGTCAACAATTACAGCGGAACCTCCCTTAGCGGACACCTCTCTATTCAGAACAACCTCGCTATTAAGGACACTAGTTTTGGTCCCAAATTGGTTGTTTCCATTCAAATTGACCTCTCTAATCAGGACACCTCTCTATTAAGGACAGCACTTGTCAGTTCCAAGGGTGTCCTTAATAGAGAGGTTCTACTGTAATATCATTTCAAAATTTCACTTTTGCCTCTCATGCCCTGAGCCCTGTAACTTGCTAAGTGAGAATGTGAAGAACTTTGAGACACAGGAACATTCAAGGCTCAAGTTTCAGAAACATCGCTTGATCTCTCTGGGGCGGGCTCACTTCAACAGTTCTCATTGCGGGAAGTCATTTAAGTTTTTCAATTGGATTGGACTGGATTGAAAAATAGGCTTTGTCACTTAAAGGCCTAAGCTGTTCGTCAATTTGTAATTGAATTTAAAAATGTCCTATTGCAGAAATACGTACAAAATATAAATTTCAACACTGCCATTGTGTAGACTGATATACAAATACTATGAATACCATGTTTAAACAAATTCGTATTAATAATAGCTGCACGACAGCATTGCGTATTAGTGGATTTCTATTTAACTGGATCCCAAGTAATTGCGAACAGTGTGCCCCCTTAAATGTCATTCTGGATTAGATTGAAAATGGGTTTTGTCACTGAAGTGCCATACTGGATTAGAATTGGATTGAAAATGGGTTTTGTCACTGAAGTGCCATACTGGATTAGGATTAGATTGAAAATGGGTTTTGTCACTGAAGTGCCATACTGGATTAGGATTGGATTGAAAATGGGTTTTGTCACTGAAGTGGCATACTGGATTAGGATTGGATTGAAAATGGGTTTTGTCACTGAAGTGGCATACTGGATTAGGATTGGATTGAAAATGGGTTTTGTCACTGAAGTGCCATACTGGATTAGGATTGGATTGAAAATGGGTTTTGTCACTGAAGTGCCATACTGGATTAGGATTGAAAATGGGTTTTGTCACTGAAGTGCCACAATGGGTTAGGATTGGATTGAAAATGGGTTTTGTCACTGAAGTGCCATACTGGATTAGGATTGAAAATGGGTTTTGTCACTGAAGTGCCATACTGGATGAGGATTGGATTGAAAATGGGTTTTGTCACTGAAGTGCCATACTGGATTAGGATTGAAAATGGGTTTTGTCACTGAAGTGCCATACTGGATGAGGATTGGATTGAAAATGGGTTTTGTCATGCTGGATTAGATTGAAAATTGGATTTTGTCAATAAAGGCTGATACAAATGTGTGAGAAATACTTGTTATTTTGCTGTCATTTATTTCTTTTGTGAATCTTTTCCCAGCTTCCAGGAGACACACAAAACTATGACATTGTCTTCTCCGACACACGTTTCACGGTGGATAGCGAGTACAACATTAGAACGACGCGGCTCATCCACTACGAAGTTCTGACACAAGCTCAGAAAACTAACGGCATTACATTCCAGGTAAGTTTTTGAAGAATTTAGGAATTTTGTGATGCAAACTTGGACGGTCTGTCTGTTTTTGGTACAGTTACAAAATTGGCTGTCCCGGAAAGTTCTGCCATAGAGTCCCAGAGTTTGTTGACACTGTGGTGTCCTGTGGCCTGTATTCTCAGCGGAGGGCGCAGGTCTGAAGCGCATGAGCTAGAGGCTGGTCTCCTGCTAGCCCTATTTTCACATTATTTCTCGTAAGCCTATTCTGTACAGGAAAACCAGTATCTGGATAGGGGTGGTGTCCTTTGGCCAGCATTTCTCTCTATTCTTCATTAAGGAGCACAGGTTTTGAGACACATAAGTCTGGTATTCAGCTCGTTTGCCATCAAATCTTAACTTAATACGTCGTAGGTGGGTGACGCAATCAAAATGAAACATAACATACTTCCCATTTCATCATTGGCTTTGTTAGCCTTGGTGAAAAATTGACATTTTTTTATTAATTCAGGCAACTGTCACCGAAAAGATATTACCAGCAACAGCAGCAAAATCTGCTGTCATCACATTGACTGTGATAGTCCTGGACATGAATGACAATGCCCCAGTGTTTAACCCAACCTCTGCCAACGTCAATATCCCCGAAGGTAGCTACACACCAGCTGCTTCTAGAAATGTGTATGGACCGGTAAGTAGAACGGTTTTAGTGCTATTGAGTTATTGAAAATCATGACCAAGCTAATATCTACATGATTGAGCATATCTGGGGTTGAAACTATAGCTTTGTCAGAGTTTTTGTTGGTGATTTATCATCTAAATATGGTTGTGGCGTTTGTACCTGGTTGTGATATCAGTGACACAATCTCTTAGTGACATAGATAGTTAGTCAAGGATAACAAGGACATCTCAAGAGCATTTTAGAGCTGGGCAGGTGATTACTGGGTTACATTTCCAAGATTTGACCATGCTCCCAATTTTTAATGGATTTCATTCCTATTGGTGTATTGGCATATTTCCCAATCAAAAGCATGTGCTGAAAGCAATTACTTTTAAATCCCAAACATAAATGATGTTAAGTCCATTCCAAAAATTCCAAAACAATATGGTTTTATGTTTCCTAAATCACTGTGGGAAGCATGATTGGACTCGAGTCATTAATGCTTGACGTCATTTTTCGGAGGCGAATTACACACGTTACATGTAAATTGATTGCTGTGGGACCAGATGGCGTCACTTCACGTCCAGTGACATCCACCAAAGGTTGCGTGCAGCTAGGAAAAATTAGTTTTTTCGTTAATTATATCAGTATCAAATGATCATCTGGTCAATATTGCTGCAATTCTTTCCAAATTACATTTGTTTGGAAACAGAATCAGAAAACAGAATTTTACAATTCCTTTCAAAGTGAGTTGAAATTTTGTGCCGTAATGTCCTGATGACAAATAATGTGACCCGCCACAGCACGATGAGGCTTTTGATCGCACAGAAGATGAGCCTAAATGACACAAGGAGATAATGAAATGATTTGATGCACTCAGATTTCACAGAAGACACCAACAGTGAAGTGAAAATCCATTCCCTCTCAACCTGCCAACCTCAGAATAACATCTGCCTGGTTTTGATGTTACGGGTTACATATGCTTGACAGCAGCAGTTGAGTAAGTTTTCAAGCTCTAATTTGAGACGTCATTATTTCAGAACACCGTTACCGATGCGGATTCGGGAGTCAACGGCCAAGTAGGGTTCACCATAAGTTCCGTCAGTAATAATGGCGGTGCGAAATTTCGACTGGCTACCGTTGCTAACAATGCCATGGCCTTCCGACTTGAATTGATCGGTAGTGTGGTTCGTGGTGAGCAATACACTGTTACTGTGAAGGCAGAAGACAAGGCGGTTTCACCGGAACTCAAATTGTAAGTACTGGAATCCTTAAGACGTGATTCTGAAGTGATCTTCCAATTTTTCCCTCGACACGGAGGTGAGATTGGATTCAAAGTGCACCACGTGCCGATGATGACTTTGGATTGGTTGGAAACATGTTATCACGTAACATATGATGTTGACATGTTGTTACATGTACATTTTGTACATCGATGTACACAAACAACAACAATGACATCATCTGGGAATTGGTTGATGTTGCTACCCTGGAACCTCTCTTAGCGGACAGCTCTCTATAGAGGACACCCTCTCTATCAAGGATACTAGTTCTGGTCCAAAATTTATTGTTACCATTTAATTTGACCTTTCCAATCGGGACATGAACAGAGATTTCAATAGCTAATGAGATAATTTCAGACAGTCGCTACCCTATTGGGATTAACATATCTTTGTCGTCTCATTCAAGATCGAGCACCCTACCGGTTACCGTCAATATCGTAGCCGCCAGTAATTTGAAGCCGTTCTTCCCTGCTGCTGTGTACAATGTCAAGGTCAGCGAGGGCGAGTTAAGGAACACTGGTATCTTCTCTGTGACGGTGAGTTTCTTAATGCGTTGAGATTTCTTGAATTTTTTTATGGAAAGATTTGCCTGGGATTTGCATCGGACCAAGTAAACACCTATTTGAGAAATTATATTCTTTTGAAAGTAGAATGTATTGACAAACTGTCTACTGTAAAATGCAAAATTTCATGCACACAAAAGTTTCATTGTTACGGTATTACAACAGAATTTGTTTGTAATTTTCTCATCATTTAAGTAATGTTTCCATTGCAAGATAAAAATGCATTCCGGTAAATCGAAAATAAGCTCCCATCTGACATATCTGTATCAATATACTCTAGACTCACTGATCTAACGACTGCCCCCAGTACAATGCCCATTGAACAGGCCAATGCTCCTTCATACCTGATTGGCTCAGGACCTGAACCCTTTCTGTGAAATCGACCTAAAAACACCAAAGGCAGGACATGATGTTGTGACCAACAGAAATGTTAGACAACTTCGTGTCGCCCCCCTATTGGCTATCTCGATTGAACAGTATTGAATGGCATCGAACGACAAAAGGCATTATACCTATGGGGGCTTGGCTTGCATATTCCAAAGCAGTCTTAGATCGGTGGGTCTGGAGCATTACGAGCACTTCACAAAGTCAAGTATATACCTTAAGCGATTTGTTCACGCCATTTGCCTTGATGTCGATTTCTTCCTCTGCAGGCAACTGATCCTGAGGGAGGTGCATTGACATACAGCATCATTGCAAGAATTCCTGTTCAGAATACTAATCCAGATTTCTCTGTAAATTCCAACACGTAAGTTGTCTTAGCTTTCCGTGAATATAGGCAAAAATACATAAGCTCAGTTTTTTCTCTTTGTCTGCAGTCAGTTTCCAGTGAAAGATAATAGAGGGCTACATATATCCGCATCATCATCATTGGGCTTCGTGTTCCAGAATTGGACCTTTGCCTTATATACCTGTAACAAAAAGAGGAGTGCTAGAGATGATTTGCCAAAATACTTTGATGTAACATTGAAATTCAAAGAAATAATTCTGGGTTATCGTGGAGTGAAGTTGGGCCCAATTGCCATGGTTTACCAGCGCGTAACACCACTGCGTTGCGAATCTTCCAAATGTAAACAAGTATTTATTTTTATACCAAAAAAAATTGGCCGGTTTACAGTGTTTAGTTTTTGATACAAGAATTAACCCTTTGATCTGTTTTGCATTTTAGGGGTGAGATTACCGTACAGAGGAATCCTAGTCTCGATCGGGAGTCAGTGGCCAACTATGACTTGACAGTTGAAGCAAAAGACACAGCTTCCAAGGTATTGAAAAGTGTTGTGTTTTTTTCAAAGTCAATTTTGAAGACAAAATTTTGGGCTGCCAGAAGACTCTTCATTGTTTTTCGCAGCTTAAATATCGTGGTCCTTTAAAGGCCCATCCATTGGAGTTGTTTGCAGTTTATCGTGACTCATGTTAATAGAAATAAGAACCACCCATTGCATTTTAACTATCATAACTATCATTTTCTTATCCATCATTTCAGACCGCTACTACAGTTGTTAAAATAACTGTCACAGACATCAACGATAATACGCCAGTCTTCCTCAATGTTCCCTCAGCACCAATCAATGTCCCTGAAAATGTTAACAATGCTGTTGTCATAGCCCAGATGACTGTAAGTATAAGATAGAGAAAAAGCTTATTGAAGAGCAAGTTATGAATTGTTTTGCTAATTTTATGAATAGAGGTGAAAGATTGTTGAATGCCAATGCCAGACACCAGTCCTGACACCAGACCGTCCCCTGCACTAGCTTTGTAACTCTCCCACTAGGATTTGCGTCATGATGTCATCAAAGATGGAAAAACACAAACTTACCCCTTATGACGTCAAAAACACTGGGCTCATGAAACTAATTGGGTTTGTAGTAAATATCACGCAGCTGACATAAATTTGATGATTTCTGATGAAGTAACTCGTCGAATGGTCAGGCCAGTAGTAAAGAAGTCTTTCATTCACTTAATAATTGATTTTCTTGAATAAATCAAGATGTAATGAAAGCCTCTTCGCAGTGGAAGATTTTGTGGGCACATCAGGTGGGCTTTCGAATATTTTTAGGTGCCTCTCCCCAAGAAGCAAACTGTTGCTTCCAACTTTATCCATCATACACACGGAAAAAGCTAATTTGGCACTTGACACTTCTGCATTGTTCATTATAATGTCCTTGACACTCCTGGTTGCATGTTCCTTTTCCTATATTCACCCTGCTCTTGTTTGTGTTTTAGGCCCAGGACATTGACATCGGAAACAACAAGCTTATCGACTTCCGTTTGGCTCCCGGGCAGTAAGTATTTCTGACTTTGAGTAACCGCTCAGACTAAACTTACAGTTAATACTATTAAGTACCCACAAACTCACAATTCATATTGCTGCAACTTGAGATTATGATTGCTGCTCTGTGCGATAAAACGATCTCTCATCTGCAAGGAGAACCGATGATCGCTGGTGTTCCCAGTGATCAACCTCAAGATAAAAAATTGGACAAATTAACATCGTCCCCAGAGCACAGCATCAGTGCTTGAAAAGTTTCGGTGACACCATGAAACCCCCCCCCCCCCCCCCATAGAGGACACCTCTGTTAGCAGAATACCTTCTCTTTTCGGGACTGTGACAGGACCACAATAGAATATGATCTCAGTAATCAGGACAACTTCCTATCAAGGACAGCATATGTCAGCTCCAATTGTGTCATTATTAGGAAAGTTCTTCTCTATTATTTATCATCTTGGTTATAGTGTTAGCATTTTGTATCAAGTTGAGGTCGCCTGGAGTGCAATTCATCGCTATGATAATTATTTTTGTGAAAAAAACCCACCCTTACTAAGTATTTCTTCCTATAACATGTATAATATGCCTAAAGACAGCCTAATTACCAAAGTTGGCAGAGACGTCATTTCCTTCTCTCCTCACTCCAGGCCCATGTTCGCAATCAATCCTACTAACGGCAGGATTACAACAGCACAAGGATTAGACCGAGAGACCACAAGTAGCTACAAGATCACTGTCCTAGCAGTTGATAGGGGTACCTCACCACGAACTGGTACTGCGACGCTCAGTGTCCAAGTTACAGATGTTAATGATAACATCCCAGTATTTGCGGCGACCAGCTACTCCACAACTGTTTTAGAAGGAAGGAACAACTTGGAGGTTATAAAAGTTCCTGTAAGTAGGCTGATCACAGTTTTTGAGATTTTCCTTGGAGACAATATATACTCAAGATTTTGTATGAAACTCACTCACTCTGCCAGAGAGACCAGTGGCATAGAGGTTAGAGTGCCGGGCTCATTGAGGAGGTTGTGGGTTTGACTCTCAAGAGGTTCACTGATATTTTGACCTTGAGCAAGACTGCTAAGCCTAAATTGCCTCGTCGTTTGAATGAGATGGCAAAGTGAGGCTCCTTGTACCTGGTGTCTTTGCAAGGGCTAGTATAAGACCCCACCAAGTGAGAAATACGAGTTGCCTGCCATGGACACTACCTCTGCCCGAAGACGGAGTCACTGGGCCAATAAACCCTCAACCAAAAAGAAATTATGACACTAACATTCCCTGCCAAATATTTTAAATCCTTAAAATTCTGCTCTGTTTTTCGTAGGTGTTAGACAGAGATCAAACACCATCAGTTACATTTAGAATTCTTCCGACCACAAGCGGAACCACACCCACTGCTGATACCTTCTTCTCCATCTCTAATAATGGTCCAACTGATCCAACGGGCGTCATCAGAACCATAAAGGCAATCGATTACGAGAAGGACCCCAAGGTTTTCATCTTGGTGATTTCAACAACTCAGGCTAGTGGCACGAATAATCCGCTGATGACATCGACTGTCACTGTCAGCGTCTTGGTGAGTAGGGCCTGGCAAAATCAATAATGCAATGTGGCACTTTAAGGAGTAAGGCTGGCAAACCAATAATGCAGTTTGACACTGTTAGCAGTAGGACTGCCAAACCAACCATGCCGTTTGACACTGTCAGCAGTCAGACTGCCAAATTCACAATGCAGTGTGACACTGTTAGCAGTAAGACTGCCAACCCAACAATGAAGTGTGTCACTGTTAGCAGTAAGACTGCCAACCCAACAATGCAGTGTGACACTGTTAGCAGTAAGACTGCCAACCCAACAATGAAGTGTGTCACTGTTAGCAGCAAGACTGCCAACCCAACAATGGAGTGTGTCACTGTTAGCAGCAAGACTGCCAACCCAACAATGGAGTGTGTCACTGTTGGTGGTGTAAGGCTGCCAAGTCAACCATGCAGTGTTGTGTTGTAAGCAGTAAAATGTCTTTCTTTTTTATGTCATTTTCCATAATTGCATGGCTATAATGAAATTCGTGAACTCTCCATTTTGAATTTAACGCTTGAAATGCTTTCTTCAGGATGTGAATGACAACCGGCCAGTCTTCCAACCAGAACGCTACAATAAGACGCTGAATGAGAATGTACCTTTGAAGACTGATGTCGCCCAGATGACAGCCACTGATGCTGACACAACAGTAAGTTTAGCGCCAGAAAAAGTTTTTCGGGCGAAATGTACAAGTGATGGGCCAAGTAGGAACTACTCCTTGTGCAAACGGCCAGACTATGGAACGAATTCAGTCGTGATATTCAAAAGGCTAAGACTGTTGCCAATTTCAGGCATGGGCTGAAAATCGATCTTTTCAGACGATTTTTTGAAGCACCGCATTAAGGGGAAAGTCATTTTGGATTTTGCAGTATACAAGTGTCAATTTTGTTTGTTCGTTCGTTCGTTCTCTCTGATATATTCATTGATCTGCCACTAAATTTTGTACTGCTTACAAAAAGTCTAAGCTTTTACGCATAATCCAACGTGTTTCATCAGTGTTTAACTTGCATGGCACACATGCAGAATTCCAAGATGTTGTCCCACATTTGGGGCAGTTGTAACATCCCTTGTCTTTGAGACTCGGGAGGGGGAGCATCACCAGGTGCCTCGCATATGGAACAAAGACTTGAAGTCGTGATTGATGGTGGCAGAAAGATGTCCTCAATTTGACACGATATATTTTACTGAACCTAGAGAATAACAAAACATAGTTATATAAACATAGTTACAAGGGACTGAATATTGCTGATGAATTGTAAAAATAAGGATGCGCCAAAATTTGGCAGTTTAAGGACAGTGTACAATTTCATTTCGTCATTATTTGTTCAAACTTTTCTTTCAGGCTGAGAATAAGGAAATCTACTACACAATTTCCAGTGTGCAACCGACAAGTGGGAATAACCTGTTCCAAATCAACATTAAGACGGGCAAAATGGTGACGGCTGATGCACTGACGCGAGTCACAAATTCCGACATATTCACCGTCACGGTCAAAGGAGAGAATCTCAACCCTGCAACACCTTCGATGACTTCGACAGCTATCGTTACAGTCACGATCACGAGAAACAGGGTGACACCATCGTTTGCACCTAATCCGCTGTCAATCACAAGAAAAGAGACCGACTTAAAGAATCCTGGTACACTGGTTCAAAAATATGCGGCTGTAGACAACGACCCGGTAAGTCCGTAAAGATTTGTCAAATGTTGTCCTTCTGGGCTGATTTGTTCAAAACAATGTTAGCTTAACGGAATGGTTAGGTCTTAACGTGAAAATCTGAATGGATTTAACTGAAAGAGATAACGTCCTTGAGGGTACTTTACGTAGCCGTAAGGGATAACGTGACTTTGATGCTTTTGAACAACCGGGTCCTGGTGTCAAATAGGATGCACCTTAGCGATAATTATACAGACATTACTTATGCAATTTTCTACAGGCTCCTGTATATTCAAGAGGGACACTTAGGCCAATGGTGGGTCGGTTATTTCCTCCATTTTGTTCAAAGGATTACCACTCTGAATGGTCAAATTCTCAAGTTTTGATTTTTCCTTATTATAATATAATTTCAGAGTCCATTTAACATAGTCAGGTACTATTCACAAGGAGATGTCGCTGCCGAAAGCTTCTTCGCTGTTGATAACACGGGTGAAATCAAAACGATCAGGGACCTTACAACGGACCCAAGTCTTAATTACAGGGTAAGAATGGTAGAAGCCTCATAGCCCAGATGTTAACACTGCTGGCTACAATGCATAGGTCCCCGGTTCCATCCCGGGGAGAACCCAGGATTGAATTTCTGGATAGCACGGCTTTCAAGAAGCTAAAATTCCTGGCTCGTTCCCATTTTTAGAATGAGACCTGAAACCGAGGTGACTTGTATCTGGTGTCTGTGCCAGAGCAAGCAGATCCTTCCAAGTGAGTAACATGAATTGCAATGGACTCTGCCTCCTTGGTCAAAAGGCCCTGGGCAAAATGGTCAGTGAAATGAGTGTGTCCCAGTACTGACTAGGGCCAGAAGCTGAGAACAGAACTCTTTGAATTGACGGGCAATTTTGCTACTATCCTTCATCAACTGTACATGGCCTTCTTGCTGCTTATTGTCAACACCTGCCCAGATTGTGGAGCTTGTATTGTCTGTATCAGTACAGGCCAAGGTGTAACTGCATTGGAGTTGGGCTTATCTGGATCTGGATCAGTGGCTGGATCCAAATATTTGCTTTGCATTGCGAATGTTCCAATTGGAATATACTTGCAGTGTGTTCGTCGCTTATGGAAGTGCGTAAAAAGTATGCTTTGCTACACTCAAATCTTAAAGTCCACTTGCCTGGTATTTAGAAAGTTTATGGAAGCTATTATTATTATGTTAAAGTTTTTGGAAGCCATTATCTTATCATTATCATTGTTATCTAAATTCTCTACTCAAAATGTTGTCATGACCATGGTGATATAATGAAGATAATGATGTTGAAATTTTATTTAACATTTATATAACAGATACCAAGGCTTCCCTAGGCTTTTTGTAACACAGTTCAACTTGCAATCTGATGACATCGTGATGCTGTGGACAAAAATGCGCAATTCTATGCATGGCAGGAAGTCATTGCATCGTAGATCGCTGCGATGAGCGTCGTGATGCACTGGACTGGAAACCCCTGTCCATCGCAACAAAATGGTTATCACTACGTGTGCATTCAACTGATGTTTGTTCAATTTTGCAGCTTGTGGTGGTTGCAGAGGATGGTGGTGGGCGACGAGGTACGGGGACTGTCTCGATTACAATCCAGAGGAACCTTAATGACCCTGTCTTCCAAGGGACTGGCACTGGCAACAAGGACTTTACAGCTGGCACTATCCTGGACTACCAAGCTCCGGGTCAGGTGTTTTACACTGTCCCCGTCCGAGATGCTGACATACAGGTATGCGAAAACTTTGCATGGTCGTTATTGATTCAAGTGTCAGGGATGTGATATTTCGAATTTTCCCGAAGATTTTTGTGTTTTCTTTGCTTCTGAAAAGGAGTTATTGCAGAAATGGAGAGATCTATGCTTTAGTTCTCTACAGGACTTCGATTTTTCGGTATTGGACCAATGATTATATTTTGAGAGGCATATTTTTGGGCCACCTGAAACAAAGGGAACAGTGGAAAAAAAGGAAAGGGCTCAAATCATGTCATTTAAAAGGTTATCATTACTTACTTATCAAAAAAGTGGAACGTAATATCAATAAAAATGCCTGCAGATATGCTGTCTTCGACTATTTTTGAATTTTTCTTGTCTTAATCGATAAATCCTTCAGAATGCCTCCTCTGACTTCTGTCAGGTTCAACATGTATGATGATTATACTGAGAGAAAAAAACCTTTTCTGATTTCAGTCAGGTGTACATGTATAACTAACTGTATTGAGAAAATCCTTCTGAACGCCTCCTCTGATTTCAGTCAGGTGTACATGTATGATCATTATAGTGAGAAAATCTTTCAAAATAATTCCTCTCATTTCAGTCACCACACAACACCATTGAATGTACAATGGTCGGCGATGCTGTAGCGACTCCATTTTTCCGGGTGAACAAGGATACCTGTGGGATATCCCTTATCAAAACGTTGGTAGGAGAGGCACCACTACAATATAAGGTAAACGCAGAAACATGGGTAGTTGCCGCATTATTTCAGGCATCATTAACTCTTTCAGTGCCAAGATTGTACGACCTAAATTTTTCAGGTACGCCCTATTTTTAGTTCCTCCAGATGACACCAGATATCCCCAGCTTCTCTAAAGTGTTTTATACGGTTTCTCTGGCCGGGTGCATCCAAATTGAATAATTTTTTTTTCGACTACGAGGGTGGGATGGGGTCGATTGACAGAATTGGTTAGAGCTTTTATTTCTGTAGAACTTTTAGACATCGCAAAATCGCTATAGTGGAATGTGTCCCTCCCAGTGAGAATTTGATGATACCAATGCATATTAGCCCTGCTCTAAAGTGTCAATGATGCCATGATTAGAATGCTTGTTATCAGTGAACTAATACACAATTGTGCATGCTGCTAAGTCATACTCTATTCACATCAGGTTCTAGTGACCGCCAAGGACAAGGGCCTTCCAAATTCGCGCACAGCAACTGTCACTGCTACAGTCACCATACCCGTTGATCGAAATTTGAAGACGCCGATCTTCTTCTCTAAAGTCTACTACAAGACAATTGATGCGACACAGCAGACCGGGAGGACGTTCATGAAAGTCAGCGCAGATGATGCGGACACAAGTGTAAGAAAATATTGGCAGATTATACATAGATTATTGTCCATAACAGACTACAGTCCAAATCACAATTGACATCCCTCCTCCTTCGCGTCAGTAACGTGCAAAGTTCGCGCAAGGTACATGCGAAATGCCCACTAATGACGCGCCAGTGACGTGCTTACCTCTCTTTGTTTCGCATATTTCACCCGCAACCTACGCGTAACTAACGACGCGTCAGTGAGGCACCAAAGACGCGATTTACGGGATGTATATTGACATTTGTACTGTAAGCTCAACTTTGGTTTTTCTTCTATTGGCCTATTTCAGCAGCCAGTTGTCGCTTTCCATAACTCGTGATTCAAGTACTGGCCTATATCAGCTACCAATACAGTCGCTTATCTATAGCCGGTAATTCAAGTACTGACCTACATCGGCTGGCAATACAGCCACTCAATATAACTGATAATATTTTGGCAGCAGCATGAACAAACTTATCTCCTGTCAGTTGTTGATTTCAATTTTTTTTTCCAGAACAATTTCAGAATTGTATCATACACCATGCCTGGAGATATCGATGGACCAATATATTTCCAGGTCAATACTCTCGGTGATATAAGCTTGAAATCAAGCCTTCTGACAGTGGCCAACGACACTTTCACCGTAAGTATAATATACCAGTAATCTACCTAGTTCCAATCATTCTTTGGTAAGCCAGAAGACCTTTATTACACTTCAATTATATTGCCCTGGCAAGTGGAATGCATCATCACCAGACTCTTGTTCAACGTTTGTCCCAGGGAACCACCAACATGCATGCATGCATGAGCAGCCGTGAAACCCAATTTTGGTTCCTGATGTGTTGACAATTAACGTAGTTGTACGGACACACTGTGGACTTCTCCACCTGACATCATTTTGGCCGGATCAACCTGCTGATGACGTCATTATACAAACAATGACGTCACAGTTTGTTACTGATGACGCGACATGTTCAGCTGTGTTCTCCACAAGGCCATTTGTCAGGGTGTCCAACCCTACCTTGAGAGCTTACCACCCTACCTTGGAAGCAGCCACCCATAACCTTGCTTGAGGTTTTGTAAAGGGTTTCTATAGGGCCACTCAAAACTGACACTGCTGGCCACCCAACCTTATGTGTAACACACTGGCAAAACTTCTTGAATATCGAGGGTATCCCACCCTGCCTTGAGAAAACACTGTGAAGAACCATGCTTCAGGTTGCTCAAGTTGGCAAATTGGCTCATTCTCAGCAAGTTGGCAAACTAAATTAACCATTTGCTCACAATTACTGAATTCATGACAGTTGACATTTCATCTTTGAAAGTGCATTTATGAACAATCGTAAAAGTAAAAAGCTGGTGAAAATCTCACTGTTTACTGTGTCTTTATATATTTCTTCACTTTACATATTTCTTCTTTACTTTCTTCAGCTTCGTGTCAAAGCCGCGGACAATGGTAAACCGCCCCGTACAGCCTCTACCCTTGTCTTCATCACAGTACGAAGGAACTTCAACCGGCCTATTTTCCCCTCGCCGCTACCACAGGTCTCAAGATCTGTCCTTGAGCACGAGCCCATTGACAATGTCTTCTATACCGTGACGGCTACTGATGCAGACACCCCTGGAGTGAGTCAGTTATACATGTACCTTCAAATTGCAGCTAAGGCAACCTCCTGGCAAACATTTGCTGAAAGTTTGCCAGGGATTATCGAAAATGGCAATAATGTTATGTTTCACATGCCACATGTCACTTCTTCTTCTCAGCGTTCAATTTAAGTTTTATGGCTATACTCCAGGACCAGGCCTATGTCTCTTATATGAGATGGACCCCATCAAGGCTCCAGAGGGGCCATGCCACATCGGTCTAATTATTCGTATAGCCATACAGATGGTAAGAAAGCGTGGATATCCGATTGGGTGCCTCATTGTGAGCCCGATGTCCTCCGTCTTTGGCCTGACATGTCACAAGCATGTTTCTTCACTGACTGTAAAAAAATGACGTGGGAGGACGCGAGGTGAAATATGTCATGTGTGACGCGCATGTGGCCTGCTCTTTGGAAATGGCCGGTTTGTTCTTCATTCCACCTGTGAAACTTACTTACTTACTTTAAAAATAGTCAAATTTGTGCCTAGAGGGCACATAAGACTTCAATTTTCATTCCCCACCCTGTGCGGTCGTCAGCCTCGCTGTGGATGTTACCCCAAGTCAGACCAAGCTGCTTCATCTCCTTATCTACTGAATAGCACCAGGTCTCTTTTGGACAGCCTTGATTTCTTTTCCCCATGTCCCAGCCAACTCCAGCGACGCCTTTGAACTATTTTGGCGATTAGTGTGCACCCTGTTCTTTGGAGTAGGTCTACCTTACGGATCCTCTTTGGGCAAAAGATCCTGCAGATTCTTCGAAGACATTTGTTTTGAAACCACCGGTGACAAGTGACAAAGTTCATCCGGAACTGAATGTCATACATGTACAGCCAAATTCAAGGGGCAAAATTTCACACTAGTGTCGTGAAAGAGCGTCGGCCTCATCATCGAGAGCTTGTGAGTTTGACTCTCGGCTGAGTCACTCACTATACAAGGTTCCTGTAACGGTCAAATAAGCTCTTTGTAAGGAGCTCCTTGAAACCCCAGAAACTTTTCGGTGGAGACTGGGGTGGCGATGATCCCAAAAGTGCTTTAAGCAAAGTACTTGACCACAGAAGGCGCTTTAAAAAATTATCAGTATTATCAGATATCCATTAGTCATGGATATCTGGTATCATTAATGCATTATTATCAGTATTTACTGTGACTATAATCATGACTTTCTCCATTTTAGACTCCTGAAAGCAAAGTCTTTTACGAGTTGGTTGGCGATGTAGACGCTCTCAAGTATTTCGGGATCAAGCCAGTTGGCACTGGAGGTGGAATCTACGTGCGGACGGCCCTCACACCCGGTGCTCCCAAGACACCCTACAATGTAAGTAATCTCTAAGTTTTCTACATTTTGAGTTCAAAATTAACAACTACGCTATGAACCAATTGAACTAATGTAGTGGTAAGTTTGAAGGCTGCACATTGACCTGTCAAATCTAGCTTTCTATGGCAGCATAATTTTGGTCATTATGTCCCCCAGGAGGCCATTGTGTTGCCAGATGCCAAATGCCAGATGCCAGTGACAGGAGTGCATATCACTATGGCAACCACAAAAACGGGTCGCCATAGTGGAGTGGTCAAGTTTCTTCAATATGCAGCAAAGATAGAAAAAGGGTGGAACCTCTCTTAATGGACACCTTAATCAGGAGGACTCCCTCTTTGTTTTGGACACTGATTTTAGTCCAAAATTGGTATTTTCCGTAAAAAGTTTACCTATGTAATCAGGATGCCCTCTCTATCAAGGACACAGCGTTTGGTCCCAAATTGTTTATTTTCCAGTGAAATTGACATGTATCCAAGGGACCTCGCTATAAGGGGCGACATCACTTTTCAGTCCTTATAGAGAGGTTCTACTGTATTAATTACCAAAAACTTAAACATTAGGATTTCTGAGATTCTTTTTTGGTACTGGATTATTTTTAATGATTAAAAAATGATTAATAACCACGTATATTTGTTTATTTTTCAGCTGGAAATTCGTGCATATGACGGTGCAAAGAACTCCCTTTCCAGCAGCCCGAATGCCAAACTGAATGTGAATGTGTGCTACAACACAAATCCCCCGGTTTTCAGCAATCCTCCCAAAACACTTCCGACCATCAATACACCAAATAGCGTCGCAAATAGTCTCAAGCCCCTCGGAACAATGGTGGCAAGTGACTCAGGCCAGGTGGGTACATGTATAACTTTGTTACATCAAGAATAATTTGATAGCCAGCTGTATTTGCATGTTAAATATACACCTTGAATATCCCAGATGCTTATTTCTTTTTTTGTGTTTCCAGTGTTACAACACAAGGACTTTCTCCATCGATGGTTACAACAACGCACAGAATTTCTTTGAAATCGGACCCACAACTGGTCGGATCTCTCTGAAGAACAGCATTGACGCAGAGACTACAACTCTTTACCAGGTAAGGCTTGCATTGCTACGAGACTATCGCTAATATTGCTAAATGGCATCCCGCGTACAAGATATTATGTTGCAGCAACGGATGAGACATATATCATCTGTTGCAGCGCACGAGACAAAAATCATACGTGCCTGGTACTAGAATTGGTTATCGCCGCAACACCCAATAAACATAAAACTTAGCGTTTATCAGTTCTTTCATGCAGAAGAGATCTTTTTGTTGCTCATGTTGCAAATGTTGCAGTGACCTACAATAATTATCACACGAGACAAAAATCTTGCGTTTTCAGAGTCGTTGCTGGTGCCTTCAGCATAACAAGACCTGCAATGAATACGGCCTGTTTTTATCCACAGATTGGCCTCCATCTTATTGCCCATTTTTATGCCTGTTATAAATGTTGCAGGTCACGTACAACACTATAGATTTCTGAGTCGCGTAGCATAAGTATTCAAAATATCGCATTAGAATCCAATTCATAAATTTCTCTTTATTGGACTTTTTCAGCTTCGGGTGGTCGCCAAGGACGATGGTATCCCACCGAAGAGCTCTGTCGTCGTAGTGGATGTACCAGTTAACAGGAATCCCACCCGTCCTAGCTTTAACAGTGCGAACTTGAACAAGGCGATAGCAATTCTGGAGATTCAATCCACCGCCGTGCCTTTTGTAACGGTGTCTGCTACTGACCCAGATAAGGTAGGTTCTTTGAAGAGTTTTGATGCAAAAGTCACTTTAAGCCATTCCGAAAAAATGAGATGATTGTAGTAAAAGTGTATGTAGTTGATGTACCCCAGGTCTAAGAAACAAATCTTTTCAATGCCAACACCTGCACAATTTCTATTAAAGTTCTTTTTACTTAAAAAGAGCGGAAGTAGATTTCAATGCTACACCTTTCGTAGGGTCGAGTAATGTCAAACAATGTCATTTTTACTGCAAAAAACAGAGCAAAACTTGAAAAGAGCTCAAGTAGATTTCAGTGCTAACACCAGCATGATCACATGTAAAAGGACAATACTTTTACTCCAAGATACACAGCAAAAACCTTTTACTTACTTGAAAAGAGCTCAAGTGAATTTCATTGCTAACATGCATTAACCATCTCGTAGTTTAAAGAACACTGCTAAAAGGTTTTTTTTACTTGAAAAGAGCTCATGTGAATTTCAGTGACAACACCAGTAGTGAATTGTTTGTAAGGATGTCACTCTAACTGCAAAAATGTATATCATGTATTAAAATGACATCACTTTTACTTTAAAGAACACTGCTAAAAGGTTTTATTTACTTGAAAAGAGCTCATGTGAATTTCAGTGACAACTCCAGTAGTGAATTGTTTGTAAGGATGTCACTCTAACTGCAAAAACCATTACAGTCACAGTAAAGGTCCTGTTTACTTGAAAAGAGCTATAATCTTGCTGTATTTCCTTTATAGGCCCCGTACAATGTCGCCTCCTACACAATTGTAGGCGAGGGCACAGCCACAACCTACTTCTCCATCAACAATAATGGTGAAGTCTCTGTGAAGAACAGGCTCTTCACCGATATAAGTCGCCTGGGAACATACAGGGTAGGTACTTAGTATCATACCTTAACCTCTTGAATACCTTTAGTGTCCACAATTGCGGTTATTTTAGGCCTATACTGTTTTATCATTAATACTGATATGGCGGGCCATATTGTCCACATGTTCATCAGGTCGAGTCTAGCTAACTGATCTGCGATGGACTTATAAACAGGAAATGAGAAGGTACATTTTCACCGGCCGAGAAAATGTGAAAAGTATGCAGAAACAATGGTTGTGCGAAGTCGCCTTTGAGGACAGACCTTCACTTAGACTTAGACAAAAACACCTCCTACGTGCAGTTCCATAAGCATACCATTGATAGTCTCAGACCTTAACATGATGTTTATTTTGGTCTGGCACAGCGAGATTGTTGCCCGTCAAATCCAGTTCATGAGAATTTATTATTCTGATTTTCATGGTTTTGACCGACAATTCTTTTCATTTAGGTTAAAATTCGTGCAACGGTTTTACAGTTTGAATTTGCCAGGCACAGTACCTGTCAAATCAATTTGATGTAAATTTATTGTTCTGATTTTCATGGTTTTGATCGAGAATTCGTTTCTTTTAGGTGAAAATTCGCGCAACAGATGGAGGCGGTCTCAGCACGTCTGGTGCTGGAGATGCCATCTTGACAGTCACAGTGCAACGAAATACATTTACTCCAACCTTTGCCTCAGTTACGCGACCATTGTCTGGAGGGACCCTACAAGGCCAATTGGTCTATACAGTTCCGCGTAGGGACGACGATACACTGGTGAGTTTTTAATCTGTTTTTACCGTTTTTCTTTTTGTATAAATTTGCATTCTTTTTAAAAACGTGTCGGTAGGTTTTTTGGTAATATTGTATGGTATCTCGATCCTTGCCAATGGTCGCCGCAGAAAACTGTTGGTGATTCCAAGGCACTTAAAATCTCTCATGTAAACTTGACCAGTACGCCTACCCGCCTACTGTGACAATGTTCTACTTTTTTGTTCTGCCTTTTTTGTAATTTACAGCCGGAATTCAATTTGGTTCGCTTTCGATTGTTGGGTACATTGAAAGCACAGGAATACTTTTCGTTAAATGCTGATGGCAACATCACTACCAAGAAGAATCTTGATGATTTGAATCAGGACCAAGTCAGGGTGAGTTATGCAACTGTCAAACCGTGTCTTGTATGCCCCCTCTTCACATTTTCGACAAGTCCTCTCAAAGTATTGTGTGGTATTAAGCTGTGACCATCACTGGTGACAGTCAAGAAAGGATTGACAAGTTATCGCCTCTTGCCTTGTGCCATGTCAAGCATAGACCTTATTTCGATGTGTGTTCATCTGAGGCTTTAGGAATTGATACTGAACTGGAGGTACTGATTGTCTCACCCCGAGAGTGGTGCTGAATTTTGTGCCAAAACGAAGGCGGCAGGCAGCAGAGGTTTTGGGCAAATTGACAGTGCCACCTTGGCGGTGTTTGGTGACATAACCTACACCAACATTGAGGTGTCAATTTCTTTTCTAAAACACCGCAAACTAAACAATGAAATGCGTTTTTGACTGGTTTTCAAAGCTTCCACATTTTCCACCAACCCAGGCAGTCATGGTTGCCTTACCATAACTGCTGCCACCAAAATGAGGCGCAGTGTGCATTTTACACTGTAAACTGGGTGGTTCATGCTAATCAACGTGTTTTAAAATGCTGTAAACCAGGAAATTTTCGCGTGCGTTTTAATTTCATCTTTTTCGCGATCAACAAAGTCTGCAAAAATAAAACACCATTAAAAAAAATTTACTCAAGTACTGTTACAGTGTTCTCAAAATGCTTAACCTCTTGAATCCCAAAACTTGAAAATCCCGGGATCCCAGGGTGGTCACGTGGTTGCAAAATTGGGTCTGACTTTCATGATGTATAGCGCCCGCATACAACTGCCAAAGTCCGGTACCAAGGCGCCATCTACCCATGCTCCAACTAACCCTACTGTACATCAAACACGCTAAAACAAGCAATAAACTAGCATCCCAGCTCAAGGGAATAAAAATATCACGGAGACCGGCCTGTCGGATGTTGGAAAAAAGCGTTATTTAAAAATGACCGACTGGTCGGTCACCGAATTCAATGGGTTAATTAAAACTATGCCAAAGATGCAATTTCACAAAACCACGAATGATAATGGCCATGAATTTCCTGGTTTACAGTAAGTCATCGGTGGGATACAATACATGTTGTGGGACCCCTAAGACAATGCCATCTTAATATTTAACTATCTCGTTCACTGCGATTCAGCACAAGGCAAAGAAATAACCCGGCCCTAAAGCTTGGACATTCTGCAGCATTGTTGTGCCATTAGTGAGTAGGGAGAGTACAAGACACGAATCGATGCTTCAATCAATATTGGGTTGGGAGCTGAGCTGCAACTAACGCATTATCAGCTCTGTAAAAAATGCTATTTTCAATGTAAAGTTGGAGGAAACCAGAGACCCCAAAGGAAATGTGTGCCATCGGGGAAACTGCTGCCAAGATGTACATCATTTTACATGTAGTCGTGTGTAAGTCTTTCAGAAGAGCATGCGCAATGTCCGTCTCTGTACAGTTTTAATATTTCCATCAATCATTTTAAGTTTAAGATATACATAACTGGTGTTGTACAGTGGAACCTCCCTTAGCGGACACCTCTCTATTAAGCAAAATCTCTGTATTAAGGACACTAGGTTTGGTCCCAAATTGGTTGTTTACATTCAATTTGACCTCTAGTATCAAGAAACCTCTCTATAAAGGACAGTACTTGTCAGTCCCGAGGGTGTCCTTAGTACAGAGGTTCTAATGTGGTTTCATATACTGTGTCTGTCTTTGCAATGACCTCTTATCAATGTTTTTATTTCTTCTCCCTCTCCAGCTGCAAGTGGAGGCTTACGACAATGGGATCCCCAGCAAAACTTTCGTTGGAGACATCACGTTTACGCTTAATCAGAATTTGAAAAGACCAGCTTGGGTCATCCCTGGCCCCCCAAACTACGCAATGACAACTCCTGATATTCCCGAAACTGCGGGTTTCAACAGAGTTGTTGCCACAGTCTCAGCCAATGACAATGACAAATTTGTAAGTACTAACTGAAAAATAGTTATTGCAATATGTGTCTTTGTCGGTATTTCAAATATGACTGCTGAGCGTCAACAAGGACATTATTAGTCCTTTAAACAATATTGGGCAATTGTAATGTAAGTAGGAGGAAACTGGAGACCCGGGGGAAACCTGCCGAGAGAGTCACCCTCTCTATCACATGCATTTGCCGGGACAGACCCAGACTCGGGACCTCAGAGGTGACAAGCGCTGATGTAACATGTACATGTAATGTAAGTAGGAGGAAACCGGAGACCCGGGGGAAACTAGGACTTGAACTCGGGACCTCAGAGGTGACAGGCGCTGATGTAACATGTACATGTAATGTAAGTAGGAGGAAACCGGAGACCCGGGGGAAACTAGGACTCGAACTCAGGACCTCAGAGGTGACAAGCGCTGATGTAACATGTACATGTAATGTAAGTAGGAGGAAACCGGAGACCCGGGGGAACTAGGACTCGAACTCAGGACCTCAGAGGTGACAGGCGCTGATGTAACATGTACATGTAATGTAAGTAGGAGGAAACCGGAGACCCGGGGGAAACTAGGACTCGAACTCGGGACCTCAGAGGTGACAGGCGCTGATGTAACATGTACATGTAATGTAAGTAGGAGGAAACCGGGGACCCGGGGGAAACTAGGACTCGAACTTAGGACCTCAGAGGTGACAGGTGCTGATGTAACATGTACATGTAATGTAAGTAGGAGGAAACCGGAGACCCGGGGAATGATGATTGAAAGCTTAAGTGACTTGAATATGTTTTCATAGACAGTGACCTCCCTATTTCTACGTTTTAATGTACTGTCTATACTTCTCTGTCCAGAGTCCAAACGACAAGGTGTCCTATGAATTGGTGGGAGATGCCTTATCTCTTAGCTTCTTCAAAGTTGATCCCACCACCGGAGAAATCACACCAAAGACTGGGTTATATCTGGATACCAATGCACCAGCAACATACCAGGTAAGTCTTACATGACGGGCACAAAAATACTCTCTGTTAATATATGACACCAGTGATTCTCCCAGGACTTCATTTGAAGGGCCACAAAAATATTTCCAAAAACTTTTGAATTGGGGTATTAAATAGGAATAATGACCCCTCCTGAGACATTTTTTGCACCTAAAATACTTACATGTATTTTGGCTCCTAAAATGCCCGTATTTCACATCACAAAGCATGAAAATGTATATGGTCCTCGGGCATGTCAAGTATATCCCCCTTATTAGGTATATCCTGGACGCCTATATTAAAGTGTTAAAAATCGAGGCCATGACCAGCTACATGTTGTTGAAAGGCCTGTGAGCATAAAGGCCTGTGAGCGTGTCATTGCAGTGTGATGTAAAAAAATACTTCAGCTAGCATTATTGTTTGAATAGTTGCGGAACCCTGTAAATGTTCTTGCATCTTATTGTCACAATTTTTTTTTCTGGCCGAACCACAACCGGCTTTTTGGTAAAACGGTAAAATTCAGGAGAATGCAATCAACGAGCAAAAAAAGCAAGATAAAGGGGAATGAGGGTTGGAGAGATAATATCAGCTTGTTTTGCTTCCAAGAAGCAATAAATAAGTCAGATTGAGCCCTTGGAGTCTTGGTCAACGGTCTGAAAGCCACACTCATGCATTTGCTCTCCCCTGTCACATGCCGGAGAAAAGAAGTTCGATTGGCGCGAGTGAGTGCATCCTTGACCTGAGAGCTGGGATGTGCGTGGTAATCAGTGGTCCAGGAAAGCCGCTCCAAAAAACAGTCACGAGGTGGGATCGTGATGTGCTTAATTTCGCCCCCTTATGAGTATGGGGTCAAAATATGCTTTTTGCTGACTCGGCACGAATCTGTTCTTTCAGCTTAAACTTCGAGCAAAGGATGGTGGAAAGACACCTCTTACTGCCACTCCGGATGCTACAGTCACCGTCAAGGTCATCCGCAATAAGAACGCTCCTAGCTTTGGCAACAATTTGCCCGCTACAAATAATGTCAACGGCGATGCTCCGGCAGGAACCCCGATTCACAATGTAGTGGTAACCGACAGTGATCCAAGTGTGAGTACATGACTCTTGGCAGGTTGGATTTGATAAAGTGCAGAGCAGACAACTGATTTTCATTGCAGCAGCATGCAGTTTTATCGCACGCGAAAAATCATTTGTAAGAAAAGGTCATTGTAAGTGCCTGAGACAAGAATAGGTCTTGACTAATTCCATTTTGCATAATTTCAGCCTTTCAATACAGTCACATGTAGGTTAACTGGGGATGGTTCGGCCCCAACACTCTTCTCGATTGATGCAAATCGGCGCGTGACTCTCACCGGAAGTCTGATAAACAAACCACAAACTCAATATACGGTAAAATAATTTTTTCTTGATTTCTTATTGTCATCAAATATGATCATTGCCAGTAATTGATCTTCCTTGTTAAAACATAAGATATATTTTTCTGGCAGTTCTATATCTTCTTGGCGTTTCTTTATGGCCCTACTATAGAACCAGGCCTAGTCGGGATCTTTTAGCGTCTAGTGGGGGTGTTACATCCAACATGACGATAACTTGGCAAGAATTTAAAGACTGATCTTTATTTATTCTCGATATTAACGTCTCTATTACTCTCTCTTGCTCTATTTTCTTAACTTTTAGGTCCGTGTGCAATGTTGTGACTCTGGAACTCCGCCAAAGTGCACAGTTGGTACTATCACAGTCAACGTCAATCACAACCAGCACCCTCCAGTTTTCAGTCCGACCAATTACAACGGCAACATTGATGTGACGTCGCCACCTGGGACGACTGTTACCAAAGTAACTGCTACGGATGCTGACAAACTGGTGAGTACAGAAAACACGCATGCATTGCATGTTCATGTTAATATTGGACAAAACCGCTCTGTTTGTTCAAAACTAGTTTTGTTACAAACGTTGGCGTTAACTTAGCTTGGCGTCATCTCCTTCAGTTAAGCCATTAGACCGAATGCCGAGCAAAACATTGATGTATTGAGGTTTCACGCAAACGAAATTGATCTGTATTATTTTATTCTTTCAGGAGCCTTACAATCAAACTGATTTCAGCATCGTAGGTGATGCCAACGCGCAGTCCTTCTTCAGCGTCATGCGCGATGGGACAGTTACATTGCTAAAGCAACCAACAGCTGCTGGATATACGGTGAGGTCAAGTTTGGATGCTTTGTCATTTTCATGACGCTGAGCCCATTCTCGCATTAACACCCTCATGGCCAGATCTACGTGTAAAAAAAAAACATGTTGGCGGCCGAACCACGTGGACCTACCTGGCCCCAATCCCCCTATTTGAGCTGGTTATTGGAGTCTCATGGACTACACCATCGCCATCTTTAGGGTGAGGCAATTGAGCAGGAACTGAAAGAAAAAACTGTTAAATATCATGACCAATCTACTCTGACTTCGGGAATTTATTTGCGCCAGCCTCCAATGGAAATTTGGGCAAAAGACTCTAACCCTGAAGGTGTTAATCAACCATTTGGTACTGTTCCAGGGCATAGTAGCTCAATCGGTGTTGATAACAGTACTGTCCTAAGTCCTAATGCTACTACTGTGAAGGAAATTGAAGCCTGGGTTACATGGTATTTTCTAGCCGAACAAGGTAGCTCCTTGTCTACGAATGTACTTGTACCGCTGAATTCATGTTCCTCAGAAGTGAATTAGCCAACAAGCTGAACTGATATCAATATACAGCTACAGTCCTAATCACACTTGTCATCCCTAAATTTGCATCATTGGCGTGTCAGTGGTCCATCATTGACGCGCTACCCAGTGTGTAGGTCGTGCATAACTCGGCGGTAGGTTGCGCGTAAAATACACAAAACATAGAGAGATAAGCACATCACTGGTGCGTCATTGACTCACAACTCGGCACGCAACTTGCGCGTACGTTGCGCGATAATGACGCGAAGCAGGATTGATGTTATTTGTGATTTGGACTGTATAGAAGCTTTCCACCTTTGCGGCTAGGCCCGTCATTCTGATGCGTTGTACCACTGCAACATTTAAGACAATGTATTCATTTCTCTTCAGGTGAAAGTTCGTGCCTGTGATCGCGCACCCACTCCAAAATGTACCACTGCTGCCACGGATGCTACCATCACTGTTTCTAACAAGCAGAATACCCAACCACCCAGTTGGGTGAACACCAACTTCAATGTGAATGTTGACGAGACGAGACCGGCCAATTTCCTCATTACGACTGTCAGTGCAAGAGATGGGGACAGCCCGGTACGTACAATATTAAAACTCTTGGCGTACATTACCAGATTTAATTACAATATTCTGAATTCATATGGAAATCTGGCTTTTTCATTGTGGAGAGAAACTTTTTATAGCTTGTTATAATTTGTGTATCAAATCTGACAACGACCATACGGAAGTAGCTGAATGTTTAGTCTGCATACATACTCTAGACTCACTGATATAAGACCGTTTCAGAATATGCAAGCCAAGCCCCCATAGATATAAATCCTTTTTGTCGTTCGATGCCATTCATCATTGTTCAATCAAGATAGCCAATAGGTGGTGACACCAAGTTGTCTAACATTTCTGATGGTTCAGAATGACAAGCACATAGGCCCTGGGCCAATCAGGTATGAATGGGCCTTGGCCTGTTCAATGTGCATTTTGCTTGGGGTGGTCATGCCCAGAGATAATGAACTGGTCTTAGATCGGTGTGTCTAGAGTATGCACAAAAATGCTGTGTATGCACTATAAAGCCTAAATATTATCAGTGCGTGAAATCCAAAGTTTACGTCATTGGCGTAAAGTGAAAACTTGAAGTCACCAAATTATAAATCATGTAAAATCTAATAATCTCTTTGTATGCTACCTTCACATATTATCAAAGGGGGATAGTCTTTTTTGCTTTACTCAGATACAGAAAAAACTGCCGGGAATTCTGGGATAGACATCCATTTTGTTAGTGGAATCAAAAAGTTCACGAGGGGCACAAAATTGTATCAGGATTTGTCAAAATTGCCTGTTGGAATGTAGGATAGGGCCTTTTAATAGCGGGATGTCGGGACAGGTTCCTTCCTATATCCCTCTCTTAAATTTCCCTCTCGGTTTCCAGCCAACAACTGTAACATACAGAAGCATAGGAGATGGTGACGGTACCAAATACTTCAATGTTGATAGTGGGAATGGCCGATTGACAGTTAAGAATATTCCGAATACGAAAAATCTGGTTGATGCTCCGGACAATAAGTACTTTGTAAGTATATTCTTCACCGGATATTCGTATTAACCCTTTCGCTGCTGGGCATAATTACAACTCCTGTGCGGAGCATGAAACGACCAGCCGCCATTGTTCTATGGTCTGCTCTGATGTCATCCACCAGGCGGGAAATCTCCGATAACCTATACTTTCTGGGAGCTCTGTTATAGCAGATTAGTGTCGTAGAATAAATGTAGATGGCGAAATTTTGAGGGCCCTTGTAGAAAATCAGACCTTCTGGTAAAAAAAGCTCTATATCACTTAATCTTGATTTGTAAATAAGTTCTCGCAAATTATATTCTTTCTTTTTTCAGATGCGTGTCGTTGCTCAAGATAGTGGGGCCCCCGCCCAATCAGTGACCGGTGTCGTTACCATAACGATCAATCGAAACCTTCACATACCTATCTGGACCACAGATACATACAATAAGAATATCCTGGAAACGCTACCCTTTGGTTCTAGTGTTCTTCAAGTTACCGCTAAAGATCAGGATACTAAGGTAAAAGGTCAACAACAGATGACAATTAGAATATCCTTGGAACACTACCTTTTGATTCTAGTGTTCCTCAAGTTACCACAACAGACAAGGATACAAAGGTAAAGGTCATCAACAGATGACAATTAGAATATCCTTGGAACACTACCTTTTGATTCTAGTGTTCCTCAAGTTACTGCAACGGACAAGGATACAAAGGTAAAGGTCATCAACAGATGACAATTAGAATATCCTTGGAACACTACCTTTTGATTCTAGTGTTCCTCAAGTTACTGCAACGGACAAGGATACAAAGGTAAAGGTCATCAACAGATGACAATTAGAATATCCTTGGAACACTACCTTTTGATTCTAGTGTTCCTCAAGTTACTGCAACGGACAAGGATACAAAGGTAAAGGTCATCAACAGATGACAATTAGAATATCCTTGGAACACTACCTTTTGATTCTAGTGTTCCTCAAGTTACTGCAACGGACAAGGATACAAAGGTAAAGGTCATCAACAGATGACAATTAGAATATCCTTGGAACACTACCTTTTGATTCTAGTGTTCCTCAAGTTACTGCAACGGACAAGGATACAAAGGTAAAGGTCATCAACAGATGACAATTAGGATATCCTTGGAGCGCTACCTTTTGATTCTAGGTCATCAATTGATCTGCGAAACTAGGCGAATTTATGAAAATCAGCAGACGATAGCACATATTGCTACGCCATCTGATAACTACCAATCAAACTACATGTACAATCGATTGAAAAGATTGTCAATGCATTGTCATATGTTCCTTGAGTAACCACAAGTGTATTTAGGGTGAAAGCATCATACGTGACAGTGCAGAATATTTAAATTGAAAAACCGTGAGTATACGGTTTGCGGCTGTGAAATCAAACATGGCCGACCGTGTATATACGGCTTGTGGGCTGAAAGAGTTAAGAATTTGCAAGAAATTGGAAATTGGATTATAATGTTTCACATTTATGGTATTGTGATGATTTCTCCTGTATTTCAGGATCCCTACCGTAAAGTTCAGTACGCCATTGACACGCTGTCAACAAGCAGCAGAGGGGGGGAATATTTAACCATCGACAAAGACACTGGTATAATATCGGTGAAGAAGATGGTTTCATCAGACCCCAACAAGAGTCCGTACACGGTAAGTTGATGAACTTAGTCTAAACCGAGTCTTTTTTTTTTTATAAAACTTTCTTTTGTCTGTTAAGGGCGGTAATTAGTGTGACTGCCATGGACGAGAGTCTTCTTATCTGGATTTCCTGATTTGTAATTCAGCTGATAATAAAATAAAATAAATGCCTCATCAATTGTAATCGTATTTTAAATCTTCAACTTTACAGTTTGATGTCACAGCTACAGATTCTGATACACCACCAAAACCAGCGGCCAAAAAAGCCCGTGTCACAATAACAGTCAGCAGAAATCTGAACCCGCCAACATTTACTAATTTGCCAATACCAACTAACGCAGCCAAGGCGAATGTGAAACGAGATGCTAACCCAGGTACACAGGTCTTCAGAGCTAGCGCAGAGGATAAGGATACGTCTGTAAGTTCTTGGAAATCTCCAATGTGCTTTTATATCAATTCTGACTGGGGTTATATTTACTCAATTGTGACCCCCGTCACAGCAAAACCAGGCGCTTGTCACACAGAAGATGAGCCTAAATGACACCAGGAGATAATGGAAGAAATTGATGTGCTCATATTACACAAAAGGCAAACAATAGAGAAATGAACAAACAGTTGTTGTGTAGACGTCAGAGAGGTGGAGGCTCTGGATGACTCACTGGCCCTTCTCCCTCCAACAAGTCCATCAGTGCCACCTGAATCCCCGGTGTCATGGCTCCTGTCTTCAGTTGTGTGGCCAACTGTCTACGGGTCCCTCGCAGGTGACACTTGGCACCGTCTCCTCTCTCTGTCCCCCTCTCCAGCATCCTGTCAAGAGACCATGTAGACCTTGAGTCTAGCACCACCTGGTTTATCTTTTTGCGGACATCCTGATATTCGTAACAATTGTAATCAATTGATTTCTATGTATTTTCAGAAACCCTTCAATGAGTATCAATTCAGCCTCATTGGAGATGGATCGCCGAGCTTGAATAACTTCCAGATCGACCCCAACACTGGCATTGTAACAACACGGACTTCATTGTCTGGAACCGCACGGGAATACCCAGTGAGTTCAATGTTTATATGTCCGTTGAAGGAAAGAGATGATTCCTCTCAATTTGCAAGTCCTCACATAATTGGCCCCAAGGGGTACGCCCAGAGCAAATATGGGGAGCGCTGCTTCTCATTCTCCGCAGCTGTTTTGTGGAATGGGCTCCCTTTTGAGGTCCGGCAGGCAAAGAGCCTTGCATCATTTCAAACGATGCTCAAGACCCATCTTTTTTCGATTGTAATTTTGTTATAAATATTGTAAAAGCGCCTTTGAACGGATTTAATCTGAAAAGGGCGCTTAAATTTAAATATGGTATATACATACATACATACATATTTGATCGTGGGTCAGGAAAATAGACATTTATGTGGCATCACTAATGGCAATGACGTAGCACAAAGCTTTGTGTCATGCGTCATAGTACATTGGGTCATGACGTCATGTGACTGGTATTTCCATCTGTCCTTTCCAACCATACGGCAATAATTTCAATTACGGCAGATTTTCTGTTTCGGTGACGTGTATTTTTGTGATTTGTAAACATGAAAATATAAGGTTAGTGAACACATCCGGGTGTGCAGTAGATAATTCTTGACTGTGTTCATACAGTCCGAATCACAATTGACATCCTGTAAATCATGTCATTGGTGCGTCATTGACGCGCTACCCAGTGCGTAGGTCGCACGTAAGTCACGCATAATATACGCGAAACATAGAGAGATAAGCATGTCACTGGTGCGTCATTGGTGTGCAACTTGGCACGCAACTCGCGCGTACATTGCGCATCTCTGACGTAAAACAGGATGGATGTCAGTTGTGACATGGACTGTATAATACAATGTCTGACCTCAGAGATCACGTGTAGGAATTTCAAATGCTAAAAGCAAAAAGGATAATTTTCCCCTTTTACCTTTTTCAGCTACGTGTGAAAGTTGCTGACAAAGGTACACCAAGTCTTTCAAGTACAGCCACCTTCACTGTGACTGTCCAGCGGAACTTGAACAAACCCTCATTTGCATCAGCCAAGTATACCAAAACTATCAAGGAGATTGATCCAGTGGGAACGTCAGTTTTGACAGTCCTTGCAACTGAACCTACGATAAATCCAGACAGTGTAGGTATTCCTTAGTCAACTTGTTTGTTAATTCACTCCAGCGTGACGATGCCTACAGTAGACAGTCAGATTTCTGTGTCAGCGGCATCAAATGTTCAGATAAATATCTCTCCTGGTGGCAGAATCGGTGTCCTTCTTAATAAAATTGTTATCATTTTCACAATAAGAATTTGTCCCCAGATCACAAAAATTGTTGAAATCAACATTTGCAAAAATTCACATTTTACAAGTAGAAAATAAATCCTGTTCTAAATCCTAGAAGAAAACCGTTATATTCCTTGTGCACTGGCATGAGCTTTCTCATTGAATCATCCCGTCCTTTAAGTTTACAGAACGGATGTACTTTCACCACTCCTCAAGTTTGTGAATGTATACTGTGGCCCCATCAGTGTTATGTTATGCCATTTCCTTTTTGCCTTTCCATTAGGAAATTGTAGCAAAAATATACATGTAAAAGCGAGATCAATATACTTTTGGCTATAGTACATTTAGTTTTATAGCATAATTTCATTCTGTATTCTTCTTTTAGCCTCCGGACAATACTGTTAGGTATTCTCTGACCAATCAATACTTTATCATCGACCCAATAACTGGTCAGATCAATATCAGGGAATCTGTCAATACCGGCAGCCTGACTCCTAAAATGTATACAGTAAGTAATAATGTATCTTTGTCATATACAGTGGAACCTCCCTAAGCGGACACCTCTCTATTAAGGACAATCTCCCTATTGAGGACACTAGTTTTGGTCCTACATGTAAATAGGTTGTTTCCATTCAATCTGACCTCTCTAATCAAGACACCTCTCTAATAGGGACAGCAGTTGTCAGTCCCGTGGGTGTCCTTAATAGAGAGGTTCTGCTGTAGTTACTTCATGTACATTTCCTTGATAAAGTGAAATTAATGATAGCCAGTTATCGGTGCTGAGTAGGGTAGGGTATGTTGTAGATTCCACCTCTGTGTCCCATCCAAAGAAAGCTTGAAAACCAACGGTAATGACACTCCAGCCAACTGTGCACACAAAATTCCTGGTTCTGTGATGCATATTACCATGTTCTGTCAGTAAGTGGAGTTATTTCTATTTGATAAATTTAAATCGAAATAGCCCATCATGCGGGCAGGTTGTGGTCAGTTTAATCGAAATAACCCATCATGCGGGCAGTTTGTGGTCCGTTTAATGGAAATAACCCATCATGTCAGTTGTGGTCAGTTTAATTCATGTGATTCTGCTTTATTCCAGATGACAGTGACAGCTTCAGATCAGGGAGTGCCAATCCAAACAGCCACAGTCCCCGTTGAAATTACTGTGGACAGGAATGAGAAGGCGCCAGTGTTTGATGCATATGCAGACCAGAAGATCCTGGCAAATATTGGCATCCCACATAATTTCCCACGATTGAATGCTCCAGATGACGACAAAGTGGTAAATATTCCAAATTTTAAAAAAATGCGAAATACGTGAATACGGTTGGCTCAGAAATACAAAATACATTCCGTGTGTATTTATTATGGGCCCCTGACCAACAGTCTGGGGACCATATTGAGATTGCTGGAAGTTCTACATTCTTCTATCTGTTCAACCACAAACATTATTGTGAGTGTTCTCTAAAACACCTAAATAAACCAAAAATCTTTCTTCCGTATACCACAAAACATAACCCCAACCATTCAACGTCACCAAAGACTTTTTCGAAATTTGGATAATTTTGATGGCTTTGAAGCGTTTTTATGCGCCGATTTTTCTGATTTGCTTTCAAATCTCCGGCACGACACGTACATTAGCATATAAGCTCCGCCCCGTAATGGTGACGTCATATCCTCATGCATCATGGCGGCGGTATCTCTTTGCCGAAGTGGGGGATCCCCGAAGTGGCGAGCTGTCGAGTATTTTGAGCAAAGAACGACGGTTGAATGTAGGAATAAAATAAAGGAATAGCCTTAAATGCTTATCGATGATCCATCCTGCCCATCTGAAAAGGTTAGGGTGTTGTTTAAATGTTATTGAGCGTGTGATTTTGAGAAAGCGCGAGCTTGTTTGTCCGGAAATAGATCATCCGCGAAACGGAATAGACTTCAATCCTCCATACGTGTACTGTGTGGGCCCGTGGGGGCTGTCAAATTTGCTGACAAGCAAATTTCAAATTTCTAGTTTGAGTACAGATACACAAATTTATTGCTATTATCTATGTAAATTTTATATCTAATTTTCCAGGATCCATTCGACAGAGTCAGGTATGCAATCATCGGAGATGACGTTTCCCTACAATATTTCCGAATCGATCAGAACAGTGGTCTTCTGACAATGACTAGGGCACCAGGAGCCATTGAATCATTCAAGGTAAGGTATTTTAGGACCCCGAAAATTAGTTTTTTGATTGTCCATTTTCTGTTATTGGATTTTGCAAATTCCATTAATAAATTCTCAGAACAAGAAAGACATCTCTAAATCTACCTTTCGTAGCTCTCAACTGCCTACCTCATGTCCACCTGATTATGCATGATGAAGGTCTCCTTTTAAAGATATCAAAAAGTTCTGCATCAGCACCTTTTGACGTTTTTTAGGTTGTGGTCGAAGCACGTGATGGAGGCGTTCCGCCCAAGACTGATACGAAAGTTGTCACAGTCACTATCGACCTCAATTTGAATCCACCGACAATTGACCCAAATTCGAGAAATATTGTCAAAACCATTCTTGAGGTCGAAAAGGTCGGCACAGTGTTGGATACAGTGAAAGCTAGTGATCCGGACAGCGGGGTAAGTAATGTTATCACGATATCGATCCTTTTTTATGACACTTCTTTTGCATCTCCAGTTTCTAAAAGCCAGCGAATCTTTGACCTCCTGTCAAAGTTACAGGAGACAAAGCTCTTTGCACTGCCAAAAACCTGCATCACACAGAAAAATTTTGTATTGTCGCACGAACTGAGGTTTAAGTTATGATGGTTAGGTAAAATCCTATCAAGGGCACCCTATTGAATCTTGATGAGCTTCCCCCAGACTATTAAAAACAGTAAAAAAACCTAAATTTCAGCCTTGTTCCCAGACTAAAATATTTTGTTAATGAAAAGATTGCTCACAATGTAGTACATATATCTTTTTGGCATTGCTGTGAAAAGTTTGTGTCTTATGTTTCAGAAATATGGAACTGTGACTTATTCCATGGTTGGTACCACGGTGGACCAGACGTACTTCTTTGTGGACCCAACAAAGGGCGAGATCATAGTGGCTTCATCTCTCATCAATGCACCAACGGCCAATTTCAACGTAGGTCATTTCTCCACTCTATTTCTGTGATAATACGTGTGTGATAGTACATGGGTTCGTACCCCAGTCTGGTCCCTTCACAGGTCAAGCTGAACCACTTCACTACTGTAGCCCAAAATTTGAGTCCAACGTGCAAAGACGTGGCTCCTGTAGACCGGAACTTTGGTCTGATGATGTCATAACACAATGAACTACGATGCCTGATGCATTGCACGTCATTACGTCATTGCTGGGAATGACGCTGTGAAGTCCAGTGGTCAATCGAATAATAAAATTTCCAGTAGTGAAGGGGTAAAACGAGGTCGGTATGACCAGCCCCTTAACACCCCTTGGGCAGTGCCTCTGTGGAGACCTCTTATAGTGACAGTTGTAGTAAAGCACTTTGAGACGGACCCTGGTCCGCAAAATGTATAAGCTAAATCTGAGTTTGCTCTAAAAATGGTGTCAAACAGATCAGAAAGTCGGAGAACTTCGTAAGCTCAATTGGTAGTGGACTGGCAAGCTAAAGCTCTCTGATTTGAATCCCAGTCAAGTCAACTTGATTTTTCTGTGCTAATTTCAATCGTTTATATACAGTCCAAATCACAATTGACATCCCTAAATTCGCGTCATTGGCGCGCTACCCAGCGCGTAAATTGAGCGTAACTCGCACGTGGGTGGCACGTAATATATGTGAAACATAGAGAGATAAGCACGTCACTGGTGCGTCATTGACGTGCAACTTGCAGGATGGATGTCATTTGTGATTTAGACTGTAAGAGCTGCCTTTATAAAAATATCATTTTCAAAATTCCTCTCCTTTGCTTTTTCAGTTCCAAGTTGCAGCGAAGGATGGTGGCAACCCGGCCAGGCCCTCGAGCCCGAACGCAAATGTCAACATCAGGATTACCAAGTGTAATGCGCCTCAGTTTAACCCGAGCTCTTACACTGCACCAAAAATCCAGGAGACGCAGAGCAGCACTGCACCGATCGTCACTGTCACTGTCTCGGATAATGACCAGGTAAGTAAGGAACACAGCTGCGGCGATCTTTGAAAACATCAACAAAATGGGTTAAATTATGGCCATGTAGAATTAGCGGAATGAGCAGATTCTGTGCAAAATATGATATAATTTCATACAAAATGGAACTTAATGAATTCATTAAGTTTTGATTTGTTCGATACGCCACAAAGATTATTCGAAAATCGCTTTTTACAGTCGTTATGCCATGACTCACAATGAGGGCATGAAAACTGGTCTGTAGGGACAGTTTAGTTCAGTCGGTAGCCGTGTGCAGCGCTGTATTACCGTACCTCCTTTCGTCTTCTGAGTTCAGGCATGGCAACGATCATCGCGACAAATACTGGCTTTTCCAGGTGATTGAAGCCCAGAATCCGCTCATTCCACTAATTCTGCATGGCCTTAAATCATGTATGCTATAACTGTTCTACGGTAAAGATATGTATCCTGTGCGGGCAAAGGAAGGATTGCATAAATATTTTTCCTTCAGTTGATCATATGTGACCCATCACACCATATTGGTTGGGAAGTCGCCAGGCAATCACTGCCAACATAGAATTATGTCAATTCGGCTACACGTTTGCATTAAATTGGATTATGAAATTTTAGATCCAAAACCTATGTGGTTGGGGCGGTAATAAAGAAAAATAATAAAAAATATTTTTCTTCAATCTCAAAACCTATGTGGGGCGGGAATGAGAAAAAATTCCATCAGACTCAAAATCTATGTGAGGTGAAGGAAATAAAATAAAAACATGCTTATTTTTTATAAATTTTAGCCTCAGATCATACAAGGGGGACAAACAAAAAAAATTGGTTGAAATCGGTCATTTGGAAAATATATTTTCATTTCTCTCTATTTATGGTTAGGACAGGGAAAAAAAGGTGTGTCAAAAACGGTGAACGGGACTTTTTTTTTCCACTTTCTGGAAAATGACCCAAGGGGGATTCTGTCATAATCCAACAAATAAAAAAACTTATTTAAGAATATTTGCACTATTTCGGAGCATTTTGAGTATAATTTTAAATATTCTTGCTGCTTTTTTTCCAGGCACCCTGTAACACATTCACCGTGACAACAATTGGTGATGGAGCAGCGTCGACCTACTTTGAATACCGTTCTGACAAAAGGATCTACCTCAAATCCGGGGTGGATCTGAAAAAAGAAACTCAGCAAGTTTACACGGTGAGATTAATGGAAAATTTATTTTTTAGTGTTGCGAGGCAGTTTTGGACATGGCTTGTGAATTTCAGGCAGGTCTATAGTTACACCCTATCCCAGTGCATTGTTTATTGCGGTTCAATGATTTTTCAATTATCCAGTTTAGAGACAGATGGAATCGTTTTTGTATGAAAAACCCGCAAGTCTGATGCCCAAGTCGTTCCTTTAGAACCTCACTTTGCCTTTTCAGCTTCGCCTCCTAGCCAGAGATAACAGTATTCCGAGCCAAACCTCAACAGCGGTGGTCACAATTAACGTTGATCGCAACCTGTTTGCACCGCGATTCCTTCACGGAGACTTGGTCCGCGACATGAACTTCAATGCACCACCGGGGACCTTCATCGTCAATGTCAACGCAACTGACGATGACCAGGTAAAAACAAATTGTTTCTCACCCAATTATATCTAAACCCATTATCAAAATCGGGCAGGGGGATATTTTATTTTTATTATTTATCGCAATGTATGGTTTCTTGAGCCCAGAACAAAGGTAGATTACATAGGATTACTACATCATGTTTTTCTTTGGATCAAAGTAATCAGAATTATAAACAAAAGTTTGTAGGATGGACGTCAGTTGAAATCTTATTGCTGAAAGTTTCTCCTAGCGCAGATTTGCCATACTGCACCCTACTGGTTCTGTTGTTTTCTGCAAGACACTTTGATATTTGTCCAGTGGACAATTCATATTTATGAACTTGCTAATTAATGTCTTATCAATGTCTTATTTTGCAGCCCGGACCTGACAAGACCTTTACGTACTCAATGGATCCAAGTGGTGTTGTGCTAAACTTTTTCTATGTGAATCCTAACAGTGGTGTCATAACACTGAAGTCATCTGTAGCTCAAAGGACAGACAACACATACTCCGTAAGTTAATACACTTTTTTAATAGGTTGGATTACGAAACTTCAGATCCAAAACCTATGTGGGTGGGAATAAAATATTTTATATGAAATATTAACAAATATTTTTCTTCAATCTCAAAAAAAATTTCATCAGACTCAAAATCTATGCGGGCGGGCAGGGGAATTTTTAAAAAACATGCTTATTCTTTATCAATTTTAGTCTCAGATCATACATGGGACCCCAAAAAAAATAGAAATTGGTTGTAATTGGTCGTCGGGAAAAGTGTTTTTTCATTTCTCTCTATTTTATGGTTGGGAGAAGAAAAAAATGAGTGTCAAAAATGTTCGTCGGGACTTTTTTTCCGACTTTCCGGAAAATTACCCCAAGGGGATTTGTAATTCGACAAAAAAAAGGTGGCATTAACAGTTTATTTCCGTAACAGAGTAGGGGGTACTGCACAGTTAATTTGTTTAACCAGAAAATCTCATGAACTGCTTCTAACTGAAAGGATAATTTTAGTTTATGAGCTACCTCTTAGGTGGCAGGACTAAAGGAAGCAGGTTTGGCCACCTAGGAGTAAAATGATGAACTTCTCGTGATTATTCCGGGATTACAGTCTACCGCAAATTGAAAATGAGCTATTTTTATCAACCTTTATGTACATATAGCTGCAACAACTAATTATTAATTGTCCTGACTTTTCGACCTCATATGTCTTATGATTTGTTTCAGATGAGAATTCTCGCCACAGATGGGGGAAATCCAAGACGCAGCGGTACTGTGAACGTGAGGGTCAATATCGTCAAGGACAGTGGCACGCTTCGGTTTTCTACACCAAATTATGCTTATACTATGAATGAAAACAGGCCCCTTGCATACTCAGTGGGAAAGGTTTCTGCAAGTCCTCCGGTAGGTTAATATATGTGGACATCGATCTTGGTATGATTATTGAAAAATGATTTTAAATTCTTTAAAGCCTTACAGTCCCAATCACAATTGACCTCCATATTGCTTCGCGTCAGTGATACACAAGTTGCGCGCCAATGACGCACCAGTGACACGCTTATTGCTCTATGTTTCGCGTAAATTATGTGTGACCTACGCTCAACTTGCGCGCATTCTAGACGTTTGGCAGCATGTTAATGACGCGCCAATGACGCCAGTGACGCGAATTTAGGGATGACAATTGTGTTTTGGACTGTACGCTATTTGTTCAGTTTGGTGGTTAATTGGTCCATCATAATGACACACACCACTGCCGTGCCGGCACCAGAGAAGAAAATCTTGCCGTTTTTGGTTGATTTACGCTGACTGAAACAATACACCTACCTTGTAGTATTCTCACATAGCCCAAACCCTCACATAGCAATCTGCCAAAAATTTGTCATCCGTAACATTTTCCCCACAGTGTGAAAAGTAAACTAAGGTACGCGTATCACATAAGATTCTGTGAGGCACAATATCAAAAGCCTCTTTTCAACATTTCCTTTGCCTGTGGATTTTCCGGGCTTGTCTGCGTAGAATGGGGCAACTGATTTGCCGGGCCTGTCTGTGGAATGGGGACACCGATTTGCCGGGGTGTATTGTTAATTTCTCCTATCTCCTTGCAGCCCGGCATCACTTACGATGTCGTTGGAACAAGTTCTGGACCGGATTATTATGAGGTTGACCCGACAAATGGCGATGTTAAGGTGAAGAAGCCTCTCAAAGAAGACGCTGCTAAATTGACAAGCTACAGCGTAAGTGAAAATTTCTTCCAGTTCTACCGGCGCATGCTAATCCTTTAGGGACTGCAGTAAAATTATTTTGAACCAAAAAGGGACTAGACATTTCAGGGGACTCAGGGCATTGGGGCTTTTTGTTTTCATTGCAATAAAGCACCACCTATTTGATATTACATTAGGTTGATGAAGCCAAAGTTCCCCAAATTTAGTCTCTTGAGAGTGGAGGGTGTGCAGAGAGACTAAACCATTATGCCTTTTTTGGCTTCACACACATTTGTCCCTAAGTATTTATCTTAAAATCTCCCATCTCACGACACCTGAGGTTGAGGCCTGCATCCACTGTGGCATTTTCCCACCTTGGTCTCCGTGGTGGGAAAACTATGCTCGACCCTAGCGATTACTTGGTAAGAAAAAATTCCATTGGCTTCAGGAAGTTCAAAGCAAAACAACTATGTTTGAAAAAATGCCATAATTGAGTTTGAAAATGTGTGTCATCTGATTTCAGCTGATCGTAGAGGCCACGAAGACGTTTGCTACAACCACACAAAAAGCCAGAGCAACGGTTACCATCACCGTCCTGAGAAATGTCAATCCTCCTGTGTTCGCGCCAAAAAGTTATTCCGAGACGATTCCCGAAAAGAAGCCGATAGGCGAACCGGTGTTGACCGTTGCTGCTACAGATGCAGACAACGTGAGACTTTATCGTTTATTTTCAAAATGATCCATGATATTGTTTTCAAATTTCAATTACATTGGCCAGAAAAAAAAACTGATGGAACAGATCATGCCAATAATTTTCTTTGCTTTTTAAATTGTTGTAGCCTCAGCCCGTAAAATCTAATTCCCTTTTCAAACAACTATGGCCCATGGCAGCCATCTTGAATTTTGTTATATTGATTTTGGGGAGAAGCTTCTTCCGAATGAGCTAATTTTATTGATATTTGTCATGTTTGTTGGAAGAGATTAGGAGAAGGTTCCTTATAAAGTCTCACACTATCCCAAATTCAATATGGCGGCCAAGGCAGCCATTTTGAATTTACTTCATTTCATTTAGTGGGCTCTTCGAGTCATTTTCAAAGAAAGATTCTGCATAGAAATTGTATTTCGTTTTTAGCTCACCTCTTAGCAGAGGTGAGCTTATCCCATACCGTGGCGTCCGTCGTCCGTCGTCGTCGTCGTCGTCGTCGTCGTCGTCGTCGTCGTCGTCGTCCGTCGTCCGTTAGCAGGGCACGTTTCGTAACTGTTAGAGCTATTGAGTTGAAACTTGGTACACATGTACCCTTATGTAATGACACCTTGGAGACCAAGTTTCGGTCCGATTCGTTTCATGGTTTGGCCACCAGGGGGCCAAACGTTAAAAGTACGTTGAAAATATGCAATATCTCCCTTAATAGTAGTCGGGAAATTTTGAAAAAAATATGGTAGGTACTTCTAGCAAAGGTGCATCATATATCCTCCGGGTTTTTGATTTGACCTCCTTTTCAAGGTCACAGAGGTCAAATGGTGTAAATTGGCCGTTAGGATGTAACGATGGCACGTTTCTAAACTGCAATGACTATTGATACCAAATTTGGTACACATTTACCCCTTAGTCAGGTGATCTCAGGGACCGAAGTTTGGTCCAATATGATTCACCACTTGACCACCAGGGGGCAAAATCCAAAAACCTTAAAAATGTGATTATTCCTTAACTTCTTGCCCGATTGCCACCAAATTGATATCATGGGTACATCTAACCACCATACAGTATATGTCACACAGGTTTTTAATTTGACCTTCTTGTCAAGGTCACAGAGGTCAAATGGCGTAAATTGGCCGTCAGGCCGTAACTATGGCACGTTTCTTAACTGCAATGACTATTGATCACAAATTAAGTACACATGTACCCCTTGGTCAGGTGATCTCAGGTACCGAAGTTTGGTGCGATCTGATTTGCCGTTTGGCCTCCAGGGAGGGGGCCAAATCCTAAATTCTTCAAAATGCCATTAATATTCCTAGTAATGACTTGCCCGATTGGCACCAATTTTATATCATAGGTACATCTAATTCTAACAACCATTCAATGAGTCACCCGGGTCTTCTTTGATTTGACCTACTTTTCAAAGTCACAGAGGTCGAATGTACTGTAAATTGGCCATTTTGGGGAAATTGTAATTGCTTGGACCTACATCAAACCTAACACTACATGACACAATACCATGCTCTTTATCAATCTTTCCACCACATGAGGTGAGCACAATGGCCCTGGCCATTTCATTGGAGAGTTTACGGAATCATCAACGGGATGTTTTCTCTTTCTGTAGGACACAATTCTCTACACCATGATACCTGGTTTGTCAAGAGCAGCCGAGTTCTTCTATATCGACCCTCGTTCTGGCAAAATCGTCGTCGCCAAAAACCTGGAGAACAGCAACATCAATAGATTCGACGTGAGTTATTAAGATCAAGAAACAATAAAGATTAGTCTTTATTTCATATGTTTCTACTCCAGTTTCAAATACGGACCAATCCAGAGGTCAGTACATTTTTTCCCAGGACCCAATCCATGAAGTGGTCTGTGAATAATGATACTGCCGTGGAAGTAATGTCAGCGGACTGATCAGTTTTTATGAAGTTGTCACTTGACTTCACTTGTCCAATCACAGTGCAGGGGATTCGCAGTGGTCATCATGCTCATCTGGTGATCGACAGAGTCTCGTGGTCAAGTTTGAATTTTTTTGTTTCTTTTTAGTTCTCGGTACAAGCAAGTGACCAGCATCCTCTAAATCCAAAGACGGCGGTTGCCACTGTCTCCATCACTGTCACCCGCATTACAACGCCACCTAGGTTCAACGGCACTGGTACAAACGGTGGGAGTTATTTCGTAACAATTCCGCAGACGAGAAAAGTGGATGAGTGGGTGACTACAGTTCTGGCAACTCCGCCTGTCGGCACAGGGGTAAGTTTTCAACGGAGAAGTTTCAATAAAGTAGTATGCCGTTCGTAATTACTGGTGGTCTATGAAAATAGAAATGCAATTGTGCACAATTCACCAGTGTTTTTAACGTGTTAGCTATTAACGTGATCACAATAGGTGTTTTCAAAAAACAAGTAATTTTATATCAGGATGCAATTGTCAAAATAAAAAATTGCTGTTTTGTGGGTAAACTTCCAAATTTGTAGTTTCCACAACAGAGCATGCATATTTTATCCGATGGATTTTAAATACCTTTTTTCTTCACAGGGTGTAATGACGTATAGGCCAGATGGTATTTGGCCAAGTCCGGATATGTTCAAAACAGTAAAAAACACAGGCCTGGGCTTTGAGATTCGTGTGCGAAATGATTTGAAGACTAAAGACTTGGACAGATACATCGTAAGTTTTGTTGTAATGTTGCACTGTGCATGATGATTGGGGATGCTCATGTGTTACGTTAACTTAACACAACACCTTGGGGCCAAATGACTTATATCTACATCATTCATGGCCAAACGTCTGTTGCCCAAAGACGTTTTTCTACGTCATTCATGGCCAATCGTCTGGTGCCCAATGACGTAAATCTACGTCATTCATGGCCAAACGTCTGGTGCCTAATGACCAAGGGACGCCATTAACTGTGGCAATTGTCTCACTGAAATGATGTTAACAACAGGAACCACAGCATATCCCCACTGCATATCGGGTTTGTGCCCGAGGGAAGAGGTTAGGGTGAGGTGGCAGCAGGAAAAAGGTAAGGCTTATGGTTAAAGTTTACTGGTTCTGAGTGAAAATTCAAAATAATGATACAGACATGCAAAGTCTTTGTTTCAATTGAAAGGTGAATTTGTGGAGAGTCTAATGCAAAAAGACTTCAGGCTCTTGACTCTTATCAAAATATTTTAAAGAGTCGTAAAAAATGACAAAATGCGGGTAAAGAGGGAATATCAAAACCTAAAATAGATACTATGCTGAAATTTACAAGCGATATGTACAACGCGTCATCAGAGATGTATACAAATTTTGAACACATTTTGTCCGTCCATTTCCCAGATATTAAACTTAAAAGGACAGACAGTTTATTCAGAATGTGCCGATGTGAGATGAGCTTGTATATTTTTGGTAATATCACAAAACCTTCTCCTTCAGTTACGCGTCCTAGCATCCGATAGCGCCAGTGATACGTTGATAGCCACCGCCTCTGTTACCATAAGCGTGATTCGTAATCCAAACTCCCCAGTTTGGGTCGCCCCCCAACGTGGCCAGTACAGCGTCACTCTTCAAGAGACCGATCTGTTTGATGGAGGAAAAACCATTGTGAAGCTCAGTGCCACAGATGCAGATGTTGGGGTAAGTATGATCGATTATGTCCTATTTGCAAGCTATTTTTTGAAGAACTCCTGTTCTGTTTTGTCTCAAATGTACATGAAATTTCACTCCTATTCTGTTTCGTCTAAAACGTACATGGCATTTCACTCCTGTTCTGTTTCGTCTGAAATGTACTTGGCATTTCACTCCTGTTCTGTTTCATCTGAAATATACATGACATTTCACTCCTGTTCTGTTTAATCTGAAATGTACATGGCATTTCACTCCTGTTCTGTTTCGTCTGAAACATACATGACATTTCACTCCTGTTCTGTTTCATCTGAAATGTACATGGCATTTCACTCCTGTTCTGTTTCGTCTGAAACATACATGGCATTTCACTCCTGTTCTGTTTTGTCTGAAACGTACATGACATTTCACTCCTGTTCTGTTTTGTTTTTTAGGATACTGTGAGTTACTCATGGCAGAATCAGAAGAAGCCAGAAACTGATATGTTCCGGCTTGATGAGAAGACTGGCATCTTTTATTTGAATAAGCCTCTCTATGAGGGCACTGCGACGCAATATGTGGTAAGTTTCTTCTTGAAATTGAAAACGGCCTGAGGGCTATAGCTGCCGCCTTCAACCACCTTGGGCTGGAAATTACATGACCAAGTAGATTTTTTGGTAACCCATCAGTTTTAAGGAGCGTTTGCATGAGCAATTTTGTTAGACGAGTTGCGTTTAATCTTTAGGGTCTTAGTCAGTGTTTGTCTTTTTGGCTTCAAAATAGTTTTGACATGCTCCCTCATCTTACTAGAGGGGGAGGAGTTCATGGAGAAATAAACAGTGTTGGTCCGCTTCGACCTGCTCCTCAAAATCTTTTTTTTTACTGGCGGCCAGGGGTCCATTGGGAGATGAGCAGTGTTTGTCTTTTTGACATGCCCCCTAATTATTCAATTCAGGAAATTTGTAATTGACCTGACCATTAGAACAAGTATCGTTCTCATGTATGAATCTTAACCTGTTTTAGATGGATGTGCGAGCTCAAGATGACGGGTGGCGACAAAAGTTCTCCACCAATGGGAGAGTCACTATCACCGTCCGAAGGAATACTCTCTGTCCCACTTTTGGTGGCAATCCCATTGGCCAATATTCTGGAACTGTCCTGGAGAATGCTATTAATGGATTCGTGATTCCTATCCAGCCTGGTAATGTACAGGCGACTGACAATGATGCTGCTGTAAGTTATAGTTAGTAGAACCTCACAATTAAGGACACCCTCAGGACCGCTTGGAGTGCTGTCCATAATAGCAAGGCATCCTGATTACAGAGGTCAACTTAAATAGAAACTACCAATTGGGACCACACATAGTGTCCTTAATACAGAGGTGACTACTGAGGGAGGGCCTACTGTACATGTACTTGTTACAGTCAACCTTGCACTTATTACATTAGACCGGACCAGCATTTTTGTTCATTTTGTACAAAAACTGATGTTAATAATGATAATGATAATAATAACAGCGAGTTCTTATATAGCGCTTTTCACTGTATCATCTACTGTCTCAAAGCGCTTTTCAATCAAAAACATTTTTTGTTAGTTATTTATTACCGGTAGTTATAAAGTTATTTTTGAAGTTTAAGAGTAAAAAGATATTTTTTATGACTGCATAACAATTTCTCTGTTCCAGCCATTCAACCAGATCAGCTATCAGGTCATTGGGGACCCAAACGCTCCGGCATATTTCATATTCGACTCTGCAACCAATCGTGTGTCTGTCAGGACTGCTTTGACTGCCGAGAACAACCTGAACTATATGGTAGGTAACAAAAAGATGTTTTTTGTACCATTGCAAGTATGTAAGGTTTGTGAAATTTCACCTAAAAATGATATGCATCTCTGTCAAAAACTGAACAGAGCCTTTGAAAAGCTTTTTGAACATTATTATAACTCAGTTATTGTCTATTTTCAAGGTATTTCATAAAATGTGTGTTGTCATTTTACCTCCCCTCTTTATCTGTCATTGCCTATTCTTGTCTAATGATGGGAAAGCAATGTTTGGCGGTAGGGACAAGGCAGTTTCAAACGTAATTTGGAAGCTCTAAGACACCTAGGGAGGCCACAATCATTTATCGCCTAAGTATTTGATAACATGGTCGACATGTCCACCTAATGAGATCTGATACTGCAGTCCCGTAACAAGACTTTTGGTCGGGGGCCAAAATAACACTTGTTGAAATTTTTCTGCTAAAATCATGGTCAAAAACGCATTTTTTAGTAACTTATGGGAGCACTTTCCCTGCCTCAATCCCCTCTAGCTACGCCCCTGCACTGTGTCAGAAGGGAGTGCCAACTCAACTCTAGCCCACATACTCTTTCCAATTGCCCCCAACTTCTCCATCTTCTCAGCCTAATGTTGTTTATGGCCTTGAGAGGGAGCTGTGGGGACCGCTGAATGAACTGGCCCGGATTACTGCCTTTGTGATTGCTACGGAAAACTGCGACTGCTACGGAGTATGATGTCTCCTGAGGATCCCCAGCTATCGCCTGGGACCGTCCGGTGGCAGGAGCTTCCTTCGGCAGACGGCCAGACTTTGGAACGAACACAGTGTTGATATATTTAAAAGGCTAAGACTGCTGCCATTTTCAGATGTGGGCTAAAAATCCATCTGTTAAGAGCAAAGTCATCTTGGATTTTGCGGTATATAAGTGTCAATTTCGTTTTCAATTTCATGGCTTATTATCACATGCAGGAGAAGATTAAGAAATATCCAATGATGTGTTTGAAAAAGGTACAAGTTGAACAACGACAAAAATATCAGACATTAAAAAAAGAACTTGTCGATTTGTCTTTCCAGCTTCGTATCGTTGCCTCGGATCCACACAAAGGAACGAAATGTACGCCGGTCACTGCATCCGTCTCCATCACAGTTTCCCGAAATCTAAACGATCCGACATTCGCAAAAACAGATTACGCCGAAACGATTCCCGAAACAAAATCCCTGAATCAAGCCGTTTTAACAGTGTCCGCCACAGATAATGACAGGCCCGTGAGTATTTTTGATATGAGATTTTTTTTATTTACAAAACAGACAAACTAATTGCCATTACCTGTCATCTGCCAATTGAATATGAAACATTTCATAACCCTGAAAATCTCTTCAGGGTGCATACTTGTGTCGGTTGAAAACCCCTAAAAGGTTTTCAAGAACATCGCAGAAACCTTTATGTTTCAGAGTGTATACCAAGCAGCCAATTTCGTGAGGCAAACAACTTTAAGAATTCAAGTAGTCATAAAATCCAACCACAGTAGAACTCCACAGAAAAAGTAACTGCGGGGTTCCACCAGGATTAAGCGGGATCCAAGTGGGATTTCCAAATCCCACTAGGATCCCTGTTTGTAAAAGTGGCATCCACCCAGGATCCCAGTTTGGATCCCTGTTCAACTGGGATCTGTTGGGATTAGGATTTTGATACTTTGAAAACTGGGATCACACAAGTATTCAGACTGACCGCTTATCAAATTTCACCCTGGCACCCTATTAATTTTTGGTTTTCAGGGTCCATGGAAAAATATCCGATATAATATCATTGAGACCGCGGCACCGTCAAACATCCTCGCGAGGCAGTACTTCAGGATAGATGCGGTCTCAGGCCAGATATTCGTGCAGAGCCCCCTCTATCAAGACTCGGCCGACACAGATGTGTACCAGGTAAAATTTCTTTCGGTTCACAAATATCTTTCTCTCCACAAATATTTCCTCCAGTCCCTCCGTTCCCAGATTTTGTAGAGGACTATGCCCATTTCCCAAGTTTCGATTGACCTCATCTGTACGAAAGCCCAAAATGTTGGTCTTATGACATCATGATGACATGTGGGAAAATGTATGATGCAAATGAGGCTATGGGAAGCCATTTCAAACATAATAACGCTGTCCCATAGCAAAGTGGTTAATTCTTTTGAGCTGGATCATGGCATAAACTCATTACCAATACTTCAAAGTTCGAAGTAAAGGCTTTTTTGTGAAATAGAGAAATCGCGAACTCTACAGCGTTTTGGCCAAACAACTCTGTTTTGGAAAAAAAACCACATGTAAATCTGCTTGAGGCATTCCAATGTTGAATGCACATACAGTCCAAATCAAAATTGACATCTGTCCTGCTTCGCGTCAGTGACGTGAAATGTACATTCGAGTTGCGCGTCAAAGACGCACCAGTGACGCGCTTGTCTCTCTAGGTTTTCGCGAAAACTACGCACGGCCTAC